>NC_088794.1:119038845-119663845 GCF_011386835.1 Chrysemys picta bellii | reverse complement strand
AGATGGGATCCACCTATTGAAGAGAGGGAAGAACATCTTTGCAGGCAGGCTTACTAACCTAGTGAGGAGGGCTTTAAACTAGGTTCAGGGGGGAATGGAGACTTGGGGAATGGGGAAGTGGGATACCAGGAAAAACACAAGGAGGAGGGTGCAACAGGGGAGGCCTCCTGATTTATACTGAGAAAGCAGGGCAATCAGCTAGTTATCTTAGGTGCCTGTACACGAACGCAAGAAACCTGGGAAACAAGCAGAAAGAATTGGAAGTCCTGGCACAGTCAAGGAACTATGATGTGATTGGAATAACAGAGACTTGGTGGAGTAACTCACATGACTGGAGCACAGTCATGGATGGGTATAAACTGTTCAGGAAGGACAGGCGAGGGAGAAAAGATGGAGGAGTTGCACTGTATCTAAGAGAGCATTATGATTGCTCAGAGCTCCAGTATGAAACTGGAGAAAAGCCTGTTGAGAGTCTTGGGTTAAGTTTAGAGGTGAGAGCAGCAAAGGTGATATCATGGTGGGTGTCTGCTATAAACCACCAGACCAGGAGGATGAGGTAGACTAGGTTTTCTTCGCACAATTAAGAGAAGTTTCAAGCTCGCAGGCCCTGGTTTTCATGGGGGACTTTAATCACCCTGACATCTGCTGGGATACAAATACAGCAGTGCACAAACAGTTCAGGAGTTTTTGGAGAGTATTGGGGACAAGTTCCTGTTACAAGTGCTGGAGGAACCAACTTGGAGCCAGAATATGGACCCTGGACTTCCGAAAAGCAGACTTTGACTCCCTCAAGGAACTGATGACCAGGATCCCCTGGGAGGCTAATATGAGGGGGAAAGGAGTTCAGGAGAGTATTTTAAAGAAGCCTTATTGGTTGTATTTTAAAGAAGCCTTATTGAGGGTGCAGGAACAAACCATCAAGATGTGCACAAAGAATAGCAAATATGGCAGGCGACCAGCTTGGCTTAAGAGAGAAATCTTTATGAGCTTAAAACACAAAAAGGAAGCTTACAAGAAGTGGAAACATGGACAGATAATGAGGGAGGCATATAAAAATATTGCTCAAGCATTCAGGGGTGTAATCAGCAAGGCCAAAGCACAATTGGAGTTGCAGATAGCAAGGGATGTGAAGGATAACAAGAAGGGTTTCTACAGGTATGTTAGCAACAAGAAGAAGGTCAGGGAGGGGGAGGCAACCTAGTGAAAGATGATGTGGAAAAAGCTGAACTACTCATTTTTTTTTTTTTTTGCATCAATCTTCACAGACGAGGTCAGCTCCCAGACTGCTGTACTGGGCAGCACAATGTGGGGAGGAGGTGAGCAGCACTTAGTGATAAAAGGACTATTTAGGACTATTTAGAAAACCTGGACATGCACAAGTCCATGGAGCCAGATCTAATGCCCTCGAGGGTGCTGAGGGAGTTGGCTGATGTGATTGAAAAGCCATTGGCCATTATCTTTTGAAAACTCATGGCGATCAGGGAAGGTTCCGGATGATTGGAAAAAGGCAAATATAGTACCCATCTTTTAAAAAGAGGAGAAGGAGAATCTAGGGAACTACAGACCAGTCAGCTTCACCTCAGTCCCCGGAAAAAACATGGAGCAGGTCCTCAAGGAATCCATTTTGAAACACTTGGAGGAGAGGAAGGTGATCAAGTACAATCAACATGGATTCACCAAGGGCAAGTCATGCCTGACCAACCTGATTGCCTTCTATGATGAGATAACTGGCTTTGAGGATATGGGGAAAGTGGTGGATGTGATATATCTTGACTTTAGCAAAGCTTTTGATACGGTCTCCCACAGTATTCTTGGCAGCAAGTTAAAGAGGTATGGATTGGATGAATGGACTATAAGGTGGATAGAAATCTGGTTAGATCGTCGGGCTCAATGGGTAGTGATCCATGGCTCAAGGTCTAATTGTCAGCTGGTATCAAGCGGAGTGCACCAGGGGTCAGTCCTGGGGCCGGTTTTGTTCAACATCTTCATTAATGTTCTGGATGATGGGATGGATTGCACCCTCAGCAAGTTCACGGATAACACTAAGCTGGGGGGAGAGGTAGATATGCTGGAGGATAGGGATAGGGTCCTGAGTGACCTAGATAAATTGGAGGATTGGTCCAAAAGAAATCTGATGAGGTTCAACAAGGACAAGTGCAGAGTCCCGCACTTAGGACGGAAGAATCCCATGCACTGCTACAGATTGGGGACCGACTGGCTAAGCACTAGTTCTCCTGAAAAGTATCTGGGGATTACTGTGGATGAGAAGCTGGATATGAGTCAACAGTGTGCCCTTGTTGCCAAGAAGGCTAGTGGGAGCATTGCCAGCAGATTGAGGGAAGTGATTATTCCCCTTTATTCGGAACTGATGAGGCCACATCTGGAGTATTGCGTCCAGTTTTGGGCCCTCCACCACTACAGAAAGGATGTGGACAAACTGGAGAGAGTTCAGCAGAGGGACACAAAAATGATTAGGAGGCTGGAGCACATGACTTATGAAGAGAGGCTGAGGGAACTGGGGTTATTTAATCTGCAGAAGAGAAGGGGGGGGGGCGGATTTGATAGAAGCCTTCAGCTATCTGAAGGGGGGGGTCCAAAAAGGATGGAGCTACGCTGTTCGCAGTGGTGGCAGATGACAGAACAAGGAGCAATGGTCACAAGTTGCAGTTGGGGAGGTCTGGGTGGGATATTAGGATAAACTATTTCACTAGGAGGGTGGTAAAGCACTGGAATGGGTTATCTAGAGAGGTGGTGGAATTCCCATCCTTAGAGGTTTTAAGGCCCTGCTTGACAAAGCCCTGGCTGGGATGATTTAGTTGGGGTTGGTCCTGCTATGAGCAGGGGGTTGGACTAGATCAGGGATCGGCAACCTTTGGCATGCGGCCTATCAGGGAAACCCACTGGTGGACTGGGACGGTTTGTTTACCTGCAGTGTCCACAGGTTCGGCCGATCGCAGCTCCCACTGACCATGGTTCGCCATTCCAGGCCAATGGGGACTGCGTGAAGTGGAGGCCAGCACATCCCTTGCCCCGTGCCACTTCCCGCAGCTCCCATTGGCCTGGAATGGTGAACCACAGCCAGTGGGAGCTGCGATTGGCCGAACCTGTGGACGCTGCAGGTAAACAAACTGTCCCGGCCCGCCAGCAGATTTTCCTGATGGGCCGCATGCCAGGGTTGCTGATCCCTGGACTAGATGACCTCCTGAGGTCTCTTCCAACCCTAATCGTCTATGATTCTTCAACCAATGCATAGTCAATCTGTGGAACTCATTGTCACAGGATATTGTGAAAGCCAAATGTATAATGGAATTCCAAAAAGAATTAGATACGTTCATGGAGCATAGGTCCATCAATGGCTATTAGTCAAGATGGTCAGGGATGCAACCCCATTTTCTGGGTATCCATAGCCTCTGACTGCTAGAAGCTGGGTATCGATGACAGGAAGTGGAACACTTAATCATTGCCTGTACTGTTATTCCCTCTGAAGCACCTAACAATGGCTTCTGTCTAAAGACAGCATGCTGGACTAGATGGACCATTGTTTTGGCCCAGTATGGATGTTCTTGTGTTCCCATTTTCCTCTTCCTCCTTTCTATAATATACAAGGAAGTTGCTACTGATTTAGGCTGATGTTCCCAATGATTAAGGTTAGCAGCTGTAACCTTATCCAGCTGTAATTAGTTTTGTGCTTTTCAGTTTTCCAAACTTGTCAGATACTTTTCTGGGATTCTCTCTCTAGCAAGAGAGATCTGTAAGATGTTTGTCTTTGCTCCCACTTCATGTCTATGTCAGAAATCTCACACACTCCAAAAGCAAGACAAAAGGCTGGCTATTTTTAAATTGTTTTTTAGTGTGGAAATACATGTCCCCCTTCTCTATTCTGGCAGAGTGAGTCACTGAAGTCCAAGCGTGGAGTACTGTATGGAGTGGTCTCTTTCTTGTTTGTTTATTGTCAGGAAGCTTTACAGTTTCAATGGTTTGCTTCATGGGCAACTCTCCCACCCCCAAATTAAAAGTGTTCTTCTGTCAGTACAGAAAGGAGCTCAATTAATTGACTGTGCTGTGAGATTGGTGCAATTGATAGTAATGTGACAAACACAGAACCTAGAACTCTAGTCTTGACAGCATTAATTGTCCTGAATGGAGAGAGTGTCTCCTATTGAGTTTCTTGCAAAATGAATGCCCTCCCACTGACTTCAATCGAGACAGGATTTTAGCATGGCCTTCATTTCAGTTACATGTGCAAGTGTAGAACATAGCACATGAACGATATGATCACCATATGGTGATCTTAGCTTCCATGTGGATTAAAGACATTCCACCCACACCAGTAAAATCATTAGTATTCTGGGTGAGTTACAGAATTCCATTGCATATTGCAGCCTCAAACAACATGATCAAGTCCTAGCTTCAGTCTTATGCAAATGTTTACTCTATTGTGACCATTAAGCTTGATGGTATGAGCGTGGGATGAGGCTTTTTATAAGCAAAGGCAGCACTCTTTATTTAAAAGAATATACTGTTACTTCTTCCCAGCCTGTGGTCCCAAAACTGGTAAATAGAGAAACTGGGTCCAGAATGTAAAACCTCTGAAAAGGGCTCTGCACGGCTCTAGTTGCTATTTTCAAGATTTATGGTTCTAAATATATGCTGGCTAATATCCCCCTTCTGAAATGATAACTCTACAGACGGCTTGGCATGGGTACAATCGTTCACAGCTGTATGCAAGATGCCATTAAATGCAGAACAGCATTTCTAGCTACTCCCCGTATACTGTCACCAAACAATGTTCAGCTGATTCCTCTCTCTGCACAATTACGCCAAATGATCAAACCAACCCAGAGAGCCAACTGCAGCTGTAAAAAGGAATAACAAAGGCAAAATGCACTGATTCATTTCAAGTAACCAGGAGTGGGGGTGCATTTAGAGTTCATGACTCTTTGGTACAGTACTCCAGTTCCATGTTATTCTTCTCCTCGTTTCAAGTGACTTAACAGCTCAAGAGAAACCGAAACAGAGAGCACTCTGAGATTAGTCCAGGCTTCTTCAGTCTATCATTACATTTTTTTCTTCTGTATTTAGTCTGTATCTATGCATTCCTCCTACCTCACCATCTCCCTCATCTGTGCAAGGTAGTGCCCTATAATATATTCACCAATGATTTGTCCAGTCCAGTTTTAAATGTGTCAGGTGACAGTCTCTCACCACTTCCATCTCTTTGAAAATGGGAAGTATTACAGAAGTGCTAAATATTATGATTATGCAACCCAAATTGTATTAGCTCTTTTGGCTGCCATATCACATTGTGAACTCAGATCTGATATGTTGTTCCACTTATCACTCCATATGTGTCTTTCAACACTAGTGCTTTCCAAGTGTCTGCCTCCCCTACAAAATCTGTTTTGGATGAGGGATATGTTCAGAGAAGCATAAAAAAGTGCTTTCCCAAGCCATACCTCTGAACTAGGTCAGAGAAATTTTGAGAAAGTTGTGGTCTGTTGGAAAATGAAGTTCTGTCAACATAGAAATGCTTCATGAAAGTGGGTTCATTTCACTTGAATTTCATTTTAGAGGAAAACAATCAAAAATAAAATAGAATAAAATTCCAATACATTTGAACATCAAGTTTCCACATTTTTTTAGACAGCAATATTTTGATTTTCCATTTCAAAATGACTTTTTGTTTGGTTGGTTATTTTGTAATATATATATATAGGCAAAATCAAAATTAAACATTTAGATTGACCCCAAATGATTTTTTTTCTGGAATTTTCCTTCATGGAGAACTTTCACGTTTTAGGTTTTTTGCTCCCATTCAGAATGAAGCCACATCTCAAAAACCTTTATGAAACAGAACTTTCATTCTCTTCAAAACTCTGTTCTGAAACTCCTAAAGGGTTTTCTCTCTAATTTGTGTTTATAATCAAAGAAATGTTATGACCATCATGATGAACTGAAGTTATTTTGACCATCTAAGCATGTTGCAAGTTGATAAGCAGACTGAATGTTACATACTTGCTGCATAATATATTATCATCTTTCTAAGAAATGCTTATTGGGAAATATCATCCGGAGAGGAACAGCAATGAGAGAGGTGAAGTCTTATTAAAAGTAGGTTTGATATATATGATTATAGAAAGAGACACACACAGTGGGTGAGGCTATAACTTTGACTGCACCAACTTTGTTGGTTAGAAAGACGAGCTTCTGAGCTTACTCAGAGCTTTTCTTCAGGTCTTCCTTTGACCCGAAGAAGAGCTCTGTGTAAGCTGGAAAGCTTGTCTCTCTCACCAGCACCAGTTGATCAATAAAATATATTACTTCATCCATCTTGTCTTTCTAATGTCTTGGGACCAACACAGCTACAAGAACACGACATTATAGATATATTAGTCAAAAACAGGTAAAGAAAACATTTTTTTTTTCAAAAGGAGACGTTGCCAAAAATTGCCTTTACACGGGGAGAGATTTTTCTGAAAAGAATATTTATCATAGAAAGTCTTGTTGTTGAAAATAACATTTTCTCTGGAATTGGTGGATATAAAGTTTTCCTATCAAGAGAGTTGATAGAGGAAGAAGGATATTGACAAACTAAGTTTTCTTTTTGAGAGCACTGCCTGCTGAAAAATAACAGTACTTTTATTTTGTTCTTTCCCCAACAGCACGGATTGTTGAAAATATCAATCTTTTATCAAGAGCAGAGCCCGGGCTGAGAATAATGTGCTAATGTTAATTTCAGTGGCAGGGTTGGTAGCCCAACTTCCTTTGAAAATAGTCATCTTATGTTAAGCCTTACTCTTGATTAAAGTGTCTCTGTCTGATTCTCAAAATATGATGCAGATCATTTAGCTGCAGCTCCTGATGGCTTTTCTCTCTGTTCTTTGCTCTGCTTGGAGACAACAGGGGTGCCTGCCAGGGTCCCACATGATGGCTGGGTCAATTTGAACAATTCTAGGGCTCTCTGTGAAGTCATATGATTGAATCACCTCAGTTGCAAGGCCCAAGATACAGGTCATCCACTTCCATTACTGCTTCTCATGTTCTTCTATGAGAGCTACGTAGTTCATTCCCATGGGGGATTCAGAGGAATAGCTGACATGTCCAGAATTGTTGTATGCTAGTGGGGAAAGTTTGTTGGATAGTGTGGAGAAGGATTTCTATTAAACAGAGATGGAAATCTTCCAACTTGCCACAACCATGACTTAGGGGTCTGTCTACACTACGAAATTAGGTCGAATTTATAGAAGCCGGTTTTATAGATATCGGTTTTATACAGTCGATGGTGTGTGTCCCCACATAAAATGCTCTAAGTGCATGAAGTCGGCGGACCGCGTCCACAGTACCGAGGCTAGCGTTGACTTCCGGAGCATTGCACTGTGGGTAGCTATCCCACAGTTCCCACAGTCTCCGCCGCCCATTGGAATTCTGGATTGAGATCCCAATGCCTGATGATGCAAAACAGTGTCGCGGGGGGTTCTGGGTACATGTCGTCAGGCCCCTCCCCCTCCGTCAGAGCAACAGCAGACAATCGATTCGCGCCTTTTTACCTGGGTTACCTGTGCAGACAACATACCACGGCAAGCATGGAGCCCGCTCAGCTCAGCTCAGCTCACCGTCACCATATGTCATCTGGATGCCAGCAGACGTGGTACTTCATGGCTACACAGCAGCAGCTAATTGCCTTTTGGCAGTAGACGGTGCAGTATGACTGGTAGCCTTCATCGGCTATTTGGGTGCTGGCAGACGTGGGGCTGCATTGCTACACAGCAGCAGCCCCTTGCCTTTTGGCAGTAGATGGTGTATTACGACTGGTATCCGTCATCGTCGTATTCCAGTTCAATCAGAGGCACCTGGGCAGACATGCTTTGTCTCCTGGAGACTCAGTCCTGCCTGCAGTCCTATTGAATGGTCTTGACGATGATGGCTAGCAGTCGTAGTACAGTATCTTCTGCCAAGCACCCAGAAGATGCTGAGGGCTATCAGTCATGCTGCACCGTCTGCTGCCAGCTTAAGATGTAAAAAATAGATGTATTCATTTGCTTCCCCCTCCCTCCGTGAAATCAATGGCCTGCTAAACCCAGGGTTTTGAGTTCAATCTTTGGGGGGGCCATTCTGTGTGACAGTTGTTTGTGTTTCTCCCTGATGCACAGCCA
Organism: Chrysemys picta bellii; assembly: GCF_011386835.1. Lineage (NCBI taxonomy): Eukaryota > Metazoa > Chordata > Testudines > Emydidae > Chrysemys > Chrysemys picta. The sequence continues at coordinate 119,655,692 of NC_088794.1, read as the reverse complement.
CCTTTGTTGATTTTAATTCCCTGTACCTGTACGCCATGTCGTCAGTCGCCCCTCCCTCCCTCCGTCAGTTTCGCGCCTTTTTTCCAACCAGACGCCATAGCACTGGGATCATGGAGCCCACTCAGATCACCGCGGCAATTATAAGCACTACGAACACCACGTGCATTGTCCTGGAGTATATGCAGAGCCAGGACATGCCAAAGCAAAACCAGGACCAGCCGAGGAGGCGATTGCAGTGCGGCGACGAGAGTGATGAGGAAATTAACATGGACATAGACCTCTCACAAAGTACGGGCCCCAGCAATGTGCAAATCATGGTGTTACTGGGGCAGGTTCATGGCGTGGAATGCCAATTCTGGGCCCGGGAAACAAGCACAGACTGGTGGGACCGCATCGTGCTGCAGGTGTGGGGCGATTCCCAGTGGCTGCGAAACTTTCGCATGCGTAAGGGCACTTTCATGGAACTTTGTGACTTGCTTTCCCCTGCCCTGAAGCACCAGAATACTAGGATGAGAGCAGCCCTCACAGTTAAGAAGCGAGTGGCGATAGCCCTGTGGAAGCTTGCAACGCCAGACAGCTACCGGTCAGTCGGGAATCAATTTCGAGTGGGCAAATCTACTGTGGGGACTGCTGTGATCCAAGTTGCCAGGGCAATCAAAGACCTGGTGATATCAAGGGTAGTGACTCTGGGAAACGTGCAGGTCATAGTGGATGGCTTTGCTGCAATGGGATTCCCAAACTGTGGTGGGGCGATAGACGGGACCCATATCCCTATCTTGGCACCGGAGCACCAAGCCACCGAGTACATACACCGCAAGGGGTACTTTTCAATGCTGCTGCAAGCCCTGGTGGATCATGAACATCAACGTGGGATGGCCGGGAAAGGTACATGATGCTCATGTCTTCAGGCACTCTGGTCTGTTTCGAAAGCTGGAGGAAGGGACTTTCTTCCCGGACCAGAAAATAACTGTTGGGGATGTTGAAATGCCTATCATTATCCTTGGGGACCCAGCCTACCCCTTAATGCCATGGCTCATGAAGCCGTACATAGGCAGCCTGGACAGTAGTCAGGACCTGTTCAACTATAGGCTGAGCAAGTGCCGAATGGTGGTGGAATGTGCATTTGGACGTTTAAAAGCGCGATGGCGCAGCTTACTGACTTGGATAGACCTCGGCGAAACCAATATCCCCATTGTTATTGCTGCTTGCTGTGCACTCCACAATATTTGTGAGAGTAAGGGGGAGACATTTATGGCGGGGTGGGAGGTTGAGGCAAATCGCCTGGCTGCTGATTACGCGCAGCCAGACACCAGGGCGGTTAGAAGAGTACAGCAGGGCGAGGTGTGCATCAGAGAAGCTTTGAAAACCAGTTTTGTGACTGGCCAGGCTACGGTGTGAAACTTCTGTTTGTTTCTCCTTGATGAACCCTCCGCCCCCCCTGTCCCCCCCCCGGTTCAGTCTACTTCCCTGTAAACCAACCACCCCACCCTCCCCTCCCCCCTTTGAGAACCGCTTGCAGAGGCAATAAAGTCATTGTTACTTCTCATTCATGCATTCTTTATTAATTCATCACACAACTAGGGGGATAATTGCCAAGGTAGCCCGGGTTGGGTGGGGGAGGAGCGAAGGACAAGGACACACTGCAGTTTAAAACTTTAAAACTTTAACACTTATTGAAGGCCAGCCTTATGATGCTTGGGCAACCATTTGGGGTGGAGTGACTGGGTGGCCGGAGGCTCCCCCACCGTGTTCTTGGGCGTCTGGGTGAGGAGGCAATGGGACTTGGGGAGGAGGGCTGTTGGTTACACAGGGGCTGTAGCGGCGGTCTCTGCTCCTGCTGCCTTTCCTGCAGCTCAACCATACACTGGAGCATATCAGTTTGATGCTCCAGCAGCCGGAGCATCGACTCTTGCCTTCTGTCTGCAAGCTGACACCACCTATCATCTTCAGCCGGCCACTTGCTCTGTTCAGCCCGCGATTCATCCTGCCACCTCTCCTCTCATTCAAATTTTGCTTTTTTGCACTCTGACATTGACTGCCTCCACGCATTCTGCTGTGCTCTTTCAGCGTGGGAGGACATCTGGAGCTCCGTGAACATATCATCCCGAGTCCGCCGTTTTCTCTTTCTAATCTTCACTAGCCTCTGTGAAGGAGAAACATTTGCAGCTGGTGGAGAAGACGGGAGAGGTGGTTAAAAAAGACACATTTTAGAGAACAATGGGTACACTCTTTCACATTAAATTTTGCTGTTCACATTACACAGCACATGTGCTTTCGTTACAAGGTCGCATTTTTCCTCTTATATTGAGGGCCTGCCAGTTTGGTGTGAGAGATCCTTCACGCAGTGCCAGGCAACAGAATTCGGCTTGCAGGCAGCCATGGTAAGCCATAGTCTTTTGGCTTTTTTAACCTTCATAACATGTGGGAATGGTTTCAAACAGCAGCACCCTCATTTCCCATACCAAGGACCCATTGGGTTGGTCATTTAAAATGGGTTTGCAATGTAAAAGGAGGGGCTGTGGTTTCTGGGTTAACATGCAGCATAAACCCAACTACACCTCCTCACACCCAATTCTCTGGAATGATCACTTCACCCCTCCCCCACACCGTGGGGCAAACAGCGGGAAACATTTCTGTTCAGCCGAGCAGGAACGGACACCTCTGAATGTCCCCTTAATAACATCACCCCATTTCAACCAGGTGACTGTGAATGATATCACTCTCCTGAGGATAACAAAGAGAGATAAGGAATGGATGTTGTCTGCATGCCAGCAAACACTGGGACCATATGCTGCCATGCTTTGTTATGCAATGATTCCAGACTACGTGCTACTGGCCTGGCGGGGTAAAGTGTCCTACCATGGCGGATGGGATAAGGCAGCCCTCCCCGGAAACCTTTTGCAAAGGCTTTGGGAGTACATGAAGGAGAGCTTTCGGGAGATGTCCCTAGAGGATTTCCGGTCCATCCCCATACACATTAACAGACTTTTCCAGTAGCTGTACTGGCCGCGATTGCCAGGGCAAATTAATCATTAATCATTAAACACGCTTGCTTTTAAACCATGTGTAATATTTACAAAGGTACACTCACCAGAGGTCCCTTGTGTGCCCTTAGGGTCTGGGAGCATGCCTTGGGTGAGTTCAGGGGTTACTGGTTCCAGGTCCAGGGTTATAAACATATCCTGGCTGTTGGGGAAACCAGTTGCTCCACTTCCTTGCTGTGAGCTATCTTCATTGTCTTCATCATCATCATCTTCTGCATACCCCGAACCCGCTTCCCTGTTGCGTGTTTCTCCATTGACGGAGACAAAGCACACAGTTGGGATAGTGGTGACTGCACCCCCTAGAATGGCATGCAGCTCCGCATAGAAGCGACATGGTTGCAGCTCTGCCCCAGACCTTCCGTTTGCCTCTCTGGCTTTGTGGTAGGCTTGCCTTAGCTCCTTAATTTTCATATGGCACTGCTTTGCATCCCTGTTGTGGCCTCTGTCCTTCATGGCCTTTGAGACCTTTTCTAATATTTTGCCATTTCGTTTACTGCTATGGAGTTCAGCTAGCACTGATTCATCTCCCCATATGGCGAACAGATCCCGTACCTCCCGTTCGGTCCGTGCTGGAGCTCTTTTGCGATCCTGGGACTCCATCATGGTTACCTGTGCTGATGAGCTCTGCGTGGTCACCTATGCTCTCCACACTGGGCAAACAGGAAATGAAATTCAAAAGTTTGCGGGGCTTTTCCTGTCTACCTGGTCAGTGCATCTGAGTTGAGAGTACTGTCCAGAGTGGTCACAATGAAGCACTGTGGGATAGCTCCCGGAGGCCAATAACGTCAAATTCCATCCACACTACCCCAAATCCGACCCGCAAAGGCCGATTTTAGCGCTAATCCCCTCATCGGAGGTGGAGTAAAGAAACCGGTTTAAAGGGCCCTTTAAGTCGAAAGAAAGGGCTTCGTCGTGTGGACGTGTCCAGGCTTCATTCGATTTAACGCTGCTAAAGTTGACCTAAATTCAACTTTATCTATGTTGAATGTTTTTTTTTTTCAGAGGTTCAAGTTATTGCCATGGAGTAAGCATGAAACAACTTAAACTCCACTTCAAGAAGCCCTAGAGTATGAGAAATGAATATTACACTTGCAGTTCAGTGTGACCCTGTTGGGCTGGGCACCATGATGTGGGGACCTGCTATGTCTGTTGTGTGGCTTCATTATCTAAACCAAGCCTTTGCTATCATTGGAGCTGCTTAGATTGCAGAGAGTGTTACTTTCACTATAAGTAAAGAAGTTTCTCATGAGCTAAAATTTTGCGCCCAGAGTTGTTAGTCATATTAGTTATGGAACAGCTTCCATGTAAGCAATAATGTGCTATTCTATGCTAATAGAGGTCCGATGTTCAAAAAATCTCAGGGCCAAGTTTCCAAGTGCTCAGTACCCACAACTGGGACTAGATTTTCAAAACACCTCAGCTCCTGTTTAGGCATCTAAACACAGGACAGAATCTCAAAAGAGTTCAGCCACCAAGCGGCTCCCACTGTCACTTTTCTGAGCACTTTTGACAAGCATGCAACTTATTTTGTTGCCTAAATGGGGAACTGACCTTTTTCAAAATCAGATTTGTGACATACAGACTCAACATTCACATAAGTACCCAGATTAATCATGTACAGCAAAATTCTAAACAATATTGTTCAGCTCGTGAGTAGATTTGATTTAATTATACAGTGAAACTAGTTACACATCCAGACTGAACCAGTGTAGTTAGTTAATGCATTAGTTGCGAGTATTAAAGACTTAGAGAATTAGTGGGTTCATGCTCCACAGCTTTGCACCTTGTGTAGTTATTTACATCTTGGTAGCATTTTACACCAACTTTGATGAGGCGTAAATAACTACACAAAGAATCGGTCTTTAAATCTGCATAAATTTCAGGTGACTGCAAATATTTCCCACAATTTCAATTCTCATTGGATTCACAAATTCAAATTTTGCTTTAAGTTTTGTGTTTGACTGAAACACAAAAGCCTCAGGCAAAACTGGCAATTTTCATCTTGTTTTACATCAGTGTCATTTGAAGCCAGTAAGTAGCGCAGATTCATTCCAGCTTAGGCCCAGATTTCGTACAAAAGGTTCCTAAAACACAGTGAGTTATTTCCCAAACCTGGATTGCACTTTCATTGGTAAGATTTGTGTAGAGTACTTGATTCCTATAAACTCTGTGGCCTGTACTTTAAACAATGGGATAAACATCCACAATATATAATGGATATATTTTCTTATGCACTGAATGTGTTGCATCCTCTTCCCTTCTCCATTGTCTAGGTGGATCTTACTGTGCAGGTAGCAAGAAACAGGATTTTGTGACATCACTGAACATCACCATCAATGAAAGATTGTTATTTGTATTATAGCAGCAATCAGTGGCCTCAGGCAGGGTCATGCCTTAATGTGTTATCACCATATAAGAACATACAAAGACAGAGCTCCTTCATATACATCTTGCCATCTAAGGCAAGTGACACACCAAAGGGTGACAAAGAAAATGATAGAATCAATATATACCGTTTATGTATGCATATAACAGAAGCCATTTTGTTAGGACTAGATGCAGTATGTATGTACTATCCCATCTGCTCCCTCAGCCTATCCATCATTAATTAGCCAACTCCTTATAAGTGTTACAGCCAAGGTGAAGATATGTGAAAATTTGTCAGTTCTGCTATAATTCCCAGGTGTGATTGAGGGCAGGGCTGGCTGGGAGTTCCAGATCTGGGGCAGAAAATGTCACGGAGGTCAACAGAAGTCACAGATTCCATGACTTCCGTGACATAATTGTAGCCTTGCCAATGGCCTACCAACCAGTGATAGTACCATTTCTGATACTAATACTCCTCTTTCTTCCGCCTCTCCCTCATCTTATCCCACAATATGTTGGCAAGTTATTGTGGGTTGGGATTTTCAAAACCACCTAAGTGACTTTAATGTACAATTTCCATTAGGAATTGTGAACATAACTTCTTTTAAAAATCCCAATCAGAAACCTAATGGGCAAGGTGGGAGGGTTTGAGCCCCAATGCCTACACTGAGCCTGAGACACAATGCCTACACTGCTGTTTTTAGTCCTGCAGGATAGCCCTGTAAGACCAAGTCAGTTGATCCAGGTTCTAAGGATATGTCTACGCTGCAATTAGACACCCGGGGCTGGCCTATGCCAGCTGACTCGGGCTCATGGGGTTCAGGCTAAGGGACTGTTGAACTGTGTTGTAGACGTTTGGGCTTGGACTGGAATCCCGGGGTCTAGGACCCTGCAAGTTGGGAGGGTCCCAGAGCGTGGGCTCCAGCCCAAGCCTGAATGTCTACACCGCAATTAAATAGCCCCTTAGCCTGAGTCCCATGAGCCCAAGTTAGCTGGCATGGGCCAGGAGCAGGTGTTTAACTGCTGTGTATCCTAAGCATTTTGCCATTGACTTCATTGGGAGCGGAATCAAGCCCTATATGTTTAGTCTGTCTTCCTGACGCAGCTTGCTTTTGTCCCGTTGCCAGTCAACATGACTGCTCACTTGGCCTTTATTTTCTCTGTTGCTTGAACTTCAATCAAAAATAATGTAGTGAGTGTATTTAGAAAAAACCACACACAGCAAGGAAACAATGCAATATTCCTAAATCAAGCATAGAAAATATAAATTTAGCGCTAATGTTCATTTCCACCCCCATAAATAGATGTTAAATATGAAGCGCCATTCTACAGATGGTGAAAAACATGAGAACGCCAGCCACCACAGCTGTGTGTAACATTGTTATCCAGTTCTTTGGAATACACCTTCTTGAGTAGATGCCAGTTTAATAATGCTACATTATTTTAAATTCATCTAGCATTCCCTAAAGTAACAGGCACCATATATTATCCCCCTTTAATGCTATTTCCTTACTGGTTACATCTGGAGACTACATTATTGCTCAACAACAGTATGAATGGAACACAAAACACTTTAAAATAATTTCTCCCCCTTGTCTGAGTCTGGAACAGCATAACACAAACTGAAATATCAAATATTCTTTGATGCAAAATCAAACAGATTAAAGCACAAAAAAAAAAAAAAAAAAACCTTGGGACCTTCTAGATCCTACAAACTGTATATAAAAAGAAAATGTCATTGAGTTCTTTATCCAAATGATACCTAAAACAATTAGGGCCTGATCCAAAGCTCACTCAAGTCAATGGAAAGACTCAATTATTTCAGTGGGCTTTGGATCAGGCCCCCAGTGAATCCAATGGTGTCTTTGTAAAAAAAAAAAATAGACACAATTTTTTAATTCAATTTTTGGTGGGGGAATTATCAGAAATATGAAATCCTGAGAGACAGCATGACTGTTCCCACTCATGCATCATTGTGCAACTATAGAGACCATATACAGTTTAGCAATTTCCTATTGAGAACAATGATGTTACTCACGTGAGTAAGGGCTTCATAAATGGCCTCACTGAGCCTGACTGTGCAGCCCTTATTCACAGTGGTGAGCACTCACTCATGCAAGTGGTCCAATTGTCTTCAGTGGGATTACTTACACATCAGTGCTCATCCATGTGAGGAAAGGCTGCGAAAGAAAAGCAAATACATCTGAGCTCTTCGAGGCTGATCCAATGGCCATTGACTTCAATGGATCAACCTTTTAGTGAGCACTGAACAAATTTTAAAAGAAAAATGAAGTATGAATAAAAATGAGTAATTGTCTCCTTTGTTGCATAATACTCACTCAGTCTGCACGAAGAAATCCCTTTGACATCTGTCTTATTTTTTCCCAAGACATAATCAACACTTCCAGTCAGAATGTCTTTTGCTTTAGATTAAGAGAACACCACCACTAGAAAGAACAAAAGTATAATCTCTGAGAGAGAGCACACAATAAGTGTATCTCCTCTGTGACAGTCTGCACTGAACTGAATATAAAATGACTGCCAGTTTCTGTAGGCTCCTCAGAGAATTCAAGGAGCAATATACAGAAAACAAAGTCAGAACAGTTGCATAGATAAACACTTGCAGTGCACATTTCGGTGTATGCAACTCCCACTGAAATTATCTGATCAATATGTTTTTTCAGTTGTTTTCAACATTTATATGTGTGGTAAATATCATGCACTTTATGCCTCAGTATTCAGGACTTGTCTGCACTTACAGTGCTGCACCAGTGCAGCTGCGCCTCTGTAGGGCTTAGTGAAGACACTACCTGTGCCAACAGGAGAGCGTCCCCTGTTGGTGTAGGTACTCCACAACCCTGAGAGGCAGTAGCTATGTTGACAGGAGAAGCCTTCCCATAGCCATAGCACTGTCCACATTGTTGGTTAGGTTGGTATAACTACATCACTGAGGCTATGTCTTCACTACCCGCATGAATCGGCGGGTAGAAATCGATTTCTCGGGGATCAAATTATTGCGTCTTGTCAGGACGCGACAATCGATCCCCAAATCGACGCTTGTACTCCACCAGCGCAGGTAGGAGTAAGCACCGTCGACGGGGGAGCCAAGGAGGTTGATTTGCCGCCGTCCTCACAGCGGGGTAAATCGGCTTGGATACGTCGAATTCAGCTATGCTAGTCACTTAGCTGAATTTGCATATCTTAAATCGACCCCTCCCCCCTAGTGAAGATGTAGCCACAGTGATGTAGTTATACTGGCATAAGTTGGTAGTTGCCACAGAGTGTGACAGGACATGCTTTACAAACTAAAATATGTCTGTTCTTTTTTTCCAGAAAAGATAGACATCAGCAGAGATCAGGAGACCCACCAATGGGGTAATATGGTATTATTTCTACAGCATATTTCATCCAAGGATCTAAAAGCACTTTATGTATTGTAGTGAATCTACTAGTGGGAGCTGTATGGGTAACTTATTGGCATGAAAATTCAGGTAAGGATTTGAGCTTCCTTTGTAAAGGGACAATAAAGTGAGTGGATGGATACTACAGTGCTGGGGCTATAGAAGTATTATTTAAAAGTGGTTGAAAATTTTCAGACAGAACAGTTTTCCATCAGAAAAGGCTGATCTGAAAAGAAAAGTATCGAAGAGCTTTGTTTCAATAACATGAGAATGTTTTGTTTTGTTGTGATTGTTTTGACTTCTATATGATACTATAACTAATAAAATACTTCAACATTATGGAAATAGATTGTTTTGATAATGTTGTTTCAAGACTTCTGAGACTACTTTCTACCCCAAATTTCATTTAATAGGAAATTATGAAAATTTTCTTCCCATTCTGGACAAAAGGAGATTTGGACATGTCAGACTTTCCTCTGGAGGGGAAATTCTGAATTTTCAACACCTCCAGTATTGTTGTTATTTGTATTATTATCAGCATTGTTTGTATTTTGATATTACCTGTGGGGTCTGGTCATGGACAAGGACGCCAGCATGATGGGTGCTGTACAAATACAGAACCAAAACATGGTCTCTGCCCCTGAAGTTTAAGACATGTAGATAGACACATAGGCAGGGAGTCCTGTGAAGCTATGAATCTCTCATCCCCTTCCTCTCAGAATTTTCCCTTAGTACACTTCCAAGTGGAACAGAGCTGTTTCCCTGTTTATCTTGTCTTGGGTATCATACTGATGTTAATGGGGCATCGGACATTGAGTTCTTACATTAATTAGATTAGCCTCACAACACCCCAGAGTAGGGTGACCAGATGTCCCGATTTTATAGGGACAGTCCCGATTTTTGGGTCTTTTTCTTATATAGGTTTCTATTACCCCCCCACACACACACACCACCTGTCCCGATTTTTCACACTTGCTGTCTGGTCACCCTACCCCAGAGAGGTTGGTTTAAAAAAGAGGGGAGGACTCACATGTGACTTTCCCCCGGATTTGTAAGTGTTTGTGTCTAAACAACTCACAAAACAGTGAAATGCATATGACTGTAGTCTCAGGAAAATTCAGTCTCATTTAAGTAGCTGAGAATCAATGAGTGAACTACTGTAGAACTCAAGTAGTCTCCTGTGATTCAAAATGTAACATTTTCTGGGACATTTAAGAGCCACTAATCTGTGTCTTAAGACCATCAACACTTCCCTAAAGAATCATAGAGCACATATAATTAATTAAGGGGAAAAGCAGTGCTGCAGCAGTGCTAGGAGAACTGTAATTCCCTCTCCGTTCCATGCCAAGTGCTGTGCACGGTAGTACAGGAGCAGCCCTGTTTCCTCCAGCCAGCATTGTGTCTGATCTGCATGTGCTTTATGTCACTAACCAGACTACCTCACATCAGATACTAAAGAGATTACAGCTGAATCCAAACTAACTGATCTAGTTGATGGGATAAATCAGCTAAATGAGCCAATGTCTATTGATGTCTGATTTATACAAATCCACTCTATACATTGAAGCTGTCTAGAATTAATGTCTGATGGAGGAAGAAACAGAGGTTCCAGTTTAAGATAGATTTGGGGATGGAAATAGACAAGCATTCATCAGTGAAGTAAGGGGGGACGTTTCAAGCTGCAATCCATAACATGCAGCGATCCTGCCTGATGAAGGGACGAAGGGTTAAATATGTGCAAACCCAGACTACCAAATTATGAAATATAATGGATCACCTAACCTGCTCAGTGAATAAACCTGCTCCTCATATATATGTCAGGAATCATATAATATACCTGCCATTGTTAATTTATCCCAGTAGTTGTTTCAAACACACTCTGATTATTAATATTCAGTGAAAGAATGCATGTGTTTCAGAGCAAGATTTACCATGCAGGCAGGATTTAAACAGAGTTGAAATTATGCCATTGTCCACCAGGTTGAGGTGTTCAAGAAGGAACATTGCTACTGTGACAGATATGGGCATTTCCTGCAATATCCTTGTAATCCTCTCTAGCGACTCCAGGAGCCTGGACTGATTAACACCAGCTTCTCAGGGAGCTCCCTTTTTCCTGAACTACTTGAGGAGAACAGGCAGTCAACTGAAGTAGTAGGAGCCAGTTAGACCCTCAAGATGCTGATATCTTCCCTCACTCAGGCCCTGCTACCAACCTGCTTATTTGTCCCCTTCAATTGAGTGTTAAGAACCACTATAGCTGGCACAGAACAGCAGTCATGAGCGAAAGAAGAAAACATCCCTCTGGGGCAGCATTCAGAAAAAAGAAAGAAAGCAAAGGAAACTTTTCCATCTAAGCAGGAAGGTACATAAACCTCCTGAGATACATAAACACAAATGTTCACGGTGAGCCTTCCGGCCCCAGTGAGGATGTGAATGGTGAGGAGATGCCTGATCTACCAGTTAGTCAGAGTGCAGGTGACCTGGCAGCTACTGCAGCACCCATATCTCCATCTCAAATGGATGTAACCATGCATATTCCTGAAGAAGAGTGTAGATCAGAGAAGAGTGTGGTGGAGGCGCAAGAAACAGCTGCTGCTGAGTTTAGTTCCTTAAGTCTAGATGATCCAGGACTTTGGACCCACTTGAGCAGTAGCCTGAGGGACTTCCTTGTACTGCTTGGGCCACAGCAAGTGAAAAACTTCATGTTCCCCAAAGACAATGAAAATAGAAGTTTCCATCCAACACATTACTGGCGTGAAATCCCCAATGGTGACAAAGTGGAGAGGCCATAGCTTATGTACTCAAAAACCCAGAATACTACATACTATTTTTGTTGCAAACTCTTATAGTCTAATGTTCCAGCCACATTGGGTTCTACAGGAACAAAGGACTGGAAAAATCTGGCTAAAAATCTGGCATGCCATGAGAAGGCAGCAAATTACCAGAGAGCATTCCATACGTGGAAAGAGCTTGAGATGAGACTAAGGTTAAAGGCCACCATAGATGATCAGCATCAAGAGAGGATTGCATCAGAGTCTCTTTACTGGCAAAATGTTCTGAAAAGGCTCATTTCCATTGTGAGAATGCTTGCTACCCAAAACCTAGCACTGTATGGCACTTCAGATCAGCTATATGTGCCAAACAATGGAAACTTCCTTAAAATTGTGGAGCTGATGGCTAGTTTGATGCTGTACTCAAGGAGCATGTAAGAAGACTCACCACCCAAGAAATGTACACACACCACTACCTTGGAAAAAACAATTCAAAATGAGATCATACAGTTACTGGCAACAAAAGTCAACAGAAGACTGTGGCAGATCTGAAGTCAGCAAGATATTACTCTGTTATTCTGGACTGCACACCTGACATCAGCCATATGGAACAAATGACTTTAATGGTGCGTTTTGTAACAACAACAAAACCTAGTGAAAATGTCCCCGCAATGATGACTGTCAGAGAACATTTTCTAAAATGCATTGACATTGATGATACTACAGGAGCACCCCTTCAGGCCTTCCTGGTTTAAGTACTGATACTGGCCAAATCAGTGAGCTGTGAGGGCATGCCACTTATGTCCTGCTGGGTGATACATTGTGCTGAGCCCAGCCTCACAGGGTCCTTCCAGAGGCTTTTGCTATAAGCCTTCTGTGGTGATGTGGTGGTGTCTATAGCCCATAGGCCCAGGTTTGAGCACTTCAGGTTCTTACATCATATTTCAACTGTACATATCATTAATATTCTCCTAGCAAGCCAGCATTCAGTCTTCAAAAAACATGAGTTGTTTAACAACCCTCCCATGTAATTTATCCCACTGGAACCTGTGGAGTGAGCTGTTAGAGAAGATCTAGGTGCCCAGTGCAAAGCAAGCAGGCTTAACTCTTTCACACATCACCTCAGTACAGAGTTCTTGTTTTGCAGTGGGAAGGGGCAAAGCTGGAAAAGCATGTTGGAAAAGTAGGTTGCAATTAGGAGGCAGTTTTTTTTTAAAAAGTTATTTCTTTATTATCATACACTTACTGGAATATCAGGAGCTCAAATTTAATTTATTCTGATCTTCAGAATGGTTGAAAATACTTTGGAAAAGCAATATATTACAAGTTGGCTGATTGGCAAGTAATCACTAAATAGTGCATATATACACATATATATACACTAATTTACTAATTGCCTTCACATAGTCATGCTAATGTAGATCACTGATTACTTTTAGATTATTTCTGTGTTGGTTCACAAGTTGCATTGGGAGACTCAGGTTCAAAGTAGCAGCAATAACAAGATTGACACAAACCACAGGAAAGCAGCAAAATAATATGTTATGGGCAGAAAAAAAATCCAACTATTTCTTAGGGTTAGAATATACTACATTTTATAGAATTGACGATTGTGGGTCGTCATTCCACAGTTATCAAAAGGAATCTAACAAAAGGATCTTTCTTATGTGGAGAGTCATTGGTTCAGAGCAATGCAGTGGGAACATTCAGATAATGTCTTAGATTGTAAGATAATCACTTAGATTGTAAGATCTTTGGGGCAGGCACCATCTTTTTATACATATGTGTATTTGGGGCCGAGAACCAAAGGAACCTTAATTCTTGATTGGTGCCCCCAGGAATTATTGCCAATATATACATCATAATCTTCTTCCAAAATAGCTGGATAGATGGATGGTTCAACCATATACATTTAAAATTACCTATTGCAGAACTACAACAGCAGCGGAGGTCTGTGTCACCCTCCCATTTTTAAAAGTGTTTGTGGTGTAAGATAAGTATGGAAGAGGGTCTGGTACTGAATATTTACATGATTCATCACAGTGCTCCTAATTTTCATGATTTTGTCACAGATCTATTGATATTTGTTTTTGTTCTTGCAGCCCTAGCTTCTGGAATCAGATTATGACCTCAGAAAATGTTGACCCCTTGTGTTTTCAGAGAAAAGCTTGAGAATGTGAATCCTAAAAGCCACAACAGTAGAAAGCAAGTAAAAAGAACCCAATTATTTATTATTTTGAAATCTCATGATTTGTAAGCCCCTCTCATGATTTTTGAATGTTTGGGGCTGTCAACACTGCATGCAAAGAGTTCCCACAAGCAGTATTAAACATGCCCATCATGAGCACCCATATTTTTGCCTCCATTTCCAATCTGTGCACAAACCTGCCTGCTGCCTGTTCAGTTTCATCTTTGCTGCTGCTGTTACATGTAAACGCCATTTTGCACAACCTAGGGAAAAGCATGTATGTGAGCTCTGCTAGAGAGCTGCATGAGAGTGATGTCACCATGGTAATGCATGAGACAGGACGTGCATAGAAGAGTGAAGCTGGTGATGCACAAAGTGATTCCAAAAACTCAGGCAAACTGAAAACACAAAGAAAGGTATATTTTTGTCAATTTCTCACACTTAAAATAACCTTAAAGGTTACACTAGCAACAATAGGTATAAAAGGTCCATATAAAATTATTATTTCCAAGCTACCCCTTTAACTAATTAACCCTTCCAACACCCCATTGATATAAGTAAGGACTAAACAGCATAGGAATCACATTGGCCAACACTGTAATAAAACTACCTCTGCAGCAACCAAGTACCATTTGATCTATCTTAACTTTGAAACCTGATATCAAAGCAGAAAGAAGCATCTGTTAGCAACCTAGGTCAGGAGCTCTATGTAAGCAAGTTTGGAATCTCTTCTCTCAGTGTAGGTTACCACCAGCACAGGTAATTTAACTTCCCAAACTTATTTGGAGAAATTTAGCTCTTTCTCTAATCATCCTTCACCTTCATAGGATTTTACAGATTTTAATTGTATTTTTCGTGCTCATCACATACAATCTGCAAATACTGACAATCATGCTTCTGCGATTAATAAACTCTCATCTCATGTTAGAAGAAGAGCTACATTAAGGAGATGTTCAGCACACAACCAAACTCTTATATTTTTATTATTCTCATCTTTAGGGTACATATAATGATGAAGTGCTCACCCAGCTTTAATTGCCAGATAGATCAACCACTCTGAACTTGGATATCTACCACATTTCTTGAGATCTTCTACTGCTTTTCTGTTCAGAGTCCTGAACCAAGACAGATACCAAAACCAATGCATGGGACAAGCCGGTATTGGCCTTACCGGATGCCCTCATTTATTATCACAGTAAGATTTGAAGATTTGAGATTGGGAAAGCCTATTTTGTGTCTCAGGTTCTGAAGTTTAGAATAGTTGAACATATTCATATGCAACAGTCACTATTAGGCACTGTCATTGTTTTCTGCTAATGGATGGGCTTGGAATTTTCTTCTGTTTAGTTCACACTTCCAGTAACATGCAGCTATCTAGAGGGGATTTCTACTCCAAACATGCCTGGGTTTTTTTGCACTAGCTCAGGCTGGAGTGTCCCCACACTCATGATGTAATGGAAAGGGGAAATGTGGATATTTTTAAGCCTTATTTGCCAGCTGGGCTTTTTTTTTGACTGTTCCACTTTGTTTTTAAAAGTGTTACCGGGTTCCAGTCTTTAGTTTTCATTAGACATCCTGGGGTGTAACATGCAGGATTTGATTCCTGAACAATGAACCCGGGACGTCACTTGTGTAATATGTCATAATTTTGATCAGGTCCTTCTCTGTCCAGGTTTCTTACAATGAGAGTGACCCGAATCTATCTACCCCTGGATCCAATCCAAGTTACATACAGAACTCACAGTCCTCTAAGAACACAAGTTGCCATATTAAATGCATTTGTTGCCTGTATACTCTGGCCTGTAAATGGGTGAACAACTGATTCTGCTCCTAATGCTGCATTGATATTGTAGTTCCTGTCCAAATTCATCCTTTTTCTGAGATGTGTCTCTTCTTAATTAAAATAATAAGATAAGACTACTTTAAAACATATACCTTATTCTTAAACTCCTTCCCAAGTCCTTAGGGTCTCAACAATTTTAAGTGCTGACATTTTAGTCAAATGCTTCAAAGGACTACTATCTGATGTGCCACAAACCAGTGGAACCCAGTACTTAAGGAGTAGGTGTTGCTTTGTTACTGAACAGCATGGTACTTTCTGTAATAGTTACCAAGTACAGTATAAGTTAAAGGTGTGTATGTACACCCCTTCTTCTGCTAGCTGGAACCAGAACAGCTCAGCTCTGTGCCACAGGCCATCTACTGCAACAGCTAAGGCAGATTATCCGATAGCTCAAATGGTAGGGGCCTATGCTTTTGAAGAAGGTGGGTTTGCATTCTACCTCTATTGTCATTTTTGAAATTCAGAGTGGCCATGACATGCAGCTTAGTGATAACAGTTAAGCTCCAAGGTGGCCACAGAATTGTTATATTATGTATTTAATCTTTATTATTACATTTGGTTTTGTACACAGATTTCCGAAAACAATGCAAGAGAATGATTCAAAGAAAGAGCAGAAAGAAAAAAAATACCAGTTTGTAGAACTCTGGTTTCATATGCAACAATCCTAGAAAATCCTCCATCAGCCCATAGGCCCCGAACTAAACTAGGCTGCCTCCAGTCATCCTTGAAGAAGTAATTGTGGAGGTGGATTGAAGAGCATGTTGTAGGTGTAAATCTTTTGGACCCTTGAAAATACAACCCAACATGCAGGTTCTCTATTTATCTCAATGTCCATGGCCCATATTCAAATGAATCCGTTTCCCAGGCAGGATTACAGTGTCCAAATCTCACAGCCATCACCAAAAGCCAAAACTTAAAAATGGTCAGTGATAAGTGAACCTCAGGTTTAGTTTCAGATAAGAATCTACATCTTTGGGTACTTAGTGAAAAACTCACAAGAAAGCTTGTTCAGTTTTACAGGTCAAGAGCTTCACCTATGTCCTAACCCTGGTCAGTTAGGGACTGTCCCAAGATAGCCTTGCCCATAGTATTTTGTCTCTTTGAGTTCTGTCTCAGCACAAGAAGTTCAGAGACATGGATTAAAAAATAAAAAAAAAAAAAATTGGAGAAAATTAAGTTACCTGAAGTTTTTTCGGATTGTAAAACAGATTCTGGTTGGGGCAAAGCTCAGTTTATTGTTATTTTATTCAAACCTCTCTATCCTGATAACAAGAAGAAAACCACGGGTTAAGAGTGATGGAGAGAATTTGAAAGAACTTTATAGCGACTAATTCTGCAAACTCCTGGTGCTTGGATTTCCATATGGCAGGAAGAGAATCATTGCCACAGACATATGACTCATTACAGTAGCAGGAGTGTTGTCTAGTGGTTGGATCAAGAAACTAGTATTGTGGGATCCTGGTTTCTAGTCTTGGCTCTGTCACTTAAACCCTGAGCAAGCCACTCACAGACAGAATTTTTAAAATGGCCATTGATTTTGGGTACTTCCATTTCTAAATGATCTAGTGTCTCACCCTCAAATTCTAGGTGACACAGTCTCATGTTGGGCACTCAAAAATGAGGTACCCCAAATCAGTGGTCTCTTCAGAAAATGTTGACCTTAATTTCCTTTGGTTTCATTTTAGCCAGCTGTAAAATGGGTAGAACTTAGCTACTCAATAGAAGTGTAGCAAAACGTTATTGTTTGTTGAGCACTTCCAGATCCTCAGATGAACGGTGCTAGGTGCAATGTAATGTCATTAGTATTTCTGCTCACTTGACTCTCTACCTCCCCTGCCTTGTACCGAAACTTTGGGGGCATTATTGGCAGTAATTTAACAAACTGGAAAGGGCAGTAGCAACTTCACTGATCTCTGCATGGCTGGCTTAGAATGAGTATCATTAATATTTAGCATTTATATAGCCCTTTGCTACTTCAGAGTGCTGTACCAATATTAACTAACTCATTTTCTGTATTTATTTAAAAATACAACATGAAAGCAATGTGGCCTTGACTGTCTAAGAAAGGAAAGTGGATTCTCTAGTTTCTTCTCCTGAAGGATCATTGATGCTGTTTTTAATGTATATATTCAGGCTCTGATACTGCAGCTTTGGGCGTCTCGGAAGTGTATAAAATAATAAGCCCTAAACTGAGACAAATGGCTTCCCCCAGTCATAGTGGGAGGACATGTAAAAGCTGTGATCTGGTGATGTCTAACTTTGAACACTCTCAAATACTTATGCGTGAAAGCTTGTTTCTAATGCAAATGTTGCAGTTCACATTCTGGTTTCTCAGTCTCTCAGCCTGGGAGAAGAACAAAGAGAAAAAAATAAAAGGGAAAAATAAGTGAAGGGAATGTATCATAGTTGCTGTTATTTAGAGTTTAAGGCTCTTAAGGGAGGAACCTAGTCTTTCTGTGGTCTGTACCGCACCATAAGCCTTCAGTAGAGAATCATAATATGGGCAACATAATTCTTGAGGGGAACATTCTTCTCTTCCTACTAGATAGGGCAAGCTCATCCCTAACTAGAAAAACATGTTAAAAAGAAAAACAAATAACCCGGATGGAATCACCCTGGGAGGATGCTTTTCAATCACAGGGAGACTATGTGTAAATTCATAGTAGCGTTGCACTGCCCTGACAAGACAAAACAAAATTCAAATAGCCAATGTTAACTTTGGAAATCATGAATACAAGAAGAGCCATCATCGCCTTTCAATACCCATCTTTCGTTTCCATTTCAGACCCTGCTGTATTAAAGCCTTCATGTGTTAATAAAACCTGGTGCCAATCAGGCCTGTTAGCATTCCTACAAGGGACACCTGCAGATCCACCCATCCCTATTAGCAAAGTTGATTGTTTGGAGAAAGAATTTACCCCCACCACTACCAGCTCCTCTGTGGGATCCTTCATATCACTACAGAAACAGAGAGGTGTCTTTGTTTTGGGATGAAAGGCTCATTTCTCTGATGGCTTTCCTCATGCTGTAGCATTATACTTGCTCTCTTCTAAATCCCCTGCTCATTGTCCTTTTAACTCAGATTTCCTTGCCCATGTCCCTGCCCACCACCTTTCTCCTCTCCTACACAAAAATATCACTCATCTAAAAACACAAAAGTTGAAAATCTCTAGTTAAAAATATAGAAAATATGAAATTGGAAAGAAAACCAAGCAGCTTGTCTATGTTAGAAATAACAAGACTGTGCTGTCTTATTCATGTTGAGGCTAAGATAAAGGGACAGGGCTCACTTCCTGGTGTAAGGATAGGAGTCAAGTAGAAGAATGACATGTTAATGCCTGAGGATCAGAGCCTGGTGGTAGGCTCCACAGAGGTACTTAGGTGTGTAAGTCCCTTCTTTAGGTACCACTGTGATGCACAAAATCCTTGCTCGGCTGCCACCGAACCCTATCGGCGCCTAAACTCATTCAGCACCTAAGTTTTTCAGTAAAGGTTCCCTAGATGCCTATTTCAGAGTAGCAGCCATGTTAGTCTGTATCCGCAAAAAGAAGAACAGGAGGACTTGTGGCACCTTAGAGACTAACAAATTTATTAGAGCATAAGCTTTCGTGGACTACAGCCCACTTCTTCGGATGCATCCGAAGAAGTGGGCTGTAGTCCACGAAAGCTTATGCTCTAATAAATTTGTTAGTCTCTAAGGTGCCACAAGTCCTCCTGTTCTTCTTTTTGCTAGATGCCTATGTTTCTACTTCTGAGCATGTACTCTTCTGCCTCCCAGTAAGTGTCCAGGCACCTGTCTCCCACCCTACACCCCACTGTGACTCATGAACCATGGGAAGATAGGTGTTTGGTCGATTAAGATAGGTGTTTGGTGCCTGAATCAGTAGGCATGCTCAGAGGCTTCCTAACTCCACACAAAATGGGGAAGAGGAGGAAGTCCTTCCTTATCACCATTTTCCCAGTGGTTAAAGCGCTTGCTTGTGATATGGAAGATCCCTGTTTAAATCCCTTCACCTCATCAGGAGGATGGAGGACTTGAACCAGGGATCTCCCATAGCCCAGGTGCTAAAGGTTATCAAGGAGGGCTTCTTCCTTCCCATCTCTTCCCTCCAAGCACACCCACCAAATTGGGCTCTATATGATATAGGCAGCCAAACAGCTATCTTTCCCCAGTTTGTGAATGACAAGCAGAGATAGGCATCTCCCTGCAGCCCAGACTTAGGTGCTCAACTTCAAGAGACGTGTGGCGCTTAAGGCACACTCCTACCATCAGCATCTCCTATTGGCTAGCTTAGGCAGCTCCCTGCCTACTGTGCTGGTTGAGTGGATCACAGTCTAAGGGCTTGTCTACACTACCACTTAAGTTGATGTAACTGACATCACTGAGGGGTGTGGACCCACCCCCAAGCGACATAATTTACATTGACTTACAGCGGTGTCTGCACTGTGCTATGTTACGGGGAGATGCTTCTGCCTCTCATTGAGTTGGAGTAATTATGTTGACGAGAAAGCGATTTCCTGTCAAAAAAGTGTGTCTTTGCCACGTGCGCTACATCGGTGCCAATGTAGCATGGTAGTGAGGACAAGCCCTAAGATGCCTACCTCTCCTATTCCTTGTATTGGGAGTCTGGGTGCTTAACTCAGTCTTTGTGGATCACAGTGTTGTTCCTGTGATTTTCTAGGCACCTAAGTCCTTAGCATGGAAACAGGCCTAGGAGCCTATGAACTACCTTTTCCCCAAACCCATTTGATCTGGATATTCATGCACTGAATAAAGTGCTGTGTTATCCAACCTGCTCTCACCATGAGTAAATTGACACTTCGGTGCTTTGCACTTCAAATAGTCATTTGCACCACTGCAAATAGGGTGTAAAAACACTATCCTCAGAAGGGTAGCATTTGACACCTGTTTAGCACAGGTGTAAATGATGACACAAAGCGCAAAGCAGTGGAGAATCAGGCCCTGTTGACTGCTCTTTACCTCAGAACATGGTCCAGACCGGTTCTGCAGCATTGCACCTCTGCTTTCCCATCTCCCTCATGTTCCTCTATTCAAATCAGTGATGCAGCTCCCCACTTTCCTCCCTTGTACTCTGAACACTAAATAAAAACAACATGGTTTATAAAAAGAACAGGAGTACTTGTGGCACCTTAGAGACTAACACATTTATTAGAGCATAAGCTTTCGTGGACAACAGCCCACTTCTTCCGAAAGTGGGTTCTAATAAATGTGTTAGTCTCTAAGGTGCCACAAGTACTCCTGTTCTTTTTGCGGATACAGACTAACACGGCTGCTACTCTGAAATATGGTTTATGAATCTCACCAGAAAAAGGCTGTGTGGAACTGTTAAGAAAAAAGCTTAGAAATCTTTTGTTAGTGAGATCCAAACCTTTGAGATTTGAAGGCAAACTGGGGGAGGAGGAAGCTTTAATTATCCTGTGACATTCCTGCTGTCCAGATGAATAGCAGCAAACAGGGCATCTTTTCACCGTTATTTCACTGAATCAAATTGAACTGAATCTAAAGACAAATGATTTCACAAGAAAGATTCTTTGGTTAAATAATCAGATGGATTAATGAAATCCAGACTAGAAAAAAAATCTCATGAAAATATTTCTACTGCTATTTCTTTCCATTAAGGGAAGACATGTTGTTTTAAAGTAATTGCAAGTTAAAGTTACAACAATTTGACTGGGGAGAGGGAGGAGTCTTTGTAGTTTGCTAATACAGGGATAGAAGAAAACATCATTGCATGATCAATGTTGTCAGATGTTGGCTGCATGTGTGTCTTCTTTCAGTATGCTGTCCTAGCTCTGCGCAGATAGCGGACACAGCAGATCTCGGTCAAACTGTCCACAAAGACTGCAAGACTTGATTAGTAGTGAAGGCCAGGTTTATTGCTGATGAAGCATCATGCTCAATGGTTACAGGACCACTAACACATGTATACCCATGACAATGGACCAGCTCAGTGAATGGTGGGACTTTCCATTCCCTCCTAGGCTAGTCAAAGACACTCCCTCAGAGACCGCTCTTTATACACTGATACAAACAGGTTATGTATTGTCCCTCTGACGTGGTTAGTTATCACCCTTTACCTTGTACATGTTGGTTTGATCAAAACATCTCTATCCACCATATCATCATCCTGATCTTATCTTTACGACGGAGTTAGTGTGTCCTTGTATCATCTTCGGGGAGTGTGTTGGTACCATACTTGGCATCGGGGTATTCTGGTACCAACTTTCTGGAATGTATTTGCATGAGTGTCCTGTGCGTAGCACTTCTCAGGAATGTGTGTGTTCTTGCCAGATTCTGTGAGTCTGCACGCAGGCATGTTTTATAACAGGGCCCGGCTTCTGCTCATAGCCTGTCTCTTGCTAACTTTACTTTATATTAGCAATGCTTGACCCCTACTTTAGTTCAGGCGTCAGGCCTCACATCAGGTCTCTCATACAGGATTTCAGGGTCTCTTTCTATTACAACCAACTCGCTCCTTAATTTTAGATATAAAGATGGACAATGGGAATGGCATATGTCAATCCTATTTAATGTATTCTATTGCACCGTAAGATTTTTGTGTGCATTTTAATAGACGTCACTTAGAAGCAGGCTCAGCATAAACTGCCTGGCTAAAATAAGATATGTAAAGCCTCACTCTATTCCCAAATATCCTACGCTATTATGCAACAATATAAATATCTTACATATGTATGTTTATTACATGCAAAAAACTAGGTGGCATAGTCAAGCATTTGAAAGTTAGGAAATGCCACATTAATGGTTGTTCCTGTAATTTTATTTCTGTACCCTTTTGCAGCTATCCTGTGCACTGAATGAGGTAGGAATCCTGTGGAAAGAATAGTACACAAGTTTGGAATTAAAGAGTATATTATGGTGCCTACACATACACAGAGGACAAAATTAAAGTGGCAGCACAAGCAATCATTAATCTAGTGTTTCTTAACTTCTGCCTGTTTGAATTTGCAGTCTAAATAATGTTCTTTCAACATATACAATTTCCTGTGTGTTTTTAAAAGACTAAGTATAAAACAAAATCTATTATATACATCTGCAACAAGCCCTCTATCATGCATCAACAGCAGAATTTGAACACTGAACCTTCAGAACAGTCTGAAGAGTGCGAATGGGGGATCCTGCCCCAGAGGTGGGGATGGACTGTTGGAGCTGTATGCTGAGTTTGGAAAGGTGTATACTCAAGGTGAAGTGAGCCTGGCCTGGCTCCCCCTTTCCTTTTCTACAAGAGGTTGCTCCCAGCACACAGTGTGTGCTGCTGCTGTTGCTTTGACAGTTACATGAGCCCAGACTTTTAGAATGTTTCCATTCATATATTATTTTGGCTTGCTGCCAAATTTTTGCTGACAATGCAAGTGACAGAAACAAGGATTTCTAATGCTTTATAACTCAGCCAAACTAGAACAGAATTCCATGGGAAAAGCAAAATCAAGTCTCTAGCCCCAGCCTTTCTTCCTTCCAAATTTCAAAGGTCCACTGCAAAGGAGAGGAGAGAGACTCCCCAAGATAATATAAGGTGTTAGTCCATTTAAACACAGATGTTGCCACCCGATCCCCCCTATAATTAATTAATCTTTCTGCTTAGGTCCAAATTCTGCAATGAGCTCCATACCTGGAGTAGTTTGCAGGCTCAAAGCCTTTGATTGTTAAGCCCCAGCATTATCTCTACAGCACGTTGCATATTCTGAGTATTGAATGAATAAAACATATAATAACGAATGAATGAATGCATATAGCACCCTTTAGAGCAAATGATTACAAAAATATTGAGGCCCTGATTTTGCAAAGTGCTATGCATGTGGTAACTTGTATAAAGCTAAGCATGCACATAAGTCTTTACAAAATCAGGGTCCTACAAGACTAATAAACCTGAGCCAAAGTTTTCAAACCTGAGCCCTTAAATCTTAAAATATTTGAACAAGTGGCATGATTTCCATGGGTGATGAGCCCCGACAATTCACTTTGGTGGGATTATTGAGTGCTCATCACTTTGAAAATCAGGCCATTTATTTAGGTATCTACACATGGATTTAGTTGCCTAAATTTTGGTAGATACATTTGAAAATGTTGGCCCTATTTTTTGAAATCCATGCTCCCTTTTTTCAATTTGCACTTGCTAATAATTGCAAGTTGAGTTATTGGCCAGCAAAAATGAGTATGTGCTTGCACCCACAGATCAGGTAGTTAGACTTCCACATGAGGTCCTTATTGGAGGTACAAACGAAGCGCCAAGTATCAGATCTCTTTATAATTAAGATCTTATAATGTTTGTGTGACATCTTTCATCCACCCACCCAGATACATCAGCCACTTCAGTGCAGCCACCTCTAGGGTGACAGAACAACTCTGAACAGCAGTGTAGAATAAGCAGTAAAGAATAACATCCAAGTGAAACTTCAGGTGAAATTTAGGGAGGCACAATATAATTATCCAAATTGGAATCTGCCCAGAATACTTGGATTAACATCACGACCCTTGAAAACATCCCTAACCTGAATCTCTGATGATCACAATCAGTAGAATCACAACCTAAGGCAGAGTGTCTGTGTTTAAACACCTGTATTTTGGGCACACTTATTGTGTAATTTAAACTCGTTTATATGTCTTTTGTGCTAGGTAGGCCCTACATTCTTCACAGTTCTTTGTGCTGGTAGATCTTCCCCTTTTCCGATCTAAGAAAGCCATATTTCTGACAGGGCAGTTATTAACTCTACACATTAAAGAAACATAATTCCCATTGAACTGCACAATAGGGTTTACATAACATATTTCCTTTTGTGGAGTCCAAATCTCATCCATGCTGCCATTTAATCCCCGTGTTAAATCCTGTTTGAATATTTGAAGCAACCATCCTGGGATCTAGGAACTGTGAGTATTCTGGGATTCCCTGCGGGAGTCACATAGGTAGTTCACCAACTGAGTCTGTTTTAATCAGGTTTTAAAGACCATTTTAATAGAAACAATTGGGTCATATTCCAGTTCCTATGTTCCTAAAGCTGGATGGATAGATTTGGACAACAGTTTCTCAAATGAGCAATTATTCTACCCTCCCCTTCTTTGGTAGGAAAGCAGATGGTAATTATTGATGCCAGGCAAGACTAATAATCCAGCTTTTCACAGGACATATACAGCACAGTAAATACATCCACTTCCCCAATCACATGCCTTAACCATCCCCTGAAGGGACAAACACTAAGTGTGAGTGGGATTTCTATCTCGGAGTCCACTCAATCCTTTCTGCTGAGACTGCCAACAAGTTTGCCAGTTGTGTTAGGTTTTGTGATGTGCTCACCTGTTCACTGGGACTGAGACCGACCAAATGGGCATCCTATGGCACCATACCACCTGTGCTGGATTTTGAAACATCACAGGCAGGAAGTGGCCTATGGTTGTATTAATAAACCCATTTTCGGTACTCAGAATGTTTGCTGTAAACGTATAGGTTCAAGGAATTCAAAAGCAAAGGAGGGGTGCTGAATTGGAAGTTGATGCAGAGAATGATCTTCCACCTTGTGCATGTTTCACAGCTGTACCACTGTATTGAGGCCGAGTGGCCTCCCTCTAGACTTGAGAGCGAGGGACCACTACCGTCCCCCGGTAGGCAGAACTAGACCTGCCCGCCCACCCTTGCCAGAAATACCAGGGGAGGACAGGAAGTATAAGGGTGGGGCTACAGCTCAGTTGAGCGAGAGCCACAGAAGGAGACAGACCTCTCCAATCTGCGGCTGACCGCTGCAGCTGAGCCCGCACTGCGCAGTACCCTGCCTCCCAAGGAGACTGATCCTGGAAAGGAGTTGCCGGGACTGCCATCCACAGTGTACCCTGAGGACACAGAGGACCCTTGGACCATGGAATCCCCTCTCCAGACAGTGGTAGGGAGTAGCCCAGGGAAACCAGACTTTAGTCCAGTTTTGTTGCCGGAGCAGCGCTCAGCGTGTTGCAGCTGGATTCCCCGCTGATCCAGTGGGAGAACACTCCGCCACTGTTAGGGCTCTGGGCTGGGACCTGGTGGAGTCGGGTGGGCCTGAATCTCCCTACTCCCCCCTGCTTCCAACCCCACCCCTGGGGTGGTGGCCTTTGCACCCGTAGGCCAGAAGGCCTGTGCTTGGCTTGTGGCTTGCCCCCGTCAGGAAATGGTGAGCCTTAGATTGAGTGTTTGCTCACTGCCTTAGCCAGGAGGCTTAGGCTAAAGCCTGCTGCCTGCTCTGCCCCATCCAAAGGGCCAGAGCCTTAGGCTGTTAATTACTGCCAGCCCCAGCTAGGAGACTGTGGGCTAAAGACTTCTCACTGCTCTAGCCCGAGGGGGCTAGAGAACCAAACTTACTGGTTGTTTGTCTCTGCTAGGCGACTACAGAGCTATAGACTTCTTACTGCTCGGCCCCACCAGCAGGAGAAAAGCCTGAGTGCTGATGCCTGACACAATGAGGTGTAGTTGCCTCCCTCCCCACTTGAGAGCGAGGGACCACTACTGCCACTGATTAACAGATCTGCCAACAAAATGAATAGCCATGGTGCTGTTTGTGGGTGTATTAAATACTTTCCTGTATTGACAGAATGAACAAGAACTCAAACATAAATAACAACAAGAAATTGCTGGTGACATTTTATTCAGCAAGTCAGCATTGAGGGTAATGAGTGTATTTTTCCTAAAGACTTCCCCACTGATTGTTGATATTATGGCTGATTCCAGTGCTACTTAATAACTCACCCTAAAACAATATTCTCCATGGGTGAAATTCACCCTGTAGAGATCCTTCCCATAAACTCTGCACGACTTACACCCTCAAATTACCTTTAAGTCGAATTCATTAAGTGAGCCTGGGGTTGACCATTGGCACAAGGATGAATTTCACCCTATAGGGAAAAATCCAAAATTATAATAAACATAAAAAAGCTGGAGCCTGAGATTTTCTTCTTTAATTTTCAGGAGAGTTTCCTGAGTAAAAAGCTCAGGATTTGATCTCAGAAGTATAAGAGAGTGTTTCATGCTGCATAAAATCTTGTTGTTACCCAGGCATTTTAACTTGTGGCTTTATTCAACTACCTCAAACTCCAAAACATATAGAATGCATCTAAAAATAAATCAGCTCTGTGTATGTGTGTGTGTGTGTGTGCGCGCACGCGTGTGTGTATGTACATGTGTGCATGCATATTATTCTTCATTCTGCTTAAAGTTATTTGTTGTCACTAATCATCTTGTAGCAAACTACAGAATAGAAAATATGCCAGAGTTGATGTACAGTGTATAGAAAAGCTATAAAAACATATACTAGTAATTTCAGAAACCAAAATGAGCCAAACTCTCATCTGCAGTGGAAAGTTCCAACCCATTAGACCTCACATCTGAGAGTGAGTGGGGGACCCGTTTGCTGCATTTGTGCTGGAGGGCAACAGGTTTGCATTCTTTGCTTCCCGCTCCAAATGGATTTGCAGGATCAAGGCTACAAAGTATGCAGAAATCATTTCCCACCCAATGTTCCTAGGTCAGCATTTGGTGTTTTACCTGTAAGAATTTTGGTATAATGATTGTTTATGAGATGGGCTGTAACAGCGAGATGGTCTGTGCTGCTGACAAGTCTTGCAAATATCTAAATCCTCATATTCTTGGGTATTCTGCTATAAGGAAATAAAGTACCTTAACTTTTTGTAGTTAGTTCTGTTTTTCTGGCAGGAGGTCAAGGAAAATGTCTGTTTAACATCCTACAGCTTGATCAATCTGTGTTAAGGAAAAATATGGCAACAGAATGATGGGGTATGGAGAATTGCGTGACTATAGCTCAAAAGAGGATGGCAGAAAGCACTATTGTTGGAATTCCAGTACTTGTAAATTGAAGCCAGCTGCTACATGCTATTCTGTACATTGTTACAAAATCTTGAAAGTGACTTATAGAGGAACAATGTGTTGTTGACTATTTTTAGTGAGTGTGACCTTCAGTATTGCAAAGGGACTTCAAAATTATGCTTTCTGTAGAACTGTTGGGTCAGATTTTCAATCTAAACATTCCTAGATCTCTAGTTTTGTGCCCATAAAATTCCACATGCAAATAATTTTAGATACAGTTTTGCATTCATAATTATTTGCAGGTGCAATCAAAAACACATCAACTTCTAAGTGCCTCATTTTGGATGGAGTTGGGAACCAAGACAAATAAATGACAAACTGCACCCACCACTTTCTGTGCCTGCAATTTGACCTACTATTAGTGATACAGCATCATTGTTGTACAAGGCACTGTGCACCAGAAGAAAGGTGTGAAACATGTATCAGGTCTTTGCTCCAAGGAACTTATAATTGCAGGTATCCAAGGCCTCATCCTCAACTGGTGCATGAGCATAGCTCTATCTGGCCCCATCATGTGCACAGAACAATTCAAGATAAAGCCAGATGTTCTGATACAATACAAACACAGCATGACAGGTGTCATTACATCCAGAATACTTCACAGACAGGATACACATTCAGGAGTCTCTAGGAGGAGGGAGAACGTTGAGGCTTAGGCAAAATTAATTGGAAGGCTGATCTAAGTATCCAGAGTGTCATGAAAGAAGGTGCAAAGTCAGAAATGAGTGAAAGCAACAAATAAGTGAAGCAATCAGAAATGATGGAGTACAGGGAGTGGTTGGACACAGAATGAGATGATGGCTGAGGTACATATATTAAACCTCTAGAGTCCCAATGCACAGTGGATATTCCCTCATTTATCTAGAGGAGTTGCAATTCCCATTCTAAATAATAGAAAGCTCCCTTTGGCACAGCAGCAAAAGTGCCTCAATCACCGGCTTAAAAAAGTGCTGAACATTTGAGGTGATAAGTTTACCAACTGCTGTGTGTATAGAAACCTCAGAGGGGGCTAGCAATGTGAAATCAATGATCTAATGTGCGGAGAAGTAAAATGGGAGTCTGTAAAAAATACCAGCTGTCTCTATGAGCTATACCACCATAATTCAAACTCCCACTAAACGGTGCTGGTGTTGGAGTCTGGATTTGCACCCTGGAATATATACCTCTTCTCCAAGAGCAGTGACAATGTCTTCCCATATGGTCAAAGGATGGTTTGCCTAAACAGTAAGTATGTCACTCTTGAATTAGCATGGTAATATTAAGTCAAAATTGAAAAGCGAGAAGATCACAGCGCAATAATAAATGTTGCCATTGTTAATATGAGTTCTCTCACTCCACCAAAACTATCATCATAAAGATTATAGAGAGAGCATTGGTTTTGTCCTCCTTCCAGAGAGAGAAAGCTTAGAAATAGGTGTTTAGGTTAGCATTTGCTGTGGTTCCCCTCAGGGCCGGCTCTAACTTTTTTGCAAAAAAGAAGAGCGCCGCCCTGCCCCGCTGTAACACTCTCCCCCCGCCCCCAGTGCTGCGCCACGTCGCGCCGGGCCGCCGAACCCCCCTCCCCCCGAGCGCCGCGCTGCCCAAACCCCCGGAGCGCCGGGCCATGCCGCCGAATCCCCCGCCTCCCCCCAGTGCTGTGCCGCGCCGCCGAAACACCCCCCATGCTGCCCGGCCGAAACAAAAAAACAAAAACAAAAAAAAACCCTCGAGCGCCGCCCTGCGAAACAAAAACAACAACAAAAAAAACCACCACGAGCGCCCCCCTCCACCCCAACATTGGCTCCCCTTCTAAGGTGCCGCCCCAAGCACATGTTTGGTTGGCTGGTGTCTGGAGCCGGCCCTGATTCCCCTTCTTGTGACTGGCAACAAGGCAGTAGTTGCTAGGACTGATAAAATGGCAGGAGGTGGCTAGTTGAGTTTCCACTGAAAAAAGTAAGTACAATCCAAGTAGCTGATAAAATAATAATAGTGGATAAGTAATAACTAATTAGGAAAACAAATCAACAATAATAAAATAAGTTTTAAAAAAATCCCAACCATCTATATGTAGGGTGGCTCAATAGTCTATGAATGGAATAAAGCAAAGGTTAAACTAGTCCCTCATCATTCCAAGAAGCATTAACTGAGTTGCTGAAGTTTGCACCATGGAACTTTTATATTAGACCTTAAAATCCCATTGTCCTGTTTGCTGCTTATGAATCCTAATGATGTGCTGGAAGGCTTCAGAAAAGTAGGGATTGTTCTAAGTTTCCCCTTCTCCCTCAGAGTACCGATTATTCAATGAAAACAGTTGATCCACAAATAGAGCACTTTTGGGAAGCTTTCAAATTAAGTGCAAGTAGATTATGATTGTCACTAATTTGTGCGTTAAATGATTTTAATGTTTTCTCAAACATACCTATTATTATTTATATTGCAGTAGCATCTAAAGGCTTCCACCAAGATCAAGTGCCCATTGAATAAGTTGCGGCACATAGACATATGAAGACACAGTTCCTGCCCTGATGAATTTACAGTCTAAATAGGGATGACAAAGGATGGTGGAAAGGAAATGTTATTATTATTTCAATTTTACAGGAATAGAAAGATTAAGTGTTTTGGGGCAGAGATGGGAATAAAACCCAGATCCCCTGAACAGTGTTTTAACCTCAAGAGCTTCTTTAGTCTTCAATCCCAGATTATTTCATGAACTGCTCATAGCAAACATTAATTGTCATACTCAATATTCAAGATGTGTGACTGGAGCATTAACATCACATGGTATAATTTTTATTCTCCAATTGGATCCCCAAACATTTATAAACAGGAAAGTGCCCAAACAAATCACTGGGCAGCTGTGCTTGGGTGATCATCCATTTGTTTTAATGTTTGACCACACTTCAGACACCCAGATACAAATTGAGGTTGGAACATGAAACAAAAGTTCTCCAGGCAAGAGACTTTTCTGCTACTTGGGCATCTCCACGCCCATGCAGGCAGCTACTTGTGACCAAGCATATTAGTATAGATATTCACGATTATTTCAGAGATGAGTCATACATAAAATAAGGAGCTAAATTTGTCATATAATTAATTTGGAAAGATTAATTTTAGCGGCTCTTCTTAGATCTGATGGTACAATTTTTTGTTTTATTTTGTTCTCCTCACAATGTTGTCTCAAAAATTATATATACAGGGTAGTTTTTTTAATCAACATCCTGGCAAAAGGATGCTTTTAGGTTGTCTAAGTTTCTCCCACATAGACACATTAAATTTTGAATAACAGTATTTGATTTGAGGGGGGGGAGAGTAAAGTAGTTTTAACTCTCACTCTGCTTGCATTTATTATTAACATGAAAGGGAGCTTTGCAAATTTATGGGACGGCCTGATGTTAAAAGTACCAGGAAATATATTCTTTTCAACTGCAGATTATAGGAACAGGCAGCCAAATAGAGTAAGCCTCTCAACTTCCATTTCATACAATTCATTTTCCAACCTCAATTTCTATGAAACCCATTGCTGAACTCCAGAAAATAATTATTGGACTCTTGAAATCTACAATGCAGTGGAGGTCTCTTTAAAAATAAATCTAATGAAAGCTTTCTGATTGGGTATTGTTGATTTCTTGTTAGGACATTGGACCACAAAGCAGATAATGTAACAAGCTTGGTAATGCGTCCGAGACTGTTTTCTAGCCTTTCCCCATAGAGGTTGCTGGATCCTTTCAATATAGCTGTATAAAATATAAATGAAGTCATTTATGAACTGCTGTAACTCAAACCCTGTTCCGGGCCACTACTGGAAATGAGATCTGCAGTTTCTGTGTGTTCTCATGTTGGGGGGAATAAATGCAATTACTTTCTAGTACATAGACAAAAGAATACTAAATCCTAGACACACACACACACACACACACACACACACACACACACACACACACGAGCTATTTGTTATGGTTAGGTTAATGTAGAAAATCATCCTGAATGCCTCTTGGTGTGCAAAGCCCATGACTCTTTACAGTAACAACATAATACAAAAGTGCAAATTGTGCTCTTTCAAAGAGAATAACCAGAACAAACAGATTATATTTAAGATGAAATATAAAGGGCTCTATTGACATTGGATTTTGAACCTTGTTCAGAGGGATTTCTACATTCATGGCAGATGGCAACTAGAGATGGCTCCAAACCAAAACCCAAAACACCTCCAAAGTTTTGGGGTTCAGAATCTGAACTCAAAGCTGAGCATGAACTTCTCAGTTGGTGCTTATCTCTATGACATGGGGGGGGGAATTAATTCCCAAACATCCCTGGTGCATGGAAAAAGAGGATGAGGGGCGCCGGGGGGAAGAGTGGGGACTTAACATTCAGCTCCCAGTTTTGTAGTTTGAATCTATATCTAAACAGTAACTAAAGGAATGAGATCCCTGGGGCTTCAGCCTACATTAAGAAGACCCACCTATTCCCTGAATCATTATGAATACAATGCAACCAAATCATGTGTTTTCTTTGTGTTGCACTGTATTTTATTTGCTGTGCCCTTAGATGATAAATTTACCAGGACAGAGAGCTGTGAATTTTTTGACATACTAGACCTATAGCAGCATGTACATTGATGGTGCATTATAAAACTAATACATACAATGAACAATCAATACTACTAATAATTAACTTTCTGGAATAGCCAGAATAGGCTGAGGACTCTTTGTGTCTGTCCCTGTACTTATGTACAAAGGGGTAAAAGATGCGGAAAGCCTTCCCCCCACTTGCATCTCTTTAAAGAGACTGGGAATAATTATAATCCTTGCAAACTAGAGTGTCTGAGGGATTTAGAGGGGAATAGATCAGTGTCACACTCCACTTTGTTATGAGATGTCACAGTGGCTGAAATCTGTCTGTACTCCTGGAGGCCTACCCAAGGCCACTGTCTCCAGCAGCTTTCACTGGGGCAGTGTGACTCTATATTACCCCTTATTGTCATCTATATATTAAAGGAACAATGCAGCCATTGGAAACTTGCTTGTAAATCTGTCAGGAACTATTCATTCCAAACCTGCAGAGTACCATAGATAATAGCAGTGATAATATTTAGCCCATATAATCTTCATACTCCTTCACATATATAAATTAATGTCCATAATATGTCTGTGAATATTCTCCACACTACCTTAGAGATGGAAAAAACTGAAGCACAGAGTGTTTGTCACCTCCCCAAGGCCCCAGAAGTTATCAGTGTCTGAACTGGAACCGAAAAAAGCAAGAGGTCCTTGCTCTCAGTCTTATGTCCAGACTACTAGAACAGGTCTATCTTGTCTCAATTATATATTCTCTATATCAGGAATTCTCAACTGTTTTTGTGGTATTACCTCACACCCACTTGCCCACCACCAGTTCCTCTTCATATGCACCCCAGCACACTAAATCTGAGTTCTCAAGTGCTTCAGAGCAAGGGCTGTGAGAAATTGCCTACTAGTTTATGAGAGGAGTTCTGCCTGTCTGACAAGTTCTCTTCTTAATTCATAAAGCAGATTCTCCACCACCTGAACTTTAGCACTGATCCAAAAGAGTCATGTTGATAAGTATACTGCATGTAAATCTGGTGGATGTAATAATGGTTTGAGCCAGGCAGGGATCTTAGAGCCAGTGAACATAGTGGTCTGGTGTACTGGCACTTATCTCAAGCTGCTTTCTTGTTCTACAGAATCTCAGTTTTCCTTGAAAAGCAAAAGCAGGTCTCTATCTGTTATAATTGTGAAGAAAACTTCAAAACTGTGAACCATACATAACTAATCCAGACAGGAGTCTGCAGAGAGCCTGGAACAGAGTGTGAACTGCTTCATTCCTCTCCGCGACGTATTAACTCAGACATGCAAGGATGACCATTTAAATATCGACACTAACTATTTCAATCCTCATGTGAAGAAGAGGAGAGAGGATCTGAGATCAGTACCTTTTCCGGTGAGTTACATCTCATTTTGGTGCCTCAAATGGGTAGTGTTTGGGAGACAGCACTGTTTCCCCCCATTTAAGAAGGAGCCAAACCAAGCAGCCTATACAGGTCATGGGTACTGGGAGGAGGAAGGGGGGGAAGAAAGTCAAGCTCAAGAAGACCAATACAGTCAAGAGAGCATACACAATCATATTTTAAACAACACACACAACGTACTGTGAGTGATGTCTTATTCTGGCAACTCACGTGGAAGGAGTTTTTTTGATGTGGGCAAGGTTTGGAAGAGTACCACCACCTTTTCCCCCCAATTTGACCTCTGACCAGTCATAACGGAGACAAGTATTATGCAAATTTCTTTGCTAATTTACATCAATCCTGTGTACAACAGTCCTTGTCGTTCCAGTCCTGGCTCCCCTGCCCTAGAGCAGGGGTTCCCAAACTTGGTTCGCAGCTTGTTCAGAGTAAGTCTGGCAGGCTGTGAGAAGCTTTGTTTATCTGAGCATCCACAGGTACGGCCGCTCGCAGCCCCCAGTGGCCATGGTTCGCCGTTCCCGGCCAATGGGAGCTGTGGGAAGCAGTGGCCTGGTCCCTGAACTGCGGCCACTGCGAGCTGCAAGCTGCCGTAGCTGCAGACACTCAGGTAAACAAAGTGTCTAGTGGCCCACCAGGGGCTAACCCTGAACAAGCCACGAACCAAGTTTGGGAACCCCTGATCTAGAGAAACTAGAGAAACAGTCCTTCCAAATTACACTAGAGGTACATTGCCGCTACCTGTGCTGTACCCATTCTGTGAATAAAGGGAGAACTTGAGCCTTCAAAGTTGTCAAGGCAGCACTTTTTATTAGCACTAAATTATTCTCACTTCCAGCAAAAACCTTAAAAAATCATCCAGCAAAATGGGAAGCTTTAAGCAAGTGAAAGTAATATTCAGTCAGACAACGAACAAATTAAAATATGTCCTTGCTTTGGTCCTTGCTGAAAAACAATCCTGCCTAAACATACCGTACAAAACTGAGAGAACCATTTAGCATGTGATAGTATCAGGCCTTCTCTTTCTATGTCTATCTGTCTATCCATTTGGCTTTCAAAAGAAAATGCATGGACATATTTAAAGCAAACCAGCAACATGATTAATAAGGACACCACACTGAGACACATAAAACTGCCCTGTCTCCTTCATCTGTTCTCCTGGTGCAGTGATTAACCTTTGAGTTTATGAGTATTTTTGCACTTGCTTCAGATAAAATATTTTATGAGTTCTTACCTCCCAGGCAACTTGGATTAAACTTATCAGGTCAGGAAGATAGTGGGCCATAATGTCTGTTCCCTCGGAAATCATATCTGCCTCTTCACTACATTATTGGAATATCCTTTGCACAAAACAGATGGAAACATCAAGGCAAGAGACAAGACAACTTGTTAAGGTCACATTCCACCCTCCTATACATCAGTCATGCTTAATTGATTCCTAGCCCCACCTAAAGACAGATTGCAATACATTATAAGGGCCGAGAGTATGAAAAGATCATTTTCATTTCCCCATTAATTCCTATTTGGAAGGGCTCCTGCCTCTGCAAAAGTTTCTTTGGTAGCATGCTTGCTAATGACTGATCGCTGCCTTTCAACCCAGAAACAGGGCACAAGCAGGCAGATTTATTTTTTGTGAAATGTCTCCCTTTCTGACACAGCATTTCATATCCTGCTCTTAGTGTCATCCTAAACAAACAAAAAACAAACCAACAAGGAGACTGAAAGGAAGTGACTGGACTAAGCTCTGGAGATTTTGCAGGTGCATAGTTTAAAAGGGCATCTTTTTTGTGCTGTTTAGTTTCCTCCTCACACCCATCTGACAGCACATCTCCTTCCACACTGTACATAGAGGGACTCAATCATTCTGATGCTTTGCCCAAGCCTTGTCTTTTGAACACGGTGGATGAATAATTGGGTGTCAAATCTGAACCTGCCTTACTTCTCCTAATCGTTTAGGGAAATTGAAATAACATGAACGCAGGGCTGTAAATATTTTTAGAAATCTTACTGGCTCTTCAGAATGTGCTTTATTTTTTATACATGAGAATGTAATGTGTGTGAAAAGGGACAGACTGACAACATTAGAAACTCTGTTCATAAAATAGTTACCATAGAAGCACAGGAATAGCCATATCAGATCAGACTAAGTTCCATCTACTTTTATTATTTTATTAGAGCTGGTTGGGAGTTCTTTTTTTTTTTAAAATGAAATGTTTCTTCACCAGAAAATGCTGATTCCATCAAAACCAAGACATATCAGCTTTGACAATAGTCCAGTAATTAAGTCACTCACTAGGATGTGAAAAACCCAGTTTCAAGTCCCTGCTATTCCTAACTCTTCTACATCCCAGGTGAATTTCCTGACCATCTGTGTCTCTCCCCACTACCATGTGTATTTGTGTTTTCTAAAGGGTTCATTTTCATTCCAATGAGGAACAAAAAACAAGTTGGGCAGGGGGGAATGTGAAATGCAATTAGTGTTTTTCTGTTAGCCCTAGTCATAGCGAAGACAAAGATGATCCCTGACCCCAAAAAATTACAATCTAAGTGTCTAGTTCACAATCCTCCCTCCAACAGTATCCTGTACCAACTGCTTCAGAGGTAAGTGCAAATTCAATATAAAGACTGTCATGTAATAACGCCCAGAGGGGACATTTTGTTCCAAACCCAATCAGTGACAGTAAAAGTTTCCTTTACATGTGTCCCATCAAAGAACTTTACTCCCGATACAGAGGGACTGACCAATAAGAGGGAAAGCAGGTAATTCAGCAGGTAGTTCATTCAATCCTCTACTCAGGCAGCTTACAAATGGGGGTGGGGTGGTGGAAAGGAAACCACTCTCACTTGTGATTGGATTCACATGGACACAACCATACACTAGGTAACAGACTGAAGATGGCAGCTCATTGCACAGACAACTGTTGGCCACTGAGAAGCTGTCAGTATATAACAACTTTCAGTTCTGATGACTTCGCTGGGCTAGATTTAAACAGGTGATCTGCAGTCCATTGCCCAATAGTTAGTGTCATCCAAGTGCCTCTGAATACACTTTGGATTGCTGGAGCTTGGAATGTAAGTGGCATTCAGGGCTCTTTAGATTAGTAGCCATATGTTCTCTGCTTGTACCATAGTTGTTTGGATCAGACTATAAGGATACAGCAAAGTTCATGCCAAAACTTTCTCATCTGAGCTAAAGTTATGGCATGAGGGCCACTGGCTACATTATATGTTCACCCTTTAAAAAATATGAACCAGATGTTCAGTAGTGGTGTAACTTGGAAGTAAAAGCTTGAATCTTTTGTTTGTAACTGCTACTAACACCTGCCTCGTTTCCTTCAGCACTCCCCGGAACATTTCATTTGTGCTGAAACAAAGGTGGGGGGAGGGAGGAGATTACTGTGTCTTTCTGTCCGATCTACTTCAGAAACTGGCTCCAGAGTCCAGTTTGCTGTACAGAGCAGCAGCACCTCTGAAGTATTGTCTGCAGTAGAAATATATATATATACACACTGTAGAAATCTTTTTTTAGAGCTCGGTCATTTAGATGTAAACTGTCACAGCTTCATTGCAAAATACTGTCAGGTCAGGAGAGTAGAAAAAATGAAACAGATGAATTTCCCTTGCAGTTTCCCATTGGGATAACTGCTGAAATGCTAGACCAGCTCTACCGGTTTCTGCATCAACAGATGGTAGACGGCATTCCTTGTGTTTATTTCCCATTCGGTAAATCGCAGGTCACATCTGGTCCAGCCTCTCTTTGTTTTGAACAGATGGAAATTCAAGTTCTTTATCAGCTGTCATGAAAAAGGTATAAGGAGGGGAGAAAGGGAGGTGGGATGGAGTGAAAAGAGGAAACAGAGAGAATGCCTTAAGATGACAGAAAACTTCACAGCTAATGAGATCTGAAGATACTAGGGTGGCAATTGTGATAGATAGATAGATAGATACTTAAAACGCTATTTTGATCGTTCATTTACAAGAAAGTAAATAAGCCCAAGGGCTTCAAGACTCGCATCTAGATTTGACAGTTAAGTAAGGAAAATCTTCCCAATCCCAAAATTGTCCCCGCTGCTCCTCCTCACAGGACAACAGAAATAGGTAGGAACTCCCCAAACTAATACACATTTTTCAGCAATTTGCCATCATGGTGTTTGTTTTAGATAGAGATGGTTGAAAAATGCCATATAAAATTTTGACACATTTTTCGTGTGTGTGTGTGTGTGTGTGCGTGAACGAGTGAGTGACAGAGAGAGAGTGTGAGAGAGATATGCTAAAACATTATTTGTCATTTTTGATCATCTCTGTTTTTAAAAAAGTCAATACAATTTAATATGTGCATATATCTTTTCCTTTCTTTGTGAATTTTTGAAATTTTGGTGACATTTACATCGTGAAGTTCAAAAGTGGTAGGCAAAATACAGATATTCAGCAAAAAAGGGTAACTATTTTGTTGATTTTTTTGGTTGGAATTTGAAATTTGAATTTAAAATGTGATAAAAGATTCAACTTTTTGAAATGTCAACCAACTGCAATTAAAAATATATACATTGCCTATAAGCTGGTAAGTGGCTCTGGATCCAAGTCATTTAATGTGGGTGTGCACACGTTACACAGCATGTATAGATGCACACTCTAAACACAAACTTTGCACACACACACATCCATACTACACACAAATACAAATACACAGACGGGGTGTTGCCTGATCTTTAGATTATATATTAATTATATTGATTACTTAAGTAAGTAAGTACATAATGTACCTCTGCACTTCCATATACTTACACCATCCCTTGTAGAACAACCTGAAATGTTAGCCATTGTCTTCCTCATCACCATTACCTTCCCCATCATCACCACTGGCCATCAGTGTGGCACTTCCCAAGGACTATATCTCTCTCTCTCCTACCGCCCCAAGGCTGGGAGGTCTCTTTTATAATACGTTACGATGACACCGCTATGTTCGATGCATATTCAGTAGGGGATTTTTTCCCCTTTTCCTTGTTTGTATTTCCTCACCTTACTAATGTTGATGTGTATTTTTCCTATAGGTCAGTATTTCGGTGATCTCAACTTATTACACTGGTCTACAATTTTTGAGAAGTCATCTGCTTCGGAGATAAAATGTGCTATTTATTATGTATTTTGATGTGCTGAATTCAAATATGACAATTAAAACAACTGACTGGCTACTGTTTCTAAGATATTTAAGTTTTTACATTTTATGTCTATGTATATTGTGTAGATAGTAGAGTTTTAATCATAAATTGTAAACCTAGGTCTTTTCATGTGTTTATGTTTGCTTTACATGACAATACTTCACCTGTTCTGTTTATGTAACACTTTAAAAATCAGCAAAAGGGTTATATAAATAAAATTTATTATGAAACAAAAGGCAAAAAACTATTATGTACATAGTTTAGTCCTATTCAGTGTCTACTTGGTGCTTCTTGGCTTGTCACTTGTATTCATTAAATGGAGCATCTCTTGTCACTGTCCAGCAATAGTCTGCAAGCATTGATGGGCTCCATTTGCCCTGATAGCGTTTCTCCATTGTTGCAATGTCCTGGTGAAATCCCTCGCCGTGCTCGTCGCTCACTGCTCCGCAGTTCGGTGGAAAAAAATCTAGATGAGAGTGCAAAAAATGTATCTTTAGTGACATGTTGCAACCAAGGCTTTTGTATGCCTTGAGGAGGTTTTCACCAACAACCTGTAGTTGTCTGCCTTGTTGTTTCCGAGAAAATTTATTGCCACTAACTGGAAGGCTTTCCATGCCATCTTTTCCTTGCCACGCAGTGCATGGTCAAATGCATCATCTCGAAGAAGTTCACGAATCTGAGGACCAACAAAGACATCTTCACTTAACCTTGGAAATTTTCCACGGAGGTACTTGAAAGCTGCTTGTGTTTTGTCAATGGCCTTGACAAAGTTCTTCATCAGATCCAGCTTGATGTGTAAGGGTGGTAACAAAATCTTCCTTGATTCAACAAGTGGTGGATGCTGAAGACTTTTCCTTCCAGGCTCCAATGACTGTCGGAGTGGCCAATCTTTCTTGATGTAGTGGGAATCTCTTGCACGATTATCCCATTCGCAGAGAAAACAGCAGCACTTTGTGTATCCAGTCTGCAGACCAAGCAAGAGAGCAATAACCTTCAAATTGCCACAAAGCTGCCATTGATGTTGGTCATAGTTTATGCACCTCAAAAGTTGTTTCATGTTGTCATAGGTTTCCTTCATATGGACTGCATGACCAACTGGAATTCATGGCAAAACATTGCCATTATGCAGTAAAACAGCTTTAAGACTCGTCTTCGATGAATCAATGAACAGACTCCACTCATCTGGATCGTGAACGATGTTGAGGGCTGCCATCACACCATCAATGTTGTTGCAGGCTACAAGATCACCTCCCATGAAGAAGAATGAGACAAGATCCTTTTGACGGTCACGGAACATGGAAACCCTAACATCACCTGCCAGGAGATTCCACTGCTGTAGTCTGGAGCCCAACAGCTCTGCCTTACTCTTGGGTAGTTCCAAATCCCTGACAAGGTCATTCAGTTCACCTTGTGTTATGAGGTGTGGTTCAGAGGAGGAGGATGGGAGAAAATGTGGGTCCTGTTACATTGATGGCTCAGGACCAGAAGTTTCATCCTCTTCCTCTTCCTCCTCTGACTCAAGTGAGAATGATTCTGGTGCATCAGGAACCGGCAGTCCTTCTCCGTGGGGTACTGGGCGTATAGCTGATGGAATGTTTGGATAATGCACTTTTTCTTCTTTGACACACCTTTCCCAACTGGAGGCACCATGCAGAAGTAACAGTTGCTGATATGATCTGTTGGCTCTCTCCAAATCATTGGCACTGCAAAAGGCATAGATTTCCTTTTCCTGTTCAACCACTGGCGAAGATTTGTTGCACAAGTGTTGCAGCATATGTGTGGGGCCCACCTCTTGTCCTGATCTCCAATTTTGCAGCCAAAATAAAGGTGATAGGCTTTCTTAACTATAGTGGTTATACTTTTGTGATGCAAAAGTCACTTCACCACAAACATAGCAGAAGTTATCTGCACTGTTCACACAAGTACGAGGCATCTCTGCTCAATTTGGCTAAACAGAAATGTTTCCCTTTGCAAAATCAAACACTGACAAATAAGAGAGCATGACACTGTATGATTTCTAGAGCTGATATAGGACAATTTTTTCAGCAGAGTGATGTAAGCTTCGTTATGATTGCATCATCCATGACTTCTAGGAATAACATGATGCAATTCATATCATGTATGACGCAATACCAGCTTCAGATTGCATCATTCAATGTTTTGCCTAAAAAGCAAGTACTGTCCAAACCCAGTCATAGATCTATTCATAGATCCAGTCAAAGATGTATTTTAGTCATTTCTGGTTTAAATTGAGATCCCTTCCCTTTATAACTCACTTATCCTCCGCCATTCCCAAGTCAAGGGTCGTATATACTGACGCAATAGCATATCTTGAAAACTAGAGCCAATCAACAATTTTAAGCATCATTTTCATTCTCAGTGACCCAGAATTAGTAAAGTTTGACTACATTTATTTCAGAAGCATTTTTGCTGTAGAGCAGTGTTATCATATAGGTCCATTCATTATCATAGCCCTTTTGTGGTTAGGTATCACATTTGTTATTTCTGTCTTAACTGGTTATTTCAGTTCTTTCCAAGTTCCAAGTTGTGCTGTACCTACTAAGTTTAAAAGGGTATGAACTTAGGAAAGCCCCTATGCCAACCTGCTTTAAGAAATCATGTATGTTAAAGGTCACAGCTCTATATGGACCTTATGCTTTAGTTCAACACCTTCTATCTAGGTGAAAGGTCCCAAACATATGTATGCAGTGCGAGCCGAGGGATGTGCTGGCCGCCGGTTCCCGCCACCCACATTGGCCTGGAGTGGCAAACCGCAACCAGTGGGAGCCACGATCGGCTGAACCTGCGGACGCAGCAGGTAAACAAACCGGCCCGGCCTGCCAGGGGACTTACCTTGGCAGGCCACGTGCCAAAGGTTGTCGATCCCTGTCTTACTGGATACAGGCCTGTAGGTTTCTTGCATTACTGCTGAATATAATACAAAGCAGAATATAATGCAAAGCAGTAAATATAATAAAGAAAAACTAGCCCACTGGGCTACAGGGGCAAAAGGCAACAACAACAAAACCCCCACTATCTTGGTGCCACGAAGGAAGGTTATGACCAGACTAGAGTGCCAGAGGTAAGTGACATGGAGCATATAAGAGAATATGTGCAGACGTTTGGAAGTACGGCTTTGTGGGATATGAGGAACTCTGTAGCTTACTACCATGAAGCACAGTTAGTTTAGGCCATCTCTCTTTGAACAGGCTGTTCTGACACAGAGCCACCATTCCTGGCATTTGAGCGGCTTACACAACTCGGGAGGCTGCAGATGTATTTTCCTAGGTACCTTTATTCTCAACCATTAGTTGAGAATAAATAAATAATAATAATAATAAATAAGTGCTACCTCATAATGGAATGCTGCTTTCTGAGCAAAACAGCTGCACAGAATACACAAAAGAGACAAAAGACCACCTCAGGCTGAACAGGAGAATCACAGAAAAGGCAAAACAAAAAAAGAAAAAAATTAGAGATGGTGTGGATAAACTAAAAGCATATGAGAGCATCCCATATTCATGGATCATTGAGACACTGAAAATGCACATTTCTTTTGTGTGGTTAATTGGAACACTCAAAACTACCCGGAATGCACTCTCATTGATGGGAAAGAGGAAGCTTTCAAGGGGATTCCTTATCACCAATGCTCTTAGTGGTAGCGATACTGCCGCTGACATGGCCACTCCATTAGATAAATTGTGGTTATCATATCAGCAAAAAGCAACAGCCAGTTAACTATTGGTTATACATGGATCATCTGAAACTTTATGGATGGACACAAAAGGAGGTAAAAGAGATTGATGACATGTAGAAAAGTTTGCTGAAGATATAAAGCTATGGGTTGGATTAGCTAACTGTGCACCAGGATCTGTAAAAGAAAGCAAACAGATACAATTAGATGATGTACAAGTAAACAAAGGTATTATTAAGATATATCTCAGCATTGCCCCTACAAATACTTTGGAATCAGGGAACTGTTAGAGTTACAACATAAGGAAGTCAAAGAAGACTGGAGGATAGAATATTTCAGACAAATAAGAACGATTCTAAAGACAAAACTCAACTTGAAGAATTTGATCTGACCAATTAATATGGCCAATACTAGCAGTATGGGAACTGCTGGGGTGATCAAGTGGAATCAAAAGAAGACAAAAAATTGACATCCAAACAAGAAAGCTCCTGGCAATCCACACAGTAATGAATATCGAGTAAGATGTGGACAGGATGTATATCCTACGATGTGATGGAGGAAGAGGTCTTCTATCTGTGGAGGAAGCAGTTGACAATGAATAATATAACTTCATAATATATGAAGAGTCAGCCAGAGTAAAAGATCATCAGGTTGCAATAATGAGTGATGGCCAACCATGCATCCCACCCCAAGAAAGCATAAAAGAAGAGAGAAGGCAAATTGCCAAAAAATACTCAAAAATTGCACAGAAATTAATGCATGGACAATGGTGGAGAGAGAATCATAGAATCATAGAAGATTATGGTTGGAAGAGACCTCAGGAGGTCATTTAGTCCAACCCCTTGCTCAAAGCAGGACCAAACCCAACTAAATCATCCCTGCCAGGGCTTTGCCAAGCCGGGCCTTCAAAACCTCTAAAGATGGAGAGTCCACCACCTCCCTAGGTAACCCATTCCAGTGCTTCACCACCCTCCTAGTGAAATAGTTTTTCCTAATATCCAACCTAGACCTCCCCCACTGCAACTTGAGACCATTGCTCCTTGTTCTGTCATCTGCCATCACTGAGAACAGCCTAGCTCCATCCTCTTTGGAACCCCCCTTCAGGTAGTTGAAGGCTGCTATCAAATCCCCCCTCACTCTTCTCTTCTTGAGCTCGAACCTATTAATGATCTATGAGTAACTAATCCATAGCTTGTAGAAGGATACCTTAAAAGAGAGACAGAGCCTCATTATGAGTGCACAAGAGAAGTCCTTAATGTTTAATTATGTTAGACACAAAAATTGACTAACAGAACTGCATCCCAAACTGCACAACGTGTTTCCGAAAAGAAAGAGACAGTGGATCATGTGTTGAGCACATGCAGGAGCCATGCTGGGAGAGAATATATGAACAAACACAATGAAGTCACCAAGTGTCTGCATTGGAGCCTCTGTGGCAAGTACCATGGATGGTGGGTAAACCACAGCTTGGGGAGGCTAGCGACCAGCACAGCCCACCCCTTCTGCCTGAGGCCCCAGAAGAGAAGCAGCCTGCCTGGGCTGGGGCCAACTAGTGTCAAGCAGGAGAGGACCTTGGGATGGAGCATGGGCAGGGCCATGCCGGGCTCTTTGGGGAGGCACAGCCTTTCCCTGCCTATCCTTGTGGTATTATGACCACCAAATTGAAAGCTTTCTAGAGAATGGAAAAGCTAAGGTATCATGGGATACGGCAATTGTCACAGATCAAACAGTGCTAGAACACAGACTGAACATAGTTGTTGTAGAGAAGCAGATAAACAATATTATGTTAATTGATATTGCCATACCAGCAGACAGAAATATAAAAAAGAAACAAGAAGAGAATATGGTGAAATATGGAAAATTCTGCTATGAAATGGAATGATTATGGAAAGCCAGAACAAAGATGATCCCAAGTGGAACACTTGGAAAAATCCCAGAAGACTGTGGTTTTAGGCAGTACGTGAATCTTAAGGAAATTCAAGGGTGAACAAGTGGCTCTCAACACCTAAAATACAAGATTTTTGTGGAGGGTTTAACAAAACTCCTGACTACCCAAATCTATGGAGTCTGTTCATGGTCAGGAATTATTGGTTGCTCATAAGGATAAATTTTTGACAATAGCTTTCCCCTTTTTATGCTTAAAGAGCATGTGATACTGAGGGATAATAATAATAAATAATAATAATAATAACTTGCTCAGAAACAACCTGTTCAACAATTTTCTAGAAAAAAAATTACCACTTTCTTTGCCTTTGTCTTTCAAATGGGCATGTTATCCTTCAGCTCAAATAAAGCACTCCCTGGGTGTTGCTTTATGATGGGTTATGCTATTAACCACACTTGAAAAGACTGAGAACAGTTCAAGCTAAAGCAGTATATAAAAGAGTTGCAGGC
The DNA here is from genome assembly GCF_011386835.1 of Chrysemys picta bellii. Taxonomy (NCBI): domain Eukaryota; kingdom Metazoa; phylum Chordata; order Testudines; family Emydidae; genus Chrysemys; species Chrysemys picta. Next base: position 119,610,993 of record NC_088794.1, on the reverse strand, counting down.
AGATTTTTCTCTTTTTTTGTTCCAGACAGGCATGAAAGCCAGCATGGAGGCCTGTACCTAGCCATCATCTTAGCAGCTATTCTGGAGGAGGAGGAACTTTTTATAACCCCATGATGCAAATAACATATCTGACACATGCTGGCTATCTCACCCTAGTATTTCCTGCTCTTGAACAATCACCAAAGAAAAAATTCTTCTTAAGGGAGTGAAAAAAAATACACTGCTCTCCTAGTAACCTGAGAATCTTGTTTTAGTTCCTTTGTTTGTTTGTTTTTAAAACCAAAACACATTTGTGCACTAATTTAAGACCCAATCCTCATATTCTTAAAAGTCCATTCCTATTTCACCAAAGCACTTAAAGCACCTGGTTAGGTTCTGGTGACCTCAATGCTGAAATTACTTTGCTGAATTTGGGCCTAAAGTAGTCCTTGTTCTGAGTAAGAGACCTTAGTTTTAAAGGATTTTTTGAATGCCTTATCAGAACTGTGCCTACAAATATCTGCCTGATGGCCAATATAGGAATATTTAGACCCCAAATTTTCAGTGATTTGGGATGACTCACATTTTGGGCAGAATTGCTAAGCACCAATAGATCCAGTTGAAACCAATAGCAGCTGCAGGTGCATATCTGAACACTAGGCAGCAGATGTCTCAAGTTAGGCAAGAAGATGGATAAAACAATGATGGGAGGAAAAGAGGGTAACCATAAGCAATGGTGTTGGCAGAGCAAAAGGGCGAGATAAGTAAGTGACAAAAGCAGAGATGCATATGGAGAGTGACATGAAACCTGGAAGAAACGAAGGACCATATAATGATTGCAATAGGTGAGGGGGAGCCAAGAGCCAAGTTGAAGAATGGAGTGATGTGGTCCAAATTGATTGCAGGAAAGGAGATAATATATAGATCAGGGATCAGCAACCTTTAGCACGCAGCTCGCCAGGGTAAGCACCCTGGTGGGCTGGGCCGGTTTGTTTACCTGCTGCGTCCGCAGGTTCGGCCGATTGCAGCTCCTACTGGCCGCGGTTCGTCGTCCCAGGCCAGTGTGAGGCGAGGGATGTGCTGGCCGCCGCTTCCCGCCACCCCCATTGGCCTGGAGCAGTGAACCGCAGCCAGTGGGAGCCACGATCGGCTGGACCTGCAGACGCAGCAGGTAAACAAACCGGCCCAGCCCGCCAGGGTGCTTACCCTGGCGAGCCACATGCCAAAGGTTGCCGATCCCTGATATAGATGTTGCATTCCAAATGGACTGCAAAAGATTAGTAATACATTTCAGATCCACTGCATTATCCAGTCCCCTTTGGTAAACATTAATAGACTATTCTTAGAGAAGGACATTGCTTGGCTAGTCAAGTTATACTAAAACTCAGAGATGGCATTGTGATTTGAGTTCTGTTTAAGAAAACAATATATCTCTAATTCCCAAATAAAACTTTTCAGTTGAATAAACAGTTTACTGTCGTAGACTTAGAACTATTAGCATATAAATATTTACATTTAATAATTGGGCCACACCATTTGCAGCACATACACTCAACTTCATCCTTTTCTCCTGTTTTTGCTTTTTAAAACTTTTAAATACTTCCTTGTATTGTGGAACATATTCTGATACAGATTTTTTGTTTTCTTTCCGTTTTAGTGTGTCAAATCTTTAAACCATTATCTGCTAACAATAGCTTGAAATGTGTATGTGGTGGGTGTGAGATTCATTAGTACGTTCAGATGTGCATGCATGTGCCTGTTTGTTGATTGTGTGTATCTTCTAGACTAATACATAGCCGTACTTCAACAGGCAGCTTTGTATATACACACAGACTAATGTATTATTGTAATACATATATCTCATGCATTGAATTGTATTTTTGTAATAAAACAAGTTGCTTTTATATATTTGAATGATACAAAAGTAGTGTGAAAATCAGAAAAAGCTGACAATCAATTTTTATCGAAAAATTCCTGGGCTTTACAAAAAGTATTAAACTGAAAACAAAGGAACTTATTGATGTGCACTGCTCTCATTCTCATTACAGGTTAGATCAGCCAGAGGGCTGCTCTAATTTCTGCCAGCTGGCTACAATTCCTAAGGAATCAAACACCAGCTGAACACAGCTGGAATGCAATGTATTCTGGTCCACACCAATTGACCTTGGCATACTCCTATGTGATGGATGTGGGGCTGCTCTCTGATAATTTATTAATACTGTACGTGACCTGGTTATTTGGATGTTGGTTTAGTATAATAGCAGGCTGTAAGGGAAAGCAAGAAGAAAGAATGAATAGCTCAAGATAAACCATCCTCCAGTTAACACATCAGGGTTGTTAAGAGACCATGCCTGAGCAAGTAGCATTGAAGATTCTACCACAAACTTTAGCCAAGTTTCTGGAGTGAATGCTGCAAGTCAGAAGAGCACAAGGACTATTTACCTCTTTCCAAAGGTCAGGCAGTTGTGGGAACTTTTCATTCCGATACCCAGAACCTGGTGGGGTGTTTGAAAAAGTTAGGTTTGCCTGGCCCACCACCACTGGGTGGTAAGGCTTTACGTACGATGGACATCCTTGAAGATGGTCTATTGTTTTAAAGTCCTTATCTCTAAATGCTTTGTTCCTACCATTAAGATTAAACAATACTTTGGTTTAAGAGGGTGTCTGGTCATTACTGGTCATAGACTTCCACAGGGAAGAAACACAGGTGCTGAACCCAATGAGACCTGCTAAGCAAGCATGATTTATACACAAGGTACTGTAGCCCAGGGCCTAGTTTAAGAATGGGAGAATTGTAGAATTCTTCTCCAGGAGAGGTAAAGGCACAAGGCCTGATACCTTGGGGGTGCACTCAGAGAGACCAGGAAGGGGGCTGAGGTACAGCTAGCTCTGTAATTGTGACACCCTGCGTGAGGATCAAGTGGAGAAGGCGGTTGCACAGAGGATGGTTATGCCAACTCTGCACCAGCTGAGAGTGCCCTCATGCAAGGGAAATTCTCTCCTAGCCAGAACTGACATTAACCACCACCACCAACAAAACACTGTGAATTTTAAAGAAATCAGGAGATTTATCCTACATTCTCTTCTCTAGTTTTCTCACAGCTCATCAGTCATACTGCACAAGCTCCTGCTGTTTTGTGCATAAGTTTGATACTGAAGTTCTATTAGGCTGCAGATCAAAGATCCCATGACTGAAGAAAAAACTGCCTACTGTCCAAAGATTAATGTAACTGGATGCAGAAAATACAGGGAATTGGACAAGACTGTTCTTGAGATTTCAGCCTATTTTTGTATGCTTATGAGATTCTGGTAAGCTTTGAGAAAAATTCTAAACGTTTGGGTGCTATATCAGAACCTTTGAACCTTTTTTTATGGGGTGTGCCCATCATTATAAAAAACTGTGAACTGGCATTACCCAGGAATCAAAAGTAATTCTTCCAATGTCAATGTACAGACACATTGTAATTAACTGGTATAGGGAGTACATATACAGCTTCCCTTTGTTGAATGGAATCAATACTGTTCAGTGGAATATCATTGAATCTATACTATTGGTGGTTACTGAAAAGCCTAATTTAGCTCAACTGTAGGGGTCTGGTTTTTTAGAGCACAAGATTCTTAGTTTTCTCCCTGCTGTCACCATGGATTCTCATGTGGACGTAACATACTGATGACCTTGAATCCCTACTGGACCACAATTCTATTAGAAAATATACTCAGACACATAACAGGAAGTGACCCTGGCATCTCACTAAATGGAGGCATATTTAATCCAGATTTTAAAAAAAAAAAACCTGCCTGAAAATGTCAATACATAAGCAATTTAATTATGCTTTCTGTTTTCCTCACATATGATTATTGTATTCCAGGCTTATGTTATGGCTTCTACATCTCAGACAAATGGATGCAATTGTGCTTCTCCTGGAGCCTTGCAATTGGTTAAAACCCTTTCATGAACTGTGCCTGTTCTTAATAAAATCTATCAATCTAATCTTTAAAATAAAATGGGCTCCTTGCCACTGTCCTAATTAGATCTTGCTTGTGTTGTTGGGGTGGTTTTATTTTGTTTCCCCCCATCATTTTCCAAAGTTCAAAATTATTCCTCCTAATATAGGAGATCACATAAGGGATAAACCTCCCATTTTCACTCTGTTGTGAGAGTGGAGATTTATCAAAGCTGTGCTTGAATAATGTGTCCCTCTTGTATAGCAATGATAAAAAGCAAAATGATCTGAACATACTGTGATCATGTCTTCGAGGTGCATTACATTTATTATATGACATTCTAATTTAATATTTACCAGGGGTACCTGAACTGGAGAGATGTCAACTCTAATATTCATTAAAGTAAAAAAGAATAAGTCCCATAAAAATAGTTGCTTAAAAGACAAGTGGGTAAAAACAGAACCAATACCAAGGTCAGACCAGCCCATAAAAGGAGCTTGAGCTTTGCTGGTCCAGACATTGCCATTGTTTTTGATTCCTGGCAGAAACAGCTCCTTACTGCTTACTAAATATTAGTTCACACACATCACACAAAATTGTACATGAACACTCAGGAACATCTTGCCTAATGTTAACTCTTAGGTGATAAGAATTAGTTTGATCTTTAGATAAAGCACAACGCAGATACCTGGAACCCAATTCTCTAATGCCCTACTCTTGTATATTCATTAACACCAGTGCAAACACTACCAGATCATAAAAGTTGTATTTTAAACCCATTTTGCATAGATTACTGAATACAGATGCTTTCCTTAAAATGTAAATTCAAGTTCTTCAGGGAAGAAACTGTGTCTTATCAAGTGTTAGCACAACACCTAATACAATGGATCTCTGGTGGAGTGAAAAGTCACCAGAATTTTTTAACATGGGCAAAACAATGTATTTTCCCCAAGCCTTGTTCTCAGAAATAATGTGACAGTTTTGGCTGAAATTTTCCAAAATCCTTCAGCATAGGTCAGACAGCCAGCAAGGAAAATTTTAGCTAGAACAGTTACATTTGGTAACAATTATAAGCAACTGAAGACACACTCTTATAATGGGAAGTTTCTTGGGCAACCTTAATAACAGGGTTGTGCTATCAGTCCCACGTAAAATAATAATGGATTGTACATCCATGCTGCAGCCATGTAGATAGAGATCTGTATTTTCCAGTCATATACATCTTCCTGAAGATTCTGACTCTATTACTACTCCAAAGCAGTAACAATACAGTGAGCAGTTCTTCAGCTGGTGTATATTGGCATAGCTCCATGGACACACACTAATTAACCATCAAATGAAAATGTTCTGTTTAGGAAACCCAATTCTGACTGGTCTGAAATGAACAACAGAGTTTGCCATAGGAGAGCATACCAATGTCCCATGTCGTCGCGTACCTTGCCTATAGCTGTTTTCGGGACTTGAAGGGTGATGGGAAAGAGAACATAACGTAGTTTGCATTTGGTAAATTGTGCAGCATTAATGGGGAGAAAAAAATTCTCGCTAGTCCCCAATGCTGTTCAGTTCATACTCAAACTTGAGGTTCACTTTCAGACACATTGAAACTAAACAGACAAAAACCTTTTGTCCATTCTGCCTTGCTAATGCAGGGCTTTTCCCTGCAGTATATTGTGATGTTTTGTTTTGTTTTGTACTGTCTTAGGTAGCTGAAGCAATGGGGCTTCCACCACATTCCTTAGGATACTATTTGAAAATGAAATAGATACTTAGTTTAAAAGATTGTCCTGATCTCAGCATGAATTTTCCTTTTCCAGATTTCATCCTATTTTATACTCTTAGTTGAAGAGATTCCTCTCTGAGCAGCTTTATAGGCTTTTGCTCTCTCACTTTGAGAGATATATGCAAGATTAATATCCTGTTTCTTGTAATCATTGTTAACTAACAAGAAGTTTTAATCATTTTACACTATCTGTAGTACATAACCATCTCTTTAAAATCCCAGTCAGCTACCTGACTTGATTTGATATAGAAGTGAATCCATGCATTAATTATACTGTAGGTTATTTCTTTTTTGTCAGTTCTAAAAAAATCCCACCTATTTTTAAATTTAAATCACAACACAAATCACGTCAGAATTTGTTTTTAATATTATACATGATTAATATTTCACTTCCATATTAAAAATGTCTTTAAGTAACTAATAAACCTATCTAGAATATACTGCTAGCTGCGCTCAGCGAAAAGACATGTTGAAAGCAAATGTATCTGCATAAATATAATCTAGCTAGTTTATGGATGGGGCTGGTGCTTGGATTCACAATAGTACTTAGACACCTAAACCCCAGATTTAGGCTCCTAGGTCCTAGTTTTAGGCACCACTATGATCCACAAAACCCCCACTTGGCTGCCACCCAATCCTGTAGGCACCTAAACTCACTTGGTGCCTAAATTTTTGCTGTAAAAATTCCCTAGGCACCTAAATTACTGCCTTTGGGCATGAGGATTTCAGCCTCACTCTAGACAGTCAGATGCCTAACTTCTGTATAAGCCTCAGTGTGAGCCACAAACCAAGGGAAGATAGCCTCTGAGCATGCATAGTGGATCAGGCCTCGCAGGTGAGTTAAGCAGAAAAGTGCCTGTCTATTGAGTAAGGTCCAATTCAAAAATCAAGCTGGGAGAGGAGGTGCTCACTTTTTAACTTTTAGCCCAGTGATTAAAGCACTCAGCTAGAATGTGGGAGCACCACATTCAATTCCTCCCCTCTCTGCATGATCCAGAGAATGAATTTGAACAGGGGTCTTCTACCTCTCAGGAGAGGTGCGCTAACCACTGAGAGCTATGGGATAGCCTGATGGAGGGGCTCCCTCAGTCTCTCCTGTTGAAGCTGTTCCACTGTGGCTAAGTAATTAAAAAGTCATTAGAGAAGGGGGACTGGATCTCCCAGGTAGATGCTCTAACCACCAGGTTATAGAGTCATTCTCACTCGCTTTTGTCCCACGCCCCTAATTATTTGGAGACAGTGGAAGAGTTTGCATAGGAGAGACTGAGGGAGCCTCACATCAGAATACCCAATAGCTCAGTGGTTAGGGCCCCCTCCTGAGAGTTGGGAGACCCCTCTTCAAATCCTCTCTCTCCATCAAGCAGAGGGGGAAATTGGACCTGGGTCTCCCACATCTCAAATTGAATTTGGGTCTCTTAACCACTGGGCTAAAATTTAAAATTCATCAACCCCACCACCTCTTTCTCTTTGTGTGGCTATTTTGTATGAAGCAGGGCAAGCACCTAAATCAGTCTTATGAGGAATGACTTAAGTCGCCTCACTCCAGGAGAGATATTTCATGGCTGTGGATCACAGGCAGAGATAGGCACCTCTGTAGCTCAGACTTAGGAGCCTATCTCTGTGAGGCGGCAGAGCTTAGGATGGACACCTCTCCTCGGCATCTCCCATTGACCGACTTAGGTAGCTCCTATGTCGCATGCTGGCTTTTGTGGCTCTCCTGTTTAGGCGTCTATCTCTCCCCATCTCTATCTCTTAGCCTAGGCACCTAACTCAGGCTTTGTGGATCCCAATTTTCTAGGCAATGGGACATTGTGTATAATAAATAGAAAATGAGCAAGACAGCTAATTTAAAGATGATTAAAAATACGATAAAATAACCTAGAAAATCCTGATACAATAGGGTCTAACCATGATGATTTCTGCAAAAGAAAATTGTGGCTCACCAGTCTATTAGAACTCTTTGACTGTGTCAACAAAGTAGTGGCTAAAGAAGAACCAGTTGACATAATTTATTTGGATTTTCAAATGGCCTTTGAAAAAGTTCCTAACAAGAGTCTAGTAAAGGAATTAAACAGTCATGGGGAGAGAGGCAGAGTTTTGATTTTGCGCCTCAGTTTCCTTATTTACAGAATGAGAATAACAACACTGTCCTAACTCACAGATTTAAGTGATGTTTCCAAACTGCTCTGGGATCCTCAGATGGCAGGTGATACTAAAAACACAGAATTATCCTTACAGTATGATTGATGTTGTAGGGGGTGGCTTTTTTTAAAACAATGTTTTTCTCCCCTTCGTATACAATTTAAATAATTTCCATCTCTTGTAGAAAGTAATGTCTGAGGCTAAACAAAATCCATCAGAAGCTTGGAATGTTACTGCAAAGTGTTCAAGCTGTGAACTTTTTTATGATATCATTACAAGAGTCTTCCTTCTGTCCCTCCCCCACAGCTAATTTTTAATCATATTGTTTTATATACCATTTATAAGTCAGCAATTCTGGATTGTTTAGATTTCATTTTCTGCCTGAGATGCTACAGGCAGCTGCAACAGCTCCAGGTAATGATGCACTTAGCCTAGCTTTACATTTCCTGCATGTTTCCTGACTTAAAACGGCTCTTAATTCTAAGTAATCCCAAATCTAGCTGAATTGCCTCCATAAAACTGCTGCACACATGGCTCACTGCCCACACCTGTGCTTGCACATGTCGGGTGCTGCTGAGTGCTGTTTCTTTTTAGTGCCAGAATATATTCCATCCTTGATTTTTACCTGGGATTTAGCGTTAAGGGGGCTGTGTGTTAAATTCAACATGTCAGATTCTTGTGCTTCTCTCTAATTCACCCATTAAAAACATACTGAAGTATAATGTCAAACATCTAAGATCGTTTCTCTTTTTTCTTCATAGGAAGAGGAATATGTATGAAAAAAAGCATGAATATTAACAGGACTGTGTCTGATATCTGTCTACCCCGTGTGAATAAATAGCTGATGCATCTTAACATCTAATTACTGTACAAAGATTCTGTTTCTATACTAATGTAATATCCTATTTGGCATGAGGTAGGTAGAGTTTGGGACTCTGGAATTTCTTGGTTACTCTGTCGGGAGAGAAATTAGTCAGCCAGCAACACAGTACTGCCGATCCCTGAACTAGACAGTGATTTTGTCAGTTTTAACAGGCTAGCAGGATTGGATGTGTTCAGTGTAAACTGAATCAGTGTGCTTCCACAACCAGTGCTGGTGAATTGGTAGATTTAGTCACTCTTCCCTGTGAGTCAGATCATAACTGATATCCCAGCATAGTTACTATGGGATACTATGCTACCAAAGGTGATGTTGTCTTTCAGATAAGGCTGAACACTGAGGCTCTGGTTCTTTGCACTCATTAAAAATCCCTATGGCATATTTTGTGAGAGTAGAGTTGTTAACTCCAGTAACTTGTTCAAAACTCCATTTGGAAAAGCATAATCTGCCTACTGCCGTTCTTTATGTAGTTTCATTGTCTAGTGTTCTTCTTCACTTCCTGTCCCAAACTAATTGCTATGTCCTACCATACAGGTAGCTGCATGGGGGTAGGAGTAGAGGTAGGGGAGGTAGGTGAAATATTTTCTATAGTCACAGCATCAGTAATTCTGTAGAGCAGTTTAAAGTTGTAAGTATGCTACATAAATCAATGAACGATAAAAAGATAAGAACAAAGGAGGGAAGAAAAAGAAATTGGAGGCACGATGGTTTAGGGAATGCTTTTCCTATCCTTATTCTGCTTAGTGCCTTAGGAGAAAGTCCAGGATCTATAGTGCTCCTTCATATGCCACTTCTGCCCCTACTTCACATCCAGTCCTTCCTACCTTGTTCTCAACAAAGATCACCCCATACTCGCCTTTACCTGAACTGTTGGTCTGTGTCTGCAGAAGAGAAGAGTGAGAGGGGATTTGATAGCAGACTTCAACTACCTGAAGGGGGGTTCCAAAGAGGATGGAGCTAGGCTGTTCTCAGTGGTGGCAGATGACAGAACAAGAAACAACAGTCTCAAGTTGCAGTGGGGGAGGTTCTAGATTGGATATTAAGAAAAACTATTTCACTAGGAGGGTGGTCAAGCACTGAAATGGGTTACCTAGGGAGTGGTGCTTAGAGGTTTTTAAAGCCCGGCTTGCCAAAGCCCTGACTGGGATGATTTAGTTGGGATTGGTTCTGTTTTGAGCAGGGGGTTGGACTAGATGACCTACTGAGGTCTCTTCCAACCCTAATCATCTATGATTCTATGATTCCTTACTATATGCTTTCTGGGCATTATCTATGTCTGCAAAGGACCACTGTAACATAGTACGGGACATTTGTGCTAGATAAATTATTTTTAGTGATAAGTTGTAAGAACTGAAAGTTACTGAGTGGGCTCAGTCAGTTCCCTAGAAGGTGGTTATCCAATTGTCTAGAGCAAAAAACCCACCTTGTCCCGATTTTATTGGGACAGTCCCAATATTTGGCGCTTTGTCTTACGTAGGCACAGAGGTGAAAGTAAGCCGGTAAGGGGTACTGACAAGAGGCGGTACACAGATGAATGTACTGGCAGGGGACAGTTTCCCAAGGCTGGCAATTTAAAAGGGCCCGGGGCTCCTGGCAGCGGACAGAGCCCCTGGCCCTTTAAATCACTGCCAGAGCCCCGGGGCTCTGAGCCACTGCTACTGCTACCTTGGGGCTCCGGCCGTGATTTAAAGGGCACGGGGCTCCCAGATGCCGCTACCACAGCAAAAGCCCTGGACCCTTTAAATCACTGGCGGAACCCCAGGGTAGCGGTAGTGGTGGGCGGGAGCCCCGGCCCCATTAAATCGCGGCCAGGAGCCTGGGCCCTTTAAATTGCCACCGGGCTGTGCTGAAGGGCTAGCTGGGGAAGTCTGGTCTCAGCCACTCCCCTCCGCCAGAGGTGCCACCCCTTCCGGTTGAGCTGCACCCCCCCCCCTGCTCAGGACCTCAACCGCCCTGCATACCCGCAAGTCCCTTAAGTTACTTTCACTCCTGCATAGGCACCTATTACCCACCACCCCCGTCCCGATTTTTCACTGGTTACACTACCATCATCACACTTGGTAGCCTTGTTTGCCATCTCAGACTACTAAAAGCCTGACTGGAGCTGGAAAACAAACTACCCTCTCTCCCCTAGACTTTATTGTATTAATTTAAATGAAATATATTGGCCCAATGAGTCAAAGGTGTTAACATGCCCCTGTAATTGCCAACATCGAACAGTTTTAAGCAGGATCTGGGTTTGATATAGAGAGACCTCAGCCAATCTAGTACCATGGCAAACACAGCATTAAACATAGTTTTAACCTTTTGTTAAACATATGGAAAAGAAGGAAAAACAGTTAAATCATTTGAAATGTAAAGTATTAAGTGAGACTTTCATAGAATCAGAGGGTTAGAAGGGTCCGCAAGGGTCATCTAGTCTAACCCCAGCCAAGATGCAGGATTTGTTGTATCTAAACCATCCAAGACAGACGGATATCCAGCCTCTTTTTGAAAACCTCCAGAGAAGAAGCTTCCACAACCTTCCTAGTCAATCTGTTCCATTGTCCTACTGTTCTTACAGTTTCTCCTGAGATTTAATCCAAATCTACCGGGCTGTAGTTTGAACCCATTGCCCTTTATTGTGCCCTCTGTGGAAAAAGAGAACAACTATTCTCCATCGTTTTTGTGGCAGCCTTTCAAATATTTGAAGACGCTATCATATTGCCCCTTAATCTCCTCTTTTCCAAACTAAACATACCCAGTTCCTTCAGCCTTTGCTCATCTGGCTTGATTCTATCCCTGTCCTCATCTTTGTAGCTCACCTCTGGATCCTTTCCAGTTTTGCCACATCCTTTCTGCTGATCAAAATGGGACACAGTTCTCCAGCTGAGGCCTAACCAGCACCGAGTAGAGGAGTACTATCACTTCCCCTGATTGCATGCTATGCCTCTGTTAATGCAACCTAAAATTGCGTTTGCTTTTTTTTTTTGCAACAGCATCACATTGCTGACTCATATTGTGGTTGCGATCGACCAAAACTCCCAGATCTTTTTCAGCAGTGCTGCTGCCAGGCCAGTTTTCCCCTATTCTGTAATCGTGCACTTGATTTTTCTTCCCTAAGTGTAGCACCTTACATTTGTCATTGTTGAATTTCATTTTGTTGTCTATAGTCAAGTTCTCCAATTTATCAAGATCCCTCTGAATTTTACCTCTATCCTCCAAAGTATTGGCAACCCCCCATAACTTCGTGTCATCTGCAAACCTGATCGGTATGCTCTCTATTCCTTCCTTTCAGCAAGTCACTGTTGCAGTCCATTCCCCCAAAGTATTTTTGAGGACCACAAACGGGAGCGATAAGCAGCATAATAGCTCATCCCCTTCATTATTTTGTCCATCAGTTAGGCCTAATTTCCAATGAATCAGTTTTGGTTCATTGATTTCCAATCCCACACTTCTCTTGTTTAGCGGTCATGATCTTAAAGTTTTTGTATTATATCAGTAGGGCTTTTCTTTTACACTAATTCAGTATTTCTCTCTCCATTTTGTATCTTTTCCCATGAGCATTTGTTGTTATAGGTTATTGTGACATTTTATGAACTTTCACTCACTTTTCACAGTTAAGTTTACAATTAGGGTGAATCTACAGGCCTGGTTATCACAACTACCCTCCAGGATAGGGCTGAGAAATTGGCCAGGATTGGTGTATGTATGTGAAGGAAAGTGTGTGCTGCTATTGCTTGTGCTGTACCTATTTAATGAATAAATAAAGAATGTTACTGTCCAGGGTGTTAATATGATACCATTCACCAGCCGTACGTTTATTTAATTGTGAAAAAAAGAGAAGATATATATCAATACACTTGTTAAAGTTTTCCATGAAGCCTTGGCATCTCCTTTGAATATGAAAAGAAAGCACTATAAGGGGAAACTATTTAAAGATTATATTGAGCAAAAGACTTCTCTGAGCTGGAGTTTGGAAAGTAATTTCCTCCTGTGCATCAGAACATTTTTAGGTTTGCCCACACATTCATTATGATAAATCCTTTGTGCTGGGATCAGAACTGAGTCAGAACAGTCCATTTTTAATCAGCAAAATCTAGCCAGTCTCAGAATTCAGCTGGCTCTTTTAAAAATATGTTATGATTATTTTATATCTAAATCATTTAGGTTTTGTCCTTATGTATCGTTTCAACATTATCTTCCCACCACAGGCCACAGTTCTTCCTTTTGTGAATCTGCCCACAACACCAATGGCTTTGTCCTGATCATGCTGATAAGATGCAGGCTTCCCCACTGCTAATTTTGATTCCAATTAAGCAATACAGAAGGAGACTCCAGAGCCTCAGACAAAGGTCCCTTAAGAGCAAGATCTTTACAATACATACTTTATGCCAGTGAAGCATTTTGTTATTTTTGAAACTGATTATTCTGGACCCATTCTCCGCCCATCATCATCACCTCTTCTCCTCCTCCCCATATTTCTAACAGTTCAATGAAAGGCCAGGGGAAAAAAAGAAGCTGAGAAAGAATGGCAAAGAGGCTCAGAGAAACTCAGGAGTTGATTTAACAAGCAACTTACTGTGGCTGGATGAAGAACCAGAAGGTGGCTACAATATTATGACCATTGATGACATTTGCAGTTAAACTACATTAAGAGAAATCAGATTTCATACCTTGGGGCAGAAAATGATCATATGAAGGTGTCAGGATTGAAATTAATTCTTTCTTAACCTTGAAAAAGGGCTGGGGTGGAGTCTCTTCCATGCACAGAAATTTCATTGTGTACGGGGAGACTTTGGCAAACCAGTAAAGTGCCTAAAACCACTATGGCTTATTATTAAAAAGCAACTTAGTCAGCAAGCTGTAAATTGGCCATTCAGCAATCTCAGCTTGACCAAGGCAGGACGGGAGGGGGTTTTGGGTGCCACGGAAAGGGCAGCTTGACCCCGCGTCCTTCCTGATAAGAATTATGTTGAAGTTGCTGATACATGCATTTTAAAAGAGCAGGAATGTCTATTGGGGTCTCAAGGCTGCAGACTCTGGAAAGACCCACACCTGGTTAATCAATAATCAAAAAGAGCCTCTTGCTTACCCAGTGGAACTGCTTGCTTGACAAGTTTTCTTTAAGGGACATGTCATTGTATTACTAATGTATAAATTAGGGGAAAAAGCTTGAGATGGGGGGACTCTTCGGGACTGGTCTCTCCCTCTGGATGCATCTTGTGTTCCCCACCGGCAGATGGGCTGCCACTGTGCCACTCGAGAGCCACATTCAGCTTTGGTAATTATCGAGGGTTGGGGGTGTTTTACTAACCTGTTGTGGACGTGTGTAAGTGCTTGAGATTAAGTAAAGTGTAGCTTTAAGTGAAAGCACTCTTGCGTTGTCCTGTTTGTGCCAGCCATCTATTGGTCGGACAGCCGGGTCTCCCCTGATTTATTTCCTGACACCTCCTCGCACAGAATAAAAGTTACCAAGAGCTTTGGGTTGCAAGAACGCCAGGTAACAATTGCACAGGAGGAATTTAGGAGAATCAGGCCAAACACATTTTAGGAGAGTTTCTTCTAAAGAATCGGGGACAGCTATTTTTAGCCCTGCAGCCTGAGCCCTGTAAGCCCAAGTCATTTGAATTGCACTCCGAGATTCGGTGCCAGGGGTTTTTCTTTACAGTGTAGGCATACACTGTGTGTTCCTAATAATTAGGGATAATAAAATGAAATGAAAAATCCACTATCTTTCATAGGCTTGTTACCAGCAGGTTTAAATCTGACTGGTCTAGGTGTAAAGTGATTAAACCTATATTAAAGAAAAGTCGTGCTAAAATTTCTATATCTTTCTGAATGGAAACGCATATCGGTGACTAACAAGAGGTTCTTCTGGGCAATAGTTCTGGATGGCTGCTCTACTGCCTGAATACTAAAAAAACTCACTTCTCCCCCTACCCCGCTTCATAGGGAAAATGGGATTTTTCATCAGTCAGCTCAAGCTAATTTTCTTCTACATTTTTCTGAAAGTACGATTTAATAAATATTTATTTGGTAATGCTTCGAAAACTCCCTGTGGTTGAGGGCTAATCATGGCTGAATCAAGTCTCTTCTCACACCGGCTGCTGAAAAAGAGGATAAAAAAGGCTGGCAAAATGGAATATGGTATTAGATGATGGAGAGAAGAGTTGCCTTTGCTGCAATCAGGAATGGAGTTTTCAAATCACACTTGCTTACACAGCAAGAAGATTTTTTGTCTCCTTTTATTCTTCGTAAATCTTCTTCCCCTGTTTGTTTATTTACTTTTCTATTCTTAGAATTGCTTGCTAAATCCTTTGGATCAGGGGCTTATAGGGCATAAGCAGTCAGTGACTAAGGGATGGAGGGTGTTTGTTTGCCTTTCTGTTTTAAAATATACACTATGGAGAGGTATTTAAACACAATGGAGGGCGGGGGTCTTTGTGGATTTTGGAACCAGTTTTCATTGACCCTCATTTCACTGATCAAGTTTGAATTTATTTTGGTTCCTGTCCTTTTGCTGAAGATAAGGTATGTGCTGATGTAAGCAATAACATCTGATGCAAATAAGGCTAATTTGTGAATATTTTATTTTCAGCTATGCTCGCACTTATGAAAATCTGATGCCTGGATTCATCAATAATGGCACAGACTTTTAAACAAGTCCATGAGACTCCTTCCAAGTACTTCTGAATCTTCCACTCGATTAGTTTTAGAAGTGAATTGGGAAGTTTTTCTGATGGCTGAAAATACATTAAAAAAATCTTTTGTGGATTTAAAATAGTACACACTGTAGAGAGAAGTCCTGAAACAGCAAAGGAGAAGAAGTAGCTAGCAAACTTGGTTTATATGCATTGTATAAATACATACACTTAGACAGCATTAGGTCAGTACGTAGCCAGAAAGGACCTGCTCTTGCTCCTATTCGAGTCAATCTTAAAAGTCCTATTGACTTTCACAGTTCAGGATCAGAACCTCAGAGACAGTCAGGCAGAGATGTGATAAACTGCAGAGCCAGATGATAAATTGCATTTATTGTGCACTTTTGACCACATCTCCTGCACTCTGCCCACTAATCCATCTCCCCCAGGGCTTAGTCTTACATTCCAAACCTCTGTGGAGCTTCCAAACTTCAATTTTATTTTCTAAATCAACATGCCAAGAACAAATGTCCTGCTCTGACTAAAATTACCCTGTCCCAAGACCTAGGACAGGCAATATTCCATTCTGCACCAAGGACAAGTTTAAGGCCCAGTATCTTATTAATGGGCAAAGGGATCTAAGGGAATTTTACAGCTTTGGAAAATGGAAATTTCCAGTGAGACACAAGCACTTGCTTCTAGCCTTAAAAGTCCCAAGATACCATATAGGGTTTTAAGCCCTGTAAAACTGTGGGAATTCTTGAAAACTAAAACATCTTTTTTGATAAAGGCAGGTTAAAAAAAGAAGAGGAAGAAATTCCCCCCAAATAGATTTTACAACTCCCTAAAACATTTGCACTGCTTACTATGCAAAATATATGATAGTGTGTTGTGGTATAAAGCTTTGATTAGCATGAATTTGAGATTAACTGCAGTTATGAGTAATGCAGCCATCCTAAATTAATACTGATAAAACCATCAGTTCATACCACAGCACATTTCCTATATTTAAAAAACACTAATGCACAAGCTGCTGTGCATGTGTAATACTGCCCTCCACTGGAGGGAACCATAATTGCACAGTCGTGTGTCATAGGCCCTACATTGTTAACAGCTAATGGAGAGTCTACTCTAGCCAGATAAGGAAGCATGTACCTTTGAAACGGGAGGATATGTGTTCTATCACTGAGGTTGTTGGGAAGAATTGAGTGACCAGAGTGTGCAACACAGGAACTTCACAGTTGTCACTATCTAGCCATATAGATTTGTTACACTATTGTACATATCTATATCCAGATCCTTTGCACTTACATAGTTCCTTTCATGGGGGGCATGGATCAGCATTCATGTCGCACTCCCTGTCAGTACCTGGCCCAGGCTGGGTAAGCTAATGATCCAACCAGCAGACCAAATTCGGTGATGAATCCTGGCCATGTGTCACCTAAGGCACATTGCACATATGTTAAGAAGAAGTTCCTTTCATCTGAGCAACTGCAAAATGTTTTACAAAGGTGAGTTTAATTAAAGCCATCATTTCACGACAGCATTGATTTCTCTGTGGAGTCATTTCCACAGATTGCTCTGATGCTGTTTTAAATCAGCATGTTTTGAATCCTGTGGGTCTTTAGATGAATCAATATCTGAAAAAGAATCATCCCTATATCACATGAAAGGTTAATCTTTCCTTAGAAACAAAAGCCACTAACAGTTAATCCATGAGAGCCTGAAAATTAAATCTGGATCCTTTGGCTTCAAAAGCCGTAAACCGAGGGTCGAAATACACTGTCTATCTGCATTTGTGCCTTTGATATTCAGAGCCCCTTTTGAGCCCCTCTTGGATATTGTCTCCGCCTAGACATCTGAGTGATGTCTCTGTTTTCACTTCAAAGTTCAGTGGGAGCTCATTCTTTGGAATGTTAAAGAGCATTTTGATGGCCACATTACATAAATAAGCTGTAATGAGTAAGCAGGTGAAGTGCACTGTCTGGATTTTTGGATGGCTATAGAGAAAATACAATTAACCCTCACAGAAAAAAATGCATTTTTTACATACTGTCCAGTTGTTGCATAATGTTGTATGCACATTATGAGCTAGATCCTCAGCTTGTATAAGCTGACATTGCTCTATCAAAGTCAATGAGACTGTGCCAATTTACACCAGCTGAGGATCTGGCCATAAAATTCTGCCTTCATTCCCTTTTTCCCCATTTGTACTAACTGTGGTAATGTATTGTGTGTGTATGTGTGAGAGACAGATTGACAGCATCAACCCTTTTTACATAGGAAATCTAACTCCTGTCACATGGCTCCAGTGACCTTGAGGAGAAAAGGACGTATCCCAGTTTCTTGAAGCCTCCAGTTCATCCTTCTTAACAGTGCAGTGATATTAGAATCCACAACCAAGTGCAGCCTGCAAGAAACGCATGATTGCAGACCTAGTAAACACCAACATAAATATTTCTGGAGGGTAGCTGTTCTGAGGGATGGAGCCATTTGTCAGCACAGGTGCAGCAGGGTAAGTTGATAGAGAAGCACTGATTTTCAGCAATGAGCTTATGCAACAAAGAATAGCTGCTGTCTATTTGCAAGGCACTGACGAAGGTTGGCATCTGGGTACAGAAGAGAATTAAGCATGAAATTAACCAGCTGTGCCACTGAAGAAACTACTGGATAGGTTTCCAATCCACTCTATTGATAGTCACACAAGTTTGGAGACCTACAGATGTGTCTCCATTTATGACTATATACACACACACACCTTGGTGTTCTATTTCAGAATCCATCTTCCATTTGTGCCATGGAAACTGTGATTTCAATTTTTGACACAGATCCGTCACACAATAGAGATTCTACCACTAGAACATCTTGAACATTGTCCAACGAAAGAAAAAGAAAATATAAAACCAGAGTAAAACACTTGCATCTCCATCCTAATGCTATGCACCACTCAAATTTAATACAAAAATTTAATACTAAATCTCTTACACATGAGGTATTCTTTTGGTTAGTTGTTCTGTTACCCATGGCTATGTAGAGAGGTCTAAAGCAGCAAGAGCAGGAAAAAAACTACTTAAAGTGGCTTGTCACAACACAATATAGTATGAATAATCACTTTCAAAAGTGTCCTTAAATAATAAATGTACGTAGAGCTAAGGTGAGTGACAGGGATACCTAAAATTTTGGACTACAGTTGCCACTTCTCTCAAATATGCTTTGATCCCATATCCAGATAGTTTCACCCATGAGGTTCAGCCTGAAGCTGTCAATGCCTGAAAGTTTTCTGTAGTGGCTCCCCCTTCACTTTCTGCTGTGTTTGAAGAAGGCAGAGGACCTATGTCCATAAAGTGTCAAGATTTCTGTTGCTTGAAAGCAAGGATGGTTGATGTTTCAAAACCAGTCTGGGCCAAGTAAAGTGGGGACCTCTTATATACACCTTTTTCTTCTTCTCCCACCCCTAATTATTCATTTTAACCCTCCTTTTAAACAGGTTCTCTTCCCCTTAATGAGCTTTTGCTAGGCCTGGTATGGGTTCTCTACCCTGGCATTCCCCTGGCAGCTGAGATGTTCAGCGCAATCAGGCAGGACTTGTACAAACTGATCTATTATTGAATATATAGATTTAACCTTGCCACATCCACCAGCACCCCCACACCCAAGCGCCACCAAAAATAAATGATTGAATGACAGTCTGCTCAGTAAATCCTGTGACTAAGCTTGCAATCGCTGGCAGCATCCATAAATTCAAAAGTGTAAAATTGGATCATTTCATTCCAGTGAATTAGTGTCCCTGTTAATAGAGTTCTAAATATATAATCACATAAATGGCAAAAGAAAAATCTTAAGCAGGCCTTTGCTGTGCAGTTATTCCCAGTTCAGACCAGGGAAATTGGCCAGGCCCATTCACCTTTGGGAACAATGTCTTTGATTCCCCCACTGTCAAGTGTTCTGGCTAACACTTACTGCAGTAAAACAGGCAGGCCATGGGTTTTATCAAGCTCTGTCAGATCTCAAAAGGATCATGGGATTCCCCTAGTTTATTTTTTTCCTCCTCTTGGTTTTTGGTATAATGCAGATGCCAAACATGAGGTCTTCAGGGGATGTTTAATTTGGATCTGGGCCAGCTTCCCAACTTGTTAGCACAACAATCTCATCTGGAGAAAGACACTGTTCTCTACAGGTAGGCAATAGAAGCGCTAGTATTCAAAGTTACTTGAACTTCTGCCAGATCTGTCTGTGAATACCTTGCTCAGCAGACTGTTTGGAGTTTCTTCTTAAGCAATGCACTTTAGAAAATCATAGCCTTTGATTGCTATGGGTTTTGTTACACTAAGAAGGACTCTAAAACAGTGTTGTATCATGAAAGACTCTCTGAGCCTGTAAGTTGTTAGCATCTGTGCGACAGTTAGTTGAGCCCTTTTGAGGTTATTGAAGTGCTAATGTGCATTAAACTCTTCAGTGTTGTGTTCCAACATGGCTAAGCATCTGATTTCAGCCCTCAAGAGCACAGCAGTTCAGACAAGGGCTAAAACTCTTCTACACTCGCTCTTCATTGTATCTAGGCATTGTCACACATATGCTACAGTAATTACAAGTAAAAAGTCAGTATTTGCCAACAGTTACCTCACAGTGATATGTGAGATTATTATTCTAATTAGTGAACTAAGTCTTTGTGAAGTTCTTACGTATTATTTGACCCATTCTATACATGAATAAAGATGAAGTGACTGCCCATGGTCATAAAGCAAATTGGTAGCAGAATTGGGAAGAGAACCAAGACTCCTCTTGATTTCAGATTAGAACTAGGAAACTAGTGCACAAAATTCTCCATATATAATTGTTCAAATTGTCAAGAAGTCTGTTTCAGCAGTGCTTGTGTCCATAGTATAGTCGCTTTCCGTGACTATTCTAGTGAATGTGTTTATTGCCAGAAACATTCATAGGAAGAGGAAATTTTAAGCACCTATTGGAGAATATTTGCAGAAAGAATTCTGAGCTATTAACTGAATTATTTTAGGAGAAATCCAAGCTTAACACTTTACACTCATCCAAACAGGGAAACAAAACATCATTGTGACCTCTGTGTCCAATCAAAATTATCCCACACAGTTTACATAGGCCCCAATTCAGCAAGCAATACTGATTCAGTGAACAAAATAAACACATGCTTAACTTTAAGCACAGATACTGCATATTCACTATTGGCAGCTCACAAGCAAGCTACTGATTAAGCATTATTTACTAAAGATATAATTCTGAATAATGAAGAAAACTCTAACCCTTGAACAGAATCGACCACAAAAGGCTAGATTTGTGCCAATTCTTAAGGTAAAAATCTTCAAATAAATTAATGGCTATGAATTATATAACCTAGCTAGTGCATAATTCACATTAACTAATTAAGTCCCCTGCATTAACCACTAGACAAACTACAGCTGTTTGCCTACATGATGATTCGTTCACATATTTAAAACACTTGTATTATCTTTTTCCAAGTGGTTTCATTCAAAAGGTCTAAGCACAGGTCTTGGAATCATATCCACTTTTTCCACTGCAATGCAGTATTAGGGAACATGCAGCCTTTCAAATGTACTGTCCTTGAGATAGGACTGTTACACTAAGAAGGTTTCCATGGCCCATTTCTGCTCACTGTCTCTGTCATGGTATACGTCTCATTGCATCCTAGTTTCCTGTTCAACACTCCCTCTAAAAGCTGTGCAAGATTGTCATTAAAAAAAGTCAAAACTTACTGAAAGTTTAATGGCCTTGGAGTCCAGAAAGCCCAAGGCTAAATGTAAGCCCAAGCCAGAACTGAGTTTCATAGTCAATGGGAGTTTTGCCTATGTAAGAAATGACAGATATATAGTGGGTCTGATTCTGACCTTATGGACATGAGATTAACACTCACATAATTTCATTGACTTCAGTGGATTTAAATCCTGAGTTACACCAGTGTAAGTGAAATCAGAATCAGGCCTGTTGTGCTTAAAGGGAACAACTTTTTAAATTTATAAAATATAAAATGTGCTGTACTCGTTATGGGTTTTACAGTTGGTCATCAAGATAGACTCTCTTTAGAAAATTTGAAAGAAAAAAAAATATTTCAGGCTAACACCTTATATGCCAAGTGGTAAAATAGTGGAATATATTAGAACAGAAAGACTAACAGTCTTCACCAGGAGCAGTGCTACCAGACCCCACTATGCAGTACTTATTACATAGCCTTGACCAAATAATTGCATTCTCCCAGGCACAAATTTGAGTCTCAGTGTGTCCTAGCAAGCATTATATTTTAAGGAAGATTTACTTTGGCAAAATGTTCTCAATGAAATCATCTTTAACTGGTCTGAATCCTAATATTAGTTAAAAAAACAGTAACTGCAGCATCAGCATTAAAATCCATTAGCACATTTTTCGAGTCAGTAGGCTCCAGATCTTTTTTCATCAATAGAACACTATGGGGGTCCATTCGCCCCTTTAGCCACATGTATAACTCATATTCACAATTATATGAATAGACTAAGAGTATGGAGAGTTTGTGAAAGCGTATACTGTTCCTTTCGGTAACCCTGTAATACTGCAGCACTAGGTGAAAACACAATTTTGCATTAGGCTACACTATGTGCAACAGAATAACCACACACAACACAAGAGTTAAAATACAGGAGAAATCTCATGAAAGGGGCTGCTTCTGGGAGATTTCCAGGCCAATTTTGCATCCTCGAGAAGTTAAGAGATGTTTTTCTATACTTTTGCATGCTTTCTTTAATCCAAACTGAATCTTTACGAAGTTGGCCCAGCATTAGTCAAGACCTCATGTTTTACATCTGGCTAGAAAAACAATATACACCAGCAATGTACATATTAGAATTAAAATATCCAGATTTTATAGCATGTCAAGAAAAAGATTCCCCATTGTTTAATATGTTCCATAGGAAATTGCCCTGTCACTGACAATTGTAAGGAGATTGCAATGTTTCAATTAATCTTTCTTGTTCTAGGTGCTGCATATAACATATGGAATCTGAAGAACTTCACTGAGCTGAAATTCAGAGGAAGAGGTGCTTTAAAACTAGATGAGATATGACAAGACTTATAAAACAGAACCTGCCATCCTGAGTCATGATAGCAATGAAACATTGCTCACAGTAAGGCTTCCAGTCACACATAATTTTTCTCTTTGTCTCTGCCTTCCTTTAGGTCTTCTCTAGAAAAAACTGGCCAGCCCCTTCCTGTCCTCACAAATGTACCCTTCATACCGATGCACACAGAAAAAGTCAGTGGTAGATTAAGATTAAACAGACCAGCAATCTTGTCTGTGAGCTCCAAAGTAGCTTTTTACTCGAAAGCAAATTTCTAGGGATGGGGTCAAATTCTCTTTCAGTTAAACCAGTGTAAATGCAGAGTAACTTCACTGAAGTTAGTGGAGTTGCTGTAGATTTATATTAGTGTAAACATTTATACATGGAAGATAGGATCTCTTGCCTGAGTAGAACTGTTGTGTCTTTCCTCTGTACACAATACAGTAAAAGCTTTGGTATCTGGCATATTGGGAGAATGGAGGCTGCAGGTTATCAAAATTCTGGTTAACTAAGAGTTATACTTACCAATGGAGTTTGGGTGTGGGAGGGGGATCGGGGCAGGTGGTTGGAGCATGGGAGGAGTTTTGGGGTGCTGGATCTGGGTGGTGCTCACCGTGGGCAGCTCCCCCGAAGCAGCAACACGTCCTTGCTGATCCACCTGCAGGCACTGCCCCCGCAGCTCCCATTGGCCACTGCTCCCGGCCAATGGGAGCTGCAGAGCCAGTACTCGGAGTGGGGCAGCGCACAGAGCCCCTGTGGCTGTTCCTCCACCTAGGAGCAGCAGGGACATGTCGCTGCTTCTGGGGAGCTACACTGAGCCAGGTAGGTATTCTGCCGGCCCAGCACCAACTGGACTTTTAATTTGTATTGGTTGATATCAGAAATGCCATTTTCTAGAGCTTTCTGATTGGTAAGGTGCTGGATAACACTGCTTTTATTGTATCAAGAATATGAGAAATCCACCTGGACACAGTTGGGTTCCAAATAACAATGTTTGCTAACTATATATAAGCATACAAGGCCTTGCTACATATGCACCCTGCTGCTCTGTTATGTTCTGGTGGCTCTGGAGTTAGATGATTTTGTGGCATTTCCATGTCAGCAAATGTTAAGTTACACAGCAGGTTATAGGTTTAGTCACCATTATAGTCAGTAAAACTGCAACCTCTTTCAAGTCACGTATATCATTAGATCTTGCATACTATGCCAGCTTTTTGACATAGGTGGCCCAGTCCTCTACTGCAGTGCTTCTCAAAGCCAGTCCGCTGGTAGTTCAGGAAAAGCCCCTGGTGGTTCAGGCCGGTTTGTTTACCTGCCACGTCTCCAGGTTCAGCCGATCGCTGCTCCCACTGGCCGCGGTTCGCCACTCCAGGCCAATGGGGGCTGCGGGAAGGGCGGCCAGCACATCCCTTGGCCCGCGCTGCTTCCCGCAGCCCCCATTGGCCTGGAGCGGTGAACCACGGCCAGTGGGAGCCGCGATCGGGCGAACCTGCGGACGTGGCAGGTAAACAAACCGGCCTGGACCACCAGGACTTTCCCTGAACAAGCGGCGGCCCGACTTTGAGAAGCACTGCTCTACTGAGCTATTAAACAAGCCCATTGCCTCAAACTGCCAGGCATTTTTTGTCCCTTTTCTTTACTCACAAGAACAAATCCTAAGCAGCTAGCAAACTGGAACGTATTTCTTTACATTCACCCTGCCAATCAATTCAGACTCTCTCCCCCAACTACAGAAAGGAGCTCACAATCAAAACTGAATCAAAGTTCCAATATTAGGTAACTCTTTAGCATGGACAATAAAGTTTAAGGATTCTTCCAAAGTAAAAGCTGGTCTCTCATATTTATATGGGTGCAAATCCAGAGAATGCTCATTGAATTTACTAGGTTACTCTAGATTTATACATCTGAATAGCTCCCTGTTATCAGAAACTTCAGAATAATTCCATAGTGGATTGAAGAACAAAATCAGCTCATTCCCTTTCAGGGCCTATTTGGAGTGGACACTGGACTAGGAATGTCCCATAGTCATTCCCACTCACATCTTTGAATTTCAGAGATCCTTCCGAGAAAGTTGCGGGACCCAGATCAATTGAAGAATTTGGGCTAAATTCTGCCCTCACGTACACCTATATAAATGTAGATCAGGGGTTCCCAAACTTAGTCTGTGGCTTGTTCAGGGTAAGCCCCTGGGAGGTCGCAAGACGCTTTGTTTACCTCAGCATCCGCAGGTACAGCCGCGTGCAGCTCCCAGTGGCTGCAGTTCACCATTCCCGGCCAACGGGAGCTGTGGGAAGCAGCGCGGGCCTGGCCACCACTTCCCATTGACTGGGAAAGGCAAACTGCAGCCACTGGGAGCTGCAAGCAGCTGTACCTGTGGACGCTCAGGTAAAGAAAGCATCTTGCAGCCTGCCAGGGGCTTACCCTGAACAAGCCGCGAACCAAGTTTGGTAACCCCTGATGTAGAGTAACTCCACTGAAGTTAGTAGTTTGGGGGATACGTGTGTATATATCTCCTAGGGTTGCCAACTTTCTACTCAAACAAAACCGAATACCCTTGCCTTGCCCACTGCCCCTCCCCTCCTCCAATTCCCCACCCATGCCCCACCCCTTCTCTGAGGCCCCACTTGTTCCCCCACCTCTGTTGCTGACTCTCCCCATCCTCACTCACTTGCTTATTTTCACCAGGCTGGCTCAAGGGGCTGTGGTGTGAGAGTATGAGAGTTATGGCTGGGGGTGTGGGCTCTGATGTTGGGTGGGGGATGAGGGATTTGGGGCGCATGAAGGGGCTCTGGACTGGGGCCGGGGGTTTGGGGGGGTGAGGCCTATGGCTGGGGGGTGCAGGCTATGGGGTGGGGCTGGGGATGAGAGGTTTTGGGTGCAGGAAGGGTGTTCCAGACTGGGACTGAGGACTTTGGAGGGCATGAGAGGGATCAGGGTTGGGGCAAGGGGTTGAAGCTCTGGGGGGCAAGGGGAGTGAGGGCTCTGGCTGGGGGGTACGAGTTCTGGAGTAGAGCTGGGGATGAGGGATTTGGGGTGCAGGATGGTGCTCCGGGCTGGGATTGAGGGGTTTGCAGGGCAGGAGAGGGCTCAGGGCTCAGGCAGGGGGCTGGGGCATGGCGGGGGGCTCAGGGGTGCAGGCTCCAGGCGGCGCTTACCTTAAGTATCTCCCAGAAGCAGCGGCATGACCACCCTCCGGCTCCTATGCGGAGGCACGTCCAGGCGGCCCTGCGTGCTGCCCCATTTGCAGGCACCGCCCCCACAGCTCCCTTTGGCAGCAGTTCCTGGCCAATTGGAGCTGCATGGGTGGCACTTGGGGTGGGGACAGAGCCCCCTGACTGCCCCTACGTATAGGAGCCGGGGGGGGGGAAGACATGCCGTCTGCTTCCCAGGAGCCGTGCAGAGGCTAGCAGGGTGTCTGCCAGCCCTGCTGCACAGCGCTGCCAACCAGACAGTCAACTGCGCAGTCAGCGGTGCTGACCAGAGCTGCCAGGATCCCTTCTTGACTGGGTGTTCCAGTTGAAAACCAGACACCTGGTCACCCTAATCTCTCCATGATCATACCTAGAACACACACATACATATCTCTTCCTCATCAGTTGTTGCCACTTCTTGTATTTAGTTCTCTGGCCCCAAAATCTGCCTGCCTATATAGTGGCTGCTTAACTGCTCTCAAGAAAGACTGTAAATGGTACAAGTTTTGCTTTTGGAGAAGAAGAAAGCACAACGAAGACCAATTGAGAACAAAATTATACTATATGGCACAAGGGGAATTTATTACATTGTAAGCAAATGAATTCTATTTGTTTTCCTTTCTGCTGATGTATTTTTAATGGAAGTGTCCTGTGAGGTAGCAGACATTAAGTGACAGAGAGCATTAGATACTACATTTAGTTATGAAGGGAGTCGAGAGGCTCAGATGCAACCAATCAGAAAGGAAGCAGTCCGGATGGCAGGGGGTACAGAAATGAGATTAAAAAGAAAAAACACAGCATAAACATACATACACTTCCATTGCTCATTTTGATCGCAATCCCCTCCAGTGCTCTTGAAAGAGATTTGAAAATGGTTATGAGGTAGGAGCCACCAGCATCATGCTGAAGGGATGAAATAATAACAGAGAGAGAGAGAAAGAGAGAGAGAGAATATGAATAACAAGCTGAAAAGAATGGGATAGAAAGGTACTGAGGAAGGAAGACAGAGTTCCTCAGGCAATGGATGCAGCAGAGAACAGAGGATAAGGAGAGCAGAGAAATTACAGGAAAAGGCTGGAAATCTGCAGGACGCTGAAAGAAAATCAGACGGGGAAGAACTGAAGAGCACTACAGGTTAGAAAGTTAAAATTAAGTCAAATTGATTTTTCACTACTTCCTTTCCCTCCAAATCAGTGATGAAAAACCATTAAGGCACCAAATCCTCAGCTGGTATAAATCAATGATGGCTGAATTCAATTTAGCTCTGCTGGTTTATACCAGCAGAGGATCTGACCCTAAGGCCTTTGAAAGGAAGTAAGGAGCTGAGAATTACCAAATAAGGACAGCAGCCAATTTGGATTTTCTTACTGAAGCTGTCTGTGATAGAGGGATTGGAGGGCTAAGGGGCCTAGTGGTTAGTGCACTTGACTTCCAACTCCTTGTCTCTCTATCAGGGGGGCAGTAACAGTGCCTGGTTCCTGATCCCAAGCCGGGAGTTTTTGGGTGTCCGATCAGCATCTGGGCCTTTGCTCTTAAGCGGGGCATGGTAGGGGGACCTGGGCCCGTCTTCTCCATCAGATCCCAGCCCAGGGCCCTGTGGGATGTAACTTCAGCAAGGTCCTCGCTGTAGTGTCTAAGTCCACTGCCTCAAGCTACTTCCTACCTATGTGCTCCTTCAGTTTGGAGTGTGACTCCTGTAGTCAAAATAGTCAGCTTCACAGACAAAGTCTAAATGACCAGGGCCCTGCAAGACCTGCTGGTTTTCAAAATATGTGGTAGCTGGAGAAGGTACAGCCTGGGGGTCTTACCTACTCTGTAGTCCCCTCTAAGACTCCACCTTCTGTCTGATTTTCTGTAGAAGGATTCTTCTCTCTTGCACCCTGTCTACCACCCCTTGCCTGGGCTTGCGATCTCCTTTTAACCTGTTTCACCAAATGGAGCATGTTTCAGGCCCAGCATTGTCTTTTAACCTCTTTGGGCCATGTGTGGGGTTTGTATACCCCATCACACCATCATTTAAAAAAGTGATACCTCAGAATTCTCCTGTCTGCAGAGTGTTCTTTCCTCTGAAAAGCTCCTGACTGCACCCATTGTAGAAAGAGAAGGCATCTAATTGTGAGGGGAGATGACCAGGGATACTTCCCTTGGTTCCAGACCTCTTTAATGAAAATGGTTTGGCAACTTCTGACTGAAGGGAAAGTGTGAGCAGCCACCTTGCTTTTTACCTTATATTGCATGTCCTCTTATTTGAATGTGTTATACCCTGATATGTGAAAAGAGTAGAAAAGACAGGTTAAAAAGTGGTAATGTTGCTACACGGAGCTTTGTAACATTTGTTCTATCAAGCCTGAGGCAATATTTCAACAAACTGCTTCATCCTCCTTTATTACATTTTTATGAACAATGACAGTCAGAGAAGCTAAAGAAGGCCTATTAGATTATCAAGTCCATCTCTTCACTAAGGCAGGATTATTCCTTATGGTACATTTCATAGTGTTTTATACAGCACAGTTTTCAAATTATTCAGGTGATAGGGCTTCCATGTCTTCCTTAGAGAGGCTATTCCATATAAATCACACTTAGGGAATTTTTTCTGAGATTCAGTCAAAATATTTCTCTGCTCAACTACACACTAACTGGGAGGGCAGTATCTCTGGAATTCTGTAAACTTGGAAATACATTTTGCTCGAGTTCCTTCTAACCCCTTTTCCTAACTGTTCTTCTACAAGGCTGTTAAGGACCTTGATTAAATGTAGCCCACAGGTTTTTCATTTACAAATGGACAGAAAACAGGATATTTCCTGAGAGGAGAGCACAGACTAGATATAGTGATTGCTAATTATAAATACATCAGTAACAAATCTTGCCATCCATACTTGATTCTCTCACAAAATAATCTCCTCTGAGAGGAGGGCACTTCTGTAATAATTAATCCAAACCTTTACCCAAAGTTCAAACCCTTTTGAGGTTTTGTAAGAAGTTTGGCTAACTTTGTTTCCTTATTGTACTTTTGAATTACCAACTACCATCCAGGAATAAAGATACTATTTTCAGACCAGGTTTCCAGCCCCAAGATTTTGGACATTCTAGATTAATATCTAATTTATCAGATGCTTATCCGAACCACAGTGAATCTCCAAACTTTTCGCAGTACACCTATCAAAATCTGCCAATGCTTTGTAGGTGAAGGATTTAAGAGATTTGAATGCACTCCAACACGTTGTGGTTAAACTGACTCTTTTCCAAATCCAGATGTTTCGATCATTCATTGGTGGAGATGTGCAGGATAATAAATGTATCTGCCATCTGCTCCTACCATCTGCCAGCCTGTGGAAAATATAAAACCACCGATAGTTTTACTCTTGGGTATTGGTACCAGTTTAAGTCCACACAGAAAAAAAGCATTCACAAATGCTGAACTTGGACTTTTTCCATGATTAGGATGTCTCACAGCAGAGATCCAAAATGAATATGGAAAATATTCTTTAATGGGTTGGTGGGGAAATAAGGACTGAATAATATGTTATTGTCTAAGACAGTGGTGGGCAACCTGCAGCCCGCAGGCTGCATGCGGCCCATCAAGGTAAGCTGATTGCGGGCCGTGAGGAGACATTTTGCGGACATTGACCATCCACAGGCAAGGCCCCATGCAGCTCCCAGTGGCTGTGGTTCACCGTTCCTGGCCAATGGGAGCTTCATGAAGTAGCAGGCTGCAGGGCTGTAATGACCACCACTTCCCGCAGCTCCCATTCTCTGGGAATGGCAAACCACAGCCACTGTGAACTGCAGGGAGCCATGCCTGCAGACGGTCAACATCTGCAAAATGTCTTGCGGCCCACAATCTGCCTACCCTGTTGGGCAGCAGGTTGCCCACCACTAGTCTAACACAAACTCTTATCTGAACTCTACCCTACCCTATCTAAATAGGTATTTCTGCTCTATACTGAGCACCTGTTCAGCATCTGCAGCTTCCATTGTGTAAACTGTGAGATATAGGTGGTCATTGTGACATTACACCCCATATTACCTATGGAAATATGCTTATGATATGGATATGGCATAACTGAGATATATTTTATGCAAGATGGGTCTTGTAAGGTATCATTGGAAAAGTTATAATTTATTGAATTTGATTATCCAATTTGTATGCAAGTATCATTTCTGTATCTAAAGTTAGGAATATTGACTATGTAACAATTACAACTGTCTGTGTATTTGAGATACACTCACCAGAAACCAGGCCATTAGCCGTGATGGGCCATTAGGAAGAAAGAATAACACTTCGAAGATACAAATCTCTTTCCTTCCTGAGAAGTGTCCTGGGATGTAACTGTGACTCTACTAGGTCAGGTGGTCCTGTCACCTGTTATTAAACACCGTCTTGGACTTCTAGTAATTTTCCAATAAAAGGAGGGGGAGGTCAAGACAGGGAAACAAAAGATTCCCACCTTATGTAAATCTTAGTTAAGGCTGGGGAGTAAGGCAAAAGGGCTCTTCTCCATTGCCTTCCTGCCCAAGAAGAAAGACTGCTGACAGTACCTGAAGAGACAAAGGAACTGATCTGTGGGAAAGGCAAGGGCTGAGTCCAGACTAAGAAAGGAATCTAGTCTGCAAAGAGAAAAACCTTGAACTCTAAGCTACAGAAACTCTGAAACTTGTCTAAAACAACATTTAGGGTGAGAAATTACTCTTGAAACCAGTCTCTAAGATCTTAAGCTTACTGTGCGTATTTTGTTTTATTTGCTTAGTAATCTGCCTTGTTCTTTTTGCTATCCCTTATAATCACTTAAAATCTGCCTTTTATAGTTAATAAACTTGTTTTTGTTTATTATTAAACCCAGTTTGTGCAATGTATAACTGGGGAGAGTAGGGAAAGTTGTGCATATCTTCCTCCACATTGAGGGAGGGTGTGAATTTATGAGCTTACATTGTATAGATTTTTCTACAGCGCAAGACAATATTATTTTTGATGTACTTTTCAGAGGGGAGTTGCACTTGAGTGCTGGGCGATTTCCTAGCTGAGTCTTCTCATAGAGAGCTGTTTGCAGATTCTGTGTGATTCTACAGCTGGTGTTTCCCTATCTATGTGTGTGTGTGATGCCAGAGGCTGGTGAGCCTAATTCAGCAAAACATGGAGAGGGAGGCCAGGTTAGTGGAGCAGGCAGGTTTAGTGAAATTCCAATATATCAGATGGCATCCCAGAAAGGGGGGTCCAACCAGTCACAGTCATAATCTCTTGG
Organism: Chrysemys picta bellii; assembly: GCF_011386835.1. NCBI lineage: Eukaryota > Metazoa > Chordata > Testudines > Emydidae > Chrysemys > Chrysemys picta. Next base: position 119,580,134 of record NC_088794.1, on the reverse strand, counting down.
GATTTGGCCACATTGCACCCATTCTCTAAGGAAAGCAGACAATGGAGACAGAAAGTTTGGGAGGTGGCAATCAGCTACCAGACAGGATGCCATATGACTGATGTCTGGTCTTGTGGTTCAAGAATTGGGTTCTCAATCAGGTGATCTGGCTTCAAGTCCTGTAGATAAATAATTGGTCTTCTCTGCTTCAGCTCCACATAGCCTCACTTATTTAAATACTGCATCTCTTGAGTGAACATTGTGCCACAACCTGTTCTTTAGATCTTTGTCCTCTCTGCTACATGAAGATTAGCAGAGAAACTCTGGAGAGTATCATGTCAGATCTGAGGAAGGTGGGGTACTAATTGGTTCAAGAGAAGCAGGTATTTGGCCTCTGCTCAGAAATCCATTTCTTGAAGCGGACAACCTACCCAACTACTGACCCCAAACTTCCACTATTGGTTAGTATTATGGAAAAGGTAAATCTCATAGTATCTGGTTCGCTCTGACTTTCTAGATCATTATTAAGATCCAATCCTTGGTCCACCCTCCATGTTAGGGTTGAGGAACATTGGCAGGGAAGCTTGCACCAATGCCCTTGCTGTAACTGTATAGCGGATTCATGAAAGAGTGCAGTAACAGGGTCACCGATCTGACATAGCTCTAAATTAACATGAAATAGCAGCTCAGAAGGGGCTTTCACTTCTCATATCAGTAGTAAGTGTGGTAAACTACTGGAAAAGATATCCAGAAACCTTTTTCTCTCTGTATATATGTTAGGGTTATCACTTCATTTATCCAAACAGAATCTCTCAAACTGTTCTCAGCTATTTCATCACAGGACGAGCTTGCCTACATCTCTATCAGCTGAAAAAATATTTCTGGCAAACATATTAACTCCTTCAATGCTGACCCATGTGCTGAATTCATATACAGCACTGCATTAAGGGACCAGCCTACTGGGCAACTTATAGCTGTCAATATATCCAAAGATCTGAAAGCATTTGTTAAATATGATGTGTATATATGTATTTTTTCTCCTCATGCTGAACACACCTCTCATTTTACTACTTTCAACATTTCTGCACATAAATTAATCTCAATGGGAACTAATTATGAGTCTTTGCAATGGTTCTCCTTTTTTATTAGGTGGAAGAAATGTCACACCTGGCATTGCAAGACTCCTCATATCAGTAGTCCGTAAATCACTTTTACAGTATGCAATCTGATACATGATTTTCATGTATCATGCTAACAATTCTTAAATAACCTAAGCCTTGGACCAACTAATAAATGCAAAATGACTTCACCAAAGAGCTATTTTATAATGAAAGTGTAGCCTAGTCCCTCAACCAGGCTGACTCCGCATCCATATACATTTGTTTTTTCTATTTATTTTTACCCTTGTACTCATTTATTCAGGAGCAAAAATGTCATTAAAAAAAAAAAGAGAGTTCCATTTGGGTGTCAGTGCTCAGAGCCTTCCCAAACATGCAAACTAAAAACCTTCACCTCTAAAAACTAGGAAATACACTCCACCAAAATATAACCAAATAAAAACAAAATCACAAAAAATTAGGAAAATAGAAATGGCATATTTAAGGTAATATCTCCCACATCATATTCCCATACATTCTTAACTCTGCTCCCTTTGAGCACCATTCTAAGGAATGCCTCTGAAAGATCTCAGTGACATATCCTTCTCTGAAATGTGTACCTGTAAGCTGGTGGACAGTTTCACCAGCCAGGGAGGGAAATAAAAATGCAGACATTAAGACCTTTCCTCAAGGCCTTGTTTGTCCACACACAAAAAAGCAAATAAACTGGAAAATGCTGGGCAATAATCTACACAGGCTTTTCTTGCTTTAACCAACCAGAAGAAGAAATGACACATCCTTTCTCTTCCGCCCTTTTTGATCCAGGTTCTCCTTTCTTTTATACTCTGTCCCAAATAGCCATGTGACACCCAGGAGCCTGTTAATAATTTACAGACTGCAGAGCCCTTACCTTGTCACATGGGCTTTGTGCTTACCTCCAGAATGCTGCTGTTGGCCATATTTCAAGGTACCAGGGGCTGTTTTTGTCCCTCAAATTGTCCTTCACACACACCTTGACTAAGCAATCTAAACCAAGGACGGGGCTGAGGCACAAAGCTTGAATTCAGGTTCAAAACTAGATCCACACTCTCCTTAAGATTAGAGTATTCAGATCCATAGTTTGGGTTCAATGTCATCTTCAGCCTAAATCAAACTGTTTCACAGAGTTCTGATGATTTTATTCTTTTTCAGCCTACTGGAAGGAAAATTGGCAGCTGTCACGCTAAAATGTTATCTTAAAGCAGTTTTCCATCAGAAATTCCTGTAATGTAAGCTCAAATGTTTCCACAAAAAGGGTGAACTACAGAAATTAAGTGCTCAGACAAAAATGCTATACAAATTAAAATTCATTACGTTTAAAAAGTGTCTGCCAAAGTTTGCATGTCTCAGATAATGATTCCATAGCAGATCTTGTGTCATGGATGGCTGATACATCAACCTCTTTCCTCCAGAGGGTTGGATTCAGCAATGGAATACATTAAGTTGGCACAAATCTTTCTGTTTTAACTTATTCATTTTACATTTGTCCATATGGTGGACAAACCACAAAACCTGGCTCAGTGATGATAAACTACTGGCAGCCTCCGCTCAGTGGAAAGGCACATGAATGGAATATGCAGCAGGTGTGCGTTGAAGGTTAGAGAAATGTGATGCATTGGTGGAGCAAATTAAAGCTTACTCTGAATCTATCTACATGATGCCTAACTTCAGTCTCTTATATTTGATGGCACACTCATTGCAGAGTTCATAAAAATGAAGTCAATAAAATAGTAAGAAATAATAAAATAACCATGAAAAAGGAAAAGCTCTCAGTTCTTTGAACGATGTGGATCATAAAAAGCAAGACAAAGTGTGTGAGAGCTAGAGATAATGCATTATGGTTCAAAGGGGTCCAGTTGTAGAAGCAGTTTCGAGAGAACATTAGATTAATCCAGAATCTGACCACTTTTAGGAAATGCTGCAAGATCTACCTCTTCAAAAAGGCTTTTCTGACATTTACAACAATTACCTCTTCTCAGAAAAAAACAATCCTCCAGAAAACCACAAATTACATTGCTCTACAGCCAAAATGCTTCTGAAATAACTGTAGTCAAACTTTACTAATTCTGGGTCACTGAGAACGAAAATGATGCTTAAAATTGTTGATTGGCTCTAGTTTTCAAGATATGCTATTGGGTCAGTATATACGACCCTTGACTTCGGAATGGCGGAGGATAAGTGAGTTATAAAGGGAAGGGATCTCAATTTAAACCAGAAATGACTAAAATACATCTTTGACTGAATCTATGAATAAATCTATAACTGGGTTTGGACAGTACTTGCTTTTTAGGCAAAACAATGAATGATGCAATCTGAAGCTGGTATTGCGTCATACATGATATGAATTGCATCATGTTATTCCTAGAAGTCATGGATGATGCAATCATAACGAAGCTTACATCACTCTGCTGAACAAATTGCCCTATATCAGCTCTAGAAATCATACAGTGTCATGCTCTCTTATTTGTCAGTGTTTGATTTTGCAAAGGGACACATTTCTGTTTAGCCAAAGTGAGCAGAGATGCCTCGTACTTTTGTGAACAGTGCAGATAACTTCTGCTATGTTTGTGGTGAAGTGACTTTTGCATCACAAAAGCACAGTATAACCACTATGGTTAAGAAAGCCTATCACCTTTAATTTGGCTGCAAAATTGGAGATCAGGACAAGAGGTGGGCCCCACACATATGCTGCAACACTTGTGCCACAAATCTTCACCAGTGATTGAACAGGAAAAGGAAATCTATGCCTTTTGCAGTGCCAATGATTTAAAGAGAGCCAACAGATCATACCAGCAATTGTTACTTCTGCGTGGTGCCTCCAGTTGGGAAAGGTGTGTCAAAGAAGAAAAAGTGGACTGTGCGTTATCCAAACATTCCATCAGCTACACGCCCAGTACCCCACGGAGAAGGACTGCTGGTTCCTGATGCACCAGAATCATTCTCACTTGAGTCAGACGAGGAAGAGAATGAAACTTCTGGTCCTGAACCATCAATGTCACAGGACCCACATTTTCTCCCATCCTCCTCCTCTGAACCACACCTCATAACACAAGGTGAACTGAATGACCTTGTCAGGGATTTGGAACTACCCAAGAGTAAGGCAGAGCTGTTGGGCTCCAGACTACAGCAGTGGAATCTCCTGGCAGGTGATGTTAGGGTTTCCATGTTCCGTGACCGTCAAAGGGATCTTGTCCCATTCTTCTTCATGGAAGGTGATCTTGTAGCCTGCAACAACATTAGGGTTACCATTCGTCCGGATTTACCCGGACATGTCCTCCTTTTGTGTGCTAAAAATAGCGTCCGGGGGGAATTTGTAAAGCACTCACAATGTCCGGGATTTCCCCCTCCCCCGGCAGAGCAGAGCGAGCGGCTGGGAGGGCTGCAGGAAAGTCCCGGGCTGGACTCCGGAGCAGCTTCCTCCTCCCACCCCCCCCTCCCTGCATTCTGAGCCGGCCGGCAGCTCCTCCTCCTGCAGCCCGCTCCGGCAACCCGGTGCAGGGCCAGGGACCGGGTTTTGTGTTGTGCAGGGGAGCTCAGCCATGTGTCTGGCTGGCACAGAGCCCAACACCCTGTTCTGAGCAGCAGGGTAAGGGGAGGCAGGAGAAGGGACAGGGAGGTTCTGGAGGGGGCAGTCAAGAAACGGGGGGGGGGCTTTTGGAGGGGAGTGGAGAAAGTTTTGGGCAGTCAGGGTACAGGTAGGGGGTAGGGTCCTGGGGGGCAGTTGGGGGGGGGTCTTAGGAGGGGGCAGTTAGGGGACAAGGAACAGGGAGTCTTAGGTAGGGGGTGGGGTTCTGGAGGGCAGTTAGGAGCAGGGGTCCCAGGAGGGGGCAGTCAGGGGACAAGGAGCGGGGGGTAGGGGGCTGGGAGTTCTGGGGGGGAGCTGTCAGGGGGCAGGAGTGGGGAGAGGGATCGGAGCAGTCAGGGGACAGGGAGCAGAGGGGTTTAGATGGGTTGGGAGTTCTGGGGGGGCTGTCAGGGGGCAGGAGTGTGGAGAGGGATCGGAGCAGTCAGGGGACAGGGAGCAGAGGGGTTTAGATGGGTTGGGAGTTCTGGGGGGGGCTGTCAGGGGGTGGGGAGTGGTTGGATGGGGCGTGGGAGTCCCAGGGGTCTGTCTGGGGGTGGGGGTGTGGATAAGGGTTGGGGCAGTCAGGGGACAAGAGGCAAGGAGGCTTAGATAGGGAGTGGAGTCCCGGGGGGCAGTTAGGGGCAGGGGTCCCAGGAGGGGGCAGTCAGGGGACAAGGAACGGGGGGAGGGTTGAGGGTTCTGGGGGGGCGGGAAGTGGGAGGGGCAGGGGCGGGGCTAGGGCGGGGCTCCTCCCGTCCTCTTTTTTGCTTGTTGAAATATGGTAACCCTAAACAAAATCGATGGTGTGATGGCAGCCCTCAACATCGTTCACAATCCAGATGAGTGGAGTCAGTTCACTGATTCATCGAAGACGAGTCTTAAAGCTGTTTTACTGCATAATGGCAATGTTTTGTCATCAATTCCAGTTGGTCATGCAGTCCATATGAAGGAAACCTATGACAACATGAAACAACTTTTGAGGTGCATAAACTATGACCAACATCAGTGGCAGCTTTGTGGCAATTTGAAGGTTGTTGCTCTCTTGCTTGGTCTGCAGACTGGATACACAAAGTACTGCTGTTTTCTCTGCAAATGGGATAGTCGTGCAAGAGATTCCCACTACATCAAGAAAGATTGGCCACTCCGACAGTCATTGGAGCCTGGGAGGAAAAGTCTTCAGCATCCACCACTTGTTGAATCAAGGAAGATTTTGTTACCACCCTTACACATCAAGCTGGGTCTGATGAAGAACTTTGTTAAGGCCATTGACAAAACACAAGCAGCTTTCAAGTACCTCCGTGGAAAATTTCCAAGGTTAAGTGAAGGTGTCTTTATTGGTCCTCAGATTTGTGAACTTCTTTGAGATGATGCATTTGACCATGCACTACGTGGCAAGGAAAAGATGGCATGGAAAGCCTTCCAGTTAGTGGCAATAAATTTTCTCGGAAACAACAAGGCAGACAACTACAGGTTGTTGGTGGAAAACCTCCTCAAGGCATACAAAAGCCTTGGTTGCAACATGTCACTAAAGATACATTTTTTGCACTCTCATCTAGATTTTTTTCCACCGAACTGCGAAGCAGTGAGCGATGAGCATGGCGAGGGATTTCACCAGGACATTGCAACAATGGAGAAACGCTATCAGGGCAAATGGAGCCCATCAATGCTTGCAGACTATTGCTGGACAGTGACAAGAGATGCTCCATTTAATGAATACAAGAGACAAGCCAAGAAGCGCCGAGTAGACACTGAATAGGACTAAACTATGTACATAATAGTTTTTTGCCTTTTGTTTCATAATACATTTTATTTATATAACCCTTTTGCTGATTTTTAAAGTGTTACATAAACAGAACAGGTGAAATATTGTCATGTAAAGCAACCATAAACACATAAAAAGACGTAGGTTTACAATTTATGATTAAAACTCTACTATCTACACAATATACATAGACATAAAATGTAAAAACTTAAATATCTTAGAAACAGTAGCCAATCAGTTGTTTTAATTGTCATATTTGAATTCAGCACATCAAAATACATAATAAATAGCACATTTTATCTCTGAAACAGACGACTTCTCAAAAATTGTAGATCAGTGTTATTAATACTGGGGGTTGGACTAGATGACCTCTTGAGGTCCCTTCCAACTCTGATATTCTATGATTCTATGATTCTAATAGTGTGATCACCAAGATGCTGTACTGCTTTATTGTTTTTTGTCAGACTCTACCCACAAAGACCAACTTCAATGCTTATTCAATGTTAATCAAAGTGAGCTAAATAGTAGCATCTTTGGTGCAACACTCCACTGACATCAGTGGAGTTATAATGGGAACTAATTTTGTCCTATGAGTTCACTTTGTGGCATTTTAACCATTGGTCTATCTTCAGGTTTTTTACTGGTATCCACATGATCTGAACACTTCTCATTTTAAGTAGGTTAGCAAACTAAGATCTCTAGTGTACTTCTTGAACTCACTTCTTTTGTGATGGGACATATACTTGGGGTGGGGGTTTAAGTTGATTGATCTAGTTTATTTTTGGTTTTCTTGGTTTCATTAGATGATGTAAATGTCATTTGCATTCTGATGGAAAAGCTTTATTTAAAGTGGAAGGTCTTGCAGCATTTCCTAAAGCTTTCCAAATATTGGCAGACAGTACGTTAAAAAAAAATTGGCCACATAACGAGTCATAGAATCATAGAATCATAGAATATCAGGGTTGGAAGGGACCTCAAGAGGTAATCTAGTCCAACCCCCTGCTCAAAGCAGGACCAATTCCCAACTATATCATCCCAGACAGGGCTTTGTCAAGCCGAGCCTTAAAAATCTCCAAGGAAGGAGACTCCACCACCTCCCTAGGTAATGCATTCCAGTGCTTCACCACCCTCCTAGTGAAATAGTGTTTCCTAATATCCAACCTGGACCTCCCCCACTGCAACTTGAGACCATTGCTCCTTGTTCTGTCATCTGCCACCACTGAGAACAGCCGAGCTCCATCCTCTTTGGAACCCCCCTTCAGGTAGTTGAAGGCTGCTATCAAATCCCCCCTCATTCTTCTCTTCTGGAGACTAAACAATCCCAGTTCCCTCAGCCTCTCCTCATAAGTCATGTGCTCCAGACCCCTAATCAGTTTTGTTGCCCTCCGCTGGACTCTCTCCAATTTTTCCACATCCTTCTTGTAGTGTGGGGTCCAAAACTGGACACAGTATTCCAGATGAGGCCTCACCAATGTTGAATAAAGGGGAACGATCACGTTCCTCGATCTGCTGGCAATGCCCCTACTTATACAGCCCAAAATGCCATTAGCCTTCTTGGCAACAAGAGCACACTGTTGACTCATATCCAGCTTCTCGTCCACTGTGACCCCTAGGTCCTTTTCTGCAGAACTGCTACCTAGCCATTCGGTCCCTAGTCTGTAGCAGTGCATGGGATTCTTCCGTCCTAAGTGCAGGACTCTGCACTTGTCCTTGTTGAACCTCATCAGGTTTTTTTTGGCCCAATCCTCTAATTTGTCTAGGTCCCTCTGTATCCGATCCCTACCCTCTAGTGTATCTACCACGCCTCCTAGTTTAGTGTCATCTGCAAACTTGCTGAGAGTGCAGTCCACACCATCCTCCAGATCATTAATAAAGATATTAAACAAAACCAGCCCCGGGACCGACCCTTGGGGCACTCCGCTTGAAACTGGCTGCCAACTAGAGATGGAGCCATTGATCACTACCCGTTGAGCCCGACGATCTAGCCAGCTTTCTATCCACCTTACATTCCATTCATCCAGCCCATACTTCTTTAACTTGGCGGCAAGAATACTGTGGGAGACCGTATCAAAAGCTTTGCTGAAGTCAAGGAATAACACATCCACTGCTTTCCCCTCATCCACAGAGCCAGTTATCTCATCATAGAAGGCAACTAGGTTAGTCAGGCACGACTTCCCCTTGGTGAATCCATGCTGACTGTTCCTGATCACTTTCCTCTCCTCTAAGTGTTTCATAATTGATTCCTTGAGGACCTGATCCATGATTTTTCCAGGGACTGAGGTGAGGCTGACTGGCCTGTAGTTCCCCGGATCCTCCTTCTTCCCTTTTTTAAAGATGGGCACTACATTAGCCTTTTTCCAGTCATCCGGGACCTCCCCCGATCGCCATGAGTTTTCAAAAATAATGGCTAATGGCTCTGCAATCTCATCTGCCAACTCCTTTAGCACCCTCGGATGCAGCGCATCTGGCCCCATGGACTTGTGCACGTCCAGTTTTTCTAAACAGTCCCGAACCACTTCTTTCTCCACAGAGGGCTGGTCACCTTCTCCCCATATTGTGCTGCCCAGTGCAGCAGTCTGGGAGCTGACCTTGTGCGTGAAGACAGAGGCAAAAAAAGCATTAATTACATTAGCTTTTTCCATATCCTCGGTCACTAGGTTGCCTCCCTCATTCAGTAAGGGGCCACACTTTCCTTGACTTTCTTCTTGTTGCTAACATACCTGAAGAAACCCTTCTTGTTACTCTTAACATCTCTTGCTAGCTGCAACTCCAAGTGTGATTTGGCCTTCCTGATTTTACTCCTGCATGCCTGAGTGATATTTTTATACTCCTCCCTGGTCATTTGTCCAATCTTCCACTTCTTGTAAGCTTCTTTTTTGCATTTAAGATCAGCAAGGATTTAACTGTTTAGCCAAGCTGGTCGCCTGCCATACTATAACTGTCATACTATAACTGTTTTGTGAATTACCTAAAAGGTGTCTAATATGAATGAATACTAGGATTATTATTGCCAATAATATTATGACAATACTGGAATCAGATTCAAAGCCTCATATTTAAATGGATCACATCATAACAGAAATGAGCTTTATATGAGAAAAAAATAGAATGGATTATGAAGTAATGAATATCAGTTTGATTGTATATATGGGAACCATTTTCTGCTTTGTTTTCCTATTTGACCCCATTTCTGCATCCTCACTAATGTCTTATCTGACTTCAGATACCTACAGTGATGGAGCCTGCATTACCTCCTGTGGAAATTGCCTCTTACAGTTCACAACCTTTCCTTAATGTGTAGCCTAAACATTTTCTTCCTTCATTTCAGGCCACTGATCCTTGTTCTATCACCTTCTGAGACTGTGGATAATTCACTGCCTTCAATTTCCATTGTTACCTTGAAGGTATGCAAAGATCTGACTGACTAAACAAATAACCCTAAGTAATATTTAAAACAAGGACTATGCAAGATATTAACACTTTCACTGCTAAAAGATAAACTCTACTCAAATTCCTTGAATATATGGTCCAAGCCGCATTATTCTAGGTTAAAAGAATAGCAGTAGAGCTTTGACACTGTCAAAGTGACTTTTTCTCTCTCTGATTACTGTAGGGGAACTGGTCTTCACATTGCACTGTGGCCTAAAATAGTTTATAATGGGAAATTCCTGTAATGTTAGCTCAAACATTTCTGCTAATAAGCTAAAGGAAAAAAGTAAGGAGGATAAAGTATTCGGTCATAAAGTTCTGCAATGCCAATTAAAATGCAGTCCCATGTTGCATATGCAGCTGCCAAACTGCGAACATTTTCAGACAGTAATCCTAGGGAAGAGCTGAACTACACATGGCTTAAAGCATTAACCTTTTGGAGAGGGAGACGGGATTTTGACACAGAAGGCCCTGTAACCTAATGTTCACTGGATTTATTTTAATCAAAAAACAGAAAGCTGAAAAGTTTTTGGTTAAAACCCAAAATATCAGTTTGAAAAATTCCACTGTAGGAATCTCATACCTCCTAGTCTCCTCTATGGCCCAGGCTTCCCAGCTAGACAACATATTCAACAAAGCATTACATTCTCTCTTCTTGCTGATCTACTATGTGCATCATGGGAGTTCCTGGCTGTGGTGTATAATGGGGGATGTGCCTAGCCCACAGAGGAGAATGCAGAAATGACACACCTGAAATACAACTGATACACTGTGGCAGAATTTCTTAATCACAATGTTTCTGTTTTCAGCCACAATGTTCTTGTTTGCGACCAAAAATGGAAAATGTTTTGGTTTTTCAATGTTTGGTTATGAGATTACTAATTTAAATTTTCCACAGAAAGCAGACATTTTTTGTAATAAAATAATAAGAAGAATAAAATTGAAACTAACTTTCTATTGAAAAAAGAGGTTTGATAGAAAATTTTCAGCTAGCACTAATTTAAATTTTAAATTAATGGAGATATCCTATCTCCCAGAACTAGAAGGGACCTCCCCCACCCTCCCTTTTTTTTTTTTTTTTTTTTTTGAGATTGTACTAGGACATACCTGTTACTTCCCACCTCACTGCTTTCAACTGACAAGCATTGAAAGTATGTGCCTTTAGACAGATCATTACTATATCATGCCATTTCAGTAGGTCCTCCTGTGGTTAAGGATCCACTTGATTTCCTCTATAGGCATTAGCCATCTCTAAGTTCCTCTAAAACTGTCTAATTCACCTGAGATTACATTCATGGTCTGTGGTAGGAGGAACAGCTTTTGGCAAACTTTGAGGTCAATTACACTAGTCATTTCTAAAGTATCAGACTTAGAAAAGATAGGTGTAAAGGAAACAAACGGGGGACATTTTTAATGCTTTTTTGGAGGAAATTTATCTACACCTCAAAAATGTCTAAACCTAAAAATTTCTAATTGGATTTATTCACCCATCTTTGCCAAGATCTGCTGTAAAGGACAATTTATGGAGACTGGGATTGTTTATTTGGGGAGTTGTTTATTTTGGAAAAAGAGAAACATCAGAAAGTTCCATTAGGTTCAGGAAACCTTTGGAAGACCACAAAAAATATGATGGAACTCTGCATACCCTGAGACTAATCAGGGGCTGGTACTCAGGAAATCTCAAATTCTATTCCCAGCTCTTAATTAAATGGCTTTGCATTCTATCATGAAGGAGCTGGGAATAGGTACATTCTATCAAATATCTTAATTAAATGGCTTTGCGTTTCTATAGCTTCTTTTAACCAAACTGCAACATTTACAAACATTAATTACATCTTGCCCATGTCTGAGGCAGGTAGACAGAATCATCCCTATTCTTCAGAGAGATAAACAGAGGCTCTGAGAGGTTAAAGGCCCTGACCACACAGAAACTTGCACACATAAATAAGTTTACAGAGGAGTAGCTGGCTCACTTTCTCTGAGCAATTTAACCCTGTGCAATGGGTGAGTGGAAGCCCTATTATGAGGACATAAGTGGTCCTTAGGCTCTGTAACCCAAAAATATAACCCTTCTGCCAGGTAGAGCCAGCAGCAACCAGAGCCGGGTTAAATATCTAGGGGTTCTTTTCCATTGATACAACACAGAACCAATTCAAGCCCCAACCCAGTAACCTGGGAAATTCACACACCACCCCTGGCTGCCTCTGAGAAGCAATACTTCCCCACCCACAAGCACAGAGTTTGAGTGTAGAACAGATACTTCCCTCCTTTAATTAAAAATAACTCAGTGTTAATTTGGGAAAACACCACAAACAGAATTCATAAACATAAACCATGAGTAAAAGACCCACCCCAAGGTAGGTTGTGCAGTGTCCTTTTCCACTCAGGTTCTTAAGTTCAGCAACCCAAAAGTCCTTTTCAGGTGCTGACCCTTCTCTGCACACCATTCAGTGCAGACCCAGACTTCAGAGGTGCATCTGCAGAACTTACCTCCCACCCTGGGTGTAATAAAGAGGTACCTTACTAGCTCCACTGCTCAGGCACTCTCTCATTGCCCCTCTCTGCTATTGCTGTTCCTCTCCACCAGCGGCCTTGCTGGCCACTCTAATATATGGAGATATACCTATCTCATAGAGCTGAAAGGGACCCTGAAAGATCATTGAGTCCAGCCACCTTCACTAGCAGGACCAAGTACTGATTTTGCCCCAGATCCCTACATGGCCCCCTCAAGGATTGAACTCACAACCCTGGCTTTAGGAGACCAATGCACAAACCACTGAGCTATCCTCCCCTCAGCATCACATCACTCATTCCACCTCTCCACCACATCAGCCACTCATTCACCAGCTGACTATCAGTTGCCTTATCCTGCCACTACCTCTCTGTTGTGACCTCTGCACATCAGTCGCTCAGTGATTTTTTAGCTCTTTGCAGGCTGGGCAGAAACACAGTCCTACCACAACAGATTTCAGCTCTGATTGGGCATTTAACATAACAAAGAGGCTTTTTAGCTCTAGTCTTTGACCAGTGGGGAGGAACAGGTTAAACCAATCTAGGGAAGACCCTTGACTGTGTGCAGCCTCCTGGCTGGGATACCTGCCCCCACTCCTCTTACTTTCACTGTGCTCTGACATTCTAGCCCCTGGCTTAATGAGGTTCTTTCAACTGAGGGTGGCCCCCTCATTTGGGACAGGTTAAGCACAGTCCTGCTTTCCTGTATTCCTACAATAATTACAACATTGGTAACCATATTTCACTACCCCTGCATTCAGTACTAAGGTGATTTGTACCCAATATCAGACAAAGCTGATCACTTAGGCACCGCTGTATGTGCTGAATATGTAAGCAGAGCAGGAGCAAACTCTATTTACATAAAAACACCCAAGTCTTCCCCCCCCTCAGCTAGCTGTCAGGGAAGCAGTCATTCAGACCCTGCTTACAGCTCCTTGCTGGTCTACTGCACAGGACGAATTACATCCTTATTGCAGAAATAATCTGCATAAAGGTGCAAAGGCAGATGTATCTGTATATCTAAACTTGTCCAGGTACCTAATCCCCCACTCCATGGAAATGCAGTTCTCCCAGGATGGAAAATGACACCATTTCACAATATACAATACCATCAGAGAGTCGTTTAAAACAGGAAGTGAAAACTACTTCATCCATCTCTCTCAAATGTCTCTCATTTCAAGGATGTAATTTCAAGGCTGTCTCATTTCAATAGCTTGTTCTCTTTCACCAATAGAAGTTAGTCCAATAAAAGATATTACCTCACCCTTCTTGTCTCTCTAATACCCTGGGACCAACATGGCTACAACAACACTGCAAACCTCTTTTCAAGGGAGCATCACTCATTTTAGTCTCAAAAATAAAGCTACATTCCAAGCAAATTCAATGTCCCCTAAATATTATTTCTGAACAATTTTACATCAGAAATAAAAATTCATGAAACTGATGTTACAGAAAAAGTAATTCACACTAAAGGAAGGAATCCCACAGAACTTTACATTTTCTGCATGAGTAATTTTTCGCATCTCTCATTTTGAGCCTATGTGACACATTGCATCCTACATGCCTTGGCATGTTGAAAGGTATGACTGAATCTAAATGAAACAGGAAAATTTAAGCAGAAAACGTTTACATTCCCAAAGCCAGGATGCTCAGACTAACATCCCCACTCTTGAAAAAAGTAGCAATGGGACAGTGCCACCTCCTGGAGGTGTGACAGATTTCCCTCCTTAAGATGCCATCTGATGTGCTGAGATATCACTGAGCTTGCCTGTTGTGCCAGCCTTGGTTCCCTTTACCTGGCCTTGCTAGGTTAGGCTCACAAGCCTCTTCCAGCCAAGCTCACAGGCAGGGCCACACCCAGCTGCACAGAGAGACCGAGATTTACTCTAGAAAGATTCAGCCTTGGGGGCTTGCCCCAACACTCTGGTGCCAACTCCCTCTAAGGGGTACAAACCCAAAGATTTTATGAAATTTGCCCCCTCCCTCAATGTGGGGGGAGATATGCACAACTCCATCCCCCCATCCAGTTAGAAATTACATAAACTGTGTTGTATTATAAACAAGAAATAAGTTTATTAACTACAAAAGGTGAATTTTAAGTGAATATAAGAGATCACAGACAGAACAAAGCAGATTACTGAGCAAATAAAACAAAGTACGCAAGCTAAACTCAATATCCTTAGGAAACAGGTTACAAAATGTAATTTCTTACCCTAAATGTTATTTTAGTCAGGTTGCAAAATTTCTGTGGTTCAGAGTTTCAATTATATTTCTTTTCAGACTGGACCCCTGTCTCAGTCTGGACTCCCCCCAGCCCCGCCTTCTCTTCAGGTGGCTTTAGCAGTCTTTCTTCTTGGACAGACAGGCCATGGAGAGGACGATTCCAGTTTGCCTTCCTTCCCACCATAAATAGGCTTTACATAAGGCAGGAATCCTTTGTTTCCCAAACTTGACCCGCTCCCCTTCCCCTCCAGTGGAAACTTACAAGAAGTCCCAACTAATGTTTAGAATCAGGTGACAAGACCACCTGTCTGTAGTATCACAGCGTCCATAAATCCACAAGTCTTTTCAAATTCCATTGTCCTCGCTGATGAGCTATCAGCCCTGTCTGGCTTTTCCATTGTTGTATCTGAAGTATTAGTAGTGGACGTCACCCAAAGTAGCATAGTTGAAATACAGATACAAAGTCAATATTCCTAACCTCAAATACAGAAATGATACAGGCATACAAACTGGATAATCACATTCAGTAAATTGTAACCTTTTCAATTATATTTTACAAGACCCATCTTGCATAAAGTACATCTCATTTATGTCATATTCATATCATAAGCATATTTTCATAAATAGTGAAACATCAGAGGTGGTTGTTGGGATTAACTCTGCCAGGCCGATACCCCTTCTGACAGTCTCACTCCATCACTCTGTCTCTTCCTCTCTCTGTAACTTCTGTTGGTGAGAGGAAACAATACTAAAACATGTGTGTGCTGTTGAGTTCTGCAGTTAAGCTGTTATTTGTGTGGGCTTTGCAGGGAATAAGTTAAGCCTGTATTATAAAACATTCAATTTTCCTAGAGGCAGTCAAACCCACAGAAGGCATCTTTTATGTTTTGATTGTTTGTTGTTGCTTTTTGTGACAGAATTACATAATTGTTTAAGTTCCAATCTAGAAGTTTTCTTAGTGAATTGGAAATAACACTAATAAAACTAAAGAGACAAGTGGAGTGAGGTAATATCTTTTATTGGAACACTTCTGTTGGTGAGAGAAACAATACTAAAACTGCTACTAATAATAATTAATAAAAAAATAAAACATAAGGGGACAAATTCTACACTCAGCTACATATCTGTACAGCTCCACTGAAAGCCAGTGTGGTAATGGTATAAATGACAGATACATTTAGCCCATTAAGTTGTCCCCAGTGAAAGTGATGGAAATAACATCAGTTCACAATTAACTTTAAACTGTTTCCCTTGTTTCTTCAGAGATCCCAAAAGCAAAAGGAAAACTTGCACTGTCATGATAAGTGAAGGCTTAATCACAAACAAAGAGGATTTCAAACATGTTCTTCCCTCCTGTTGTAGCTTAGCCTATCACGGTTGATCAAGATGACATCATCAGTAATTGAAACTGATGGAGCAGCTAAGATAACATTTCCCAACCCAATGTAAACACCAATGGATGCTCCAGAGGATGTTTTACATTTGCTAGCCTGAGATTTGTTTTATTACACTGACAAGGGTGACCTTTAAAATAATGTATTTGCTATATAAAAAAGGAAGGAAAGCCTTTATAACCTGAATTTATTGGCTACAAAATCACTTCCCAGTAACTGATCTGATTACAATCAAAATAACCCACCAAAATGAAACAGTTTACCTGTGATCAATTTAATGTGGTAGTAAAATGCTAATTGTGGACAAAAACACATTCAAGGTTTGTGGTATTGTCTATAAAACCTGCACTGAAACTAACATTCAATGATGTGTAGCACATATGGGTAAGCAGATGGCTGAAGGATTATTTTTAAAATCAGGACTTTTGCTGACAAAATATAGAACTGGTAGGGTGTGATCGGAAAGCTAAGAAGAAGTTATTTATGGGGCAGTAAGCACATGTGCAGTAATTGGATTCTTGCTAAGCAGAAGATAAAAAGGATCAGTTTAAAAAGTCTTGTGCATGGGGTGAGGAAGAAATAGAAAGGCTTTTTCCTAGATACAGATACAACTTCCAAAATGTTATTCTGTTCACTTTTTGCTGAGTATTAAGAGTAGGTATATTTTTATATCAAGCTGCTTAAGAGACTGAGTTAACATGACTCTGCTGATTTATAAAACCACCTCCCTCCTGCCCCTGAGCGACATAAGTTTTGTCAGCATAAGTGCTTGTGTGCACCGCGCTTTATGGGCGGGAGATGTTCTCCTGCCAACATAGCTAACACCACTCATTGGGCTGGTTTTATTATGTGAATGGGAGAGCTCTCTTGGGCAGCATAACGCAGTTACATGAGTGATCTTACAGCAGCACAGCTGTATCAGTACAGTTTTGCTGTAAGCTTGTAAGTGTAGACATGACCTAATTTGAAGAGTGAGACTCAATACTGCAGTGAAATTAGTGGGCTAATGCAGTGCAGTTGTAGCCATGTTGGTCCCAGGATATTAGAGAGAGAAGCTGGGTGAGGTTATATCTTTTATTGGACCAACTTCTGTTGGTGAGAGAGACAAACCTTCAAGCCAGGGAGAGTTCTTCTTCAGGTCTGGGAAATGTACTCCCAGAGTCACAGCAAAATGCAAGGTGGACTAGATTGTTCTGCATAAGTAGATAGCACATATTGTAAGGGATCATTTAAGATAGAGTGACCCATTAACACCTGTGCAATCATAGGACTAAAAGTAAGGGTTAGTGGGTTACAGCTTGTTGTAATAAGCCATAAGTTCAGTGTCTCTGGTCTGTCCATAATTTTTAGTGTCTAGCATAGTAATGAATTTAAGCTCCCAGGTTTGTTTTTTGAAAGTGTTGTGCAGGTTTCCTTTGAGGATGAAGACTAACAATATTTTTGTGTCCTATGACTGCAGAGGTGTTAATGGGCAACTCTATTTTCAATGGTTCCTTACAATACATGATAACTACTTTTGCTAAACACTCTGTATTATCTTGCATTTTTCTGTGAACCTGGGAATAATTTCCCCAGACCTGCAGAAGAGCTCTGTGTGGCTCAAAATCTTGTCTCTCACCAACAGAAGTTGGCCCTATAAAAGATATTATCTCACCCACCTTGTCTCTCTAATTAGTGGGCTAAAGCTTTCCTTCTTGAATGTCTGAAGTATTAGAGAGTAGGGATAGACAAACAGTGATGGCTGTGGAGATAAGTTATGGGTTTGGGTGGATCTGGAGCTGTGAGGGGGCCACGTGCATGAAAGGAAAGGAGAGTGGGATAAAGCAGTGCTTTGGAACTAGTGGGTTAAGCAAAATGTAGCCCATGATAAGACAATTCTGTAACTGGCTTTGGGCCTATAAGATATTTCACTTGGCCAAAGAGGGCCTCAGGCTGAAGAATAGGTTGACACAACTAGTTGCCAGGTGTCCAGTTTTTCAACTGGAATATCCGATCGAAAAGAGACCCTCCTCAGCCTGGTGAAAATGAGTGAGTGAGTGAGGGTGGGGGAGAGGGAGCAACAGAGGGAGATGGGAGGGAGGGAGCAGGGTGGGGCATCAAAGAAGGGGCGGGGCAAGGGTATTCGGTTTTGTGTGATTAGAAAGTTGGCAACCTTTGGCAACTGTAAATATGTTGCAATATATCAGTTAACACCACAATTAGACAGTAGTAACATCTTGGGGAATTTCTAAATTGCTATGGTAACTATATGACATAAATGTTAATAAATACAAAAGGGACTAATGAGGAGCCTATAGAAAATGGGGAAACCCTAAATTAGTGTGGTGTGGAAGTATGAATAAGGAAGAAGGGGTTGGAATCCTTATGCATATGACTGAGCCTTAGTGGGCATAAGCATAACTCAGGATAAAGGGTGTTGCCCAGTCTGCGTGCTGGGAGGGAACGCACGGGGAGACACCAGGATGACAGCCACTCATGATGATGATGGCAATGAAGATGATGATGAAGAAGATAATGACTAGCAATCCGGGGTTCCCCAGCATCACATCTCCCCAGAGATGTGAGATCTGAGTGATGCTAATCATAGGCCTAAAAAACCTTGCACTATCTTCTTTCGTATTTCAGTGTTTGTGAAATTGTTTATCTGCTTAGTGGATTGTTAAAGGGACCTGTGATATATCACAATTGTTTCTTCTCTGCTTCTCGGGTCTCTCATTCTAATAATACTGATAATAATATTCCTGATGCTGTAGCCTTCACGAGATCGAACCGTTATTGACCAATGAAGTTTAAGAAAATAATTAATATAATCAATACATCAGTCCATCAATAAGGCTACAAACAAAACCCATCTCTATGGAAACTTTTTCTTCCTTCCATAAGGTACAAAAGGCTTTCCCAACTCTCCTGTGTCCTCCCAGTTATATTTATTCTTCCGGAAAGGTAGGAATTGTTTCTCCTGATTTTCTTTTGACTGAATCTCAGGAAATCTTGTCTGCGTTCTTTGCTAAAATATTTGCGCCCCCCACCCCCACCACTTCTGTCCTTCCAGTCTTTCCAGTTCTGTTCTAGTTCATTGATGAATGAGACAGGTTTTAGGGTGACTTAGTTATTTCACTAAGAACAAGAAAGAACAAATTATAAAGTAAACACAGCTCTGATGCTGCTGTAAACTACTTTGTCTTAGAATCATAGAATCATAGACTATCAGAGTTGGAAGGAACCTCAGGAGGTCATCTAGTCCAACCCCCTACTCAAAGCAGGACCAATCTCCAACTAAATCTTATATGACCTCCCACAGCTCCTGCTGCTGCCTCCTTCCTGTATGCATGAGTTAGTCAACAGGAAGTGTGGCACTGCATAGAGTCCTGAGAATATGTGGCAATTTTATTCTGAAGCTTCTCCCTTGATAGCACAAGACCTTCCCAACCTTTTGCCACACTTTCTTTGTCCTAGGAGATCACACACACACACACACATTTAAAGAGGCAGACACCATTTACACTAAAGAGGACACACTAAGACTTCATTTTGCTGTTAGTTTTTCTATCCTTCACTTATTGTCTATACATACTTCACTTAAGATTCCTGAGGCTTTAAGTAGCCATAGAAAGACATAGTGTCAATCATGGGCATTTCCCCTTCTGAATGGAATCAGAACTGCTCCTTTGCATCATAGGCCTTACCCTGTTAACAGCTAGAGAAAAGTCTCCTGTACCACTAGTGAAAAAGGCCTCAGTTTTGGGAGATGAAGGAATCTGAGTTCTAGCCCTTTTGTCTCTGTGGTATTCCTACTGACCACAAAGTGACAAGTGTGATGTCATAGGTAACCAGAGATTTAGACAAAATGTGTTGAATAAAGATATGAATTCCTGTGCTGAAGGGTTTATAATCAAAAGGCAAAAGTTGTTGCAACACAATGACCAAACACAATGTGGTGCACAGTCACAAGAGGGAAGACTCTCAAAGGCACAATAAGGCAACTAGGTGCTCCACTCCATGGAAACCTAATGGAAGTCGGGCATCTAACTCCATCTTGTGCCTTTCAAAACCTTGCCTCAGAACTGGAAGACCCACTATTCCTGTAAGTAAATAATAATTAAGCATAGAATGAGGTGCAGAGCAGGAGATTTTTCTAATAGAAACACAAGGGCAAGGTTGCTATGTTTAAGTGAAATCAGACAACGCTTCTCCTTGAGTTAAGTCAGAAATGTCTCAACACTAACAAAGAACATTTTTTCTTCAGGGCCTTGATGGATTACGTCCTGACAATAGAGAACAACATAGTGTCTCGTCCATTTATATGGCAAAATGGGAATAAATTCCCGACTGCAATGAAACTTCAATGGGGTATCTGCTGTCTCATTTAGGGCAGTGAATGAATTGAGTCGTGGTGTGTATTAAAGTTCCCATATTAATTTTAAAAAAAGTATTCACTGTTTTGCCTGAAGTCAAGTTGTTATTTTAAAAAATATGCTCATATTTATTATTAACACAAATGTAGATAATCTTCAGTAAGCAAGTCTCTGCTCATCTTTTTGTGCCCTTGGCCAGATCTTCAACTGGTGTAAAATAGTATAGCTCCATGCTTCAGATTAGGTGTCTGGCTTTATATTTTAGGGAAACTACTCCTGCCATGAATAAGATGGAAAGGATTTGGTCCAATATCTAGAATATGCTGCTAATTACTGTTCTTTCAATTTAAATCTATATAAGGGCTACATTTGAGACGTTTTGTTAAGGATGTGATCCAGAAGAATTTAGTTCCTATACTTGCTGGTGCTCAAAATATTAAACCAAAGAGGTTACTCTTTCTAGGTCAAGGTAGGCACGTCAGTATTGCTGTTGATACACATGCTGAAACATAATGCCAAAAATGGGGGGCTCTGAGTGAAATAATTCTTTCCTCAGTAACATTTATATGGCATGAATTCTCCTCGGTCAAATAGTTTGAATTTATGAAATGAAGAGGTATCATTTCGTAAGCTCAGCTAAAAAACAATTCATCTTTATTTAGCTTTAATAGAGTGCATTTAAGAAAGGATAGAATGTTCTCACTTGAAGGAAACTCCCCTACGCTTGGGATTCAAGGGGAGAAAAGAGCCTATTAACCAAGTGAATATTGCTTTAACAGCATTGGTTATGTATATATTATTCTCAGAAACACTGCCACTGATTTCATAAGGAACCAGACAATTAAGGGAATTCAACAAAAACTCAATAGGGCCCCTTAGCAGAGACAAAATTGGATTTCTATGAAGGATTGAGTCACAACTCCCCCAGCTGGTTCCATTTTACTAAATCCCAGAAAGAAAGAAAGAAAGAAAGAAAGAAAGAAAGAAAGAAAGAAAGAAAGAAAGAAAGAAAGAAAGAAAGAAAGAAAGAAAGAAAGAAAGAAAGAAAGAAAGAAAATTTGCCTTACTAGAAGACATTCTTTAGTCAGAAACAAGTTATTGGGCTAAATATAGAGGTAAGTGGGTGAAATTCTATGGCCTGTGATATACAGGAGGTCAGAATATATGATCTAATAGTCCTGTCTGCTCTTAAGTAGTTAGATGGTTAAGAAATAATTTACATGTCAAACAAAACAAAACAAACAAACAAACAAAACCAACCTCACCTGTCTTCCTTTTCACTTTCATGATGGTTTATTCTCTTTCTACCACTATAGACAACAGAAAGAGATTCATTCTCTCTGTGTGTTTGTAAAAATAACAATGTTATGTGATTGATGGTTGCTGTAATGCCGGGGTTAAGCGTTTGCCGTTATCACTCCTGAACCATTCAGGCCACTGGAGATGTATGTTTTATATGTTGAATTTCAGGTGATGCAGTGTTATGGTCCCCTTCTCACAAGAGATAACTCCAAAGAGCTGCCACACAGGACTCAGTGCTGCTAATACCAAGTAACAGGAAATGGTTCCCTGTTCTACAGATTGTGGCACTGGAGATGACAATGACAAAGCAGAACAGAAAAATAGTATGAAATAACAATTAGTAAGAGGACTAAAAATTGCCACCATGGCTAAATAGAGTAAAGGAGGCAGTGAAAGGCAAAAAGGCATCCTTTAAAAATTGGAAGTTAAATTCTATGGAGGAAAATAGAAAGGAGCATAAACTCTGGCAAGTCAAGTGTAAAAGTATAATTAGACAGGCCAAAAAAGAATTTGAAGAGCAACTATCAAAAGATTAAAAAACTAACCGCAATTTTTGTTAACTACATCAGAAGCAGGAAGCCTGCCAAACAATCAATGGGGCAACTGGATGATAGAGGTGTATAGAGGAGCATTCAGTGAAGACAAGCTACATGCAGAGAAGCTGCATGAATTCTTTGCATCCGTCTTCACAGCAGAGGAGGTGAGGGAAATTCCCACACCTGAGCCATTCATTTTAGGTGACAAATCTGAGGAACTGTCCCAGATTGAGGTGTCCACATAGGAGGTTTTGGAACAAATTGATAAATGAAACAGTAATAAATCAGCAGAACCAGATTAGCTCTGCAAGACCAACACCCCTTCTGTGTATACTTTGTCACTCTGTCTCTTTCTCTCAGGTTGCAGCCTCTCCTTCTCTCCAGGAACTGCAGTTTCCTCTTTGTGACTTGGCCCTCTTGCCAGGTCACTATGGTCCTCCCCTTCCAGGGTTCAAAGTCTTCAAGCACATACCGTCTCAGGCATTCTGCTCTCCATTGCTTGGTCAGTGCCACTCCCCAGTGGCTTGTAGGGAAACTCAGGCCTGCCCTCTACTCTGGGTCCCAGCTCAGGGTCCCTCTCTTCAGCAGCCAAGGTCTGCTCTTCCCCTGAGCCTTTTCTACTTTTCTGGTTCTTTCTTGCTCTTGGAGTTTGCCATCTCAAACGCTTTTGTCCCAGGCAATAACTTTAGACTATCTTCTATAGTCTCAAATGCACCTCCCTTCTCCCAGAACATGATTTCACAGTACTTCCCTGCAGCCCCTTTTTCTGATCTCAGCTCCTGAGATTTATACAGGCCACTCCTGTTCCTGTCCAGCTGAACCTCATGTGTAATTAATCCTTGCTCCCTGGCTTCTCCTCCAGGTGCATCCTACCTGGCCACCTTAACCCCTTTCAGGTCTTGTGTGAGGTAGACACCCCATCACAACATAACCCAAGAATGAGGGTGTGACATTGCACCCCATGTTCTTAAAAGTGATATTATTATGATATGATTATAGCATAATTATGATGCATTTTATCCAAGATGGGTCATGTAAGATGTCATTGGAAAAGTTATGATTTGATTAATATTATTATCCTGTTTGTATGCATGTATCATTTTTGTATTTGAAGTTATGAATATTGACTATGTATCTGTATTTCAAAAGTAGTTATACCTGGGTGACCCCCCACTAGGCAAGATGCTTTCAGGCTAGATAGGGGGTGGGGAAGGGCCAATTCAGGGTAATGAGCCATTAGGGAAAACAATACGTCTTAGGAGAAGCTTATCCATCACCTGGTGAGCTTTCCTGGAAACTTTCCAGACAGCCTGTAAGTAATGGCTGCAATGACTCAGCAAGGTATGCAAGGGCCTGTGACCAGGCCACATGACCCTGGACTCCATCTTGGGGTGTCAGTGTTTTTCCACAAACTGAGTTTGGGACAAAGGATTCCTGCCGTATGCTAAAGCTATATAAGGCAGGGGGTGACACAATCTATGGTTCTTCACTCCCTACACAAGAAGACTCCTGGAAAGACCTGAGGAACAAAGACTGAACTGGGGGAAGTGCTGGACCCAAGGTAAAGGGATTTCTAGACTGTGTATGAAAATCCTGGGGATTCCAAGCTGTAAAGCAAGTGCAGCTTATACCTTAAGAATCTACTAGCCTCCTTGTACAGTCACTCACGGTGAGAAACTACTAATTCAAATCCTATCTTTCTAGTATGTTAAGATCAGTTTGTGGTTTTGTTTATTTACTAGGTAATCTGCTTTGAGCTGTTTGCTATCACTTATAATCACTTAAAATCTATCTTTTTGTAGTTAATAAACTTGTTTTTATGTTTTAATTTAAACCCAGTGTGCCACAGTCACCAACTTTCCAAACTGCTGGGAGGTGCTCGACCCCTGGCTCTGATCCAGGCCCCACCCCCCACTCCACCCCTTCTCCCAAGGTCCCACCCCTGCCTTGCCTCTTCCCGCCCTTGCTCCATCCCCACCCTGCCTCTTCCCACCCAGTTCTGCCCCCTCCCCCGAGTGCGCCATGTCCTCACTCCTCTCCCCTTCCTCCCAGCCTCCTGCATGCTATGAAACAGCTGTTCATGGTGGGCAGGAGGTGCGGGGAGGGAGGAGGAGGCACTGAACCACAGGGACTGCCAGCGGACAGGAGGTGCTTGGGGGAGGAGGAGATTCTGATGTGGGGCTGCCGGTGGGTGCTCAGCACCCACCATTTCCCCCCAGGGGTGCTCCAGCCCAGGAGCACCCACGGAGTCGGTGCCTATGCAGTGTGCCCATTAAGTGAAGTATCTGGGGGGAAATCTCAGCTTGGTCTAGCAAAGGCTGTTGGGTTTCCTCTCCACACTGAGTGGGAGGAAAACTGGATAATAAAATCATACTGGGTTTTGACCAGGACAGGACGGTACTCTGAGGTCCAAGACTGGGAAGCCGGTGGTTATTTTGGCCGTAGCCTCTCTATTGTTAGTTCATGTGGTGGCTGATCAGAGAGTCTGCATGTGCAGCTGGGTGTGTCCCTACCTGTGTGAATGCTGGTGGAGGTGTAGGACCGGGAGTGGGTCTGAAGCTGGTCACAGCAGCAGAGTGTGAGAGGGATCCCAGGCTGGTGGGTCAGAGGGCTTATTGATACCTCAGTTCCAGAGTGAAACCCCGGGGATGGGGGGAGAGGGCGGACCCATCACAGGGGGTCAACCAAAGAAATTAATAGGCAGAGTTTACAACAAAAGGCTGTACTTCTTTCCACAGTACACAATCAACCTGTGGTACTCATTGCCAGGGTATATTGTGAGGGCCAAAAGTATAATTGGGTTAAAAAAAGAACTAGATAGGAATTGAGGATAGGTCCATCAATGGCTATTAGCCAAGATGTTCAGGAACACACCACTATGTTCTGGGTGTTCCTAAACCTCTGGATACTGGGCTAGATGAACTATTGGTCTGACCCAGTCTGACCATTCTTATAGTCTTAATGATTAGAAGGGAAGGGGTAAAAAGTATGATAAAATGTGCAGAAAAAAGATTACAAGATGTTGGCTCAGGGTCCTATGCAGCTCAGTTGACCCCAATTATATGGCAGAGACTCTAGAATCCCATTGTAATGGGGAGGCACCAGAGTCCTGGATCCAATTAATCCTGCTTGCCACACCTCAGGTAAATTAATAGAATCAGCTGGGTATGGAGGAGCTAATTCCCTTATAAAGAGAGGCAAAAAAGCTGTAGAGAGGAGGATGCTCAAGAAGAGAGAGCCTACAGAATCTGCTGGGAATGAATAGACTCCAGCGTGGAGTCTCTAAGTCTTTAGAGTAAATGGCTTTAGGCAGGGAAGGCCTGGGAAGCTGCTGCCGACAAAGACTGGGAGGATGGACTGGATGGGAATTTTGGAGAACTTTATTTAGGGACTGATTCTGTTATTTTGAAGCTGGAATGAGAGAGTTCAGCAGAGGCCTTCCAAGGCAGGGAGTGGATGTTGGAGATGAATAGGCTTCAGCAGGGAATCTAGAGGTATCACGTGAGAATTGAGAGATGCCAGAGGGAAGTGGGAAAGACTATGTAGACTACTGGGAGAAGGTCATTTCAGGACAAGACCCTGAGTCTTCAGGGAAAAGACTCCAGGCAGGGAGACCCCAGTGGGAAAGTAGAGCCTTGCTAAAGACTTGATAACTTTATTTTGTGATTGATTTTGTTATTTTGATACACCCAGCTCCCAGGAGGTGTGTGGCTGAACCAGAGATTTGTCTAGTAGTTTTATTTAGGGGGCCCTCAGATAAATAAGAGGGATAATGAAGCGGAGCAATCTCAGGCCACAAGAAGGCGCTTGGGAGGTGGCTGACCCATTTTCATCCCTTTCCCTCTCTGAATCCACAAACAGATTCCCACAGTTCAGTCCATCCTGCATTCTCTCTATGTTATTTACTCATGTTGATATTAAATCTAATTGATGTTAGCTTCCCATTCAAATGGAGTGTGTCATGTTGATGTGTCTTGCTTGGTGGTTCCTTGTGGGCCTATTAATGCTCTCAGTTCTTTAGGATACTATGTCCAGTGCATAATTGTGGATACCTTTCTTACTGTCTGTTTGCCAAACTTGGCAACCTTGTCCAGGACAACCACCATCAGGACTAGCTTTTTGCTTCCTAACCTTAGCTGGTAAAGGCTGGTAGTAGCTAGTACTGGCCCCAGGAAGCAGCAAAGGGTTAGTCTGTCTCTATTGTACATCATTCTGACTTTTGAATAGCAGAATGGCAGTGTCAAATCTGCAGATTAACTTGTGCTTGAGGGTTATCCCCTTTTTAACATCATACTTTTTGCCTGATGAAATCTGTGTTAGGGGCACACTAACTGGTCAGTGGAGAAGCAGGGTCAGATCCTGAGTAGGTGTAAATCATTTGGTATGTCCCCATTGACTTCCATGTATCGATGCCAATTTACACCAGCTATGGATCTGTTTCATAAACTCTAGCAAGCGATCCTGATAATGTTCATAAATTCTACCTGCCATTTACCTAGATGCATGTGCATTATTCCTCATCATAGGTCTCAATGTCGGCTTTAAGCTTTGAATATAAAGCCACGGAATATGGAAAATCAATAGGCCACTACAGACAAACTCTTATTGTACTGTAGTGCATACATCAGCGTGCTTTACCTGCTGAGCCGTATGATTGTGGTAAACAAAAGGTCTCTATGCATAAAAGTCCCATTGTCAGCTCATGGGTTTGTATTTGTGTGTGGCTGGTTAGCTTCACTGGTGACTTTCTTAGATCTTAGAACACATGCCTCTACCCTAATGCCCGCCAAATGAAAGGCATAAGAAGATAAGGAAAACATTTAATAAACCTCTCTTTCTTGCCCTATTCATCAGTTGCAGGATTTGTCAACATGAAGACAAAGCACAGAGAGTTGAATGGATGCCGAGCTGTGTATAGACATTCTGTAAGACTAGAAAGTGTATGGTGCAGTACTGGCATGATGGTTAAAGTTACAGACATTCTCCCTGTGGGGGAACTTAACTATATGAAATTAATATGTCATGGCCTGGACTTGCAGCAGTACTTACAGATGCATTAATAACATGTTTTATTAAATTTCAGTCTAACATTTCCATTTCTCTCCTAGTTGGTATCAGTTTGGGTGTTGGTGGGTAAATTCAGATCAGTCAAACCCACTAATAACCAAACATGGCGTTGGAGCAGTATGGAGTTGGTTGATAGGGATGAAAGTATACAGGATTGTGTGAGGTGGTGTAAATGCCACACATATCAATAGAAAAAGCTGCAATCCTAGATCTTTGCTGGGATAAAGCTTATAATTCAGCTTCTGGTGGTTCATGAGATATTAGACCGTATGCTCGTCTGAGGTCTGGCAGAGAGGGGACTTATGGGGAGAATGCAAGCATAGAGGTGAAAAATGAAAAATTCTGCAGCCTCTTCGGTGCTGCTGAAATGAGTGTGGAAAGCCAAAGTGGTGAAGGGAGTTCTGAGAGAATTTATTCAGAGCAGATTCCACGTATGTTTTGATCTTGTGAGATGCCAAACACCCTCAATTCCCAAGGTGACGTCAGCAGGAACTATGTGCCCTCAGCACCTCGCAGAGAGGTGCCCTTACTGTGGGAAAAATGTACTGGTGTGTGCAAACCTCCCTCCATACTCACATTGGACTGATGAGTCCAGGTGCTTATATACCTCCCAGTGAACGCACGTGGTGTGTGCTGTAGTCTTTTTGGGGGTTCTTAGTTACTACTACTGCCCGTCAGAACAAACAGCTCACTAAGATGCTCTCAAGAGCAGCACTAACAAGAAAGTTAAAACAGAGACAGTTCTGAGGATCTGATACTGACACTGAAAATGGGCCCCAGAGTTCCCCAAGAAAAGTGAACCTATGGTGTATGCAGCACACAGCGTTCTTGATGACACACCATCCTCAGCTCATTTTCTCATATTGGACTGTGAATAACAAAGTACCATGGTCAGTCTCCCTGTTGATTGTTCAGCCTCTTTTCCACAGCCCTCTGTCACCAGGGTGCACAACAGAACCAAAATTTCATATCATATGGTTACAGTAAATAATTCATTTCAAATATCTCAGAAGCCCATGGATAGTATAAAGTACATGCATTCATGCAATGTAAATGTAGTCATGCAATACAGATGCACTCACATGCATAAGGTGTACTAGTGCAAACTAAATGCACCTATGCACACAAAGTATACTCACACAATATAAATATACTCACACACAGAGTGTACTCATACAATATAAATGCAGAACATTTCAAGCAACAGAGTCCTGTGGTACCTTTACGACTAACAGATGTATTGGAGCATAAGCTTTCGTGGGTGAATGCCCACTTCGTCGGATCCACGAACGCTTATGCTCCAATACATCTGTTAGTCTTAAAGGTGCCACAGGACTCTCTGTTGCTTTTTACGGATCCAGACTAACACAGCTACCCCTCTGATTCTTAACATTTCAGGATGTCTGGAATAAGCAAGCCACACAATTTTCATGACTCTACCCCATCCTCAAAACATTGCAAAGACCGGGAACACCTGTGTTTGGCTTTTGGGCAGCTTCCCTCCTGTGGGACTTTCAAAGATAGAGCTATCTCTGCCTGCAGTCACTTCAAGTTAGGGAGACTGGTATTGTTTTTGTTTTCCTTTTCAAAATGTGGGAAAGATAATGGGAAGGTGAGAAAAGGAGTGTGACTGCAAAGTGAACCCCAGACTAAAGTCTGTAGAGCCACTTCTGTAGATCCTCATCCTAGCTGAGTAACTCTAGGAAGTAGCAGACGTAGATCACTCTTTCTATACATTTTTAAAATATATAAAGCACCTAAGAAACTGAATAAGGAAAGAGGAGTTGCACCAAGCCCTAAAATAGTATTTTAAATGTTCTCTAGGTGAGCACCTTCTGTTCTCAGTCTGAAATCGGCACACATGTACTACCAGATTTGTTGCCCCCTGCTTGCAGTGTACTCGTAATTCCCAAAATAGATGTGTCATTACACAGAGTACAATCAGCAATACAGCAGGTGCACTTAGACAAAGAGCTCCAGCAACAAGTTAATAAAAGATCCAGCGAAGACAGAAAAAAAGAAACTGCTAGTTGCCATTAAAAAAGTCCCCTCTGTGGAAATGGAAAAATTTGTTCTATGGTGTATATATATAGCACATCTAGCCATAATTATGGGCCATATATTTTGCTGGGGTAACTCCATTATCTTCCATAGAGTTCTGGCAGGAGAGAATTTGGTTCATTGTCTCCCCAACCTCATTGCAAAGAATCAGATTGAGTGAGAGCAAGAGAAAAGGAAATTGAGGGATGTAGACTGAGCCCTTCCAAAAATCCCTCATAACTGTGTTTGTCTCTGTTTTGGATACATTTTGGGGGGGGGGGGAAATACAAAGAGGATGACATGTGAGAAAAGAGCATAGAACAATCCTTAAAACTGTCTTCTAGTGTGCCATTTGTGCCTCCGAAAGCATCTGGGAGGCGGAGAGGAGAAAGGGAATGTTCTAATTGAGCCATCGGTCTCAGATTTGACAGTATAATATGTAATATTCTAGAAAACTAATTTTGATGTTTGCTATGTAATGACTATTAACAGCAAATAGCTGGGTCAACATAGTCTCTTCATCCTCCTCATAACATAAATGTGAAATATGCCATTTAAAATGCATATGGATTGTTGTACTTCAAAAAAGTCACCTGGATTTAATTTAAAGTTAGATAATATAATATTACAATGTTTATTCTTTTCAATCAAAAATATTGTTCCACTGTTTTTTACTTTACATGCATTTATTATTATAAATTATTTATTAGAATTTAACAATCTTAAATATTTGTATTTAAGTTATCATTATTTTTATTAGTCATGAAGTTTTTAAGACCTCAGTTCAGCAAGGTACTTCAGCATGTTCCTAATTTTAAATATATGAAGAGTCCCATTGATATGTGTTTAAAGTAAGGGATGTGCTTATGTACTTTGCTGAATCAGGGTCTAATTATACAAATAGCTAGGAATACATTAGTACTCAGTAATGTAATAACCAAAAGTATCTGCTTTTCTAAAGCACCTATTACCTAAACTAAAAAAGTGTAATCAAACTCCATTCTTCAGGGCATAAACTGTTGTGCATTAAATCAAGATTGGATTTTTTTTTCTAAAAGATATGCTCTAGTTCGAACAAGAACTAATTTAGGCCTAGTCTTCACTTACCGGCTGGTCCGGCGGCACGCCATCAATGTTCTGGGATCGATTTATCGCGTCTGGTTAAGACGCGATAAATCGATCCCGGATCGATCCCGGAAGTGCTCACAGTCGGCGCCGGTACTCCAGCTCGCCAAGAGGAGTACGCGGCGTTGACGGGGGGAGACTTCCGGCCGCGTCTGGACCGCGGTAAGTTCGGACTAAGGTACTTCGAATTCAGCTACGTTATTAACGTAGCTGAATTTGCGTACCTTAGTCCGAAGTCCGGACTAAGTGGGGACCAGGCCTTAGAGAAGTCCATTGTCCTATGTTATTCAGATCAGGCTAAATGATCACAGTGGTCTCCTCTGGTCTTAATCTATAAATCTATGAAAAAAAAATATTTGCCAGAGTTCAGAAGGAACATTCCCCCCATGTAGAGCATTGCTTGATTGGTTGGGAGTAGAGCTGGCTGGAAACCAGAATTTCTGTTCTGCAGGGATTTCTGGAATTTTGAAATATATTCTGGCATTGGAACAAAAAGTTGAAAATTTGAAATTCTCCATGGAACAAAATTTATGCCTTCTTAAAATTTGGAACCATCAAAATGTACTGTTTTGATGTTGAAACATTGCAATATTAAATATGGCATATACCAGGGATCAGCAACCTTTGAGGGGAGGGATAGTTCAGTGGTTTGAGCATTGGACTGCTAAACCCAGGGTTGTGAGCGCAATCCTTGAGGGGACCACTTAGAATCTGGGGCAAAAAATCAGTACTTGGTCCTGCTAGTGAAGGCAGGGGGCTGGACACAATGACCTTTCAAGGTCCCTTCCAGTTCTAGGAGATAAGATAACTCCATTAATTTATATTTAATTTATTTTTATTTATTTTGACTCATCATGGTGAGCCCCTGGTGCGCCGGGACGGTTTGTTTACCCTGCAGCGTCCACAGGTTAAGCTGATCGCAGCTCCCACTGGCCGCGATTCACCATCCCAGGCCAATGGGGGTTGCGGGAAGCAGCTGCCAGCACATCCCTCGGCCCACGCAGGTAAACAAACCGACTCGGCCCGCCAGGGGCTTACCCTGATGGGATGTGTGCCAAAGGTTGCCAATCCCTGGCATATATTATATTACATGTAATACTAAGTATACTATACATATAAATATACTGATTGATTATACACATGTATCCTCCTCCCACACATACCCTTGTGGCCTCAGTGCAGCCCTACAAGAAGCCCCTCACCTAAGTTTCCCTCTTGGGTCTCCAGTAACTGCATGCAAGCATGTCCTCAAGACCATTAACAAACTTTAGTGCAGATAGTCCATAACAAAGTTCCCAAACATAGTCCATACCCACCCTAACTCCCATGTGTGTAATCCTTAAAACCCAACTTTTATCTTACCATACCCTGGTGTCTTCTGCCACACCCATACTCTTTGTCAGCCCTCCTCTGTCCTTATGCCAGGACAATCACCCCAGTCCTTCCTTTTGGGGTACATACCTGCTCTTTGCAGAGAGAATTCCCACAGCCTCTCTGCTGGGAACCTCCTTTCCAAGAGGGCATCCCTAACTTGCCCTGACCCTCTCACTGTACCTCTATCTCCAGCTCTCTGGCCTTGGAGATGTCAGAGGGTAAGCTCTTCCACTGTTCCCCTGCCTTCAACACTCTCTGGCCCTTGGCACAGTTCTCTGGCTCAGATCCAGCTGCTGCTCCTTCTGCCTTCAGCCCTCTCCAGCCCTGGCTCTCCAGCTTGGGGATACCAGCCAGCAAACCCCTCTTACTGATCTTCTGCCCTCAGCCTTCTGCCAGGAACCACCTTCTCTCTCTGGCAGCTCTACTCTTCTGCCCTTCCTGACTGAGCCAGTGTGCTCTGACTCATCATAGGAAAATAACAACATAAGAATGGCCCTACTGGGTCAGATCAATGATCCATCTATCCCAGTATCTACCAATAGTGATCAATACCAGGTGCTTCCAAGGAAATGAACAGAACAGGCAATCATCAAGTGATACATTCTCTCGTGTCCACTCTTAGCTTCTTGCAATCAGAGGCTAGGGACACTCAGAGCATGGGGTTGTTTCCCTGATCATCTTGGACCTATCCTCCATGAACTTATGCAATTCTTTTTTTAACCCAGTTACAGTTTTGGCCTTCACAGCATCCATTGGCAATGAGTTCCACAGATTGATGGTACTCCCTTTTGTTTATTTTAAACCTGCTGTCTATTAATTTCATTGGGTGACCCCTGGTTCTTTTGTTATGTGAAGTGGTAAATAACCCTTCCTTATACACTTTCTCCACATCTTTCATGACTTTACAGACCTCTATATTTGTCTCTTTCCCAAGCTGAATAGTTTCAATCTTTTTAATCTCTTCTCATATGGAAGCTGTTCCAGACCCTTAATCATTTTTGTTGCCTTTCTCTGTATCCTTTCCAGTTCTAATCTATGGTTATGGAGATGGAACGACCAGAACAGCACAAAGTTTGCAAAATGTGGGTATACCATGGATTTATAAAGAGGCAATAGGATATTTTTGTTTGATTATCTATCCATTTCCTAATGGTTCCTAATATTCTGTTAGCTTTTTTGACTGCAGCTGCACATTGAGCAGATGTTTTCAGAGAACTATCCACGGTGACAGCTTGAGTGCTAACAACTAATTGAGACCCCATCATTTTGAATATAGAATTGGGATTATGTTTTCCAGTGAGCATTACTTTGCATTTATCAACATTGAATTTCATCTGCCATTTTGTTGTCCAGTCACCCATACAGTTGTACCACCTGCAAACTTTGCCACCTCACTGTTTAACCCTTTTTCCAGATTATTTACCAGATCATCACCATCAAGCCCCCAGGTGCTGCCCTGCCCTCATAATTGTTCCAAATAGGAGCACCTGAACTGGAACAGGAGCATTGAGCCCAGTTTCATTTAATGGATCAGCTATCCTGTTACACCAGTACTAAAATTAATATTATATTCTAGTCTAATCAAATTTAAAATGTTGAAATGAAACATTTTTTACTTTATTGAAACAACATGTGAACATTTTCCCACCAAGAATTTAGTCTAAATCAATGCACCCCTGTTATATATTTTGATTTCAACAAAACTGCATTTTCCATTGGAAAATTGTCCCCTTGAGGTTTTGTTTGTTTGTTTTCTGATGTTTATTTTTTACAGCTCTGTTTAGGCATATTGTAAAGGTTTTGATGTTGTAGCATAAGATACTAGCCACTCCCAGGATGACAAATTATATGAACGAACTGGTGAAACTGTATTGCACATCCTGTCAGCATCAGATTTTGAAGGGATAAGAATTAGAGAAGAGAAAGATAATCCAACTGATAAGTTTTAAGAGCCTGATTGATAACTTCATTGGTTTGTTATGGTTGCTGTGGATGATGTCTCAAACTGAATACCAGTTGGGCCGTTTTAGAAGGGGTCAGATAGTTTTACCACCAGTAGTATCATTTGTACTGTAATCATAGGCACTCAGATATGAGCAATCTAAATTTAATTCACAATTAAAAAGATGATCATCATAAGGGCCCTGAAAGAATTATTTCCCTGTGTGTGTAACATTGCCCAATTTACCAGTTGCATTGTGGGTGAAATTTGCTTTCACTTGAAACATCAACACATAGCATAAGCCATTGCTCAAAGCTGGATGTACAGTTTTATGGGTCACTGATCAAGTGTGCCTAGGAGCAAACCCTGTGTTCTGACAAACAAAAGGGTTCTTAAAATATATATTTTTAAATCCTATTGTCATGCAGTAAACACATAAGAAAGACACACTAAAAAAAATGATAGAAACTTGCGGAACTGATTTCAACTAGAACATCCTTCATACTTTTCCATAAGTCATTATTTTACCTTTAATGGATTGTTCTTTCAAAGGGCATTTAAAGTGGGATCCATTTTCAAATACCAGAAAACTGCCATTTGACACAGTTTGAGTCTCATTATAAGTGGCTACAATTTAAAATAAAACAACCCAATTCTTTAAAGAGAAACAAATGTAAAACAACTAGTTTATAGGATGATTTCTGGGCTCAGTCAGAGGAATAATGTGAAAGACTCTGAAGGTGTCATGAGCAGGGTGGTGTAAAGTACTTATTTTCCCGACACTGCAAGTGTCAATGTCAAACCAATTTAAATTGTGTGCTTTCACAAACAGCCCTGAACGATCCTGTAATTTGTGCTTTTCTCAAACTGGTTTCTCACAAGGTTTCATCTTGAATTTCTGCTTGAGGGTTACCAAATGTTCCTTTCCTCAAAAGCACTAGCAGGGGGATTAGTTTACTCAAAGGATTAGTAATCTAATACAGAAATATTCTTTTTTTGGGTCACCAGTTCAAATCCAGCTCAGGCTGTTTGGGACTATACATTTTTACCATATGAAATCTATTCATTGGTGTATGGGAAATCTGTTCAGGGTCAGAGTCCAGTTCCTAGTGGACCAGTATTCATCACACAAAATACATTGCCTTGAAGCAGTAGGGAAAATAAGCTCTTCATTGGGACACAAATCTTCAAACCAGCACCCAGCACTGAGCATCTCTGAGGTGCTCAGAGGAGGTGGCCAGGAATTTTTCAATGAAATGTGGTTTTTTTAATCAGAAAATGCCAATTTGTGAAAACAAACTGGTCACAGAAAAGGCTTGGTTTCATTGAATTTCCCATGTTGAAATTTTTTTGGAAAAAAAAAAGCTTTTAAATTCTTGAAATATTGTGTTTCAACATTTCCTAGATGGAAGTACCATTTTGGGGGTCAAAATGACTTTTTGTTTAGAAATTTTAAGTTAATTTATGGTTAAAAATGTAATTTTTAAAAAGGTCAAGATCAAAACAAATGATTTCAAAATTATCAAATTGAAATATTTGATTGATTCAATCTGATGTTTTGGGGGGCATTTTCAGTTTATGAAGATTTTTAAGATTTTAACTTTTTGTCCCTATTAGGGATGGGATTTTTTTTCAAAATCCCACAAATTATCACACAAATGGGAAAACAGTTTCCTGCCCAGCTCTGGTGCTTAGATATCATGATAAGGTGCTCACATACCATGAAGATGAGCAACTTTATAGAAGTGTAGATAAACTAACAAGGTAACATAGCCACTACAGCCCTAACGTGGAAAGGAGTAGGGGATGGGAGAATCCAGAATAGCAGAGAGGACAGATAAATAATTCCAAGGGACATACATAACAGAAATATTTAAAGAAAATTGTGTAATAAGTTTCAGGCTTGAAACTGTGCATCTAGTACATCTAGGGAAAAGTAATGTAAAAGACATATTCACTGGGAAGGAGAATCCTAGTAAATGTTATGCTGAAAGAGACTTCAGGATGAAAACAGAGACTAAATTAAACATGTGTTTGAAGTGCAATATTGTAGTGGAAAAGAACAATATAATTTTATCCTGGACAGGCAAATACTTCATATTATATAGTAACATGTCAATAGTCCCTTTCTGTATTGCTCTGGATATTGAGTTAGTTTCTGGATACTTCATTACTAGAAATATATTAGTGAACTGGAAGCCCTTTGCAGAAAAATAACAAAGAAAGCATAGGAGACTAATTGATGAGGGAATACAGAAGAATTAAATATGTGTTTAGGTTAATGAAACCTGGAGAAGACTGTGAGGAACTTTAGAATTACTTATCCAACCTAGGTGAATAGGCACAAAAGCAAATGAAATTCTGTGCTGAACCATCCCAAGTAATGCATATTGAAGGGAGTAATTTGAACTACCCATACATCTTACATGGTTTTAAATTTGCTGGGCAATTCAGGAAAGAGATATGGGACAGATCCTCACCTATATAAATTCTCATAGCCACAATGTCCTAGGCAAACTTTTGTGATAACTTTTACCATTTCAGAGTCCAATACTTGCTAGCAAATGTGAAGGATTTCATTTGAGAGATAGGTGGAGTTATGGCCACAGGAGACAGACAGAGGAAGTGTGTGCAAGATGTGGCAGCTGTAATCTTCACTGCCACTTTGGGCATGAAATGTCGCTGTGAGACTTTACACCATCTGAGGATCTGCCCATAGGGCATGTGCACAGCTTAATGAAGACCTCTGCTCCATGTGCAGCAACAATCGCAAAAGAAAAGAAACTGTTAGGATACATAAGGAACAGGGTGGGGCATAATACAGAAAATATCATTATGCCACTATATAAATCAAAGGTTTGACCTCATCTGGAACATTAGGTTCAGTTCTGGTCATCCCTTCTCAGGAAGAATGTAGCAGCAATAAAGGGGGTTCAGAGATGATCTGAGAATGTTTAGGGCATGGAAAAATTCTCCTATTACAGTCTGCTCTAGGTTTTCTTGCACCTGCCTCTGAGGCATCTGGACATTGTTGGAGATAGGATAGTAAATTGGAGTGACCAATGGTCTGATTCTGTATGACAATTCCTGTATTCCTATATTTTTCCCATATAAAGCTAGACTATGAAATAACTAAGAGGAGACTTGATAATAGGCTACAAATATTTGAAAGGTGTTCTGGTGTACGTAGCAGCTGCATGTAGCTGATATGATTGTTTCTATGTTCTGCACCTTTATATGTCCAAGAACTCTGCTGTCTGCAGGGGCAGGCAGCCTTTTGTGTTCAGCTTTGAGTTCATGGGAAGATCTGTCCTAGATTCTCAGGGCACCCAGCAGAGATTGCAGTTCCATGCCAGAACTGTTTATGGCATAGATCAGAGAAGCCTTGGGGCTACTGTAAAGTACCATGGCTGATTATGGCCCCCAAGGCCCAGTCTACCTTCTAGCATTCCAGCAATGCCCTTTCTGCCCCTCACATTGGAGCTGTAGTGGACTGTAGGAGCCAGCTATATTGGCTCTATGTTGGGTATGGACTCTAGGTAGGGTGACCATATGTCCCGTTTTAGCTGGGACAGTCCATTTTTGAAGTCCTGTCCCAGCCATCCCGACTTTTTTGATGAAACTGGGCATTTGTCCCATTTGCTCTTGCCACTGATGGAGGAGGAACATGTGCGGGGAGGAGGAATGTATGAGGGGGGAAAGGGGAACTAGGGAGAGTGGTTTGGGCCCACCCAGGGGGGCCTCAGGCTGCCCCGAACATGGGGATGACAGGGGGGGTACAGGCGGCCCGTGCAGGAGTGCAGCAGGGGGGCTCAGAGGAACAGCCCTGCTCGCAGGCAAGCAGCGGAGGAGCTTGGAGGACCGGCCCCGTGCAAGGGGGAAGGGAGATAGGAGGTCGTGGATGGGTGGCTCACAGGACCAACCCTGCACATGGGCAGGCAGTGGGTGGAAGTCAGAGGACCATCCCCCAATGCGGGAGGGAGGAGAGTTGCGGGCGGGTGGTGGGGGGACTCAGGCTAGCCCTGTGCGCCAGTGGGAAGGGGGACCTCAGGCCAGCCCTGCAGCAGTGAGAGGCAAGGAGTGCTGGAACAGCCCCGCATGAAGGAGAGAAGGGGGCTCGGGCCGGCCTGGAGGTGTCTCATTTTCCCTTTGGGAAAATATGGCCACCCTAACTCTAGAGAAATCCTAGACATATGGGGACATCTGGCAGCTTTGCCACTTCTTTGCACCTTCTGCTGGAATAGTGCCAAGGCATTGGATGAAAAAAAGCCAGTTCTTTACAGAAGTTGCAATTGGAGCTATAACTGAAAGGTGTCACATAGGCCTAATGTTCACATCAGAAAATAAACTGGCCATAAGAGCTCCGACTCTGTTTCAAGGACCAGACAGTTTCCCAATCTCTTCCTTTAGCAAGAAGTGTCTTTATTTAATCCCTGATAACATGACTCCCATCTGAATCTACAAACCCATATTTATATATCATTTTTCTTTCTCTTTCTCGTAACCCCTGCATAAATATTCCCACTGAATGTCTTGCTGTGATACAGGGAGAAGTTTATCGAATGGGTAAGCATCATATGGGCTCTTCAAGAAAATTAGAGGCAAAAGGGAGCTGCTAGTTTAGTGCTGAAGATGATATGCCTGCCATCAACAATCTATGTCTTGCAACCATATATGATTGTGTAACCCATGCTAGGAGAGTATAATTGTTTGTCCTTCTCTAGTGGCTGATTCACATAATAGATTTATGAGTCTATTATGGCTTCCAAATTGGAGATTAGGTCCTCTAGTTCAAGCTTGTAGTGGTGACATTTTTAGCTTTGAAGATCCCAAGTTCAAATTCCTCTATCAGGCCAAGATATGTTGGTTACAATTTCTCTAGCAAAAAATGCTAAGAATATATATTGTTCTGCATTTACTGCTTACCAGAAACCACATTATTGCCCTACCCAGGGACAGATCACCCAGTAGTTCTGGAGAAGAGAAAAAACTCTGCAGAAAAAGAAACATACAGAAGTTCAGCCACAGACACAAACAGATCATGACCTTATTTTTTAAATTACTTTTGGTGAAAAAAGGAGATACATAAACAAACACAATGTATTATGTTCCAAATAATGATATTTGTTCTAGGCAAACCCTTTGTGATAGTATTTATCTTTTCAGAGACTGACACTTGCTAACAAAAGGTGAAGGATACCATCTGTGAGATAAGTGGAGTTATAGCCAGAGTAGACAAAGAGAGTGTGGGTGTGTGAGAGATGTGACAGCTGCCTTCTTCTTTACTGCTGCTTTGGGAACATGCAGAACTCCCATGAATAAATGTGCACACCACTAACAATTGGCCATGTCACCAGGAGTTCTAAACTACTGCTTGGAAACTATGCTAATGCACATAAGACATGCCTAAAGAAGGTAGGTACATTATTCAGAGAGAGATCTTCCTAAGTCTATTTTTTGACCAAACCATTTAGCATCGTATCTTTATATTGATCCACTGCACCAGGGAATAATATTTGAGATCGTCTTAGGAACTAATAATAAAAGATCCAGCCTAACAGCTCCATAGATAGTATAGCTGGGCTGAAAGCTAATCTTGAGCTTTAGATATTGGTTGAGTAAGGCGTAGGAGAAGAGGTGCTCTTGTCTTCCTGGGAATTACAGCTGTTCAGCTCACTGCCCACACACACTAAGTGAGGTTTACAAAAAGGCCCAGAGTTGCCCTGACTTTGTGTCTATTAAAATAAATCAATGGTAGCAGAGATAGGCCAACTCTGAGTGGTTTAGAATATCAACCTGCCAATATGCCTGATTCGTGGACCTCTTTTGTACATTGTTTCTGTACTGTATGTTTAATCTTAATAAGAATTGTTATATCAAACTGAATAGCAAATATAAATTATAATACACAATGCAGGACTAAGTACAATATGTTCACTATTCATTTAAAAGCTGGTGATATCCTTATAGTCGCATCTTAATCCCAACTCCCCTCAAGGGATTCACAGATGTGCATTCACTCTGGGGCTACTTCCTTTCAACTCTGTATTTTTCCATAGCAGCTAAAAGCTTATCATAATTGAAAACTTTTGTTGCTAACAGCTACCTAGCCAATATATGTTTCTTCCTGAACGAAGGCAGAGAGCTGTTTGTCACCACTACCCACTCAACTCAAAATAAAGTGTAGTTAGCATGACACATTCAAATAGTTTTATTTATCCTGTACCCTTTGCTATTTTGCTATGGGGAACAATAACAGTGATTAAATAAATAGTT
Organism: Chrysemys picta bellii; assembly: GCF_011386835.1. NCBI lineage: Eukaryota > Metazoa > Chordata > Testudines > Emydidae > Chrysemys > Chrysemys picta. The sequence continues at coordinate 119,540,118 of NC_088794.1, read as the reverse complement.
TAGCTTGCCTTCCAAAATGAGAATTATTTTTTCATTAATATAGAAGAAAATGGGAGTGGGGAATGAACCTATTTAAACACAAATGTTCTCTTTCCATCCCAGAGGTTTATTCTTTCTCTCTCCCCCTTATTTTTTTTATTTTTGTTGATGCCATTACACTATTTATTTCTTGCAGCAGAGCAGGTGGAAAATGTCTACTCCCCACCAAGACAATGACGTTCACAAGCTGAACAACACATGGACCACTCTTAGTCAGAACTGAATCCCTTGAAATCTCCCTTGTAGGAATATCCAGAGTGCTGTAGGAAATGTGGTTCATGATTCATCAGTGAGTTCTTTCCTTTTAAAACAGAGTCTTTGCATAGTGCTAGGAGAAGCTGTGTTACTGGAGGGATGAGATGTAAAACCAAAGTCTGGGCCATTTTTCATGACAAAAACACATTCTCTGGAGAATTTTTTTTTGAGGGGGATGGGGGACAGGGGTGTCAACCATAGGGTTTCTGCCACATTCCAAGTTGCAAAACTACATTATATCTAATTTAATTCTTCTTGCATTATTATTACTAGATGAGATGGTGGTGGTGATGATGAGGATGATTGATGATGAAAAAGAAGAGACTGGATAATTAATATCTAATGTTTGTCACACTAGCTTCCCTCCCCCCATACAAACACACACCCTTTAAAACTTCCCACCACTGCTGCTTCAATACAGCATTGGAGGCGAGGGAAGGGGAGAGGAAGAGGCAATGACAAGAATACTAGTGTTGACACGTCTCCAGCTGGTCACTGGGATTTTAACCATCATGCTGTGTAACCGTGTTTAGAGCAGGTCTACGCAACATGACGGTTAAAACACTGACACCTATCAGAGTCTTTTCTATACTAGAACTCCAAAATATGCTCCTATCAGTGGCGGTGAGCAGGTGGTGCCACTTGGGAAATTGTAGGGAACAAAAGGCTAGGGTACTTAATGCTCATGGTGTGCTTTATGTTCAAAGTACAGAATAAACTAAACTAATTTTCACTTATTGTGCCAGATCTTCAGCTGTTGTAAATCAGTATAGTGTCATGGAAGCCTATTGACAATGGAACTACGCCAATTTACACCAAATGAGGATATGGCCCCCAATCTTTAAAATGATTTGTAATGTTTCCTGTGCTTGTTATAGATCTGTCATATTTCACCCCAGAGTTGGCTGCATAAATAGAGAGGATCCTTATATGTTTAAAGTTTAGTGCAAACCTTTAATCCAACCTAAAGTATTATGTTAGCTCAGCACAAAAATGAAGATTGATGCAGGTTCTCCTGCAGAATACAGATTTCAGTTCTAACTGCATTACAGCTTTATTAATTTCACTACGTTCCCAGCATGGTTTTACTAACATACTTTTACAAGTCATTAATTGTTCATTCTGCCACTCTAGCTTTAATGACATTGTAATTTATTCCCAGATTGCTACAGAAATGAACTGTTAACTACTGTTTCCACTAAATGACCTAAAAAACTGAAAAGTAATAAACATACACATAAATACTTACTAATAAAAGGATTATTCAGTCATTTCAGAACACTGAGTCAAACTCTTTAGATACAAGGGACAGAAAGATGTCACACTGCAGCAGTTTAGATTCTGAAATGACACTGTGGGCAAGATAAGCTATTAAGTATTTTACTAAGAAATTCAATCAAATTATTTTTACCTTACATTAGAATTGTATCACCATTTGAAACAGGTACTTAACTTTGTCACTAGCTCTATTCCTTCCAAGTTTTACTTGCCATTTGTTCTCAGCAAGAACTCAAAAGCGGGAGGGGAGGCATAAAATGGTTTAAACTAATTTTATTTCCCAGTTGTTCAAATCAAACAATGGACAGAGAAAATGAATTACTCCTAGTGGCCTTTCTAGGGAAGTATTTAGGCACATTGGTGGAGGAAGCTTGCTCTGACACTGTCCAGACTGTACGTGGCCTGTGGACTAATAGAGGATTTTAGTCTCTAGGGCTGTCAAATAGGCTGGGACTCTTCACCAACATTAAAGTATTCTTTTTAATTAATCCCAGTCTAAAACCTTGTGTGATGGATTTAATCTCATAGTGACACCTGTGTGGGCCAGATTGGTCCTACACTCCCTACTGAAAACAGGGTTTTCAGTGGAATATGCCAATTTAAAACATGAATGGAGATCCTGTAAGATTGAAAACTCTGAAAATGTATCATCACAAAAACAAATATTCTGTCTGCCATAGAGGACAATAGGGGCAGGAAGGGGTGGGGGAGAGAAATAGTTCATTCCTTCCAAGGAAGGGTGATGTTGCAGTGAAGATATTTATTTCTATGTCTCCCTCCGCCACATCTCCCCTCCAATTGTCATGAGGATGATAGTGGAAGGAAATCATCTTCTTAATGGGCTTTGTCCAACCTGTAAAATGGTGACAGTTCCATTTCAGAGTTGTCACTTGGGATACTATCTTCCAGTCACATGACCCTTTTAGTTTTCCCTCAGCCAAAAAGGAGCCCACTTGAATATTGATGAAGAGGAGAAAGAAAGGTGGACAGTGTCTCTCCCCATGATTACCTAGTGTTTGAATATCATGTATGGAAGTCAAACTGGGTGCAGTCATGGTCTCTACCCCTGGGCAGAGAGGCGTTGGCCAGCTTCAGTGTGGAAATCACCAAATAAGTGAATTAATTGCAGTAATGATTAATTGTAGTAATGGTTCACATTTCCCTCATGACCAGGCACATATATCTCTATTTCCCTCTCTTGAATGGATAGTTTAGCTCTCCATCTAAACCAAAACTCCACATACCTTTTGGGGGGGGAACAAAGTAACAGTCCCAGGCCCTTAGAGCTCTTTCTTCCTCATAGTCTCTCTCATCAGAGAGCGACTCACAGCAAGCCTTACTTATTCCCTACTCTCTCATATCTTATGAGCACCAGGAGCTTACTTATATCCCTGCCTCCTTTCCCAGATTCCTTCCTGTAGCCTACAGTTGTCATGGCTCTCTGGGAATTACAGTCCCCCAAATGTCTTGGTTCTGGTCTGAACCTAGGACAGGGCTGTCTTAGCCCACCTTTAAAGGCTATCCTACCCTTTATTTTCTATCTAACTCTCTCTCTCATATGCCGATGTCAAAGCTCAACATCTAGAGTCTGTAAAAAAGCAACAGAGGGTCCTGTGCCACCTTTAAGACTAACAGAAGTACTGGGAGCATAAGCTTTCGTGGGTAAGAACCTCACTTCTTCAGATGCAAGGGATCTAGAGTCTGTAACCAGGGGATGGCCTTTGTAACAAGAGAGGCTATGTATCATAGACTTCCCTGCAGATGTCAACTTGAGCACTCTTCCACCACATGAGCTACTGTCTGTGACAGTGCCCCACTGTCACAGCATGGGGAGGAGACCAACCCAAGAAGGTGCATGGTTGCAGCAACTCTGGTCAAGCCAGAGAGTAATCTGTTAAGCCTGGTCTGGGATTTATGTTCCAGGGGACAAAGAGGCAGATGCCACGATGGACTCCTGAATTTATTTAGTATGTTATACTCTCTCTCCCACTGATGCTTTCACTTGTAGAGATGTAATTTTTGACACTCTGGTGATGCTAATCATCCAGGGCCAGTAGCATTCTTCTCTATGAGTATATGAGCTACCATAGCAAAGGGGTGTGGAAAGACACCCTGGACCACAGGAGTGGGATTCCTCCCCTGAATATGAGCAGACCTTTGAGTTGGTACAGCGTGTTGCTCCCTATTTGAGAATGGGGCATCAGTCAACCAGAGATGTAACTGATTGGTTTCATCTGCCACAGGTCTCCAACTAGACTTAACAGTAATGGTGTCTTGTTGAAAGTCTTGAGTTATGTGTGTAAGCACCTAAAGACTGGAGGTTGGTGTATAGTTCAAGCAGACCCTAATAATAAGAGTGGCCAAATTCAGTTCCATGTCAACAAACTAAGTGTGGTGACTAAGCCCTGGAGAAAACACCAGGACAAGTACAGATATAAGAAGAGTCTTTTTCCCAGAAGGTTCTTGATAGTCAGTAGGGAATAGATCTTCATTTTCAGGTGTTTTAGGTGAGACTGGTATGTCAGACTACAGTCAAGATTTACTCACAATTACATCATAACTGCCTGCCTGGAATAACTATGTTTTTCTCTACACCGTATTTTCTTCTTACTAGGGCTGTCAAGCGATTAAAAAAATTAATTGTGATTAATCACACAATTAATTGTGCTGTTAAACAACAATAGAATACCATTTATTGTAAATATTTTTGGATGTTTACTACATTTTCAAATATATTAATTTGAATTACAACACAGAGTACAAAGTGTACAGTGCTTACTTTATATTTATTTTTATTACAAATATTTGCACTGCAAAAAACAAAAAAAATGTATTTTTCAATTCACCTCATACAAGTACTGTAGTGCAATCTCTTTATCAAGAAAGTTGAACTTAAAAATGTAGAATGATGTAAAAAAATCTGCATTCAAAAATAAAACAACGTAAAACTTTAGAGCCTACAAGTCCACTCAGGCCTACTTCTTGGTCAGCCAATCAGTCAGACAAATAAGGTTGGTTACAATTTGCAGGAGACAATGCTGCCTGCTTCTTGTTTACAATGTTACCTGAAAGTGAGAACAGGCGTTCGCATGGCACTGTTGTAGCTGGCGTTGCCAGATGTGCTAAAGATTCATATGTCCCTTCATGCTTCAACCACCATTCCAGAGGACATGGAAATGGTGAATGTAACCAAAGAAAATCCGCATTTGTAAATTACACTTTCACATAAAGAAATTGCACTTCAGTACTAGTATGAGGTGAATTGAAAAATACTATTTCTTTTGTTTATAATTTTTACAGTGCGTATATTTGTAATAAAATAATAATATAAAGTGAGCACTGTGCGCTTTGTATTCTGTGTTATAATTGAAATCAATATTGAAAATGTAGAAAAACATCCAAAAATATTTAATACATTTCAATTGGTATTCTATTGTTATAAGAGCGATTAATAGCAATTATTTTTATCATGATTAATTTTTTGAGTTAATCACATGAGTTAACTGCAATTAATTGATAGCCCTACTTCTTACTACTGAATGTTTCAAAGAATTCCCTCTCCATTACTGAACCCTGCCAGTCCCTCCCTCTTCTCATCCTCGTCACCACACTTTCATTTCAGTGCCTTCTCGTTTATGCTTCTCCACCTCTGTTGACACTCTGAGAATTTCTGCATTCCACTTTAGGAAGCATGCTTTCTGCCTCTGAGTGGAAAGCATTTTGTAAGGAGGATTGCATTATAAATTCCAATATTATTTATACTTTTCTTCTTTGTTTTATGCATACACCAGTTTCTGTGCTTGTGAATAGAAGTATTAGGTAATTAGAAGTGTCAGAATACAAAAAGGGAGAAAATCGAGTGCAAAAACATTAAAAAAAAACCCATTTTCAAACAAGAGAAGAAAACCCCAAATGGAAGTGGGTACCTAATAATTATAAATGATTATTAATAGCATTGATTATTAAGAGACCCAAGCTCTCGGGCTGGATTTTTTTTTAAATTTGTAGACGAATGAATTAATAAAGGGATTCTATATTTGATGAATTGTGTAATAATATGCCTGGGAGATTTTAAAGGGCTGATTTCCATATCTCTTTGAATTGATTTAGTTGCAGCTGTCCCCCTCCTTTACAACATCCACACTCTAATTTGTTCCTATAAATTCTACACTTACAAGAAGAACAGGAGTACTTGTGGCACCTTAGAGACTAACAAATTTATTAGAGCATAAGCTTTCGTGGACTACAGTCCAGGGTGACTTTATTTTTGTTTTCAGGAACATTATCTCATTTGGTGGTGGAGAGGCACATCTTAGAATTGTCTGAAGATTCAGCTCATATAATTCTTTCCCTGTTTTATATTTACCACTTATGCTTCCAGAAAGGAAACCATTACCAGACATTTTAGGATTAAAAGACCTAGTTATTTTTAAGTCAATGTCAAAACGCCTTTCAATTGTCATGTTTTGTCTTCATAAAAGGCTTTCAGGTTTAGTGAAAAATTTGAATTTCACAGTATTCACTGAAGTGCTTTTGAGAGGGACAATATCCTGCAGATATAAATCCAATTATTTAGTTTCCATGAAATTAGCATAGTTTAAGTTATTTTGATTCCTGCTGGGAGCCTTTGCATCTTTTCTGAGAGCAGAAGCAGAACATGATACAATGAATCTTACAATAAATTAGAGGAGGGCACAAAGCAAACTCTGGGAGTATGGAAAAGTTTGCAACCACAAGCAAATTTTGCAGCTAATTTAATCCTTAAAATTGACTGAACTAAAACTCCAGACCTAAACACCCCCTAAACTTTGCAGAACTTCTGAACCAAACCCCAAATTCTTAGCTGGACTCCAGTTCAGGGTTTCAGTTTGGTGTCTTCTATAAAGAAACAGTGTCAAACCTCCCCAGAATTTGTGGCCCATTTCTAAATGATGTATATATGAAAATCTTCCCATTTCAGCGATATCTGAAAGTTTCACTGGCATCCCATTCATTCCCCACATGCACTTGGGGAATGAAAAGAAAAATGACCAATCACACCTTGCATATTGCTGAAAGACCAAAACAACAAATCACACTGATCTCAGTCCCAGCTCCAGCATTGACCTAAGCCTGACACCCCATGCAAAATACAGAAATGAATCCACAGCACAGCACATGAACAGCCCTATCTTCTTGACTCAAAATATACAAAGGAGGAGCCATGAGGATCCTTAAATACAAATAATCAGAATGAAAATCAGTGAACCAGCAGAAAGACACATGGCAAAATAAGTAATCAAAATGTCTGGAATGAATAAGAATTACACACCGTGCTGAAGACAAGAAACACACTCAATGTATAAACTATAGAGAGAGTGAATTTATATCTTAGTAAAGGGGTGATAGAAGAATATCTAGACTGGACTTTCATTGGATGGAAAGCCCACATTTAAATTCCTTTAAATGTTGGGCCATTCATGAGTCTTGTCAACATAATACTTTAGATTACATAAGGATGTGATTCAAAATCAAAAATATCAGGTCATGCTGCATTTGTGTCTTCTGCAGTGGACCCAAACTTTATAAGAAAGCAATGTGTAGCTGACGACCCTGGACTCCCTTAGTCCATAAAAGTAGCAGGAGCAACAGGACAGGGACTGCTGATGGGGAGTCACCAGCCAAAAGAGAAAAGATTAAAATGAGCAAGAAGGGAAGATACACTATGGTAATTCAGCTCATGCTTCCTTGTAAATGATAGTATGTGACTCACCAACACTACCTTCCTGAACTCCATTATTTTGGCCTGTACCTTAGTTCAGTGAAGTCCTGGGTGGGAATAGTGTGTAGTATGGTAACTATAGAAATCCTTGGTCATATCTGTTGTTTCAGAATTTAAAATAAGCACTTTCTCTATTCACTGCAGTATAGACAATGATCCAGCTTTAATCTGAAACACACTGACATTTTAGTCTAATTACTTTGTGCACATATTGAACATCATGTGGTTCCTTGTAAATTTTCCTTGTTTGTGTTGAAGCTAAAAATCTTTCTTTTCTTCCATTTTACAAAGCCAACAGGAAAAGCTGCAATCCATGCTTTTGAGTTCCCCAGAACTCAGACAACAGCACTGAGAGTTCCAGGAAAATGTGTTGGGTACAGATATGTAACTGAGCAATTCAGGCAATGCACTCTGGTTCAGAATTACAGCTTCAAAGAGAATGAGGAGTCCTCGTGGCACCTTAGAGACTAACAAATTTATTCGGGCATAAGCTTTCGTGGGATATAACCAGGGCCGGCTCTAGGATTTTTGCCGCCCCAAGCAAAAACAATTTTGGCTGCCCGCCCTGTTTTTTTCTTACCCCACCCCCGGCCCCGCCTCAACTCCGCCCCTTCCCCAAATCCCCAGCCCTGCCTCCTCCCCCCAGGCTCTCAAGCCTAGGCGGGAGGGAGGGAGGGAGGGGGAGAAGCAGCGCGCGCGCCATGGCCGCTCAGGGTCTCCTCCTCCCTCCCAGGCTCTCAAACCTGGGAGGGAGGGCGAGCAGCGGTGTGCAAATCAGCTGTTTCGCGCGCTATGGTGCATGAACGGCAGCAGCGGAGGTGAGCTAGGGCAGCCGGGGCACATTTTTAGGGGCGGCATGGCCGGCACCAGAATGCCGCCCCTAGAAATGTGCCAGCCCAAGCACCAGCTTGTTTTGCTGGTTCCTAGAGCTGGCCCTGGATATAACCCACTTCATCGGATGCATGGAGTGGAAAATACAGTAAGCAGGTATAAGTATACAGCACATGAAAAGATGGCAGTTGCCTTCAAAGAGGTAACCTTAAACAGAGATGGGGCAAAACCCAACACTCATGTCCAAACACTTCTGGGTTTCGAGGTATTCAAAATCCAGATCTGAAGGTGCACCTGTGATACAAAGTTCATATACAGATCCAAACTTCTCCAAATGCTGAGAACATCCATCTATCTCTCCTGCCATTCATTCATGTATTTATCTGTCTAACCTCCCTTATTTAGCACCTACACTGTTTGTAGCATGCCAATCAGTGTAGTATATAGGTGTATGGTGTTCAGTAGGTTCAATGTTCCAGTTTGGATTCATTATCGAGAAAGGCAGCTCAGTTTAGATTCAGAGCAAATGTTCCCAGAGATATGAGGTGTTAGGATTTGTTCCATTACAGAGATAGGCTTGGCCATGACATTTACATCAGGATCTATCCAAAAGTGCCCAGAATTCAGAAGTGTTGGGGAGTTTCAAATCCAGTGTTCTCAGGAGCGCCTCCAGCTTTTCTGCCGCCCTAGGGGGTGGAAGGTCCCGCCCCGAAATGCTGCCTGCCGCCGAAATACCGCCGCAGTCGCCGCCCCCCCAAATTGTAGCACCCTAGGCAACCGCCTAGGTCACCTAACGGGTTGTGCCGGCCCTGAGTGTTCTGCTTCAGGTGCCTCTCTAATATATGAGCTATAAATGTGATGAGTCTAAGCATCAATTTTTCACACACACTGCACATTTTAATAGTATTTGTAGCCATTTTGGCATATATTTTGGTGATATTGAATATGCACAACCTGCTTTATGTAGTGTCCATAAAATGGTCTATGAATAAGTTACAGCCAGACTTAAAGAAAACAACCTATCTCTGTTCACGAGAGACTGCATCAACTATATGTCAAGTCTGTATTCATAATTCCATCTTGTATCTGATTTTTCTTCAGAAAACACTGTCAACCACAGACAATGAATATAACAGTGGCTATTGAGGTTACTAATTATTTTTTGCATATAATGGTTGTATTTTCAAGAAAAGAGGTAACTTTTATTATCCTTCTCTAGTTCATTTCAATGGGTATTTCAATAATCACACATCTCAAATTATTATTGGCTGTGTAATGCCCACTTGATTTTGTCTCACTAATTGATACAGAGTTATAGCTGCCTTTGTACCATTGTTCTGCTTCTTTCCTTTGTCTCAAAGAATGCTCTTTTGAAATTGAGTTTCTGCAACTCCAAAGAGCTTTATTCCTCTTGAAACAGTTTTGCAAATAATAAATCATTCAATGGTAATTGCTCTAACAGCGGGTTTTCCTCAAAATAGACTGTCAAAACTTATTTCAAAATATTGAGCATGATTCTCAGAATTTATTAACATTTAAATTATTCTGAAAATTCTGCCCCAAAAATTTAGAGATGAGAGAATGGGTTCAGATAAAATAATAAATGAACCAAATAACTCAAATTAAACAATAGCTGTTCAGGAGGAAAAAAAGAAACCTGAAAAGTTCTAATAAGTTAGTGTTGTGGGGAGAGAAAAGGAAGGAAGTGTTATGGAGAAAAGGGGTTGCTGTGTTTTTCACTAATTTCTGCTATTTTTGCTTTAAAGGAGAACAGGAAGTGGAAACATTGGAAACCTCACAAGAAAACAGTGTTGAGATTTTCAGAATGCTTTGAAGACAAAAGAGCTTCAGATACATTTAGCTGAATAAATGAGTATGCAGGTGCTTCTCCAACCCCACACATCTTGTTTATGAACAATTTGAGACCCATTCTGCTCTCTCTCTCCAACCAGACATTTCCACTGACTTCCTAAATAGTCATGATTTGCAGAACTATGACAACCAAGAATTAACTGGTACTAGCCACAGGTTTGTTATACTGGTGTCAGAGTGAGATATTAAGTCCACTGGCCATGAATTTTGAGGCCAAGTTATTTCTAACTAGGTGTATATGTAATGAACTGACTATTTGGTATTGGATTATATGTTTTTTCTCTTTTTCTGAGAATCAGAACTTCTCAACTGTGTACCATAAACCCTAGACTCCTAACAGATATGAGAGATTCTCCTTTACCTTAAGTAGTGCAGTCTTGTCTATTTGGGAATGAGGATTTAAATTTTCTGACTGCTGCTGCCATGAAGATCAGAGTGGCCATGGTGTGCAGATTAGCAAAGGAACCGATCATTTAGTTATTACAGGATTATTATTCTGCAGCACTCCCCTCCCAACTGCTTATTGGACAGACACTGAAAATAGTGGTACCACCCAGCCATACTGCTAATCAGCAGCAAGGAGGAAAGGGAGATTGGAGTCCATCTAATCAGCAGCTCCAAAGACGAGGCTAAAATATTAATTCTGTCTCCACTTATGTCAACATACATTCTTTTGGCAAAACCAAATTAGACAGCCCCACTGGAATCAAAGGCAAAGAGCAGAAATGTGTGTTAAATAAGTCCCTTGGTGGGATGAAAGAAAGATGAGCCACTGGGGTTGTGTAAAGAAAGAATGAAAAAGATAAAGATTGAACCCTGAGCAGGGTTTCGTTTTAAAGGGTCTGAAACACTGAAGCCTTGTGACACTATAAAAGTGAAATGTCATATGCATTTCCTTATGGGCTTACAAGCTGCTATTAAAAATGTCTGTTGTCACATAAAGCTATAGTGTTGATACTGTGAGGCTAGTGTTTGGGGAAGGGGGAGCAAATTCTTGCTTTGAGCTGAGAGTGAACTTTGTAGCCCTTGTGATAAACACAGTGGCTTAGACCACAGCCATCCTTGCATACGATAGGTTTCTGGAAATACATGGCAGTAAATATAATCAGACCCTTCTGCTATGGATGCAAGAGCTAAAGAAAAATTGCTATTGCAAGAGCTAAAGAAAAATTCTCTGTAGCTATTAGCCACATAGGGCCTATGGCACAGAGGAGAGAAGTTCTGATTCCACGCAGTAGAGGGCAGCAATAGACATATCCAATAGCCAGGATATTCCACTCACATGGGGTAATCAAAGCACAGAGAGGCTAAGTGACTTGTGAAAGGTTACAGACTGATTCAGTCACAGAATGAGAAATACTGGTTCCTGACTCTCAGACTTGTCATCATTCTACTAGACATAATCTGCCCTACTGTGAAATGGACTTTTCTTTAATACATATAAAGTATGCTATAAATGAATTACTGGTGTCAGGCATTGACAAAAATTAACTGCAAATTTGGGTGGAAAGGATCTAACCTTTGTTCTGAAATCAGTGATGTATTTTGTACAAGCAAGTGTTTACCAATAAGTTGAAAATCCTATAAAGGCAATTTGCAAATTGTCCTCATGTCTAGACCTCTACATACAAAGTCACATAGCTGATCATAATAACAAATATAGGTAAGTGAAATGCTTGGCCTACAGAAGTAAATGTGAAAACTCCCATCCATTTTAGTGTCAGTTAAAAGTAAATAAATCTAATGAATGATGATTAGGTTATAGCTTGAAATACATTCAAATTAAATTATCTGGAAAATGATGCAACTGTAAAAATCTTACATTTTGGATACAAAGAGACTCTTGATTGAGTAAACATGTATATTATTACACTTGTCACCATGTCAAGATTGCTATAGCCCAAGGTGCCCTCAGCCTACATGGAGAAATCTCTTTGCTGTCAATGTGCATCAGTTGAGGCCTGTACATTATATGGTTTTTCTGAAAATGGAGCAGCATTGGAGCACTTTGAAGGAAGACTACTTTGAGCATTACCTAGTATAACAGTACTTGCTTGTCTTGAAACCTTCCTGATAACAGACACCTTGGCCAGAACTTGGCTAGACCATCTCTTGAAGTTTTCAGACCAAGACTAGATGGCTTTTGGGAAGATATACATTAGCCAAACAGAAGTTATGGGGCTCAGTACTAGGGTAAGTAGGTGAATTTCTGTGGCCTCCAATATACAGGAGGTCAGACTAGATGATGTAATGGTCCCTTCTGGCCTTAAAATCTATAACTCTATGATCTGAATCTCACTTCCTTCCTTTCTTAGAGTCATATTCTTTAAAAGAATAAGCAATGATTTTAATGGAATTTACATGTGCTCAAGATTTGGTCTGCAGCGATAAAATATTTGATACAGTTGAAGGTCATGAAGTCCTGTTATTTTTTCTGTCTAGTTCTCTAGTGTCTGTTCATTTTGACTGTTTGCAATGAGTGATTGGTCACCTATGTCATATAGTATTATCCTATTGTTCCTTCCACCTGATTGAAGCTTCTTACACATGAGAAAAAACAATAGCAAATGTCAAACAGTGCATGTCTGCTCCAGATTTTCAGATGAATATTGATTGTGGTAACATTTGAGAAACTTTAGGGATCCACATGCATTTTCACAAATAAGCTGGCAGTTTTGAAAATACTTTCAAACACTGAATGACATGATCCCATCAAAAACAAGGGAGTGAAATCACCAGAATTTTTTCAAAAATACTTGTTTTAAATTTTCTGTATTTCTTCCATTACTTCTAATTACCATTATGGTCCCAGACAGTTTAAACCACTGTAAAATGCAGTGTTTTACTTCTTTACCATTGGATGTTGCAGAATTTTATGTATGTATTTATTTATTTATTTGTAAATGTGGGAGCTCTTTCTTTGTGGCTGTGAAGCTACAATAAACAAACTTGGAAGCAGAGGTCAAGTAATAGGACCAGCAGAAACTAATGTTTCCATCTTTACTGGTCTTTTGCATATTTGTTTGTATTCAGAATTAATGATGGCACTCAATAGGCAGACAGACAATATGATGATATGATGTGGTATAAAAGTTTTATCAGTATATATTGGGGATGACTGCCCAATTTACAATTAGTGAGGCCAAGAGCCAATTAAACAAGTCATCTCAAATAGGACACTCACTCTAGTGAGTCTTTTGCTCGATTCCATTGCTTAGATGGTATGATAGGGCTGTAATCTGGCTGTAAATGCCCATCAGAAAATTCCTTTGGCATAGAGGAATGCTCTGCTGATTATTACTATGTCAGATCTGTGTCTCTGCCTCTGCCTCCCGCTCTGCATAGGGGACATGTCAAAGACAGAAGATGCTATGCTGGGGCTAGGGAGGGGCATGGCAGAGTTCTGTTTTGCTATGCAAATTTTCTACTAGCAGAGGGTCCTTTAAGAACCCTATGTAAGTGTCACGAATTAGAGCTACTGCTAAGCGGATCTATTGTACTACAGGGCTAAGATGACCTTTGAAATTTGGGAGCTTCAGCCAGCTTCACAGAGCCAGAAATGTGAACTGTTCAGGGAGATTACAAAGGCTATTAAAATAAAAATCTCATAAAAAATAATAATGGGGGATTTCAACTATCCCCATATTGACTGGGTACATGTCACCTCAGAACAGGATGCAGAGATAAAAATTCCTGACACCTTAAATGACTGCTTCTTGGAGCAGCTAACCCTGGAACCCACAAGAGGACAGGCAATTCTTGATTTAGTCTTAAGTGGAGCACAGGATCTGGTCCAAGAGGTGAATATAGCTGAACTGCTTGGTAATAGTGACCACAGTATAACTAAATTTAACATCCTTGTGGCGGGGAAAACACCACAGCAGCCCAGCACTGTAGCATTTAATTTCAGAAAGGGGGACTACACAAAAATGAGGAAGTTAGTGAAACAGAAATTAAAAGGTAATTCGCAAAAAGCGAAATCCCTGCAAGCTGCATGGAAACTTTTTAAAGACACTATAAGAGAGGCTCGACTTAAATGTATACCCCAAATGAAAAAACATAGTAAGAGAACCAAAAAAGAGCCACTGTGACTAAACAACAAAGTAAAAGAAGCAGGTAGAGGCAAAAAGGCATCCTTTAAAAAGTGGAAGTTACATCCTAATGAGGAAAATAGAAAGAAGCATAAACTCTGGCAAATGAAGTATAAAAAAATAATTAGGAAGGCCAAAAAAAAAGAATTTAAAGAACAGCTAGCCAAAGATTCAAAAAGTAATAGCAAATTTTGTGTAAGTACATCAGATGCAGGAAGCCTATAAACAACCAGTGGGGCCACTGGACGATCGAGATGCTAAAGGAGCACTCAAGGATGATAAGGCCATTGCGGACAAACTAAATGAATTCTTTGAATTGGTCTTCACGGCTGAGGATGTGAGGGAGACTCCCAAACCTAAGCCATTCTTTTTAGGTGACAAATCTGAGGAACTGTCCCAGATTGAGGTGTCATTGGAGGAGGTTTTGGAACAAATTGATAAATTAAACAGTAATAAGTCACCGGGACCAGATGGTATTCACCCAAGAGTTCTGAAGGAACTCAAATGTGAAATTGCAGAACTAGTAACTGTGGTATATAATCTATCATTTAAATTAGCTTCTGTTCCAAATGAGTGGAGGATAGCTAATGTGACACCAATTTTTAAAAAGGGCTCCATAGGCAATCCCGGCAATTACAGGCTGGTAAGCCTGACTTTAGTACTGGGAAGACTGGTTGAAACTATAGTAAAGAACAAAATTGTCAGACACATAGATGAACATAATTTGTTGGAAGTGACAAAGAGTCCTGTGGCACCTTATAGACTAACAGACATATTTGAGCATAAGCTTTCATGGGTGAATACCCACTTCGTCAGACTCATGATGGGTCATGTTAGTCCACAGGATTCTTTCTCACTTTTTACAGAGACAGACTAACATGGCTACCCTTCTGATAATTTGTTGGGGAAGAGTCAACATGGCTTTTGTAAAGGGAAATCATGCCTCACCAATCTACTAGAATTCTTTGAGGGGGTCAACAATCATATGAACAAAGAAGATTGTAACGGGGCTCAACTCACCAATGTGGCACCTCCTGCTGGCTGTCCTGGGAATTAGCTCTAGTTTGCTGGTGCAACTTCATCTACTGGCATCTCGCCATCAGGACCCATGTCACTTTCAGGACCACGGTGTCCTCTTCTGGATACAGCCCTCTGGCTGTGCCCCACTCGGTTCCTTCACCACTACCCCCTTTCCAGGGGGCGGCAGTCCTCTGTCTAGCCACTTGCCTCAGTGGCAGGCTGCAGTCCAAGGTCTAGCCACCTGCGTCAGTGGCAACTGGGGCCAAAGGGGTGGGGGGGTGGACCAGAAGTTATGCTCTGTGTCACCTCCAACCTCTGCCATCAGTTTCCTTGGGCCACTTCCCCACAGCCCTCACACCTTATCCGCCCTTGTATCAGGGCCTCAGTCTGGCAGTGGTCAGTTGGCAGCTCACTCATGTTCCTCTGACCCTGCCCAGCACTACTCGGACTATGGTACAGTCTCTTCTCCCTCCTTCCGGGCAGCCAGTCCTCCCTTCTCAAACTCCAGGGAATGACTGAAGCTGCTCTGTTCAGCAACCCTTCTTACATGGCCCAACCTGGCCCTGATTGGCTGTCTCTCTAAACCTCCCGATTGGCTGTCTCTACAAACCCTTTCCTAATTGGCTGCCTCCTGCGCAGCCTCCCTGAGCTACTTTAACCCCTCTTCTGTCAATGTGGGGCTGATGCCCCACCACAGGGATCCAGTGTACTTAGATTTTCAGAAACCTTTGACAAGGTCCCTCACCAAAGGCTCTTAAGCAAAGTAAGCTGTCATGGGATAAGAGAAGGTCCTCTCATGGATTGGTAACTGGTTAAAAGATAGAAAACAAAGGATAGGAATAAATGTTCAGTTTTCAGAATGGAGCGAGGTAAATAGTGGTGTCGTCTACGGGTCTGTCCTCGGACCAGTCCTATTTAACATATTCATAAATGATCTGGAAAAAGAGGTAAACACTGAGGTGGCAAAATTTGCAGATGATACAAAACTATTCAAGATAGTTAAGTCCCAGGCAGACTGTGAAGAGCTACAAAAAGATCTCTCAAAACTGGGTGACTGCGCAACAAAATGGCAGATGAAATTCAATGTTGATAAATGCAAAGTAATGCACACTGGAAAACATAATCCCAACTATACATATAAAATGATGGGGTCTAAATTAGCTGTTACTACTCAAGAAAGAGATCTTGGAGTCATTGTGGATAGTATTCTGAAAACATCCACTAGTGACCTAGACAAATTGAAGGATTGGCCCAAAAGAAATCTGATGAGGTTCAACAAGGACAAGTGCAGAGTCCTGCACTTAGGAAGAAAAAATCCCATGCATCGCTACAGGCTGGGGACCGACTGGCTAAGCAGCAATTCTGCAGTAAAGGACCTGGGGATTACAGTGGACAAGAAGCTGGATATGAGTCAGCAGTGTGCCCTTGTTGCCAAGAAGGCCAATGGCATATTGGGCTGTATTAGCAGGAGCTTTGCCATCAGATTGAGGGAAGTGATTATTCCCCTCTATTCGAGACTGGTGAGGCCACACCTGGACTATTGCATCCAGTTTTGGTCCCCCCACTACAGAACAGATGTGGACAAATTGGAGAGACTCCAGCAGAGGGCAACAAAAATTATTACGGGACTGGGACACATGACTTATGAGGAGAGGCTGACAGAACTGGGGTTATTTAGTCTGCAGAAGAGAAGAGTAAGGGGGGATTTGATAGCACCCTTCAACTATCTGAAGGGGGGTTCCAAAGAGGATGGAGCTCGGCTGTTCTCAGTGATGGCAGAGGACAGAACAAGAAGCAATGGTCTCAAGTTGCAGTGGGGGAGGTCTAGGTTGGATATTAGGAAACACGGTTTCACTAGGAGGGTGGAAGCACTGGAATGGGTTACCTAGGGAGGTGGTGGAAGCTCCATCCTTAGAGGTTTTTAAGGCTCGGCTTGACAAAGCCTTGGCTGGGATGATTTAGTTGGCTTTGGTCCTGCTTTGAGCAGGGGATTGGACTAGATGACCTCCTAAGATCTCTTCCAACCCTATTCTTCTATGATTCTAATGTGCAGTGGCAATCAAAAAAGCTAACAGAATGTTGGGCATCATTAAGGAAGGGATAGATAGTAAGACAGAAAATATTATATTGCCTCTATATAAATCCATGGTATGCCCACATCTTTTCACCTTGGAAAAGAGATAACTAAGGGGGGATATGATTGAAGTCTATAAAATAATGACTGGTGTGGAGAATGTAAATAAGGAAGTGTTATTTACTCCTTCTCATAACACAAGAACTAGGAGTCACCAAAAAAAATTAATAGGCGGCAGGTTTAAAACAAAAAAAAAGAAGTATTTTTTCACACAACACACAGTCAGTCTGTGGAATTCTTTGCTGGAGGATGTTGTGAAGGCCAAGACTATTACAGGGTTCAATAAAGAACTAGGTATATTCATGGAGGATAGGTCCATCAGTGGCTATCAGCCAGGATGGGCAGAGATGGTGTCCCTAGTCTTGTTTGCCAGAAGCTGGGAATTGGTGACAGGGGATGGATCACTTGATGATTACCTGTTCTGTTCATTTCCTCTGGCGCACCTGGCATTGGCTACTGTCAGAAGAGAGGATACATGGCTAGATGGACCTTTGGTCTGATCCAGTATGGCCACTTTTATGTTCTTATCTTCAGAATCCCCATCTGCATTTAGCAAACCTCCGGTGCAGGAGAAAATCCTGTCCAGTATCTCTATATGGATGTTGACATTTTACATATAACATGTTATCAGTTCAAAGGGAATCTAATAAAGATGAAGTAGGATATATCAGAACTCTCAGACAGGCTCAGATTTTCAAGATTAGGATTTACCAAGCACCTAAAGGAGATAGGCAGGATTTCCATTTTCAACTAATCCAGTTTTAGGATTTAGTCATTACTGTGTCCTTGAGTTTTCTAAATAAGACACCTGTCAGTCCTTCCTTCCCATCCAGCTTTCAATAGAAAAACTACTATGTTCTATCATACCACTTTCTAAAGTATCTAGTCCTCTTAGTAGCCGCAATTGATGTCTCAAGTGACTATTTCCCCGTCCTTACTTTTCCTCCTCTCTTTGAAAGCCCTGGTGAATATGGCAATTTGCCTGAGATGCAATGCCTCTTGCTACTTCTGTTTGGGCAATGCATAGCAGCACTCCTAGGGACAGCAGCTCATAGTCACAACTGAACACTGGATTTCTCTCCAGAATTTATCTGAACTATTCAAACCTCTTAAATCTGCAAAATTACATTTCAATCTCCCAATAAAAGCCTTTCCTGTGTCGTTAAGATATTTATGGTGTCCTTGCTGGAACCTAAAAATAGAAAAGAAAAGAAAAAGTCTTGTCATAGAAGAAGGTGGTATGATGTCCCTGTAATGTTAAAAGGTGTGGAAATATCTGATTACTCTGATTATCACAATTACTTGCACCACAAAGACAACGAGGAGTCCGGTGGCACCTTAACTACTAACAAATGTATTTGGGCATAAGCTAAAAAGTGGGTTTTTTTACCTACGAAAGCATAAGCCCAAATAAATTTGTTGGTCTTTAAGGTGCCACCGGACTCCTCATTGTTTTTGTGGATACAGACTAACAGGGCTACCCCTCTGATACTTGCACCACAAAGGGTACTGTTGCCACAGCAATTCTGAATTAGGTCACAGGTTAATGTAGCAGCAAAAACATTCCAGCAAGTTCAGGACCTAATCAATGAGTTATTATCTGCATGTTGCCACACCAAGCAACATTGAGTTTGTCATACAAAGGGTGTCATGCATATAGTTCTTAACCTGTTGCTGCAAAGGGGATAGAAGAGGAGGAAGGTGGGGGGGGGGGGAGGATAGAATGGAATGAGAAGCATCCTGGAGCACTAGATAGCAAACTTGGCTCCTCCTATTTGGATTGGACTATCTTTGTTTTAACTGAGCCCCTGATAAACCTCTAGCTATTTTGCGTAAAATCTGTGAGCTGCTATATCTTCTGAGGCTATGTGTTGATTACATCTTAGATCCAAGAGTGTTCATGTGTTTGTGGATGGATGAACTGAATGCCTTTCTCCAGCAAGACATCCAGAACCACCACGGAGTGGAACATGGATAGTTGTTCTTGCACTGGAGGGATATTTAAAGCAGCAACTAAAACCCTGTGGTGGTCCCTTCAGTGTAAATCTACTATAGCAGAAATGTCTCTAGACTTGTGCCTATCAATCAAAGGCTGTGTGAATCCTCAGACTCTTCTGCTACAATGATCCGTTTTGTTTCCTGCTATAAAACCATCTGCTTACTGACCCTGGGAGCTTCAATCATTACTGCATTTATGCTGGTATATAGGAGCTATTTTCCTAGCTCTCTTTTATTTTACTGGCAAATTTATTTACTGCTTAACTATATTGGACTCATGGAAATATATAGAATACGAACAGCTAATAAATTCATTATGGTCAGCACTATTACCAATTGCAATGAGTAGCTGATGCATCTATGCAATTCTGCTGATGTCCCAGAGTGTTAGTTATTTGCTCAAGCAAAATGGGCCATAATTTAGATAGGAAATTCTTTATTCTTCATAACCTTGCAGTGACTGTGACAAAGGGGAAAAATAAACACCGTAGTGTTTCAAAAAGTACTCTGTGTGTGTGTGTGTGTGTGTTTGTGTGTCAGAGTCTGGATTTTGATCTGTTTTTTTCCCCATATCCCAAAAGATTCCTGTTTTGGCCCACCTCTAATAGAAAAGGACACCACAACAGGACACACACAACAGGAATTGTTGTTTTCATTTTGCCAACCTCATCAGTTGAAAAGTGTTTGTGCTGAAAAACCAAAACTGATCTGGGTCCCAGCTACACTGATTGGGGATTTTCTATCAAAATGTTTTTGATTTTCTTTTGTTTTGTTTTTGACAGAAAATGAAATTTCTGAAAAATCAATTATTTCCATGGGAAAAAATTCAGTTTTGCTGAAAAATTTTGAATCAATGTAAAATATTTTATTTTAGGTCATGTCAAACCAAAGACCAGTTCAATAGCTCCTATAATTACAACATAAAATAAACACCCGCAGAAAGTAAACGGAGCGGCTGCCTCTCTGACATGTCCCCCATAAAGGTCTTATGCTCTATGGTTAATATTTCTGCTTTGAATATTATACAATAACAAGATCATAGATGAGGCATATACATTCTAAATTCAATTGCTTCTCTTCATTATACCTCTGATGTTCCAGTTTTGGGCTTCTTATGAGGAGAAATAGCTAATTGTGTTGAGCTGTATGGTATTTCTGTGAGGTATATAGGACATATGTTCAGTAGATTATTTTCACATTGTTCTTACGCCTCCATATTAGAGAAACAAACCCCTGTTATTGGAGAACCTATCAATCACCTCTTAGGCTTATATCACCCATTCCTGTGCAATTATTGAGAAGTCAGAGACCATAGACCTGGATATCACTGAGAACTTCAGTAGGTTCCAGTGTGGTTTCCAGTGTCCAGTGTTCCTTTGGAGTGAATACTATAATGTAAGGGGTCATTCTGAGTTGCTCTCTGGCTGGTTATAGATCAGATCCAGAGTCATTTTCTTAACATTTTCAGAGGCTTTTGCCGACTGGCCATGAATTCTTTCTTTGGTGGCCTTGGGTGACTGAACTGAACTATTCTCTGGAGGTTCCTATCATACCTAAGACATAAAACTCTGTAGGTGATGATGGACAATTATACATCATCACTGAGGGATGTCCCCAGAAAACAGTAATGTTTCCATCAATGAGATTCCCACTGATGTCAGTGAGTATTGGATGGAACTTGTTGAGGGGATTTTCTTGGGCAGACTGAGTCAGTTCAAGACTTTAGCCATCACTTTCACCACACCCTGGTCCTTTAAAACTCATGTGTCAGGTCTGATATGAAATTATTTTCTACAGTTATACGATTAGCTCAGGTTGTTACCCAGTTCATACCACCAAACTGACTAGGTTTAATTATTTTAATACTCTCTTAATGGGAGTCTCGGCAGGGCTTCCACCTTTTTCCAAAAGCTTTCGTGGCCCATTTCCAACAGTTGATCCAGTAGCATGAGTAGCAATACAAGATTTAACCACACCATCCTGCCACTGGAGACACCATAACCAAGGACTGAGAGGTCCCCAAACTCTTTCATGGTGTCCTCCCAACAGCAGAGGATTTAGCCCCTTTGCCAGCCAATAGGAGCAAACAAAACAAACAAAGGTTGGCCAATCAGAGTGGAGGAAAAAAATTAATTTGAGCAGCAGAGCAGTATAGGGTAGGGTGACCAGATGTCCCGATTTTATAGGGACAGTCCCGATGTCAACTGTTGGAAATGGGCCATCCTGATTATCACTACAAAGGTGTTTTTTTCCTCCTGCTGATAATAGCCCACCTTAACTGATTATTCTCATTATAGTTGGCATGGCAACACACATTCTTTTTATGTCCTCTGTGTATATATATCTTCCTACTGTATTTTCCACTGCATGCATCCGATGAAGTGGGTTTTAGCCCACAAAAGCCTACGCTCAAATAAATTTGTTAATCTCTAAGGTTCCACAAGTACTCCTCGTTCTTTTGGCTGATACAGACTAACATGGCTGCTACTCAGAAACCTAAATTCATGTGTTTCCCAAACTATGGCAGCTAGATATGAAGTGGGAGCCTCATTGCCAGTTCTACCAGGTGATAGGGAATCAGCATCTGAATGGTGTGGCTTAGGGCTATCTTTGATGCATATTGCATTCACAGTGTTGGTCACCTCATCACTGAAAAAGATACAGCAGACAAAAGAAAGGTCAAGACAAGGCAGCAAATATTATTAGAGGCATGAGAAGTCTCTGAGGATCCTATAGAAGAAGAAAATCAGGAATAACGCCACTAAAGTCAAAATAAAATAAAATAAAATAAAATAAAATAAAAGTGTGATCAGACACAGGCCCTGTTGCTTTAGATTAGAAAAAGGAAGACATTACAAGCACATATGTTAAATATACTGTAATGAAGTGGCTTGCATGTTTGCATACCGCTGCCCTTTACTGAATGGGATCAGAACTGTTCAATTATGTGTCACAGGCCCAACAACTAAACGGGATTCTCTGTTAAATAAAGTGGTAGGTGCTTGTGGTTTTGGAGCAGAAAGAGCTGAATTCTATTCCGACTGTCCCTATCAAGTGATGTGTATCATAGTCAAAAACAGTCATGTATTTGTTACCATATACAAAATAATGAATGGTATAGAGAAAGCAGGTTGAGATTCTCTTATTTACTTTTTCTCATAACATAAAAAGGAGACACTCAAATTAAAAAGCAATGTGGGACCTGTAGCCTGCAGGGGCCTGTTGAATTATAGATAGATGGAGAGATAGAATGAATTGTTTTATATTAAATCTGATAATTCTTTAGCTTGACTTATTTCCATTTAGGGCTGGATGAACAAGTTGAAATAAAATGAATAAGAACCGTTGAGTCTTTGCACAAAATCAAACTATAGTTGAGCTCCACAACGTTGAAATTAACTATTTTGCATTATATTATACCTCTCAGCTGTTCCTAGTCTCATCTGGGAAAATGCATAAGAAAGCCTTTTCTTTGAGACTTAATTTTACAAACCCGACCATGTTTGTATACAGCCAGACATAAATCCAAATGCGTTTGGGTGTTCTCTGAATCAGAGTTTTGAAACTCTGGAGGTTCACCCGTCACTGCAGAAGCTGAAGCTCACTCTTCTTTGTAATCTTTTTTCCCTTTAATTGACATGACTTTTTTTATCTAGCTTTTCCTCTCTCTTAATCTAATGCAGCTGAATTATTAATGACTTTATCTTTCTCATCCATCCTCTGAAATGCAGTCAGAGAACACTAATGTCCAAGTGAATTAAGTATGGCTAGCTTAATTTTGAAAGGTTGCAGAGGCCTCACTTCTACTCTATTTTAAGAATTAAGCCAAAGCTCCCTGGCTCACAGTTAGTGCCTGCTGAGCCACCAGAGAAGGCTGCACACTGAATACCGGTAAGTGGAAATTTAAAAGTAAAGTCAAAATGTGCATCCAGCAGTCCATTAACAGGGCTATTCTTATATTGGGTCAAGTTCCAAAATGCTCTGGTAAGGTTTATTTAATGGCTATCTAGCTTTTTTTCAGTTGCCTAACACTCTGTCCCAACATATTAGCAGTAGCTGCTTTCTATTACATGCATCGTACAGTTACCTCAAAGGCATTTGGGTCCTTCCAATATGCGGAGCACTAAGGCAAGCTTGTTCCCTATCAACATTTACATGATTTTGAATCACAACAGTTTGTCACTCAGTAAATGAATGTAAATGAACCACATGACTAAGCTCAACAGCTGTTACAAAGACAAAGCCACCAGGAAGCCTGTGCTAGCTCACGTCCCTTTTGTGATGCATCCTTTAATTTAAATTAGATCTGCAGAGACCTTTTTAAAGATAGGCAATGATGAGTTATTGGCAGAGGGAATTTTATGTGCTATGATTGACCACTCTTGAGATGAAAGTATTTTGTCTACAGAAAGGACCCAGCATACATGAGTAGCAATACAAGATTTGACCACACCATCCTGCCACTGGAGACACCATAACCAAGGACTGAGAGGTCCACAAACTCTTTCATGGCATCCTCCCAACAGCAGAGGATGTAGCCCCTTTGCCAGCCAATGGGAGCGAACAAAACAAACAAAGGTTGGCCAATCAGAGTGGAGGGAAAAAAATAATCTGAGCAGCAGAGCAGTATAGGGTAGGGTGACCAGATGTCCCGATTTTATAGGGACAGTCCCGATTTTGGGGTCTTTTTCTTATATAGGCTCCTATTACCCCCCACCCTCTGTCCCGATTTTTTACATTTGCTGTCTGGTCATCCTAGTAGGGTCCCCTGGACAAAGGTGCCCAGTGCAATCGCACTGCCTGCCTTCCCCTAGAACCAGACCTGCCTTCCACTAACCATTAAATAAACACACATTTTCATTATTCTAGTCAGCTGAACCAAATTTGAATCTACAGTAACCTAGAAATGAAAGGCTTTACATCCTACCTCTGAGGAATCCAGTTTGTTTCTTGGAGGACATTTCTGTTCTGACCTTACACTAAGCTGCTGAGATGCAGTTGGAGCTGTGTTTGTCAAAATGTCACTGGCCTGTGTTCGCAATGTAAATGATAGAGTGCTGACTCCTGTCAATTCACTCCTGATTTTGACAGACAGTAGTTCTAAGATCTCTTCCAAAAACAGAACTGATTTAAGGTTCAGATGCATTTGGACTCTTGCATGGTGGCTTCCCTTTCAGATGTGATAGGCATCCTGGAAAAAACAGCAATGCACACACACAATCTGCATGAGGCTTCAGCTTTTATACAGTGCTGCAACATAAGGTAACTCCCTGACTGAACCTCAAGCCCATTATTAGTCCCGCTGCATAACAAACTTATTATACACAAATGTATGTCTTCCAAAAAAGAGACCAGTATATTATAGAAAGGTTCGTGAGTCTGAAAAGGTTTTAATACATTCTTTACAAAGACCTTCCTGCTCATTAAAAATGAAAAAGTGGATCTTGCTTTTCTATCCGTTGAGGAGGCGCAAATCAGAAAAAAGCTAAACTAGTGCCAGGGAACCAATCCCTTGCTATATGGTTCTGTTTCAATGTGATCAGATATTTTGGTTTGTATAAAATATTCATTTTCCTTCTATGACAAAGTGCAGTTAGGTTGGCAAATGTTATTATGTGTAAAGCTAATATCCTAATCAGATACAAATTGCTCTTTTATTGCCCCAGATACATGCTAAACAATGTGAACCATTAAGCTCTGTCTCTTGGTGAATCACTATCTTTAATCCTTCCTTATGCATTATTTAATATAGATCAAATCACCGTGCGCATTATATCCCCTTCATCATCAGAGTGGGGCTGTGTGTTCCACACTCTTCAGAGGGGAAGCTACAGTTGTAGTATTTGAAAATAAAGATTGGTGTAGTGATGGTCAGTTGGTTGATCCTATTCTGCCTGTGCCATGGAAGAACAGGTGCACAATCGATGAAATAAAAAGGAAAGCAATATAAAATGGATAAAGGGATTGTTTATTTATTTTTACATAACATAAGCTGCAAAAAGTGCTGCTGTGGGTTATTATTGATCAGTGTTACTGACCTCCTTTGTAAATTACTTTTGAGATCTATTCATGAAAAGGCCTATATAAGAGCTAGATATTTAAAATTTTATTTTTATTATTTATTACTGTATTGTTTTTGTTATTATTAAAATGAATCCCAGCACCATAGTATCTGAGTTGGTAATTCAGGGTCAAATTTTTAAAGGGCTTCTTCTCTTTTGGGTACATGCATTTATACTAAAATTTTAAAGGGCTTCTTCTCTTGTGGGTACATGCATTTATACCCCTGTATAATTACTACAATGGTGAATTCACTTTGGGAAATAATTTGTGCAAAGCAGCATCTGACTGAGCACACACATATGGCATGTGCACAAAGGCAAACCCTTCAAAAACATGGTCCTTGTGGTAAGTGATTAAAAAAAAAATCTTAAGCTACACAAATAAGGGTAACAATTCCTGGGGCTATCGGTCCTTATGCTTCAGGGCAATAACAAATCACCAGCTGTGGGGTCAGGAAGAAATGTCCATCACCCAGGAGTTTGTAGTACTGGACGATTAGGTAGGTGCTTTCGAGGTGAAAAGGGTTGTTTTTACCCTGTGATGAATCCAGTAAATGCTATTGCCTAAAGCAGGATGCTAGACTAGATGGACCATTAATCTATCTGTTCTGATATATCATATTTTGCATTCCACTAAAAACCCTTTATTTCCAGGGGTTAGTAATGTTGCAGTAAAGATTCTCTCCAAGCGTTCAGCACAGACAGTTCTGCCTGGGAGCCTTTACTTTAAAAAAATGTAAAAATTTGTTTTGGCTGTTTTCAAAACTATAGTAGGGCTTTTAGAAATCCTATCTCTATAACAAGCTGAACCAGAACCCAGTATCTGAATACTCCGGAATTTGGGGAAATTTAAGATCTAGATGTAGATCCAGATCAGAAGTTACCAACTGTGTGTCTCTAATTCTTTGACTGTGTTTCTTTGACCGTTATGCCTCTGTCACATGGAATTGCTTAGGTGGCTTACATGTGTTGATACAAAAAGACAGCAGTGATCATTAGAATTAAGCTTGTTAAGATTTCAGGTGTAATGAAATTCAGATACTCATAGCAACACACACACACACACACACACACACACACACACACACACACACACGCTAACTTATTTGTAGAAAACTACTTGAGATGAATATTCCTAATTCCACAATGCTCTAAATTATGTATGTGCATCTCTCTCCCTGTGCCAAACAGCTACTCATAATCTTGGACATTGCCTTTGCTTACTTTAAAGCTGTGCCAACAACATCCAAACACATATGCTTTTCAGCTATATTACTAGTGAGCAAAATGCCCAAATCCCAGCAAAATGTCTTTTACATTGAGATTGGAAAGACACAATTCCTCTGGTTCAATCTGCTAAACTCTCTCTCCATATTAAAAAACAAGTTCCATGGCTATGCATATGTATCTGGCTCTGAAATCCCACTGTTTCACATAACGGTCCTATTCTGAGCAACAGTGAACACCAATGGTGAGCACCTCATCTCTGCACTTATCAAGGGGCCCGCAGGACATCACATATCCAAATTCTGACATGTATCTCTTTCTATCTGTCAGTTTATTGATCTACTTACCTGTCTGTCTGTATAGATTCTTATGTTGCACCAAACACCAAAAGTAATGAAGTAATTGGTGTTACTCACTGGATTTATACCTGAAAGTGTGATATTAGAAAAGATGAACTGGAGTACATAAAGAAGACACGGTAGTGTAACTTTTAAGAGATTTGTGTGAATAGTTTATTTGATTTTGGTCCAGGTGCTTTTAAGTTCCATTCACTAACTCAAGTTTCATAAAAGTGTTGGGACTCAAATGATCTTGAAAACCCAAAGTGAGAGTCTTCAGAAATCATCTAATTCTAACTCATTTGATGTTGCACTCCATCTGGAAATGCAAATTTCCCATAAATCTGATGTGAAACTATAAATCAACCTCAGATTTGCATGAAACAAGACCCATGTTTGCTTAAAAGCTTCACTGATTGGAAATGGGAGGAAAAACCTGTAAAAATAGTCATGAAATTCTGCTTGTGATCAAAATTGTATCACCAGTGAAATTTTCTGACCATCTTTAGTCACTAATCTCAGTGAGCAATCTCCAAGTTTTGAATTTGTGAAATATCAAACCAGCTGAGTTTCTTGTAGTTTTAAGTTCTGTTATCATTCTTTAGTAGAGTTTTCTTAACCCTGGTCTACATTACATGGTTAGATCGAATTTAGCCGTGTTAGGTCGATTTAAAAATGACCGCATCCACACAACCAACCCCATTCCGTCAACATAAAAAGCTCTTAAAATCGACTTCTGTAGTCCTCTCCGGCAAGGGGAGTAGTGCTAAAATCGAGCTTGCTGGGTAGAATTTGGGGTACTGCGGACACATATCGACGGTATTGGCCTCCGGGAGCTATCCCAGAGTGCTCCATTGTGACCGCTCTGGACAGCAGTTTGAACTCTGATGCACTAGCCAGGTACACAGGAAAAGCCCCACTAACTTTTGAATTTCATTTCCTGTTTGGTCAGCAGCACAGGTGACCATACAGTCCCAGAATCGCAAACGAGCTCCAGCATGGACCGAAAGGGAGACACTGGATCTGATTGCTGTATGGGGAGAAGAATCTGTGCAAGCAGAACTCCGATCCAAAAGAAGAAATGCAAATATATTTGCCAAAATCTCACAGGGCATGTTGCACAGAGGCTACACCGGGGACACACAGCAGTGTTGTGTGAAAGTTAAGGAGCTCAGGCAAGCCTACCAAAAGACAAAGGAGGCAAATGGTCGCTCCGGGTCAGAGCCCCACACATGCTGCTTCTATGAACAGCTGCATGGCATTCTAGGTGGGAACCCTACCACTATCCCATCACTGTCCACGCCTACAAGGGGGGAGTCTCATGAAACATGGAGGAGGATTTTTTGGATGAGGAAGAGGAGGAGGAGGAGGAGAAGGAGGAGAATGCGCAGCAGGCAAGCGGTGAATCCATTCTCCCCGGCAGCCAGGAACTTTTCATCACCCTGGAGCCAATACCCTCCCAAAGCGGGATCCCTGACCCTGAAGCCGGAGAAGGCACTTCTTGTGAGTGCACATTTGTAACTACAGTACAGGGTTTAAAAGCAATAGTGTTCATGGTCACCTGGTTGAAACAGGAGAATTGTTGTAAGGGAACAGTAAAAGGACCCCGTTCATGCTGGGCTGTTTGCGCTTGGCTAAAAGGGATCATCCCAGAGAATGGCTATGCGGTGGGGTGGAGGTAGGTGTGTGTGCTGCACATCTACCCAAATATTGCAGCCCCTCCTTTTAAATGTGAAACCCAACCCATTGCTTGCTCTGGTAAAGGGAGGCACTGCAGTTTGAAAACATTCCCACATGTTATGAAGGCATAAGAAGCCAACCCAAATTTACTCTCTCTTTTTATCTCCCCAAAGGTGCAAATGTGGCTACGCTCCCCCTTATCACCTCCGTCTCTGAGGTTATCGCAGATTAGAAGGCGAAAAAAGCACACTCGCGATGACATGTTTTCTGAGCTGATGCAGTCCTCCCGCACTGATAGGGCACAGCTCAGTGCATGGAGGCATTCAGCGGCAGAGGCCAGGAAAGAATTGAGTGAGCATGAAGAGCGGAGGCAGGACGTGAAGCTGAGGCTAATGGGAGAGCAAACGGACATGATGAAGCGTGTGTAGGAGCTGCAGGAAAGCCAACAAGAGCACAGACCCCCACACTGCATCCACTGTATAACCGCCAACCCTCCTCCCCATGTTCCATAGCCTCCTCACCCAGACGCCC
This sequence comes from Chrysemys picta bellii, assembly GCF_011386835.1. Taxonomy (NCBI): domain Eukaryota; kingdom Metazoa; phylum Chordata; order Testudines; family Emydidae; genus Chrysemys; species Chrysemys picta. Next base: position 119,511,001 of record NC_088794.1, on the reverse strand, counting down.
AAGAACGTGGGTGCGGGGAGGCTCCGGGCATCCAGCCACTCCACTCCAGAGGATGGCGCAAGCAACATAAGGCTGTCATTCAAGAAGTTTCATTTGTAGTGTGGCCACAATAAACAATGTTGCCTTGTCCTTCCCTCCTCCCCCACCCTAAGGGGGCTACCTTATCCATTATCTATTTTTTTTAATTATTAAAAAAAGAATGCATGGTTTCAAAACAATAGCTACTTTATTTTGAAGGGGGAGGGTGGTTGGCTTACAGGGAATTAAAATCAACAAAGGGGGCAGGTTTGCATCAAGGAGAAACACACACAACTGTCACACTGAAGCCTGGCCAGCCATGAAACTGGTTTTCAAAGCCTCTCTGATGTGCAGTGTGCCTAGCTGTGCTCTTCTAATAACCCTGGTGTCTGGCTGCTCAAAATCAGACATGAGGTGATTTGCCTCAACCTCCCACCCCACCATAAAGTCTCCCCCTTACTCTCACAGATATTATGGAGCACACAGCAAGCAGCAATAACAATGGGAATGTTGGTTGCGCTGAGGTCTAACCTAGTCAGCAAACAGCACCAGCGAGCTTTTAAATGTCCAAAGGCACATTCTACCACCATTCTGCACTTGCTCAGCCTATAGTTGAACTGCTCCTTACTACTGTCCAGGCTGCCTGTGTAAGGCTTCATGAGCCATGGGAGCAAGGGGTAGGCTGGGTCTCCAAGGATAACTATTGGCATTTCAACATCCCCAATGGTAATTTTCTGGTCTGCGAAGTAAGTCCCTTCTTGCAGCTGCTCGAACAGCCCAGAGTTCCTAAAGATGCGAGCGTCATGCACCTTTCCCGCCCATCCCATGTTGATGTCAGTGAAATGAACCTTGTGATCCAGCAGTGCTTGCAGCACCATTGAGAAGTACCGCTTGTGGTTTATGTACTGGTTGGCAAGGTAGTCCAGTGCCAAGATTGGGATACGCATTCCATCTATCACCCCACCACAGTTAAGGAACCCCATTGCAGCAAAGCCATCCACTATGACCTACACATGTCCCAGAATCACTACCCTTGATAATAGAATGGCAACGATTGCATTGGCTACTTGGATCACAGCAGCACCCACAGTAGACTTGCCCACTCCAAATTGATTCCTGACTGACCAGTAACAGTGATGCGTTTCAAGCTTCCACGGGGCTATTGCCACTCACTTCTCAACTGTCAGGGCAGCTCTCATCTTGGTATTCCTGCACTTCTGGGTGAGGGAAAGCAACTCACAGAGTTCCAGGAAAATGGCCTTATGCATGTGCAAGTTTCGCAGCTACTGTGAATCATCCCATACCTGCAACACTATGCAATCCCACCAGTCTGTGCTTGTTTGCCTGGCCCAGAATCGGCATTCCACTGTATCAACCAGCCCCACTGCCACCATGATGTCCCAATTGCCACAGCTCGTGCTTTCAGGAACATCTTTGACCATGTCCTCATCAAAATCCTCTTCGTGCTGGCGTCTCTTAGTCCATTTCTGCATATACTCAAGGATAACTCATAAGAAACGAAAGCAGGGATTCCCAGGGTCAACCTGTGCTAACTCTAAAAAGACATTCAGTGTTGACAATTTACTACTTCTCTGTCAACTTTTGGAACCATAGACTAAGCTCATTTTTATATATATGTTGCCTGCTTTAACCTCCAAATAGCTCTCTCATTTCTTTTTTCCTAGTTAATAAATTCTTAGTTAGTTTACTATAGGATTGGCTACTAGAATTGTCTTTGGTGTAAGATCTAAGGTACCAATTGATCTGGGGTAAGTGACTGGTCTGTTGGGATTGGGAGAAACCTGAATATTTTGTGATTTTTGGTGTCAGTAACCATTTATCACTAAGTCCAGCTTGCCTTGGTGGAAGGATGGATTGGAGTACCCAAGGGGACTGTATGTGACTCCATAGTAAGATTGTTACAGTGACCCAGGAGTTCACATTTGTGACTGGGTTGGTGAAATCTAATTATAGAACATACCACCGGATGAGTTTTCCGTCCTGCTTTTAAGTCTGCCCTGATGTTGGCACTCTTGGTCGTGAGCCACTCCAGACAGTGTGACAGGGATAATCAACTTACTCAAAATGAAATGCCATCAATCACTAAATAGAGAAATAGGGTAGTCTCCAATGTGAATAAATAATTTTAATCAGAACAAACTTCATTTAATGCTATTTCAACACATTTGATGCTGTGTGTTCCATTAATAAAATTACATTTCTCCGAAATGCTAATATAGGAGAAAATAGTTTGATAGTTTAATTCCATGAATCCTTTTATTATCTCTGTATTCTAAACTATTAGCACAGTGGCTGTCCATGCATATCCTGTACTCAAATTCTTTTCATGCAGCACATCAGGGAAAAGGCAAATAAGCAACAAGTCATTCACTTCATCATCTGTGCTACAGTACATATAACAGAATTGTTAAGGTAGCAATTTTGAAATAAAATCTATACTGTGTCTAAGAATCTCATATAATTAACATTGGCAATTAAAAGACTGACATGTTATAGGCCACAAAGAAATTCTAATAGCTTTAAAACAAACTGCAAATCTAGAACATATGACAGAATCTTAGGAAAGATAAGGTGCTCAAGAAGATTATTTCCAAGAGAGATTGTTCTTTGTAGTGTGGATGAAAGACTCAGCAGTCGGGGCAGGGCATGAAAGTGTCAAGCTAAATTTCCAGTCTTTACTGAGTGATTCCAAAGGACTGAAAATCAACGTGAATAAGTGATCTGGACTTCCACCTGAAACTAGAACCAGACATGACCCAAATCTTCCAGTTCAAAAACTAAAGTTTTCCACTCATTTTTCTATTTTCAATAGAGCTGGGTGAACAGTGAGAAAATATACACAATTGCAAAATATATCCTAGAATACTTAAGGAGCTGACTGAGGTTATATGTGAGCCATTAGCAATTATCTTCGAAAACTCTTGGAAGATGGGAGAGATTCCAGAGGGCTAGAAAAGTGCAAATATAATACCAATCTATAGAAAGGGAAATAAGGACAATCTGGGGAATTACAGACCAGTCATCTTAATTTTAGTACACAGAAAGATAATGGAGCAAATAATTAATCCATTTCCAAACACCTACAAGATAATAAGGTGAGAAGTAACAGTCAACACAGATTTGTCAAGTCCAAATCATATCATATCAACCTACCAAATCAAGGTAACAAACCTTGTGGATGGAGAGGAAGCGGTAGATGTGGTATATCTTGACCTTAGTAAGGCTTTTGAAGGCATAACCTTCTTATAAACAAACTAGGCAAATACAGCCTAGATGGAGCTACTATAAGGGGAGGAGGTACATAACTGGTTGGAAAATGATTCCCACAGAGTAGTTATCAATGGTTCACACAGTCAAGCTGGAAGGGCATATCGAGGGAGGTCCCACAGGAATCGGTCCTGATCCTGTTCAATATCTTCATAAATGATTTAGATAAAGGCATAGAGAGTACACTTACAAAGTTTGTGGATGATACCAAAATGGGAGGGGTTGCAAGTGCTTTGGAGGATAGGATTAAAATTCAAAATGATCTGGACAAACTAGAGAAATGGTCTAAAGTAAATAGGATGAAATTCAATAAGGGCAAATGCAAAGCACTCTTTTTAAGAAGGAATAATCAATTACACACATACAAAATGGGAAATGACTGCCTAGGAAGGAGTACTGCAGAAAGGGATCTAGGGGTTATAGTGAGTCACAAGCTAAATATGAGTCAACCATGTAACACTGTAGCAAAAAAAAAAAAAAAACATCATTCTTGGATGTAATAGCAGAAGTGTTGTAAGCAAGACACCAGAAGTAATTCTTCCATTCTACTCTGCACTGATAAGGCCTCAGCGGGAGTATTGTTTCCAGTTCTGGGTACCACATTTCAGGAAAGATGTGGACAAACTGGAGAAAGTCCAGAGGAGAGCAGCAAAATGATTAAAGAGCTAGAAAACATGACCTATAACAAAAGATTGAAAAAATTGGGGTTGTTTAGACTGGAGAAGAAAAGACTGAGGTGGGACATGATAACCGTTTTCAAATCATAAAAGGCTGTTACAAGGAGGAGGGTAAAAAGTTGTTCTCCTTAACCTCTGAGGATAGGACAAGAAGTAATGGACTTAAATTGCAGCAAGAGAGGTTTAGGTTACACACAAGGAAAAACTTCCTAACTGTCAGGGTAATTAAGCACTGGAACAAATTGCCAAGGGAAGTTGTGCAATCTCCATCATTGGAGGTTTTTAAGAACAGGTTAGATAAACACCTGTCAGGAATGGTCTAGTTATTATGTTTTCCTGTCTTGAGTGCAAGAGACTGGACTACATGACCTTTCAAGGTCCCTTCCAGTCCTATACGACTATGATTCTATGAAAATCAGAATCATGGTTTGATCTGACCATCTTCATACCTTTTGGTTTGTCATTCTATCCACATTCATATCACTGCAAATGTTAGGGGAGGAGTTGTTGTTAGGATTAATACAGGTATTATCATGAAAAAGATTCTGAACTTCTGTGCTTATGCCAGAAGTGCTCATTCAGTCAGGGAAGAGAAACAAAAATGTGATTTTTTTGATTTAGTTCATTATTAAGGATTCTCAAACAACACTGCAGCCCAAAGAAAATAGGTTCCCAAATACTATTAATCAAATGATTATGAGTAATGACCAAATTTGGGAGAATCACACTTTGATAATAGAAAGAAACAATGTGGAAAATTCAATAAACTGTTCATAACAAAGAGTTTGAGCAGCTATAATTTTCAGTGTGCAGTTTATGTAAATCCAGGTTATATCCAGGACTGGAAATGATGAAGTACTATAAGGTAAACTGTTCTCACATTATTTCTGGTTAACCCATAGAGAGGAAGAACAAAAAGTTTCATAAGGTTCTTCTCAGAGTCTTCATAGTCTTTAGAGCTGGTCAGAAAATGGAATTTCCATCCTACAAGAAATTCAGATATTTTGACATTTGTTTTTGTCACAAATCAGGGTGAAAAATTAAAATCTCGAAATATTTAATGGAATGGAAGTTCTGTCATATTTTAATTTGGAAACTTGAAAATGACCTTCTCAAAATATTATCTTTGATAAAGTCAAAACACAATATCATATCATAGTTGAAATGAAATGAGAAACTCCAAACAAAATATTTCATTTAGTTTTTTAATTGTTTTGAAACTTTTCCATCAAAATGAATGTTTCCACAAAATATTTCAAATTTGACAAAACTACATTTCCTTTCAGACTACTTCTACTGAAAAACTGTCGATTGGCTCTGATCTTCTTGCAAAGTTTCTGTTCACAGTTCAGATAAGGTTGGGATCAGTTTCTGAGTTCTCCATTGCATTTCCAAACCAAACTATTTGAGGTTTGCCAACTCTAGTCAGAGTTTGGTATCACATGTTGGAAGTACTGGTGATAAGAAAGAGGTATCTTCTGGAGTGTCTCTCATGTCTTTGCCCAGTCAGCATTAGAACAACAGTGTCATGTCATCTTCAGAAATGTGTTCTGAGGCAGTATCATGATATTCATCTCTGGGTTATCAAGACACTATGTACCTACCTACAGGTTCTTCCTATGTTTGGAGATGATCATTGGAGGGGAATTGTCTTCAGACTTGCTCTTTATCTATGAGATGTGGTTCAGACAAAATGCCAGCCTCTTACTTACCTACGACAATACATAAATGCTTTGCAAATTTCACTATTCTAGAGTGAGAGTAAGGCTGTTGGAGTAGCTATTACTAAGGATACGATTTTCAAGAATACCTATGTCACTAAGTAGCTTTTCAACATTCCACTCCCAAATATGTTTAGGGTATTATAAATCCTTAATACATATTTAGAAACATCAGATTTGTTTCTCCAGATCAGACTAGTAATCCATTTAGTATTGTCTCCCCCACACTGCACTTAGCTTATTATTTAATTATGAATACCAAATTTTGAAATCATTTTGAAAATGAGATTGTGTTTATCTGGCTGCTTCTCTGATCTCTATTTTTTAATAATAACTATTATTTTAAGAGGCTAAAATAGCATCTGTAATGGGGACATGAATGACAAATTCATCCCTGCTGTAACATCATTGAGATCAATAGAATGACACCAGGGATTAAGCTAATCCAGTACAAGGAACTAGACAACTCAAATTTAGTTGTACCAAACAATGGAATCCATCATTTCTAAGGCTTCTGGGTAAGCATTGACCAAAATTTGTAACTAAAGATGGGTTCAGACTCAAGCTGTTTGGAAAATGTCATAAATATTTAATAGAAAAATGACTGAACATTTTCCTGATGAAAATTTTGATGGGAAAAATATTTTTTCTACCTGTTCTAGCCTAAACAAAAACCCTCCATCCCTGAAAATGCCTGAATTTTGGGGAGCTTCACATCCGGTTCTGAACTTTGGCATTTAGGCCTATTTCTAATTAGCATTGTCTGAAATGAGCTGGTGGCCCTGGAAGATTCCATCCACCTAATCAGACTCTCGTCTTGCATCTCAGTTTCTGAAACACTCTTTTCTCTGGCCTTGACAAATGCCATCTTGCCTCACTGATATCCATTCGGAATGCTCCTGCAGAGATCATTTTCGTAGCCTGTCACTTTGACTATTTCACCCCTCTCTTTGAATCCCTTCACTGATTTCCTTTACTCTTTTATATCAAACATAAGATATTTTTCTTCACTTTCAAGGCCTTCATGATCTATCCCTACCTTATGTTTCATCTCTCATTCAGTATTGAAAAGTCAGCTCCCAACTTTGATTGGCCCATGATGCCAGCCTTCATCTCACAATTGTTAAATTTTCAAACAAGCTCCTTTGTCCTTTCTCCCAGGATGCCCTTCATATATTTAGGCGAAGCTCCCTGTAACCATTACACAGCCACTTAATTATTCTCCTTCAAATTCCTCCTTCAAATTCTACTCTGCTGTGAGGCCTAGAAAAAAATTGACAATGGTTAGGCTGCTAGTGTGCTGAGCCCATGGTCTATGATACAGACCAATATTGTCTCATTGTTTCCTTGTACTCACCCATCTGTCTGTATCCAGCTGTTGTCTCTTGTTTTATTCTTAGGCCAGGTCTACTTTACCACTTGCTTCAGTATAACTTATTTTGCTCAGGGGTGTGAATTAGCCACACACCCCCGCCCCCCAAGCAATCTAAGTTACACAGACCTAAGCACCAATGTGGACAGTGCTATGTTGGCGGGAGAGCTTCTCCCGTTGACATAGCTACCACCTCTCACGGAGATGGATTTATGATGCCGACAAGAGAGCTCTCTCCTGTCGGCATAGAGTGGACAGGGGAAAGGAATATAAACAAAATCCAAATAATATTTGTTTGTATTCGTATTCATTTATTGAAATTTAAATAGTAAAAAAAATTCCAACAAAAGGCTGTAGGTGTCATAACGCTCAATTAATAACATACTTCCAACAGCATTAAGCAATCAATTTGACAGGAAATTGGTCAACCAGTCAGCCACCAACAAAAAGCTCCTGTCCACCCCTCTCACCATTCCAGGAGCTTCTCCCCAATCCCCATTGAATACATAGATGTCTTTGACATCATTCAGAGTAGTTTTGGACCTAAGGGAGTGTGAGAGGAGCAATTTTCAGTCTTACGGCCCTCACAGAGGTCTAGCTAGCTGCCCTGCTAGCAGTCCTCTCTCTTATACAAGTATACTTTTACTTATTGTGTGTATGTATACAGTTTGCATCTTCAAGGTTCTTTACAGAAATGAATTAGTCCTCACAACACCATGATGAGTTCATAGAGGGGATTGTTCTGATAATTAGGGGGCCAGTAGGGATAGTTGTGATAATCTAGCCTGACTTCCTATATAGCCATAGAACTTCCCCAATATAATTCCTAGAGCTTATTTCTGAAAGTTATGGACAGATTCCCATCTGATGAAGTGAATGGAGCTATGGCAATTTACATCACCTTTATAATCCCCGTTCCATTTGACAGATGGAAAAACAGAGGTAGAGAAGTGAAGTGACTTGCCAAAGGCCACAGAAACAGTAATTGTCAGAGCCAGGATTAAAATTCAGGAAATCCTGTTTTTTTTCCTGATGGAGTACTAGCGTGCCTCTCTCCCATTCAGGGCTCTTACTAATGCTCTTTTTCTAGGTGTTTTTAATGGAGCAGGGTGATCCAAACTTATCAGATGAAGATGCATTGGCTATAAGGCACCTGAGAGCTTCACCTAATGAGCGTATGGACTGTGAAGACTACAGATCTCACTATGCAATTCTGAGGTAAGATACCACACCAGTCAGCTCAAAAGAGAACCTTGCATTGGTGAACACAGGTCAGCAGGTATTTAAAAATAAGGGCTATAATAGTTTGGATTGTGAAGCAACGTGAAGACGTTCACTGACTGACCTGGGTTTAATTGCACATATACTGCTTGTTAAATGGTAGACCTCCAGCCTTGATTACTCTGCCTGGTATACGCACAACACAAAGCTGTACCACATAAGCAGTGGGTAAGATTCTGATTTAATTTACAGTATTGCTGCCCCCAATCATTCAAAATTGGCAAGTCAGACACCCCTCTACCCCATCCCCCCAATAATTTGACTGGAGACTTTTTGAAAATAGTAAATTTGGGGGTCCTTTTATTTCACTTCTAATATTATTTCCCTTTATGGTTCATGGTTTCAAGCTTTTCTTTACAACCAGGAGAGCTAGAAATTTACTTTATCTTTTAAATACAAGTTGAGATTTTCAAATAATTACATGGGTCCAGGAGCTGGGGCTTGGAGAAAACACCTAGAATCATGAAACTTCTAATAAAATTATGAGACTTGGCAACATTGCAATTACACCAGTATTAAATCCACAGTAACTCGATTGAAAGCAGTGGCATTTTTTGAGACTTGCACTGAGGTAACTGAGATCAAGATTTGGCTCAGAATATGTGAATACCAGCCTTATGCTGGTTATGGAGGATGTCAGGATGCTTGTTATCCCCTAACAGGTACAGCTAAGAATACGGGATGATTGCTGTTAAGCACAAAATACAATGGCTGTCCTGGGCCATGTTGTAAAATTTACAGCAACTTTTAACCCAAGAGTCACTCTGTTTTAGGAAATAACATCAGCAGCCACTGCTATAACCATATAGGGCCAAACTGAGCCCTGACATAAATGCATGTGTCATAAACATACAGCTACGGGTAACATAAAATCCCTCCTTTACCTGTAAGGGGTTAAGAAGCTCAAATAACCTGGTTGGCACCTGACCAAAAGGACCAATAAGAAAAGATGATACTTTCAAATCTGGGGGGGAGGTTTTGTTTGTTCTCTCTGGACGAGAGAGGGACCAGGCAGGAAAAAATAATCTTCTAAAAACCTACCTGAAATGAGCATCTAAGATTACAAAAATTGTAAGTAAAAGCATGGAAATGTGTTAGATTATCTTTTGGTTTAGCTTGTGAATTTTCCCTATGCTAGGAGGGAGTTTTATTCCTGTTTTTTGTAACTTTGAAGCTAAGCCTAGAGGGGAATCCTCTGTGTTTTAAATCTTTTTATTTACCCTGTAAAGTTACTTTCCATCTTGATTTTGCAGGTGTGATTCTTTTACTTTTTTAAAAAATAAAATTCTTCTTTTAAGAACCTGATTGATTTTCAGTGTCCTAAAAACCCAGGGGTTTGGCCTGTGCTCACATTGTACCAATTGGTGAGGATATTATTCTCAAGCCTCCCCAGGAAAGGGGGTGAAGGGGCTTGAGGGAATATTTTGGGGAAACAGGGATTCCAAGTGGCCCTTTTTCCAGGATTTTTATCTAAATCACTTGATGGTGGCAGCAATACCATCCAAGGACAAGGAAAGGATTTGTGCCCTGGGGAAGTTTTAACCTAAGCTGGTAGAAATAACCTTAGGGGGTCTTTCATGCGGTCCCTACATCTGTACCCCAGAGTTCAGAGTGGGGAGGGAACCCTGACAACATGTAATTCAGGTAATGCTGAATTTGGCCTATGGTGTATTCAAACAATGAGTTGCACAACCAGCAGCTTGGATTTGCCTGAGAATCTCCTCATCTAATGTGATACACACATGCTGATGGTTCTAAAAAAGAATTCTCCTTCTTTCTCTTGTTACTCAACCAAAATCATTTTTTTTTAAATCCGCTGACAAAGCTAATATCTTCTCCATCAGTTTACTATAGTAAAACTCCAGTGGAAAAGAGCAGGATGCAAAATATTTAACTTAGCTCTCCTTACAAAACAAAGAGAGGAAAATTACATTACAAATAATTAAAAAAAAAAAAAACCGTCTGCTGCAGTTTTTCCTGCTGTCTAAGATATACACAAAAATCAGATTTCTCTGTTTCAGGAATTCCTTCAAATAACCCCACAGCCCCGGAACTCATCACAGATGTAGCAGATCAGCAAACATTTAAGGATGAGGCTAACAATTAAAGTGGTACCTGAAAGCACTGCTCAAAGGACTTGTCAGTGTTTCCATTGTGAAGTATGTTTTCAGGGTAGCTCGCTTAGCTCAGCGGTAAAAATGACCCAGATATGATAGATGGCACAGATATGATTGAGAGGGTTTTTTAAATTGGAAATTAATCAATTTTGTCTTATTTTTCAAGTTTGTCTTATTAATAAAATTTGTCTTATTTTTATTTAATTATTTTAGCAAAAGTAATACGTTGCAGTTCTATTGCCCTGTCCCTCTGGAGAAGTCAAAGTTTCCAATATACATTCATTAAATAAGCTTTACAACATCCCTGTGAGAATACTGAAGTAGTATGATTATCCCCATACTATTTTAAAGATGGGGAACCCAAGGCACAGGTCACACAGAAATCCATTAGCCAAGAATGGATCAGTATCCAGATCTTAAGACTCAAAGTCTTGACATTTAATCATTAGACTGTGGTCTCTCACGCAGAGTCTCAGAGATTGAGGTCTTCTACTCATCCACATAGCAGGTACAACAGCACTTCAGATTTTCCACAAAGCCCCAGCAATTTGCTCCAATTTTGATCGCAAGGACCACCTATAGGGATGAGTATGGAGTTTCAATTTTCCAGACATGCATTTCTTATCCTCTCTGCAGAAATCTTTAATTATGGGACACATGTCTATTAATTACTTTATTTTATTTTATTATTGTAATGCCTAGCAGTCCTGGTCATAGATGAGGTCCCCATAGTACTAGGTGCTGTACAAGCACAGGCTAAAAAGACAGGCCCCAAAGAGCTCAGAATCTAAGGTCTAGTCTACACTGGAAGTGCTACATTGGCACAGCTGCACTTATGCAGCTGCACCGCGTCTGGTGAAGACACTCTTTGTCTACAAGAGATCTCCTGTCGGCATCATAAACTAACATCATATCACTAACTTGCTGCAAAATGCTTCAGAGTTAGAGAAAACAGCCTGCTTTCTGCTTCTGGGGTCAGCTTCTCCCAGCCCACACAGGGCACATGGCCTTTTGTAAAGCAGCTGCCTCGAGTGCTTGCCCTCATGGAGTCTGAGTCCAGCTACAGGGAACCTATTGAGAATATCCAAAACTCTCACATGCAATTACAGAAAATTCTGGATGTGGAGTGCTAATTGTGCATCGACCTAGCAACAATGACCCAGACACAACTCACTCCTACCCACCCCCCAATAGATCTCTTAAAGAGATATTTCCCTAATAATCACATGGTTTATACTTACACACAAAGGCATTCAATAGATGAAGTTCCAATATAATAAGATGTGGCAGGCATTAACTCATAAGATGAACCTATTATTAATTGTTATTATTAATGTATATGGCTTGGGATATGCGAGAGCCAGGGTTTTTTAAAGAATTTTAGACAGTAAACTAATAGGGTTTTAAAAATATATAATTCCTGGGGAGCTGAGATACCAACACTAGGAGAATCCTTTCAATGCCAATGACTAGGGGCAAAGGACCTAGGTTTCTTTTACCTCCAGACCCATTCACACATACTCTGCAGTCATAGAAAAAAGGAAGATTAATAGATTACAAATTGTTGTAAATCCAGTGTCCCTGTTGAGAGCATGAATTTTAGTATCTAACAGAGTTATGAATTTAAGTTCCCAGGCTCATCTTTTGAAGGTGTTGCACAAGTTTCTTTTGAGGATGAGGACTGAGAGGTAAGGTATGGAGCAATCATTTTGTGAACAGTGTTCAGCCATAGGTGATAAGGTGTTTTTGTCTTTTATCATTTTTCTGGGTGAGTTCATTCAAGAGTATAGTGATTATTTGCTTTCACCCCCATAGTTGCTGTTGGGGAATTTGATGCACTGGATGAGGAACAACACGTGTTGGGATAGGCATGTGTAGGATCCTGGATCTTGAAAGATGAGCTGTATGACTATTGATCATCGTAGCAGAGGAGATATGTCTGCAGATTTGGTATCTGTTGTTCTGGCAGGGTCTGGTGCCTCTTAGTTGACACATGTAAACCCCTTATACTCAGGGACGGCTCCAGGCACCAGCCCACCAAGCATGTGCTTGGGGCGACACCTGGAAGGGGGCGGCATGGCGCGGCGCGGCACTCCGGCCCGAGAGCAGGGCTGCGACTGGGCTCACGCCCTCCCCGCGGTGCTCCGGCCACCGGGGAGAGCAGAGCCCCAGCCGGGCTCTCTGCCCTCCTCCTGGCACTCTGGCCACCGGGGAGAGCGGAGCCGCGGCTGGCTGGCCGCCCTCCCGCCGGCGCTCTGGCCGCCGGGGAGAGCAGAGCCCCGGCTGGGCTCTTCGCCCTCCTCCCAGCGCTCTGGCCGCCGGGGAGAGCGGAGCCGCGGCTGGCTGGCCGCCCTCCCGCCGGCGCTCTGGCCGCCGGGGAGAGCAGAGCCCCGGCCGGGCTCTCTGCCCTCCTCCCGGTGCTCTGGCCACGCCCCCTGGGGCGGCAAAAAAGCCAGAGCCGGCCCTGCTTATACTTAACAACATGTCCCACCTGGTATTTTGCTGTTACACTGTGGTTACCTTTTCCAGACTTGAAGAATTACTCTGAGAAGCTTGAAAGCTTGGTCTCTTCCACCAACACAAGTTGATCCAATAAAAGATATTACCTCACCCACCTTGTTTCTCTCAATAGAAATACTATATCAAAACATAGATGTCTATAAGGAATATGAACCTGATCCTCATCTTTTGTAGGTCAGTGTCTCCACTGAAGTCAACGGAACGATGACAGTTTATAATAGCTGAGGCTTCGGCACTGTCTGTTAACCTATCTGTGGTGGGAGTTAAGGTTGTGCACTTGAGTGTGGTCGACAGGAATCTGAAATGTGCGCTGTGGCTGGTTATGTATTAGAAGCACAAGGGACTTTGTTCTGGAAGTGAGGAGTCAATGGGTGCACAGATAAGCCGTGTGGTATTTGGGTGATAAAGCATTGGCTTTAGCTGACAAATTCCTTGATTTTTAGTGATGGCATTGGTGGGATGTGCACTTGAAAAGCAATAATCCTAAGCACACAAAGCTTTTGTTTTAAGTTATAGTTACAGGTAATTCTTAGAAGCTTTTATCCCATGTCTGTTTATGCAGCCCTCTGATTATTTTTGTTCTTCTTCTTTGAGTTCCTTCCAATTTGTTAATATCTTTCTAGTAATGTGGTACCAGCTGTGAACTCACCAGTTCTATATAAAGCAAGATTTACTTTGCAGAAAGAGATGGGCAATGCTCCTCATTACAGGATTGCTTCAGGTTATGCTAACCTAGGATATTTTCCCTCATTAAAAATTGACCTTAATTTTTCAAGACTTAAAGCCAGCCTGGTGTGAAACATCGTTTATTGAACAGAGTTTGTCTCATGCACATTTGAAAAGGTCCTTTAACTCTTCATTCAAATGTAATGAGGTCTTGCTCATCCTGATTGTTTTTGCTGTATTTTTTATTATTGATTTTATAACCTGTAGCTCAGGATTGTTTTCATAGATGGCAGTTGGTGGAGCCTAGCCTGATACTTACCATGTGTTTGTTTCTGCTGCACAGTTCTCTCTTTGTTTCCCAAATCCATTCAGCATGTCATTTATATCCCTATATGCTGTTTCAGAAACTCTGTTCTACTGTCTCCTCCATCAGCTTACTACAAGGAGCAGACATTGCTTTAGAGTGTGTTTGTGAAGATTGTGCTACGGTAAATAAAACTTCTGTGTGCTTCTATGAAAACGGTCAGTGCCCAAAGACTCATTTTAGGTATTACTGGAACCGCTCTGTGAAGAATTTGTTGGCAAATAATTCAAAGAAGATCAATGTGGAAAGCATCAGTGGTTTATATAAACACTCAAATTCCCACCTGATAGGAATGTTCAGCCAAAACTCTTCATTCTGAATTAAGGGTGCAATGGAATGCCTCCTTATAAACAGGCTGTACCCGGGAGTTGTGAAAAGAGGATGTAGAGGAGAAGAGATGAGGGAAGCATATGGAGGACCGTAGATTCTTTGTGTAAGTAATTAAAGTTACTTCTCCCAGAAGAATGAAGTCCATTTAGTCCCTGTAAGCCTTCCTTACAACACACTCTAATGCATCCATTTTCCACTGTACACTTGAGTCCGCCTATCTCCCTCGGCCTATGCTCCATCCTCCTGCCTTCTTGTGGGTTCCCTGCCAGAATATCTACATATGGGCTTTTGGTCAAACTTACCACCCCCTATTGGTTACTGGCCTCATGGTCAAGTGGGAGAAACAAGAAATTATGTCACATCAGAACTGCTATCCTGGGGTTCAGCTAGGTTGTCCAGCCTAAGAAACCTTCTATGTTGGGACGTAGCAAGTTTTCTAAGGATCAAGACTTTGCAGACCTCCAGCTGCCACTAGTGACTGATGGAGGTATAATCATAAATACTTGGTGAACACACATTCCATCTAACATTGCCATGCCATAGAAGTGGGTTTGCCACAAGTGTCATTAACATAAGATATTGAATTAATAGGCCTCATTATAGATTGGAGATTATGCCTGATAGGGTAGAGTCCTGAATTGTGTATGATATGAGGGTGCAGCAGATTTCCTCCTGGGACTCTCACAGAATGTATATTGGGCAGGCAGCTCCATCACACATTAAATGAGTACACCATGGTCTCCTCACTCTCCCAGGGCACATCTGCTGGTCAGTGTTGAAGGCAAAGTGGATTATGGCTATACCCCCATACTGCCATCTTTGAAGAGCTGCTCCAGGCACTATTGTAGCACAGTAGCTGCTCTGCTCCTCGGTCACATTGGGGACAACTCCTGTACATGATGCAAGGATATGGGAAGGCTCTTTGGCACCTCTCCCAGCTTGTGCACCTATGCAAAGCAAGCCATGAGCTAGATCTCTGCCATTCTGCAGGAAAGCCTGGAATGGACATAAACCAAATTAAACTAAACCCATCAGAGACAGGTTCACTTCCAGATAAAAACCATACCACTAATATTCCTTAAGGAGATGCTAACACATCAGCATTAGCATCAATTAGGGTCTTAACTTGTAGGAAGCTTCAGAGTTACCATCTTATGTCCAAAGTACATAGTGCCAGAGAACAAAATGAAAATTGCAAAAAGATTTCCCTTAAAAATAATATTCAAGGTACAATGTTTTATCTTTAAAAATCCCAAGTATTTTTAAAATGAACTACCTGTATAATTTTTTGCAGAAATCACTTTGTCGTCTGCTATGGGATCTTGTTAAAATAGCTAATGATAATATTAACACTCTTACATTTACCATTGCAGGTCTCCAGAATTTTTTCCTTCAGCCTCTTGAATTCAGGTGAATGTCCTATATAAGTGCTTTTGTTTTACTGGTATATATACTGCATAATAAAATCTAACTAATTTATTCCATTAATGGTAAGACACATGTGTCTTGAACATTCCTAAGAGTGTTGTGAATGGGGGATGCCTACAAAAACTTACCTTTGCATGTCATCTTTCATCCTGAAATATCCCTGAGCCCGTTACAAGCAGCACATTGGTACCACTCACCTACAACTGAAGGGCAACTCCTGGGTGGAAACTGGTAACTTGTCTGTGATAGCAGTATTACACAGAACTCTTTAGGAAGGAAGGTGACTTAGATGGAGTTAGGCCAACCAAGAATTTGGCCCACAATCATTATCTAGCCACCAACTCTTGAATTAGAATTCATTCAATGAATTGATGTTCATTGAAGCACTGTAATACACTCATTATGAGGAAGGTTAGATTTTTTTTTTAAGAAGAATATCAACAAATGACGGTGATACTAAAGTTTAGAAAGGGACATTTTGATAAAATAAGGCTAGTCAAAAAGGCCCTCCCCTCAAGTCCAAAGTAAAGGCACTATTAAGTCAGGTCTGGTGTTTAATATATGTATTAACTATATGGAGAGGAGCAGTCAGATAGCAAAATGTTCAGATGGCAAAGTTACTTAGCTTAGTCCAGTCCAGAGAAGACTAGAACTTTGGGAAGACCCAACCAAGCTAGGTGAATGGGCATCATGTTGGCAGACAGATGAAACTCAATAGTGATAAGTGCAATGGAATATTTATTAAAGGATAACATCTGAATTACTCATATACCCTACAGGTTTCTAAATTAACCACATCAACTTAGCAATGGGACTTTGGTATCACTGTGAACAGTTCAATTAAAACCTCTGTTTCATGAACAGCTATGGTCAAAAAAGCAAAGAAGATGTTAGGCTGCATAAGGAATGGAAGGAAAAATATATATACTGTGACTTCATGTTAATTAATGGCAGAGCACCCTCTAGAATATTGTGTACAATATTGATCACCCCATCTCAAAAAGGATATTGCAGAATTAGAGGGATTGAGAAAAGGGCAGTGAGAATGATTGGGGGCATGGAAAAACTCTTGTGTAATGAAAGATTTAAAATATTGGGATTGTTTACCTTAGAAAGGAGATGAATAAGAGAGGACATGAGAAAAGTATGTAAAATAATGAATGATACAGAGAAGATAGATTGGGAATTCCATTCTCCCTGTGTCAGAACCCAAGAAGGGATATTCAATGGAATTGAAAGATGCAAAATTCAAAACCAGTAAAAAGATTTTTTTTCACTTTATGTGTAATTAGGCTGTGGATCTCATTGCCATAGGATGTGAAATGCTTTGCAAGATTCAAGGAAGGATTGGGTGATTATGGATAATAAGAATATCCAGAGTTATAATAGTTAATGCTAAACAAAGATAATGCCATTTTCCTATGATTAATTAGGAAATTCTGATGAAAATATCTGCCCAAGGAAGATTGCACTTGACACATGCAGCAAGCAGTTCCAATTTTTATTCAAAATGTAGCTGATCTATCATGGCTTTTTTTAAATATTCCCCAGGAACATAACATTTCAGAGCAAACATAGCATAGTCCAGTGGACAGGGCACTGGCTTAGGAGGCAGGAACTTGGGTTCTTTCTAGGCTGTTCCACTGATTAGCTGTGTAATCTTGGGCAAGTCATTTCATCTCATCTCATCTCTTTCCCCTCCTACCCTTTGCCTGTCTTGTCTACTTAGACCACAGATTCTTGGGGACAGGAAGTGCACATCCCTCAGCCCGCACCACTTCCCGTAGCCCCCATTGGCCTGGAACAGCGAACAGCAGCCAGTGTGATCGGTTGAACCTGCGGTCGCTGCAGGTAAACAAACCACCCAAGCCTGCCAGCGGATTTCCCTGACAGGGCTGCATGCCAAATGTTGCCAATCCCTGGTATAGTGCCTAGAACAGTGTGATACCGATCTCACTCTAGGTGCTAGTGTAATGTGACCTCCATAATACAGCTCTACATCTGATCATTACTGGATCTGAGAAGAAAGTTAATCAGTTTGCACCCTAAAGCAGGAGTCTGTGATTGCCCTTATTTTGTGAGGAGACAGGAAAGTGGAAGCACAATAAGAAGATAGTGGGTTGCAGCTCCACTATATTGGATAGAAAATGGAGGTCTAACTATCAAGACCTAACTTGCATACTTGCAACACACACCCGATCCTGTTCACTTGCAAGTGCAATTGAAGGTGCTGATATTGATCTCAAAAGCCCTACGTGATTTAGGTCCAATTCCTATCTACTTGTGAGGCCATCCTTGTTCCACAAATACCGTCCTGGCAATTGAGGAAAACTGATGCATTCTCTTACTAGAGGTTGCCTGATTTGAGTATCTGGTGGCTCTTAGCAGGAAGTTTTCAGTGGAAAGTCTTTTACATAGGAATCTGCTTTCCCCTTATATAGGTAGCTGAGTGGTCCTGTAGGTTTGTCCTCTAGTTTGTTAGATAGGGAATCTCTTTTGTTTAATCTGTGCTACATTACAGTTGGCTGGGTCTATTACCAGGATGGGAACAGTGATAGTATGATTACCATCAAATGCCCCACTATGTAATGTATCCACCCCTGGATGCTGGTTGCAGCTGCCTCTCGGGCTGAATCTACTTCTGTAAACCTTTTGCAGTTTATTTTCCCCCTCCTGGTGGATAGGCCAATTCTGTCAATTTCACTATCACTACCACACACCCTTTCATTTCCTCCTGTAACCAAACTCTGTGAATTCCCTGTTTGACGTTTAAAGGCCTCCAACATGGGCTGGAGGCAACTCCTCACACAAGATGTAGTAAAAGCTCATGGCCTGCATCTACAATGGAAAATATAAAAGGGGAGGTTATGGAATACAAGATTTTAAGTCTTACTAACCAGCGAATACATAAGGGATCTTGCAGTTGTATCCAGGAAATTAAAACCATGATATTTGTCCTTAGGTAGCTCATGTGCAGTAAAAATGTCAAGGAGATTTTTCCACTACAAGAAAACACGTTAACTCTCTCTCAATCTGTGTGTGTGTGTGTGTGTGTAAGTAAAAATCACATCCAACTGCAGAGTATAAACTATAAGGATGTCAAAAGATTTACAGTCTATGTGAATTTTTTTAAAGGCATTTTTAATTGTGAAATGTTCTAAAAGGCACAAAAAAATAAATGCTTTAAACTAAACAGCACTGAGGCAAAAGAATGAAACCTCCATTTAAAATGAAGGCCTGATGTGGGAATTTTCTTAATCACAGGAAAACAAAGAAATGTAAAGTCACCACACTGAGACAAACTGAGGAGCCTAACACAAATATAATAAAAGTTGTTTTATCCAGCATGTTGGGAGAATGGGGCGTGCCGGTAAGTGAAAAATGCCAGTTAATTAACCGGGAGGGAGTTTGGGTGCAGGAGGGGGAGTGGGGCTGGGAGTAGGGGTGTAGGAGGGGGTGTGGGGTGTGGAGCGTGGGCTCTGGGAGGCAGTTTGAGTGTGGGAGTGGGTGCAGCGACCAGTCCTGGCTGCTCCTAGGCAGAGGCGCAGCTGGCAGCACTGCGCACTGCCTCCGCCCACAGGCGCTGCCCCCGCAGCTCCCATTGGGGTGGGGGGAGGGCAGCTTGCAGAGCCGCCTGCTGCACCTCCACCTCGGAGCAGCCGGAGCCCGGGACAGGTCGCCGCATCCCGCACTCCTCCCGTGCCCCGCACCCCCCACTCTCACCCAAACTCCCTCACAGATCCCACGCTCCACATCACCTCTCGCACCCCAACCCCTTCCGGCCCCGCGCCAACCGGACTATAAACCAGCATTTCAATGAAGATCAGAAATGCCGGTTTATAGAGCTATCCGGTTGGTGAAGTTCCAGATAAAACAGATTTTACTGTACATTTCCCCAAACAGTTCCTTGTAGATCAATGGGCTTTTGGAATAATGTTACCTGTTGCCCAAAGAGCTACTCAAGCCTCATGGAAATCTGGTGTTGTTGGAGGGAAGGTACTAAATTAGAAACAAGTTTGTTTGTGTATTTTCTGTATTTCTCTGCCTCTGTTTTTTATTACAAAGAAATTTGTGAGACAAGGTGGGTGAGGTAATAGCTTTTATTAGACCAACTTCTGTTGGTGAGAGAGACAAGCTTTCAAACTACACAGAACTCTTCTTCAGATCTGGAAAAGGTTCTCTGTGTGTCACAGCTAAATATAAGATCAAACAGTTTAGCATAAGTAGTTAGCAAATATTCTAAGGTACCACTCAAGGCAAAGTGGTGATTTTTTTTAAAGGAAAATATTAAAAACAAATTCTCTGATGTGCACTTTAATAACTCCCCATCATGAATCATGAGCAGTATTAGAGCTCTGAACATTCAGCAATGCAGCCTAATCTGCTACCGTTTGAGCTCTAGGACTAACAATATTATCTGGTTGCAGAAGAATGCATTCCAGAATAGTGAATGGGCCACTGGGTATCACATGTTGGATCCAGTAAGTGGGCAGGGGGAGCCCAGCCCAGCACACCCCAGCCCAGCTTTCTCACCCCTCTGCACTGTGAGTTGGGGTAGATCCTGCCCTAGGAGGTGCCCCTGAAGAGTGGGCCAATCTGTGCTATTTCCTGTGTCTGGTTGGAGGAGTGGCTAGGGGAGCCCTACCTGGCACTCTCCCCTTTCTCAGCTCCCACTGCCTCTGTTCTGACTACTCCCAGGCGCTTCCAAGGAAGTGTCCGGTGCTGTTACTTTTATGGCAGCATGGGCCCAGTGCTGTAGAATGTGTTTACTTATTATTTTAATGTGCTGCCAAAAATTTCCTAAAGAATGCCAGTGACAGAAGGAATATGGTGATTTTCAAGAGGTTAAATCTCAACAAAACCAAGCAGAATTTCATGGGACAAAGGGACTTCTCTTGCCCAGTGACTTTCTCCCTGCCAAATATCAAAGGTCTGCTATAAATAACTGAGGTGTTAGAACACTATAAAAATACATAACATGATGGAAAGTATGAGCTTAAATAGAGAGGTCACTACCAGCTACCCCTACAGTAACATCTCTCATCCCAAAGTGCTTGCTTTACAAATTGGGATCACTTCATTCACCACAAAAATGGTCACCGTTCATGTGGAAAAGCAACAACTGTTTAATAGTAAAAAGCAACACCATACACATTTAGGACAGGAAGTGAAAGATCCTGCATACAGAGGAGCGGAATGAAAGAGGAGGATATGTCCAGTATACCAGAGCTGACACTACAACTGTTGAACCGGTGTCCCATGACAGGGTCTCTTTTTCCTGTATTTGTTCACGACCTAGTACAATGGGATCCTGGTCATGACTTGGGCTCCTAGGTGTGATGATATGATAATAATATTAATAATTTTCCAGAGCTTTACTAATATATCTCCTCTATTTTCTGAAATCCAGAAATGAAGGACTCATGATATATTTTCTCTTCATTTTATTTTTTGTCACTGGAGCTGTTGTGGCAAAACAAAAGGGTGCCATGTACATATTAGCTGTATTAATCTTCTGCACTGATTAAACAGCAAGACTCACAAATGACAGCCAGTGAGAAGGAAAAAAGATTTTCTGAGGATACCAGCAGTGCTGAAGGTTTCAAGTCTTTCCAGTCCCTTTAGCTTGTGTACGAGGAATAGAGGAAGAATATTAATCTCCTTCAAGTCTCAGCTATTGAAAAGGAAGAGATAGCGTGCCAAGGAGATAATGCATCTGCTTCAGACTCACAACAGGTGTCACTTTAAATCAAAATATATTCTAAGCCCAGTGTTAAACTCAAGCATTTTGGACAATATTTAGCTGAGCTACAGATGCCCAGAAGGTGGCAAGTAGCTTTTGCAAAGGCCAAATGAATGGGACTAAATCTCACCCATACACAAAGAATACAATAAGGCAGACATGTGCACAACCAAGACTATCCAACAGGTATTTCCATGTACCCTTATTGCTTGGCATGTACCCTTTCTCATCAATGACCACTGTCTCTAGTACCTTCCCCTCTTTCTGTTCTTCCTCAATGATGAATCAGAAACAAACTAAAAGACTAACCTTAATAGCAGAGTTTAAAAAAACTAACACTGTATTGCTTTTGCAAATCATAGGATCATAGAATCGTATGACTGGTAGACACCTCAAAAGGTCTTCTAGTCCAGTCCTCTGCACTCAAGGCAGGACATAAAATAAAAGGTCATGTTTTCTATGCAACTTTTTAATGGGCTCAGACAGACCCCATTTCAGCAAGATACTTAAGAATAGTCTCATTAGATTTTTTTTTTTCCGTTTCAAACCAATGTGTCTTTAAAAGTCAGTTTAATTTGATCTGGGACTGTGGTATTAACCATAGTTGCATGGTTATTGCAGGACATCAGTACAGGACAGAATTAAAATTGTTTGAATGCTCTAATTATATATTTCTACACTTTTAAAATGTTTAGATTACTTTTAAATTTAACCTAAACTTAGGGTGACCAGATAGCAAATGTGAAAAATTGAGACCGTGTGAGAGGTAATAGGCACCTTGTCTGACCCACACTGGCCCTGATAGGGTTAAAACCCAGCCTGGAGGGTTGCAAGGAAACAGCCAATTAGGGTGGCAGCTGCAGCCAATTAGGGCGGTGGCTAGCTCAGCCAATCAGGGCCCAGCTGGTCCATATAAAAGGGAACTGCAGGCCAGAGCAAGGGAGTCTGCTGCAGGAAGACCAAGGGAGAGGACCGACTTCCTAGAGGGCTGCAGAGACTACAATGTGAAAAGGGCTGCTAGGGCTTGCAGGCCTGAGGCCCTGGGAAGAAGGTGAAAAAGCCAGAGGCAGGAGCCGAAGGTGCTGGAGCTGCGGGGAAGTGGCCCAGGGAATAGAGACTGACTGGTGGAGAAAGAAAGGAGGGTCAGCGGGAAGCTGTTGTTTACGGGCTCCATGGGCTGGGACACAGAGTAGTGGGCAGGCCTAGGCCCCCTCCCTCACCCACCCACTCGCCACTGAAGAAGCGGCCAGGCTATGGACTGCCAAGCTGCTGCAAGAAGCAGCTAGACTGTTGTGGAAGGAGTCCCCCGGAAGGGAGTAACCCGGTTTGTGACACGGCTGGAGGGCTGTGCCATGAAGCAGAGGCAGTGAGACTGGAACTGTAGTGGGTCTGCAGGTGGACACAAGGACGGGAGAGCCACCACCACTGGAAGGCACATCCACTGACCCCAACTAATTCCCAAAATGGCCAGCAGAAGGCGCCAGTGACACACCTCTATAAGACAATGCCCCAAATATAGGGACTGTCCCGATAAAATTGGGACTTCTGGTCAGCCTACCACAACTAAGGATTTCTCTGGTTTATAAATCAGTTTTGGGGATAATTACATCATCTCTATAATGCATTTTTCCATAAATTTCTGTTACATACTTTCAGCTTTTACTTCAGTTTAATGTAGTGTTTGGAATATATATCTACACCACCCTTTGTGGATGGCAGTCCAACATTATGAAATTTGAAAAATAGTTATTCAAGTAAGTCTGCTTTGGTGAATGTGGTAATCTGAAGGATATCCTAACCTCTTCGTCAGTTCCGCACACTTCAAAAGATAATCAATTTCTGATCTCCATTTCTCAAGTTTTCTACTTATAGAAAGTTCTGCCCTCATGCACTTCACTGAAGTTCCCATGGCAACTGCATCTCTTCTGTGTGTGTGTCTGTTTTGCTTTTTGATCTGATGCAGTAACAGCTGGCGGTCATCCTGCAGGCTAAATTAAATAAAGCCTTCATTGATTTTACTGGCCTTATAATCTCTCACTCTCTTGCTCACCTCCTCACCACACATTTGTAAAGAAGCATTGTAGTAAGAGTCTGCTATATAACCCATGCTTCGTTGCTTACATCTGATGATCTGCATATGCCACAGTAAGGAGTTATTGGTGTTGCTGAGATAGAAGTGCCTGTTGCAAGTGGAACTATATCTGGAACCAACTTGTATCTCAGCAGGGAACAAGGACTTGGAAAGATGTAGCCGACAAGCAGGTCAACACACTTACTAGCAGAGGCTGAAACTCATCAGTTCACTGAGTGTTGAATTATTTTATTATCTGTTAGCCCAGGATATGTACACCATTTTGGATACAATAAGAATTATCTTCTGCCTCTGAACCTTCAGCCAATACCCAAACCAAAATTATTTTGAAGTTCAAGTAATGTAAATTGATATAAAAAACCCTAACCATATTTAATTTGTGTGCTGCCACTTCACATAGAATCGTGGCCAAGATTTTGAAGCAGGTATCACAGGAAAATATATTCTTGTGGTGTATCCAGCTCAATTAGAAGTAGGAAGTATCACAAATTAACACTGGTTCTTCCAAGTTTTCAAACTCAGTTCTCAAGAAGCAAGTTGATGAGATTTACTTATATGTTACAGAGCGAGAATACAGCCCAAGCAGCGCACATAGTTCAAATATAAGGACCATCCAAACTTGGGAGCTTAATTACACTTTATTGCTATTTTTAAATAGAGCCATGTGAAATGGTCATGCCAAAAACCATTACCACTCAAAACTTATTTTGTTTTGTGGTCCATTTCAAACTCAAAACTCATTTCACTTTTGCCAAAAGATTCAAAAAAGTTTTGTACATTTTCTGAGCGGACTTTGGCCTAGTTTTAAGAGAAGTGTGGCTACTCTATACTTCTACATCAAAAGAATCATGCAAAATTCATAATTTTGATGCAAAACTGTAGAAAACTTGATGGTTTTGACTATGTTTCACTTTGACCTTTTGGGATTCTTTCGCAATTCAAAGGATGAGAATCCACAAGGGTTAATAATGAAGCAAATTTTTGCACACATCCTCATAAAAAGTTTCACACAGTAAAAATCTGAACCCCACTGGATTCTCAGGTGAGTTTCTGAGAATACCATTGTGCCTTGGGCAGACCTTCTCCTGGAGAAGAGAAACTCTGGCCAAAATGGCCAAGGACCTTGAGATCTGCAAGCCAATGAAAGTTTGAATGTCTCTCATTCAAAGCCACCTATACAACACATAAGCCTTGGTTCTTCAGATATGTGAATGATACCAATTCCAGATGTCTTCAATATACTTTGCTGTGATGTCTCTAAATCAGCATTGTACAATACTCTCTACTCAACCTCTGCCCTCCCTTTCTCTTTCCCCTTTCAGCTTTGAGACAGAGGCATACCAAATGAACAGTGTAGCAAAAATCATCCACAGATCCATACTTTGAACATTTATGAGTTCATTTATTTATGAGCCAGACATTCTGTCTGTAGCTTCTGACACATCTGTGCAAATGGATCAGCATGAAGTGTAATGTGACAAGAAACACCACTGTTAAATGCCAAAGATAACCCAGAGAGGATGAGTAATAAATGCCGTGTAGAGGTATTTCAGCAAGTCAGTATTTTGTACAATTGCTAAAATATTATAAAAATTGGAACTTTTTTTCTAACGTAAAGGAATCTCATTTCAGTTTGTTTCACCCACTAGCCCCCACTGAATTTGTAGCTATCACCCAAAATAATAGCTGACACAATATATTTTTTTCTCTTACTCTATACAGCATTTCTAGAGAGTATGAATCTTGAAAGTTTCATGCCTGATTCTATACCATTATATTTTTTTCTCAGATCCTCAACTAACATTTGAGAAGTCAGTGGGACAGTCGGGCAAGCTTGTTGAGTATTTCATAATTCTCTTGCCCCAGAAACTTCATGGTCTTATGGGGAGATGGAATTCTTGACCTTGTTTTTTCTATTAGTTGTTATATTAGATAATACAGTGATGGGTGCCATGTAAAATCCTAACAAGATAGACAGATAGTATCAGGTCTTATTCTCTGCAGGCTCCATACACTAGAGGTCAGGGCTTAAAGTCTCATCGAGTATTTTCCAGAGCCCTGGTGACTCGGGCTTCAGCCCTGCGGAGTGCTCCGGGACTCCTTTGGGCTTGAAAATATTTATCGGAGCTCTGCTCTGGACAGCTCTGGCTGAATTTAAGCCCTGCTAGAGGGCAATGTCATTGCACACACTTGAGAAAGTCTGACATTCTGTGGTAGAGAGAAAACATTTGTGCACTCCAGACACCATACAAATAGTTGAGCAGACCAGTATGTAGACATTATTGTAACTGTGCAAATTACTGATACTGATAACAATAGCTGTTAGACTGGTCTCTGACCTCTGCACTGATTTTTTATGTATGTATATGTGCATATTTTATGCAAGTCTTCATGTTCTTGACCTTTTGAAAATCCAAGGCAACATGTCATCAAAAAGTTGCACCTCACTGTAATAGTTATTGTGTGTTAGTTAAATAGCACTTAACAATCCCCCCCTTTTTAGTTTGAACTATTTTTTAGAATATATGGGATTTTTTCAAACGTAAGTTTATTCCTAAAAATATATTAGTACATATTTAGCCTATATTAAACATTTTCAATATATATAAACACTTTATGACTGCTCTCAACCAACTAATCAAGGAAGCCATCTAACACTGAGTTTAATACGTAGGTACTTCAGAACATGAGCAAACAATGTTATCATCAGTTTTTTATAGTATTTCTGCTTAAAAAGCTTTATCTTCCAAAGGGTTCAAGTATATCAGCCAGAAGTGTCTCAAATGATCCCACACAGTGTTTAAAAATCAGCTCTCCTCCTTTAAATATTCATAATATTAATATTTACAACAAAGTCAAACCTCAGGGTAGGCACAGTTTAAAAAACTGTTTGTGTCCTTTACTCTTACACACTGATTAGTTACCACAGCGATTCAAATAATATTTTTGTCACCAAACAGAGTACAGTTTACTTTAAAAATTGATTTGCCAAAGGAAGAGACTTGTTTAAAACAGCAAATCTTCCTAGGCACTAAATGAAACACCCGTGTATTAAGCCCCTCAAGTAAGTATTTAATTTAGGTTTTTAACAATATTTCATTCAGGATAAATATGTACTAATATATACTTTTAGGAATAAACTTACTTAAGTTTGAAAAAAATGCCATATCTTCTAAAAAATAGTTGTTCAAACTAAATAAAAACGGGGCGAGGGAGTTGTTAGTGCTATTGAACTAACACACAATAACGTTTATAGTGAAATGCAATTTTTGATGACATATTGGCTTGGATTTTTAAAAGGTGTATATATACATATATAAAATGCAAGTAATCATTTCCTTGACCTTTTGAAAATTATATATAATATATAATCAGTGCAGAGGCCAGAGAACAGGCTAACAATTTTTGTAAAAGCAAAGATTTGGGGTAAATGTTGGAAAATCACTTGAGGAACTGGCAACAGAAAGCAATGCTGCCAGTTCTGAAGGAATAGCAGATTGGATTACTTATTGGGTATTATCTTCTTCCTAGGTTTCGGTGGCTGCTCTTAGGGTTGCCAGTCCTCCAGGATTGGCCTGAAGTCTCCAGGAATTAAAGGTTAATGTTTAATTAAAGAATATGTCATGTGATGAAATCTCCAGGAATACATCCAGCCAAAATTGGCAACCTTAGTTGCTCTCCATCAATCCAGAGAAGTATTTGAGTTTTTTCCCCTCCTACTTAAATTAATTTGCAAAATTTGAAACTGTGGTTGCATGCAGTACCAGTGGTATCTCACTAACAGAAAAAACTTCTCAAGACCTTGAGGCTGTATTATAATGCATGTGGTGGGCTGATATGCCCATGGAGAGCCACGTTGATTTCAGTGATTCAATGGCACCCCATAAAGGTGGACTGCTGCTCTTATACAGAAGGCCATTGAAATCAGGGACTCAGCAGTCTAGCTGCATGGATCACTATACAGGATCAGGATGATGCTCAGTCTACTCTGGAATATTCCTACTGGGCCAAAACCTCAGGTCTTTATACAGCTTTCGGTCAGTCATTACTTAGGCAAAATTTCCAATGAAGTCACTAAGTACTAAGTAAAAATGGAGTTGTGACTCAAGGTTGTGGCCTTCTATTAGTACTAGAGCACTACATTCATAATGCTGCATAACAGTACTATAAAAGGCATATGCTGTCCCCAAACAAACCCTTGCAGCCAAGTGTAGCACTGTGGGTATGGCTCACCTTAATTTTCCTAATTGGGCACCAATAAGTTCACTTTACAGGATCTGGCAAGGAGAAGACAACACTGAGACAGTCTGTATTGTTATGTTCACACGTTTTTTTAAACTACAGTGGATTTTGTACAAAGTGTGCCTTGTGAGGTATCACTTGAAAACTCACAATCTGCTGAACATTATTGTCTAGGTAATATGTATGACATGTTCCAAGTCTAGGCAGCTTCAAACCAGTTCCCCAGAGACAAAAGTCTAAGCAGCACCTCAGTGAGGTGTCAGCATAATCAAATGGACTATCACCTGGTTACATGGACATTCTTTGGCAGTAAGAAGGGTGTAAGCAAGACATTTACATTTTGGCAATGGAATGGCTGGAAGTTCCTGTCCCACAGACTTCCGGTAACCTGAACCTCAGCTGGAGATGATTCTCAAAGAAGGGAAATGCTATAAGAAAAGGGAACACACTCCCCAGATCAACCTCTTTCCTACCATTCTCTCTGCCCCCAACATCCACAACACCTGAAGGACAAGAAAAGGAGCATGGGACTGGGGGAGGGGTCCTGGTTGAAAGCCATCCAGCCAGTAAGACTGCAAAATCATGTGGTTAGAGAGACATTTTGCTCTGAATTCTCTTTAGCTTGTTAATTTGGTTGCATTTTACTTTTTATTCCCTTGTAACCAAATTCTGACTTTTGTGCCTCGTTACTTCCCAACCAGTAACAGCTTCCCAACCATCCAGATTATACCCTGGGTACTGTTGCACACACACACATGAACAAAATAGCATATACCCTTTAGTAAGGTCTCAGGGAAGGAGCAACTGTTAACAACAGTTCATGAAGCCCTCACCTCAGGACCCTGGTTCAAAGCTCCCAAACTGAAAGTCCACAAAACAAAGTCTCTGACTAAGTCTGATCAGGCTGGTCTCCTGGAGCCTAAGACAGAGTGTACATCCATTACAGCCTTCATGACGTCTAGGCCCCCCTTCCTTGTTCAGCTTTCTGTTCCTGTCTACATAGCCCAGTCCCAAGGTGGTCAGGGTCTTATTGATTATACCTATGCTGTCTTGCTTGTAGGTGCCATCCTGTCTTTTAAAGGGGAAATACAGGCCTTCATAAGTACAATAAAGCACAATTGTACTAGCATTCTGCCAATCTTTACAGAACTTTGCACCAAATTCTACCAAGGCAAGTTAAAATCCAAGAAAGAAGAAATGCTACTCTTAACTCGAAGGCTGCAAGTCATGCATAGTCAATACTGCAAAACACTGTGTGGAATTATCATCGATTGTGGCCAGAGGTGAAAGTGGGCATACCGATAAGAAGTGGCTGCCGGTACCGACCCATACACAGCCCATGTTAAAGCACTGCCAGGGCAGCGCTTTAATGTCACTGGCCCTTTTGCCCCAACCCAGGGCTGCCAACAGAGGGGGGCAAAATGGGCAGATGCCCCGGGGCCCGGCAATTTAAACAGGCCCGTGGCTCGTGACCGCCGCCACTGTTACTGCAGCAGCAGCTGGAGCCACGGGCCCTTTAAATTGCTGACAGAGTCCTGGACGGCACAGGCTGGGCAGTGTGGAAGGGCTGGCTGAGGGAGGCTGACCCCCAGCCCCACCCCTTCTGCCCAAGGCCCTGCCCCTTCCAGGGGCCCGGTGCCGGGCCCCTTTACCAGTAAGTATTTTATCTTACTTTCACCCCTGATTATGGCCTAAAAACTAAGGACATCCCACAAAGGACAGAACTCTCCATGGAGTATTGCTAACCCATATGGTCTCCACTGTACTGCCAGCCCTCCCCAAAAGTATCATGAATACAATTGCACTATGCCAGTTTCTCTCATGTGGGATGAGCTGAGCTGCAATGGCTGCTTCCACATCCAGTCCTATTCTTG
Source organism: Chrysemys picta bellii (assembly GCF_011386835.1). Lineage (NCBI taxonomy): Eukaryota > Metazoa > Chordata > Testudines > Emydidae > Chrysemys > Chrysemys picta. The sequence continues at coordinate 119,481,268 of NC_088794.1, read as the reverse complement.
CACCTCCTCTATTCTTGTCATATTTTCTGTGATTTGCCTTCCTCCCGAGAGACTACAGCACTCAGCATCCATTAAGGCTCTGTAGATCTTAGTCCCAAAGGGACTTCCAGAGTTATTCAAATTTAGGCAATCTCTGAGTCCTGTTCGCAATAAGAAAGAAGGTGGGATACCCTTTTAAATGGATTACAACAGCAGTTATTGCTCTTAGAATGAGGTCAGTGGGGAATGAATTATGGCACCACTATTCACTTCACTGGCAGTCTGTCTGTGGGTTTGTTTCTTTTTTTAATAGCTATTTCTTTAAATCTCAGTCACCTTGGTCTCTGTGTGTGTTTCTTTAGTATTCATAATCCACAGCTGTATAAACCAAATGTGGGGTGAACATAGTTTAAAAACATTATGCCACAACCTTTCATGAATACTGACCTTGTGGTCCAGAAATGTCCTGGCCAAAGATTGATAGATATAGTATATTTATTTCTCCCATTTGGAAAAAAAAACAATCAAATATCATAATTACAAATTGTGCATATATTAAAGGTGCATGGTAATTTAGAAGAGATCATAATATTTATCCCAGTCAAAGGGGAAGATGTAAAAAAGCATGAGTAACGTAGACCCTTATTATAAATCTGTTATGAACACAACATGTGTTTATGAATATCTTTCCTTAAGCATCAGATACATCTGATGTCTCCTTCTGCTGAGGAAGCTGTAGTTGATTTTTATTTCTGTAAATTTCTTTCCCAGAGTGTGATATAGTGCTGAGATCCCAGCATTTGTAGTTGGAAATCCTGACTTCTATTCCATACTCATCATTAAAGTTTAGTGTGCAGTGTATTCGGATTTATAAATAGTAGTAAAGAACAGCGATATAAAGAGAAATATTCATTAGTATGGGGACAGGGCACTCTTATTTTTTCAAAATATTTCCCCTAACTTCTAATAAGAGAGACGTTATAAAAGAGAGCTCCTCAGATACCTCCAGGAATTTACATTGTGCTTTAAAAACATAGGCTCCAGTCCTATAATGAGATCCACACAAATGGACCTTTGTGTAACCCACATGCTTTATACTGCAGCATTTGATTTTGTTTTTCCAAGTGAGGGGAAGTGAAGCAGTAGGGAGGAGACAGCAATCTTAGTTGGATATTCTGTGTCTTTGCACACATGCAGAGGGCAAGGTAAGTCAGTTACAAAGACCCAGAGACTTCCAGAACTAAGTACAGTAGTTACCAGCCATGCTCAGTAGTTGTTCTGAGGCTGTATAAGAAGTTTTTGTTGTGGACAATCCACTTGGCAGGTCATATCCCAGTCACCCTCTGAGAGCTGAGCCAGTGAGAGCAAATGGTGGGGGAGGAGGGTTTGGGGGAAAGGTTATAAATAACAGAGTTAAAAACAGCCCTGTGTGGATTCAGTGGCTGATCGACACAGGACCAATAATTGTGTCTGTTGTGAGAGCTGCTTCCCAGTCCCTGTACCACTTTGGATACAGGCTACAGACTTCTGTTTCACCAGCAACTGGGTGGATCAGTTAGTTATTAACCCAAGAGCTGAACTGCTGCTAGTTGTAGAGATCCCCAGGTTGTCTGTTTGCTGACATGGTTCTGAAGCCTTTGCAAGGACTGAGACGCTGCCATCTCAAGCTCTGAAGAGGCTGGATGACATGCACTACATATGAGGGTCACACTATAAAGACTGAGAAACCATCTCTGAGAGAAGATCAGTGGGGAATGTGTCCTGAAATGTTTCTGCTAAAGTATAGAAAATGTTATGCTGAAAATATATCTTTGAATAGATGTAGCAGAAACCAAAGGGGGAAAGTCTGTGTAGGGCACACCAGTAGATTTAATAGCTTTTGTTAAAATGTTATTCCTAGACTTCCAAATACTATTTACAATGTGTTTTGTGCTCATTGGATGTTGTTTTACTAAAGTCTAAGTCTACACTAGAAAATTGGGTGTGCATAATTACGTTGGTTGTGGGTGTAAAAAATCCATAACCCTTAACATCATAGTTAAGCTAACCTAAGTCTCCATGCAGACAGCACTAGGTGGACACAAGAATTCTAATGTCAGCTTAGCTACCACCTCTCAGGGAGGTGAATTACCTACACCGACAGGAAAATCCTTCCTGTCGACATAGGTAGAGTCTGCACTGAAGCTGTGCCACTGTAGCGTTTTAAGTGTAGACAAGCCCTATGAAAATGTATGGAATCCTCTCTTTGAAAGTGACTGGGAACTATTAAAATCCATTTATTGGGGTTTTATATACAATAGCCCTGAGGCTTAACTCTGTGTAATGCTTTCTGAAAAGACAGAACTCTGGCCTGTGATTAAGCAAAGGTGCAGGAAGAATGGTGTGATAGACAGATATATACAGAACATTGCCTGAGCACATCTACCGTTGTGTACTTGCACACTTATGGACTCATATCAAAGTGAGTGAGGCTCCACCGAGGGCTTTAAGGGATCATCTCCCTGATTCTAAATGCAGGACCAGGGTCACAGCTCGGATACATTCCCTTCCCCTAATAGCCTACACACTAAATAAAATCAGACACATACATACACACATAGGTCAGATCCTCTGGTGGTGTAAATTGATGTAGCTTGCCTGAAATCAGTTCATCTACGCTGTATCACAACAGAGGATCTTGCTATGACGGTTTCGGTCACAGAGACCCCCTTGGGACTGTCACCTGACATGCTGAGATTACCTCTGAGCCTGTTTTCCCTGCCAACTTGGGACTCCAGAACACTGCCTTGTTGAGCCAGACATGCTACTGTGGTGCAACACGGACCTCAAAGCTGCAGACTTTAACTGAAAACCACTCCGTAGGTATTTCTGTCTATGGCACCCAGACAACCAGCTCCCAATAGGATCCAAACCCCAAATAAATCCATTTTATTCTATATAAAGCATATAGAGGGTAAACTCATAAATTGTCCACCCTCTATAACACTGATAGATATGCACAGGTGTTTGCTCCCCCAGGTATTAACCACTTACTCTGGGTTTGATAAAAACAAGAATGATGTTGTTAAGTATAAAAAGTAGGATTTAAGTGATTTCAAGTAATAACAGACAGAACAAAGTAAATCACCAAGCAAAATAAAGCAAAAACATGCAAGTCTAAGCCTAATATATTAAGAAACTGATTACAGGTAAAATCTCACCTTCAGAGATGTTCCAATAAGCTTTGTTTACAGACTAGACTCCTTCCTAGTCTGGACCCAATCCTTTCCCCTGGTACAGTCCTTGTTAGTTCCAGCAGACATCTTAGGTGGAAAGCAGGGGTGTTCTCATGATTGGCAGCTTTCTTCATTCTGTTCCACCCCCTTTTATAGCTTTGTCACAAAGCAGGAATCTTTTGTCTCTCTGGGTCCCCACCCCTCCTTCTAAATGGAAAAGCACCAGGTTTAAGATGGATTCCAGTATCAGGTGACATGTTCACATATCCTGCGAGAGCCCAGCCTCCATTCTTTCGGGGCTGGCCCGCATGCACCCAGGAAGGTTTGCAAGTAAACAGATCATTTACAACCAATTGTCCTAGTCAATGGGAGCCATCAAGCTTCCAAACCACCATTAATGGCCCATATTTTGCATAATTACAATAGGACCTCAGAGTTATACTTCATATTCTTAGCTTCACATACAAGAATGATACATTCATACAACTAGGACGAACACACTCAGTAGATTATAAGATTTGAAATGATACCTTACAAGAGCCCTTTTGCATAAAGCATATTCCAGTTACATTATATTCACACACATAAGCATATTTCCATAAAACATATGGAGGGCAACATCACACTTGCTCACAAACCTAGACACTGGATAACAACTCAAGAATATGCAGGGATCTAGAGAATAATGAGGAGATGAAAAGGAGGTGTAATTTAGGAAGGGATTTGAAAGAGAAAGACGGAGGTGATTGATGGGTGTGGATGGGGAGTCTCTCCCAATTGTAGGGTGCAGTAGGCCACAAGCTGGGAGCCGTGAGTGGGAGATGGAAATGAACGGAGAAGAGATATGGGGAAAGTAGGATGAGCACAGACAGCAAGAGGGGGAGTAGGTGGAAATGAGACAAAATTCCTAACATTATGTCTTTTGGGCTTTTTCCATCCCCTATAAAATCCATCCTATATGAGGGTTGAGGTTTTTTTATTTATTTTATACACATTACATAAAACATTCATGTTAACTTTAAACTGCCTCTGTACATTCTCCGAGACAAACTCACTTGGGTCCTAAAGTGCTTTGACGTGGGTGTGTCTTTTTGAGGTTATACAGAAAGGATGAGTTTTTGTTGTCTGATGTTCCCTATTTGTGCTGATTTTTTCATTTCCAAAGATTTATGTTTGACAGGATTATATGGAACTCCATATGAAAATTTGACCAGCAGTTAACTCCCTCCCATTCCTGATTTTTAGATTCTGACCAGATTTAGCCTTTAAATTGTCTGATCAGATTCTGTCCCTGATCTGAAGTTCTATGTCTTCCCAAATCTAGTTATGTTCTATGGTTAATTAGATACTCATTTGCATAATTCACCCAGTTGCCTCATAAAATTCTGTCAACTTGATATTTCCATAATAGTCTTACTGGCACTAAGCCTTAGAATAAATCTAGCTAGTGGAATTTTGCTGATGTTATTTTTCCTATAGGCCTTTGCATCTGCTTATTTCAATATTTTTGCATACTCTTGTTGGCAAGACTTCCTGTTCACCCTCATTCAGCAAATCAGAGTGACTGTTGAAAGACACACACGTAAAAAATACAGTGTAAAAACATAAGACCAATTTTGTTCTCATCTGCATTAATGTGTCATCCATCTGCTTTAAAGAGGGCTGTGTGCTCTCATCCAAAGACAAATTGTTTCTAGATAGCTATAATTCATATGTATTATTTGTATTGTGGTAGCACCTAAAAGCCCTAGGCCACGTCTACACTACCCACCGGATCGGCGGGTAGTAATCGATCTATCGGGGATCGATTTATCGCGTCTCGTCTAGACGCGGTAAATCGATCCCCGAATCGATGCCCATACTCCACCTCGGCAGGAGGAGTGAGTGGAGTCGACAGGGAAGCCACAGCGGTCGACTTGCTGCCGTGAGGACGGCCAGGTAAGTTGAACTAAGATACTTCGACTTCAGCTACGCGAATAGTGTAGCTGAAGTTGCGTATCTTAGATCGATTCCCCGCCCCCAATGTAGACCAGCCCCTAGTCATGGATCAGGACCCCACTGTGTACTATGCAAACACAGAATAAAATGATGGTCCCTGTCTCAAAGACATACCCTCTAAGCATTGACATGCAGAGACATTTTTAGTAATCCACGTGATGCTTTGGAACCCAGACCAGTCAGGGGTTCTGTCATTGCCTGCCCTATAATCCTGGGTGCCTCTGTGCAGTGCAGAGCCCTGACACCAGCAAACAGCCTCAGTACAATGGTCTCACCTGGGCTTCTACCAGTCCAGATACTCCTTTCAGGGTGACCCCAACAACCCTTCCACACCTCAGTCTCCCCAAAACTGCCTCCCTTGCAGTGCCCATACCCTCTCACTGGATGCTCATATGTTTGCTGCCTCCAAAGAGACAGCGTACAGATCAGCCTGTTAGGTTTGCTGACAACTCACACTTACTACAATACAATACCACTGGCACTGAGATGATTGTGAGGAAACTAAGAATAAATTTACTCAGAAACATAGATTTAAGTGATTTCAAGCTAGAGTGAAAGAGCTATGAAAGGGTTACAAACAAAACAAAAATTGTATGCTTTTCTAGCGTCTAAAACTCAGTTCTAACAAGATGCAGCTTTGCCTAACATAGTTTCTTACACCAAATTGTTAGCATTCTCCAGCACAACTGGCTGTGCCAGCCAGGATCCAACCCTCACAAAATCGAAGTGCTGGTTTCTTTGTACCCTCAGGAGATGGGTACCCCAAAGTTTTTCAACAGTTCCATCCCCAAAGTTTATCTTTGATTTTAAAGGAAGCCATCCTGGGTGTTGAGCTTTGCTCAGCTTGCTATGTCCACCAGAAAGACCATGCCAGGTTGATATTGCTGTCTCCTGTGATTTTACAATGCAACTGATCTTCCTGCAATCTCAAGTGCAAATGAATAGTCCATTGTCCTTGTCATACTTGGCTCAGTAATCCTATTTTTCCTCCTTTTTCAGTTTATAGTCTCCAAAACATAAACCTACCTATAGTATGAAATCGGCAGCAGCTGGAGTTCATGATTTCGTAGACACATTTAAGATACATAATGAAAAAGATAAAAGTTCATGATAGATCACATAGCTTGCCAACAATTTGACATTTTGAACTCCATCTTTCTTAGTCTCTTTTCTTAAGTTCTTTGTTTATAAGGCTTTAGATCTAAAAAGCTTCTATTTCCTCAGCACCCATGAATGCATATAGCAAAGGCCTGAACAGATGGCTGCTGCTATCTAATGCTAGTCATTCCTTGTTTTAATTGCCATAGCAAGGTATGGTTAGCTGAATCACAAAACTATATGTGTTGTGAGATGGGTGGCTTCTTGGCATGGTGTGCATACTGATAGAGAGATTAAATAAATGCATTAAAACTATTCTAAAAATGAAAACATTTCCTTCTATATCCTCTTGTCTAATTACCTTAAATTTTCCAGAAATATCCTACCATAATATAAAATCAAACACAGGGTTCTGCAGTCAGATTGTTTTCATTCTGGTGAAATAAAGGATGGGGGTGGGTTAAAATTGGACCTAGAAGAGAAAGTTACCTTCTGCCTTCACTATGGAAGTACTGGAGTCTCTGCATAATACATACACAGAGGCACATGCATACAAAGTTACACCCAGAAATATTCATGGTCCTTCAGCGCAAGTGTCTTTCAGCTGCTCCCATTTTACATGTTAGCAAAGTTTGAGAGACACTTTGATCCAATGCCTTCTTCTGGACTTTGACAGACAAACTCTCCCAGTTTAGTTGCCTAAAGAGATCCCTTCCATCCCCAGTACTTCCCTCAGCTGGTGGAGTTAATGCTTTACTTTACCAGAGGTCTGTTTCTGAGGTCCTGAACTCAAAATTGTATGGTTTTAGGATAGTTCTATGGGGAAATCCTGACCCCACCTCCATGGCTGGGCAGGGTTTCCTGGCAATGGAGACAGGCTGATTCAAATGGTCAAAAGGTGAGGGTGGGCGGGACTTAAAGGTATCCTGCATAGAACAGATAGATGTCAGTGCAAGAGTGCAGGAGTAGAGACTAGCCAAAAGAGGAGTGGGGCAGGGATGAACATCTTGTCTACAGCTCTTCAAGAGAAGCTACAGGCTACATCTACATTATGGGTTAGAGGTGTGATTCCCAGCTCGCATACACATTCTTGCACTAGCTTGATGAGAGCTGGTGTGAATATAAATAATGTATGAGCAGTGATGGAGAAGGCACAAGTTAGGCATGCTGAGTACAAACCCACCTGAACTCCATTGGTATGTACGTGGCAAGGCTAAGCCAAGCCTCCACTGCTACTGCTCATACTACTTTGGCTACCCTATAAATACTTGTGCTAGCTCATTGAGAGCTAGTGCAGTATGTAGCAACAGAGGGTCCTGTGGCACCTTTGAGACTAACAGAAGTATTGGGAGCATAAGCTTTCGTGGGTAAGAACCTCACTTCTTCAGATGCAAGTAATGGAAATGGAGATTTCCATTACTTGCGTCTGAAGAAGTGAGGTTCTTACCCACGAAAGCTTATGCTCCCAATATTTCTGTTAGTCTCAAAGGTGCCACAGGACCCTCTGTTGCTTTTTACAGATTCAGACTAACACGGCTACCCCTCTGATACAGTACAGTATGTGTAGATGAGCTGGGAATCAACCCCCTAACTCATAGTATAGATGTAGCCATGAAACTATAGCCTGAAATAACTTTCAGTCCATGGCCTGGAAGGGAAGGGAGGATTCTATCTCTGCTACTCCTTCACGCATCTGCACAGTAGCATGCCCAGCTATCTGGCCTCTGTGCTGACATAAGGATTTGGCCTTGTGGGATGTGGCTGTTATGATGCTTGTATAGCCCTGGATCATTAGCAATAGTAGTAATGCCCATTATGGACAGTGTTTACATCTGGCATTGTAAGAACACAGACATATGAAAGACTGCTGTTCCTTTTCTGTAGTTAGAGGTGTGTGGGTGTGTATTGATCTAGGTAAAGAGCTTTACTCCGACAGGGTTATTCATCTTTGGAGACATTTCTTCTTGTCTTTGTTGATCTTGGGAGGTTTCTCGGATTTCATTTTATTATCTTACCTCTTTTACAGTTTAAAAGAGGTGCAACATAAAAGGGAACTGATATCTTTGAAGAGCAGCAGGGAAAAGTGTCAGTCTGCTTATACATCTCGCACGAATGCCACCACCTCTTAGCATTCTGTTTGTACTTCAAATAGGTCTCATCCTTGTTTTCACTTTTCAGGAGCTCCTTCTTTCTGGTCATTTGGGTGTCCTGTAGCTGCTCCTTAAATCCCCTAGTAAAAATATTTCCAGGATGTTAATGTTGCCTTAGAGAGACTGCATTGTGAGCACACAAAACATCCATCCCTTACTCAGGTACACGGCTATGTATGTGGTTTGTTGCCATCTGGATACCAGCTTGGCTGTGGAGCTGGTAGCTCTGCAGAAACAAAGCCAGTTTTGTATATATTTTCTTCTTTTATTCGAAAGATTTTGTTTAAATTTTCTCCCATCTTAACACAAAAGTCTCATCTCCATAAATAAGAGCCATTGTGCCCTCTTTTTAAAAAGTGACTATATGTAAACAAAGTCATAATGTCAGGCAGACAGATGGATATACCTTGAACATAATATCAAAAGAAATACTCAAAAAGCCATATGCTCCCAGACTTTATGGGGTTTGAAATCTGGATCTGAATTTTACAGTGAGGACTCTTCTCTCATTTGAACCCCTATAAACTGCATCCTACTATGCACCCACTGATCTCACATCATCACAATAAAAAAAATTAACAAAATCAAGCCAATATTGAACTATGTGTGAGTTTTCAGAGTAGATCAGTAGTGTACTACAGCTGTACTTAGTCACGGATATAATATTTGACATGTACACTAAAGGCAAGGTCAGCTTTATTAAAAAGATATGGTATCTCAACCAAAGAGAACTTAGTTATCAAATAGTTAACCATTTCCCTGGAAAAATTACCCAGGGTACACTTAGAGCTGACTAGATCCTTTGGGGAACTCTGCAGACAGAGGATGCAAATAGTTAAACCTCATTGTTTCTTGTTTAACTTGGCTCTTTAAATGATGAAACTTTTTCTCCTTGTACAATAGATCTCATGCCAAAGCCAGCTGCTTATCCACAAGGCTAACAGAACACCTGTTAGTCACCAGAATTGTGTAGGTAATAAATTAGCATGGAAACTGAACAATTTCTTGACTGCAATAAAAATGCCACTGAAATTGACAAAGATAAGTGAATTAAGGTGAGCGAGGATACTGCAGATTTTTTTTAAAAGCAGTCCTCCGGTGAAAATGCACTGAGATTTTTATGCACCCACAATTGTACACATGCTTCAAGAAACATCAACAGTAATTGTCTCCTGTTTTAAGTGTTTCCTCCATATGTAGCACAGCAATTCATTTGTAAATTTCCTAGAAGGAGGAAACCTACTAAGGTTTTGAAGCCATAGAAAATGATAAAGGATGTATTTAGTAAAGAGTGATAATTACAGCTGGGAAAATCATTCTTAATTAATACTTTATTAAAGTAATTTTGCCTCCTTTTCTGTTTTCAAATAGCCTGCAAATACATCAGGATTTTCTTCAATTAATTTAAAAACTCTGTAAATAGTTCCTGATGTGTACATTTCCCCCAAAAACTTTGCTCATGCAGCTACACATGCAAATCTGCATGCCCATGTGTGCTTCTTGTTTGCATGTGAAATTACTACCATTTTGAGAGGAAATGACAATGTGTATCTGCAATTGGAAAGCAGATGTGGAACTGTGGCCCAAAACAAAGAATTACACTCTGAAAATTATTTAAAAAAATAAAAAGAAAAAAAAATTCCCTTTACTATTTGTTAATCTAAATCAGATGGTTCAAGCTTCAGGGTCAAGCTTCAGATCTGAATTTCCAACACCCTACAGTTCATATATAAGGTTTTGGTTCAAGTCATTACAGGGTCTGGGTCCAGTTTTAGAATCTGAATACTTTCAAAAGTGAGGTTTGTCCATGATTTTGGTTTAGGAACATTTCTACTTGTTAATCTGGTAACAAAATAGAAAGGAACTGGTTTAGGTATCTGTAGTAGGTTTGGGCTGAGGTTCGGCCCTCAGCGGGGCTGTGGGGTATCCCACCGCCTCGCTACAGTATCTTCTACATATTTTTGTAGTGCCAGTGTTATAAATTAGGTTGTTTCAGTTCAATAACAAGACTCATACTGGCAATAGGTTTACATGAGTGTTAGAGCACAACTTCAAAATTTTCACAGATTCAATTTAGGTAACTGTACATGCAACTTGTAGCCAAAATCCCTTTAATCTTTGAAATGGACTGGAAATCAATGTCTCCCATGAAATTTTTAATACCTGTGGCCCTGGATAAAGCAAGACAAGGTGGAGGAAGTGAAAATGAAAGAAAAATGTACGTTAGGAAAACTTTTTTGGACTTCAACAAAAGGTAGGTTCTGTATTGGAAGACCGTTCAGATTGGCTCAGATAAATCACTTAACCGTACCGTGCCTCAATTTATCTTTCTGTACAATGAGTATATTAATATGCATGTAATACATATATAACCCACAAATCAGTGTGTTATCTTGGTCAACATCCATATATGCATATAATATTTGTAATATATGACTATAATTAGAATTTAAGTATCTGTTAAATGAGTCTAACAATAAATCCAGAGAGAATGTGAGGATTAATATATGTACTTTGTGAAAGGGTTAATATATGGAAGATACTACATATGATAATGTAATACTCTGGGATGATAATATAAATCGTATAGGCATAGGGTGAAATTCAAAACTTATATATAAATTGTGAACAAGTCTTTGGACCAAATGCATGGTGACACAAATGCTAGCACAATCTTCATTTAAAATTGCCAGTGATGCGGAATTCACCATGATGCTTAGTAATTGGTTCCAATGATTAATTACTCTCACCATTAAAAACATACTCCTTATATGCTCGGGGACTGATTCATTACTGTATTACTCCAGTTTTATGCTTGTATAACATCATTGAGATGAGCATTAGTCAGAATCTGGTGTAAGTAGTAAGGTAGCATTTGCATTCAATATGAGTTTGTTTTTTTAAGACTGTACTTTGTAAGATAAGGGGAGAGAGTTTTAGCAGGAACTAAAGAGAATGATTGAAGAAAGTTCTAGTTAGTCTTTTAGTTGTTTTTCTTAACTCATTCTCTTCACTCCCCACACAGCAACACCGACTGGAAGCTAAATTGGTTTGAGTTGCACTCATTTTTACAACCCCTTATCCAAAGCTGTTGTTTATGCAGCAATTTACATGACCTCTGTATCTAGCACACAGCGACCAGCCAAGAGATGCTGATTTTAACTCCCCCCCTGCAGAATTTCTGTTTTATTTGACTTTTTGTTTTCACCCTTGTTTTGCAACAATTGTTCTTTTTTATCATGTTTTAACAAAGTCCCAGATAGATTTTCAGAAATAAAGGCAGATGCACACACAGCACAACCCCAGCTCAGTGTGATAGGAAAGAATGCTAAAAAAAAAAAAAGTGGGAGGGGGCAAGAGAGACAGGGACAGGACATTTACACAAGGCTGGCTCTAAAGTCATGGACTTTCCCTACCACACAACACTCTCAGCCATCTACAGGTGTACACCACATGAGTTGGTTAAAATGTACTTATGAAAGGCTTGATGACAGTTCCATATCTATAATTCATTCATTCCCAATCTGCATCTGTTAGCTATAGCACAATGAACAATGATGGTATAATCTAAGGGTCTGACAGCATTTCCATTATAAACAGGCTTTGTAATCCGACTGTAAAAATTCACTCCAGACTGAAACTTGGCAGAGAGAGTCTAAGCTCCGGTAACTTGATGGTTTTGTCTTCCAAATGGTGGCCAGACAATCAAGTGGACTTGACCAATTAACAGAATCCCCCATCTGGTGGGGATTCTTGCAGACCAAACGCAGCAGCACTATCAAAAAAGATATTTGCTCCTTTGGCTGAACCAACCAAACTCAGTTGGAAACTCCTAGTCTAGCCACAGCTGGATGTTGTTTTTTTGGACAGAAGCAAAGTTACAAGGTCTCTGGCTTCAGATGTTTTTTGCTTCCTAATAACAAAGATGGCTCCAGTTATGGAAAACTGGTTATGTTTAATTGTGTTAAGTATTTAGAAAAGCAAACATTACTATTGAAAACAGCTGAGATCATTGTTGAGATTTAAAAATTATTTGCTGTGCAAGAACAGTACTGTTTGACAAATATTTTTCATAAGGGATTTGGCTACTCAGTGTGCATTCAGACTCCATATTCCCCTGATTTTCCAGTTCACGTTGTACCTGTTAAATATGTATTTAAAATATTGTTATTGTTATGTTGTCTTATAGAAGTGCCCACAATGTGCTAGGCATCATCCACATTTAGGAAGGCCCAGAAATCTCACAGCCAAAGATTGCTTATATCAGTCTTATATATATAGTGAGGACACTTAATGTTTTCTGAAATTTTTCTGCCCCTTCATAACATCTGTAATAATATTAATAAAGGTTATCGATCAGAGCCTCAGCTAGGCAAACTGGAAATACCTCCACTGACTTTAATGCTAAGTCTTCACTGCAAAAGAGAGATGTATTTTTGCATTGATAGCTGCTAACTTGAGATGGTTGTGATTATGTAAAATCCTAGTAGTGACATGGCATTGGCAATTTTTAACCTCAGTGTAGGTAGTCAAGGTCAATACTGTACCCATGAGCTAAGGTTTACCTCAAGTAGCTACACTGAGGTAAAAATTGGCTGTGCCTTTTCTCCAGTTGGAATTTACATCAAGATAGCTAACACGTTAGCTAACTCAATGTAGAAACACACCTTTGTTTGCAGTGAAGACTTAGCCTCCGTTAATGGAGATATTCATGATTTACGCCAGATGAGGAGCTGGCTCGTTATCTTACATGTATAAAGCATCTTTCATCCCTAAAAATCCCAAACAGGGTCTTTTACAAAGAAAGCATCTGAAGGTCTAATTAATCGACCACTGAAATGCAGCCAAACCTGCAATGGAATGTAGGTAGTGCACAACAACACTACACTTTGAATATAGGACCTGGTTGAAAATACAAGGGGAATTAATGTAAGCAGAGATCATTATGAACTTGAAATTTGGATAGGACACTGAGACAAATACCTCATACTCTTCCACAAAATGACAAGGGTTCTTTACTTAGTGTTTAGGACTTTGATTTTATGCCTCAGCCAAATACAATGTGTTGGCTCTCTCTGCTGATCCATCAGTAATTGCAACACTTCACAGTTTCTCCTGTACGGCACTGCATTCTTTTAACCTTCTCCCTACCTTTCACCTCAGCCCCATGGCCAGATGTTATCCACAGCTTTCTTGAAGGGATCTCAGATTTTGGTGTCAATTTCTTTTAGAGGACTTTAAAGCTATTTAAAAAAATAAAACAAAGCATCAATCTAACACTGGATGTAACCAAATAACAATAGCAACTTTAATGCTTGAAAGGAGTTAGTAGACTGGATAGCTCAAGGCACTGGTGATGTGCTAGAGAAACTTTTACTTCCACACTACCGCTTTAAAATGGCCCAGGTTAGTAATAATTATGATACTGTGCAATAATAATACTATGGGTGTTTGGAGACCTATGTAAAATGAATTTAGTGGTCTTAGTCCAGTTCTTAAAGGCCTGGAATCCACATAACCATGACAATATATACTCACTGGCAGTCATAGCAGAGAACATAAGAACAACATAAGAACATAAGAATGGCCGTACTGGGTCAGACCAAAGGTCCATCTAGCCCAGTATCCTGTCTTCTGACAGTGGCTGCTTCAGAGGGAAGGAACAGAACAGGTAATCATCAAGTGATCCATTCCCTATAGCCCATTCCCAGCTTCTGGCAAACTGAGACACCATCCCTGCCCATCCCTGCCCAAGCTGACTAATAGCCATTGATGGACCTATTTTCCATGTGTTATAGTCTTGGCCTTCACAGCATTCCCTGCTAAAGAGTTTCACAGGTTGATTTTGCATAGAAATACTTCCTTTTGTTTGTTTTAAACCTGCTAACAGGCTAAGGGTTGCATGAAATAGGAGACTGAAGGCCAATCCCTCTTTATCCTAAGGTCTTGGCTAAACTTGCAAGTTACAGCGCAATAAAGGAGCCCCGGGCACACTAACTCACTACCCGTCCGCACTGGCAAGACACGTAGAGCACTCTGACTCTGTGGCTACAGCCCTGCTTGTACTCCACCTCAGCAAGTGGAATAACGTTTGCTGCACCCCCACTGGAGCGCCACGGCGCCAGTGTGGATGCCCTGGTCCTATAATGCACTCTGATCTGCCTCCAGAAGTGTCCCACAATGCCTATGCTAGCCTCTCTGGTCATCACTTTGAACTATACTGCCCTGCCCTCAGGCGACCAACCATCAGACCCGCCCTTTAAATTTTCTGGCAATTTTGAAAAATCCCTTCCTGTTTGCTCAGCCAGGCGTGGAGTGCTATCAGCGAATCTTTCCAAGAGGCCATGCCTCCACATTCCAGGCAAGCCCCAGTATGGAGCAATGGCAAGTTGCTGGACCTCATCAGTGTTTGGGAGGAGGAAATTGTCCAGTCTCAGCTGCTCTCCAGCCGCTGAGACTTATGATACCTTTGGGCAGATATCAACGGACATGATGGAAAGGGGCCACGACCGGGATGCACTGCAGTGCAGGATTAAAGTGAAGGAGCTGCGGAATGCCTACCACAAAGTCCGCGAGGCAAACTGCCGCTCCGGTGCTGCCCCCACAACCTGCTGTTTCTACAAAGAGCTGGACGTGATACTTGGGGGAGACCCCACCTCCACTCTGGCGACCACCATGGACACTTCAGAGCCCAGTGCAACAAGGCAGGAGGAGGAGCAAAGCAGGAGCGAGGCTGCTGAGGCACAGGAAGACACCCTGGAATCCCTAGATGCATACAGCCAGGAGCTGTTTTCAAGTCAGGAGGAAGGTAGCCAGTCGCAGTGGCCGGTGCTTAGCGAAGGACAAACACCAGAGGAGGTTCCCGGTAAGTGGCTTTTATTTTGGGAAGGAAGTTATTCGGTGCGGGCTCTTGGGGCGAGGAGGGTTAGGGCTGCATACATGCCTAGATGTGGAATAGGGCATTGATGTGCTCTCTCACATTGCGGTAATTGGCCTCAGTGATCTCTTCAAAGGTGTCATCCAGAACTTGGGCAATGCGCTCGTGCAGGTTTCTTGGGAGAGCCACCATGGTCCTTGTCCCAGTCAGGCTAACTTGTCCACGCCACTGTGCCGTGAAGGGCGGGGGGACCATTGCTTCACACAGGCAAGCTGCATATGGGGCAGGGCAGAAGCCGCATTGCAGTAGAAGACCCTCCCTTGCTTCCCAGGTCACCCTCAGCAGCGAGATATCTTCCAGGATGAAACATTGGAAAGACTGCCTGAATCACTTCAGGAATGACATAGTCAGGGCAGAGGGCAGGAGGACTGTCTGATGCTGCTGGTGCAGGAGGACAACCCCCACCTGCCCCCAAAAGGGAAATCACAGTGACACCTGGGCAGAGGACCAAGTCACGAAGAAGCCATACTGTGACTCTGTGAGCAGGAGATAGAGGCAATGGTGGAAGAGAAGAAAGAAAGTTCTGCAGCCCCTGCTCGTCATCCCAGACTTGCATGACAATGTGATCCCACCACTCAGTGCTTGTTTCCTGAGCCCAAAAGCGGCGTTCCATAGTGGTGAGCATGTCTGTGAATGCCACAAGCAAACTCCTGTCATATGCGTTACTCGAGTCAATATCGTCCTCGGAGCATTTGGATCATAAGGAATAACTTGACTGCCAAACGTGACATGCTGGCGAGACTCGTCAGCATACTCCTCAGCACTTCGGACGCCATTTCCGCAGACCGAAAGGGAAGACAGAGCGTGCAGTACAAAAAACATTGAAAGATGGCGCCAAATGTGGATGGAAGCAAAGGGAATGCTGGGATGCGAACCGATGCATCACGGGGCATTGGGACAGGACCCAGAATGCCCTGCACTCCCTGACCCTTTCCCACAAGCCACAGCGCCAGAATGGAAAGAGGTGCTCTGTGGAATAGCTGCCCATAATGCACCACTCCCAATGCCGCTGCAAGTGCCGCAAATGTGGCCACGCCAGTGCACTTGCAGCTGTCACTGTGGACAGACTGCAGCGCTTTCTTTACTGCGCTCTCCGAAGGCATGTTTAACTCACAGCACTCTACGTCTGCAAGTGTAGCCATGCTCTAAGAGTGGGAGTGCTGACAGCGCTGTGTGTGTCCAGTGACTAAAGCACTTCAGTCTCCAGAGCTGTCAGTCCATCATTTCTCACACCTAGTAAATCCATTTTGAAATTACTTAAATAGCCTAATGTTTCAAAGTATTGACTTTAAGAAAGAAAGATGAACAGAAGGACTCAGGACAAACAAAATAAAAATAAAAATGTGAGAAAAAAGAACTATAACAGCTAATAAAATAGCCTGACACATAAAACTTCACTTCCGCCTAATATTTATAACCTTAATGATAGAAAGGATTTTGAGTAGGCTGTTCACAAACAAAATATGGCACACCATGTTCCTTAATAACTATTGATGATTTCCTTTATTGTCTTTGAGAGGCCATTCAATATATTTGTAACTGATTGTTATAAAGGATTTTGTCAGTACATATGATCCACCAGCTTTCTCATGATGGGTCCAGATCGCCCTATTAAGAGACATATTAGGGAAATGAAATATAGAACAAGTGTGCACCATGTGTACTCAGTATATTAATATTATCCCTCAGCATGAAAGTCTTAAATGTGCAGGCAATGTCTTGAAAAGATCAATTAAAGTGTTTTTTTGCGGGGGGGTGGGGAGGAAACGGGGGAGAGAAACAGGGAATAAATCAAAAGTATTCCACATTGGAAAAAGGGTAAATTTTATAGTAGGTTAGAGTATATCCCAGCATGGAAGGTGATTAAGAGCATATTAGGTAATGATGTAAGTGCTGTAAATGAGTTTACATTGTGCAATGTAAATATTCAGCAATGCTGGTGCCTGAACAAAGAAACCAAGATTACAAAGGCAGTTTTGGACTCTGGCCAGTCTGCTTTCCAATCAGGTTTTTTTTTTTTTTTGGCAGAATTCATTTTTTATTTAAAATAATTTATCCAAAACCCTTCTTTGTTCTAGGGATATCATCCTTCACGTCTTAGTAAGAACAAATGGTTTACAATTATTTTTACAGGCAAGACTTTTAAAACAATTATGATTAAACTCTACCAAATTTTGCCTTCAAAATCTGAATATATGGCCCCCCATTGCTAGTTAAGTAAATCTAGAACACCTACATATGCTCTCCTTATACACATTCATGGGGACATTCAATGATATTAAAAGGCAAAAAAAAAAGGCTTTTAATTTAAAACAATGTATGATTAACTTGTGGAACATCATCCAAGACAAGGATTCAAAAACAGATGAGATATTTCTTTGGATAATGAGAACATTCACTGTTATATTAGATAGGATAAAAAATTAGAAAGACTATATACTCTCACAATTCTGGGCATAATCTAAATTGTAAATGATAGAGGCTAGGATGAGCTTCTTGTATGGGCAGGTTTTTCCATAATTGTCCACACTGAGGTTTCCTGAACCTTTTTCTGAAGCATCAGGTACTGACAACTGTCAGAAATAGGATATTGAACTAGATGGACCTTTGATTTGATCTGAAATGGCAATCCCTATGTTATATTCCTCTTCAGTCATTTGTCTGTTCACTCTATCCAGTCAGAGACTCTAGAGATTAAAAGGTCACGGTGTATCAACACTATACCTGCAGCATGGTCAACTGAAATGCAATATTCCCTTCAGTGTGCCAATGTCCCCCAATACTGACCCAGAAGAAGTAAAGGTAAGAATCTACAAAGCCAATTCATTTCTTGGCTTCAGCTCTGAGCCTGTCACCAGGATGTCTTTTATGGTGCATGGTTGCTGTGACATTTATCAACTAGGAAATAGACTTAAGACCACAAAATTATGTCACACCAGTCAAAATGAAGAACCAGTAGATGATAGTGGCTGCTTTTCTTTATTATTCATCAGAGTTATGCTTGAACATTTCTGCATACCATTACGATTACTTCTGAACCATCCATATTCTCAGGATATACTCAGAATTGTGTAATTGTGGTTCTCTGTAATTACTGCCATATCTGAATGAGACTCAGGCTATTATGCCATGGGAAGAATAAATATAAGTTCATAACTTCAGTCCCACTCCATTGCCCCCCATTCTAATTTTAGTTTCCTATAATGGTCTCTGTCTTCATAACTCCGTAAACTAATGAGTGGTCTCTAAGAGTATGTCTACACTACAATACAATACCTGAGACTGGCTTGTGCCAATGGAATCGATCTCATAGGGCTTGAGTGGTGGGGCTATAAAATTGCAGTGTAGACATTTGGGCTCAGGCTGGAGCCCAGACTCTCGGACCCTACAATGAAGGAGACAATGGGAGTTGTGGGTGCTCAGCCAAGATTAGGCCTAAGGCCCTGATTCAAAGCCCACTGAAGTCAATAGAAGGTTTTCCATTTACTTCCTTGATTAGGGATCCAGCACTGAGTTTGTATATATGGGACTCTTTAGTATAGACATGTGTGAAGTGTTGACTATTAGCATCTTGAATTGCATGTCTGTGTTATAATCTGTTCAAGAGCATTCATTTGTTTTCTATTCTCCTGAATAAAGAGTAAAATAACTTCCAAAAATATGTATATTATAAGGAATATACACTATATATATTGCCACTTCAGGCATTTTCCTTTTATCTTGAGCCTCATCTTAACACAATAGGGAAGAAGCACCCTCCTTTAGGTAGATAATAACTCAATTTGTAAAGTTTCTAAGCAAACATACTGTACCATGAAGAATGCATAGAATTTTCTAACAGATAGGCCTCTACTCCCTAGCATTCCTTTCTAGTCAGCCTTGCATATGTGCCAAGTATTCATGGCACCTTTTATAATCCAGCAGGGCTATAGAAATAGGTTAAGTGAATGTTGTTCAGTAAGAATATGACACCCATACTAAAACAGAAATGGAAAACCTGACGGTGGGAGAACTACTGAAGCAGAGATAATCTACACTATAAGGAGATAGAAATGTAGAAAGGGAAATAAATATACAGAGAAAGAGAGGGGGGCGTCAATAACTTAGCAAATGGAAAATAAGCACAGAGATTTTCACATATAGACTGTAGCCCACATTGGTAATGACCATGAATATTAATAAAAATGCACCTATCAAAATTGTACACTAAAAACCACAACATACTGAAAACTGTCAACCTAATGAGACTGTTTCCTCCAAACCTAAGTTACCCAGATAGCCCAGCAACCCACCAATCAAAAAAAGGACTGAGGAAAAGATCAATAACCTGAAGCTGTTCCAAAGCTGAGGTCTCTGCACTGAGAATGTCAGACCACGGAAATTCCAATCTAGAAACTGTTGAAGTCATACACAAGAGAAGAGAGATTTTTTTCTAAGATAATCAGGGTCCCCTGTAAGGGTTTATAAACAAATGTCAACACCTTACATTGCACCTTAAAACAAATAAGAAACCAGAGCAGTCTGTGGAGAAATAGCATAACATGTTCTGACCATGTCAGTGGTCAGCTGCGTTCTGCACTTCCTGGTGTATGATTCAGGCATAAAATAAAAAAGAAGTCTTTTTTCTCTTACCTCCTCCTGATCTGTACTTTCTTTGCCATGTGACCTCTTCTGTTCAATGGCATGCAAATTATGTTTATTTCAAATATCTACAGTGTGTGTCTGTGTTGGGGTATACTCCTCACACCAGCCCCAAGTGTGGAATTAGGCCAGGTTGGCCCAATCAGCCAATTAAGCTGCAAAAGTGGGAGATGTAGGCTGAGGGGAGGGTGCTAATTAGGAGATAGATCACCTGTGAGGGAACAGGAAGGGCTTCTATAAAGCCAGGATGCTGACAACACTCTCGGAAGAAGGAAGTTGCAGTCTTTCTGGATAGGTAAGGGTTTACCTAGCAAGTCTAAAACAGAGAAGTCTGACTAGGAAGGCAGGTGTGATGCTGGCAGACCAGGTCATATCAGAGTCGGTCACAGGTCAATTCACTTGTGTATTAGTCTAGATCAAAGCAAGTAGTGTTTTGAGTGTTTAAACTTTGTAAAACTAATAGGACATTACATGCATTGTTTTTATTTATCTGTGTCCTGTCATAATATAATAGCAAACATTTACATTCTAAATACCTCTAACTAAATAACTCATTGGACATCAAAGAAGCTTTGTAGAAGGCTAATGAAGAACTTTATCAGAAAAGGTACTAATTCCAAAGCAAATGGCCATTGTGTGTTGTGATGTGAGTTCCGAGACTCAAAATGCATTCCTCACTCATCAAAGGAAAAGCCCATGTGGGTAGAGACACTGCCAATTTATCTTCTGTCAGAAAAAGACATGAGATTGGCTTCCATGAAAGATCCTTCATCTCTGAACTGTTAGGACTCTTACAGGAAAGTGTACCAGATGCAAAGCGGAGATCCCCAGAGACAATCTGGGTACCCTGAAAAGACTTTTGTGAAGTTCATTACATCACTGCCACCATTTCGAATTATATACTGTGATTCACTTGTACATGTATTTTACCTACTTTAACCTTTCAAGAACTCTCATTCTTTTTTCTTAGTTAATAAATCGTTGGTTAGTTTATTATAGAATTGGCTGCCAGCATTATCTTTGATGTAAGATCTGGAGTACCAATTGATCTGGGATAAATGACTGGTCTCTTGGGACTGGGAGTAACCTGCTGTTGTTTGATATTTGGTTAAAATAACTTTTTTATCACAAAGTTCAGTTTGTCTGGGTGGCAAGACTGGTAGAATGATCCAGGAGTTCACATTTATTACTGGCTTGGTAAAATCTAATTATAGAACATAATATCTATTTGGGGTATCTGTCCTGTTTCTGACAGTCTGTCCTGAGGTAGGCACTCACAGTTTTGAGCCACTCCAGACAGCATGACAGCTAGAGAATAAAAAGTTTGGAGAAGCATCTTCAGAAGTAGTCCAGGGATGAGAGCAGTTAGGTAAAAGTAGTTGCAGATCTTAACTGCTCATTTTAGGGCCCTGGAGTCCTCTGCCATCCACTGCACATTGGTATTGCTAGGGGCAGTGGAATGGAAAGACTGCCTGAGTCACTTCAGCAGTGACATAGTCAGGGCAGAGGGCAGGAGGACTGCCTGATGCTGCTGGTGCAGGAGGACACCCCCACATACCCCCAAAAGGGAAATCACAGTGACACCTGGCCAGAGGACCAAGTCACGAAGAAACCATATTGTAACTCTGTGAGCAGGAGATAGAGGCAATGGTGGAAGAGAAGAAAGCGGATGCTGAACCAGATGGAATTAATCCCCAGAATTGCCAGAAAGAGGTGCCACACAGTAGTGAGTAGAGCATCCTGTGACAGTGTCCTAAAGTCTTTCATGGAGGTTGACTCCTCTTACCTCTGGCTGTACAAGGCTAAATTTGGCCGTGGGATCTCCCTCTTGTATTGTACAGTACCAAACATATCTCATTACTCAGTAAGTCAATGCGTGAAATACTGGCCTCATTGAAGTCAATGATAGTTTTGCCATTGATTTTAATGGGGCTAGGATTTCATCTGTTTATTAATAATAATAATTTGACATTCTATAGCACTATCCATCTGAAGAACTCAAAGCACTTTCTAAACATTAATTAATTTAACCTCACAAGCCACCTTGTAAAATGGGGATCACTGACCTACCCCACAAATGGAACAGCTATGGCCCAAGTGAGTTGCCCAAAGTCACACAGGAAGTCTGAGCCAGAACCAGGAAGGAAGACTAGAGTTCCTGCATCTCACTTCAGACCATCCTTAACAACAAAACAATAGTAGTAATTAATAATATGTGGAAGGCAGCCATCAGCCAATGGGACAAGTGCAATCATCAGATTGTAGTTAGTAGTAGTGACTACCATCCTAAAACTGTTTACCAATCTTAAATGTGGTATGGAGAGAGAGACAGGGCCTGCATCACATTAGCCTTAAAACAGTCTAAATCAAATGTAAATGAGTGAATTTACTGCAGTGTGAGCAGATTCAGAATCCACCCGAGATAGAAAGCTTGAGAGAGAGAATCTATTGCTGTTAATTATTTATAACCTGAAGACTTGGCCACCTTGAAGACATTATAATAATTTCCATGGCAGCCAACTGTAATATAGAGGAATGTTACTATGGGAGAGGAAGAAGGAGTAGATGCAGATGAACTCTTGTGAGACAGAGATCCTGTTTCCGTATACATTTCTTCAGTAGCCAAGAGGAGAGAAACACCAGAAAACATAGGAGTTACAAACTGAATGGTTTCTATGCAGAATTTTTTTTTCAGAAACTTCCAGGAGACATCCTTTGCCATTTTAAATAATAAATAATTAATAAATAAATTTTAATATACACTCTTCGGTGACAGAAAGACAGTATTGATGGGAGTATAATCCTAGCCTCTTTCTAAGTGTCTCCTGAGAACAGCTCCCTTAATTCAGTCACAGTTTGTCTTCCCTGCTGTTCAATATGTAAGTCAGACAGCCAAATACAGGAAATATTGTGACACCAAATTTCCTTGCACAGATGTGATTTCATTTTTATTTTGATGTCATAAATACATGATAAAAAAGTATTACATAGGCAGCAAATTTCATGCAGTCCCATCTGAGGGATAACTCACTCACCTTTGTGTCATTAACTGCTGTGGAAAATCTAGTTCTCCGGCTGCTTGAGAAGGTTTTTTTTATTATTATTAGTGTTTTATTATGTTTCTTAGTTGTGCAGTATATTATAACTGTTTCAAAAAGACACAAATGCTATAAATTACAGGGGGGGAAATCATCCCCGCTCCATCCAAGTTTAATAAGGAACAGTAATAGAAAAGGGAAGTTTGCAACTCCACTAAAGCCCATCTGATGAATTCCACATGTAGCCCTGTTCAGAAAATATGACATTTGTTTTATTTTTGTCAACAAAAAATTAAGCACTAGGATTACAGTGTGTGTGTATATGTATATGTATATTCCAAATGTGTATATGTATATACATACACAGTTGATTAATTCTTGTACTTCTCTTGGAAGATTATATAACAGGAGTAAAATTATGTGATGTGCAGGGATGAAAATAACCACTTGTTGTCTTGGTCCACAGTACCTGGAAAACATCAGCTTCTTATCTGGGAAAAGATTAATGGACACTGGGCTTAAGTTATAGGGAGACAATATGCAGAGGTGGACACATTTTAGTTTCACGCATTTTACTGGACAAATTTTAATTCAAATGAGTCTAAATACAAACAGATTTAGAAAGGAAAAAAGTAAATATAAAATAGACCAATCAATATTGCTCATGGTATAGAATGGTATTCAAAACATGAAACAACTAGAGAACACTATTTCAAGTGGGAATGATACACGCCCATGAAAAATTAGTAACACTGGCGACATTCATATTTAAACTGCTCGGAAATCAATGGCTTTTTTTTTATATATAATAACATACACCCTTTGGATTATTTCCAAGTAGCAAAAACACAAAGGCTCTAAAATTGTGGTGAATGCATGTAGTGGACCACAGAACACTTCCAGATTGTCTGTGTTGTATCTTCTGTCCCAGTGATGTACTGTTTATCAGTCTTTGAGTAGTGATGCTTCCTACAAGTTGCAACTCAATTCAGGATTATTCAGGGCTTGTCTACACAGAGTACTCAGGAAGTTAATCTGAATTAACTAAAGGTGCAAATTTAAAGTGGATTTGTTACATTACATTAAATGTATGTGTGGACGCTCTCATTCAGAATTAAAATGGCCTTAAATTGTTTAGTTCAATTCCCATTGGAATTGAGATAAACCAAATCAAAGCGTTTTTAACTGTAAATATGAGTGTCCACACAGGAGTTTGATGTATTTTAACTAAACCACTTTAAATTTGCACCTATAGTTAATTTGGATTAATTTCCTCAGTGTCCCCTGTGTAGAGAGAGCCTCATTTTTCAAGACTAGTTTCCAAAGATTTATTTGATGTGCTAATACCCAAGTTTTTCTATGATACCTACACAACAAATGTGTACCTTTGTTAGACATTAAGAATAGGACATTGGGCCGGTTGGCAATCCATTCCTAATAAATGTAAACTCCTACATCAACTAAGGGGAAGCAATGACACAAATACTTTATGGGGAGAGGGGATTTTTACTAGCAGTTGTATTAAAGTGAGTTGTATTTTCATCTCGTCTCCTTAATAATCTCATTTTTTCTCATTTAAACAAGCACAATAGTTGTCACAAGAGAAGTATGTGATCAAAGAGGGGATCTGACTCACACAAGGAATCCTGTATTAAGAAGTAGTATACAGTTTTGAAAAACTATTGAGTAACATATCCACCACTGTATCAAAGAGCACTCATCATGCATTCTCATTCAGCACAGAACAGTCAGCTTTAACGCATTTGTCAATGCCTCCTTTCTTCCTGCCAGCTGCAGCCTTCTTAAATTTGATCACCAACCATGGAAAGCCAAATTTTACAAAATAGGCACCCAAGTTGTGTTTGTCGGTTCACTGGGACATGCATATCCACTAATCCAGCATATAATTAGTAAGGTAGATTGACAAATACCAAGCCTGCCCTTAGGTAGGAAAAAATTACTTATATATGTACTTGTTCACACACAAAAAGTTCTCTAAATGAAGTCAGTTAGAAAGTGTCATTCTCTTGTACAAGGTGCCTCCTGAGCATGAGTATCTTATACACAGAAAGAAAACTTTGCTTAAATTTTGATGTCACATAAGCCATTGGCTAACTTGAGAGAGAGAGAGAGAGATTTAGGCATCTCAGGCAACACTGACTTTGCATAAGCATACTTTTACCCTTTAATAATTTTTCCTTTTCTCAACTCTGATCTATTGTGTACTATGTGTATAATTGTGTGCCATCAACCTTAAATTACTCAAGCCTTGTTTAATCAAGATGCAGTGTTTGTGTTGAACTATTTCCCCATCCAATTCTTAAAGCTGCAGGCAAAGATTCACTTTGTATCTGTATATCTCCTAAACATAGGACTGTAAGAATTGTATCTTTTTGAACCAGCAAACAATATCGGTTATCATACAACATAAGAAAACTGTTGATATGGTTGTTAGTGGTTTTGCTACTCATCTGTTGGAAGTTCTGCCTATTCCAATAAGTATTTACCAAAGGGGACACTATGGACCATGCCAAAAAGCTGCTTAGCTTCCTGTTAATGGCGTGAAAGTTCTGGTTCTTAGGTAGCTGTCCTAAGAATATGCACATGATGGCAAAACGCAGATACTGTTTCAGCATAAAACAAGGCCTTCTCTAATTGGCACTTTTTGTGACACTATGGAGCCTGTGCAACATTGCCTCAGTCTGCCATGGAGGACAGCTGGACGGGGTTCCCATATCCTGGAACCTCACACTTCTTGCATTCTGGGAAAGAGAGAATGTGCTCAGGCCCTGGCAAAGAAGGAATGTCAATTATTTAATAGTTTCCCTTCTGGCTGGTCAAAGAAAGGCACTGGTGCTTCAAGGCAGTTGTATCTATAGTAACTCCTCAGTTAACATTTTAGTTATGTTCCTGAAAAATGCGACTTTAAGCAAAATGATATTAAGTGAATCCAATTTCCCCATAAGAACTAATGTAAATAGGGGGGGTTAGGTTCCAGGGAAATTTTTTTGACCAGACAAAAAACTATATACACACACAGTATAAGTTTTAAATAAATATTTTAATACTGTTCACAACTATGATGATTGTGGAGCTTGGTTGAGGTGGTGAAGTTAGAGGGTGGAAGAGGGTGGGATATTTCCCAGGGAATGCCTTGCTGCTAAATCAATGGTTCTCAAACTTTTGTACTGGTGACCCCTTTCACATAGCAAGCCTCTGAGTGTGACCCCACCCCCATATAAATTAAAAATACTTTATATATTTAACACCATTATAAATGCTGGCGGCAAAGCAGGGTTTGGGGTGGAGGCTGACAGCTCGTGACGCCCCATGTAATAACCTCATGACCCCCCCCCCAGTTTGAGAACCCCTCTGCTAAATGATGAAGTAGCACTCAGCTGAGCCCTCAAGGGTTAACACTTTGCTGTTAATGTAACCTCTCACTCTACAAGGCAGCAGGAATGGAGGGGAGGGGAGATAACATAGCAGCCAGAGACAGACACACACACCTTGTGCATGGGAGAGAGAGAGAAATGCACACTGCCCCTTGAAGTAAGCTGACCCACTCTTCAGTGCATTGTCTTTTTAAGTGGATCAGGAAGTTGAGACAGCAGCTGCTGCCCCAGGCTCTCTCTGTCTCTCTCCCTCGGTGTCCCCACCCTGCTCTATATGGAGAAGAAGGGGTAAGCGGGGTGTAGGGGGAGGGGAACACCCTGACATTAGCCCTCCCCTTTCTTCCCCCCGACCCCTTCACAGCAAGCAGGAGGCTCAGGGAGTAGCTCCAAGGCAGAGGGCAGGAGCAGCACATGGCATTGTGGGGAGGGATATCTGCAATTGCTAGCCTGCTGGGCAGCTGCTGCACAGGGAACTTAGGTGAGCAGGGAACTGATAGGGGGGCTGCCGGTCCACCCTGGTTCCAAGCCCCCACCAGCTAGCTGCAAGGGGCAGCTCTTCCTGCAAGCAGTTGACAAAGCAGGCGGCTGCCAAACAACATTAGAAGGGAGCATTACACAACTTTAAACAAGCATGTTCCCTAATTGATCAGCAACGTAAAAGCGTTAACCGGGATGACTTTAAGTGAGGAGTTACTGTATTCCTCTTTGGCCAAAAAGAATAACAGCTGCTACCAGGGATTGTGAAGTTGGGTGGATGTAAAATGTGGGGGAAATTTGGAAGATCCTGAGGAAAGTAATAATATATCTTATTTCTGACTCAGGAATCTAATGGTCAGATTCATCCCTAGTGTAACTCCAGTGACCTCAATTAAATTATGGAAGGGATTGGATTTGAGTTACCTGCGGGATGTGACCAATATGTATAAATGTATAATGAACACAGACCTTAAAATCTGTTCTACATATGAGACCCTCTGTGGTTTAGAAGAACCTTTTCTAAGGAACTGGAAGGCTCAGGAGATTGATAATGAAATATTTCACCTCTTGATCCCTTTCAAACCTTTCTCAGTTTCATAGCAACCAAAAGATCATTGCTATTTGATGGGTCAGTGACCTAGGATGTTTTGTTTCAATCCCATTCCTAATGGACAGGTGTCCACCTCACAATGTACACCAGTGTTTGCAATATGAACAAAGAGGCCTAGGATTTAATTGACAGGACATAGAACTATCCTCTCCACTGAACTACACTTCTAGGACTAAGTCTCATTTGCAGGGCAGCATGGGGAAAGCTTAAACTTTTGATGGCCATGTTCAAACTCCTTTATGATAGAAACTTGGAAATCCAGGACTAGCAGTTTGGCACCTTTCCTCAGCAGAAAATCTTTACTTAAAAACTGAATAGATACTTTATGTGCAAGATGTACAAAAACCAACTTCCTCCTGCTACAATTTCAGCACAGCTCTTACTGGTTTGGCCACAGAGAATAGTATTTGACTTAGCTGAAAAATGGATTCCTGGAGTGAACAAGAATCTCTGTTGTGGCAATGTCCTGGACACACAAACATCTGATGGCTGGATTCTCAAACAAGTTGACAGCTTGATTCTTCTCTCACTTAGTATAAATCAGGAGTAACTCTACTGACATCAAAAAAGCTCAAGTGAAGTGATTAGAGAATCAGACCTTAGGTTTGCACTAGTTTATAGCCATCAGTTAATAGACCAAATATGGAACCAAAATCCTCAAGTTCCACAATATATGAAAGTATTTAAAATATACTTGTTTTCGCAGGATATAATAAAATCAAATCCTACCTGAAGAGGGAATATTATATTTCAGCTGAAGAACACTCTGATTTCAAGCCTCTAGTAGTTTGCTATTGACACAATTCTTTCAGCCTATACCTGGTAAATAATATGCCAGATTTCCGCCCCCCCCCCTCGTGTATTCAAATGAATTTCTTTCCTTTTCCAAACAAAAGACTCTGCCTTGCACTGCAAACATCATTAATACTTCAGCAGGTACAAAGTTTCATTACTCATACTCCCAACTCTATACATAAGATAAACCAATATCTGATTGTAGATGCCAAAGAAAAGACAAGAAAAGAAGAGAAAAAGAGTATGCAAATAAGATATCCGCACACCAATGAAGTGAAGTCTGCAGTTTAATTTTCTCATAGAAACAAAGAATTTGCCTAGAGGTAAAATTCAATGTGTGTCTTCTTTTCTCTTTTCATAATTGTGTTCTTGCTCTATTGCCGTATGTATTACCATTATCAAACTACTGTATATTTGATGGTCGCCCATGGCTATGCAGTGGTCTGTGCTCCTAGAAGGCTGAATAGCATCAGGACTACATTAGAGATGGAATGTTTTATTTAAAAACTCAGTTGGTAACTTACTACCATATTTCCCTTTGCAATTTGTTCACCCTAATTGTTAAAACATTTCCTGCTATTTCAGAAGTGCAGAGACTACAAACGCCTGCAGATGAGGCAGAATGGGCCTCTCTATTGAGAAGGATGCTTTCACTACAATCTTTTTAAAAACTTTTTTATTACATGGCTCAATGCATTTTTATTTGTGGTCTCAAAATGCCAACCGTCTGAATGAATTAACACAGTAGGTCCAGTCCTTCTAAATAAAACAACTCTTTGTGTATGTTCAGTACAGTGAATAGTGATAGGTGAAACTCAAATTGCTCAGCTGTGGATGTCAGATATGCAATCCAAAAATGTAGAGGTTGATCTAAACCTCATAGGTCCAGATATTGGGCTGGACAACCTGTGAAAACAGACCATCTCATAAGATTGCCAAAATTTCATCACCTTTGTTAAGTCTTAATTTGAGTTTATAGTCAGCATATATATGACTAGTATCTGACAAAATTATTAGGGTAAAACCTAGGGTCTCACCTGTCAGAACTTGTAGTTGTTTGGTTCTGACATGTATGGCCCCTGACCCTACAGTCCCTTGCTCACTTGAGCAGGCTTTAATCATCTGCATAGTGTCATTGACTTGGCTTCTATTGACTTCCATCAGACTACCCACATCACTTAAGTGATAGCAAGCTTTGTGCTCTAAATCTGGACACTTATTGATAAAGGTTGAGTATCTGCTTATCACTTAAGTTATTAGTTTACTTCATTATGTGATTGGATGAAATTTGAGTCTGACTGACTTATGAGAAAAGAATGACATATACATAGCTTAGCATAAACATGACTAAGGGGGAATGAGATAACCAACTACAAGCATTTGAAGGATGTAAAGACACTGGAGCCAAGAATTGTTTAAAGTGGTCTCAGGGGGAGAACTAAGGGTAACGGGATGACCCTGAGGGAAAAAAATGTAGACTGAATATCAGGAAACATTTCCTAATGATAAGATCTATTAGTTTATTGACTAACCTTCCAAGAATAATAATGGAGGCCCCCATGCTTAAGCGATTTAAAACTGGATAAGGCAAAGTTCTAGGAAAGTGTATTGAATGGAACAATCCTACATATGCAGGGTACAAATGGGAGTGGTTGACTATATGATTTAAGAGAGATAAAAAATGAGAGAGGGAAAATCCTTTGTGCCAATAAGAGCACATAAGCTTCAAGGTACAAAAACCTTTGTAGGAGTAACTTCATTTTAATAGCTGTAACTGAAAAAAGAATGTGGATCCTATTACTTAGTCCCCCCCCCCTTTTTAAACACATTTTATGAGAAGGGAATAATGAAAGATTTATTCTATGAAGAGCAAGTTCTCTTTAATAGCTGTTCTGTGATTCTTGTGGGAATACTGGGAAAGAAAAAAGTAGTGTTTTGTTAAAAAGAAGCATCCATAAGAACTCTTGCTTCCAGCCATATGACTAGACCTTTAATGGGGAATAGGAGATCTAACCACATGCATATATTCTGTTTTTGCTCAGAAATGAGACTTTATCTAAATCCCACCCACAAGCCAATAAACACCTGCATGACTTCATTTTTCGCCCCACTTGTAAATCACATGCAAATTCCCAGCATTGGTTTACATATTAAATTCCCTGAAAGGGGGAAAAATAAAAGTACATTCACAAGTAACTACCAAGCTGTAGTTCCTTAATGAATTATGTATTCTGTACAGGATATACTTACAGACATGACCTGAATTCCTATTCAATGTACTGGACTGCATGTTGGAACATGGAATTCATTTATTGCAGGACAGTATTCAGTCAAGCCAACATTCAGTAAAAGAAGAGGATATACAGATTAGCTTTAGCTGAGAGAAATTATGAGTTTGATACTACAATGAGACATTCTTAAATAATTTTCACACTGTAGGTCAAAATGGTACAAATGTATTCACACGTCTCAAAATAAACCTTGTGAAAGCAAATGGGCATATGCATACAGATCAGATTACTGGATGTGCTGATTTCTGCTGGCAAAATGCAAGTACAGTCTTTTATTCTCTTTTAAATTGCAATTACAAATTCAGATGCTGGATATATAGCCCATGAATATCTACACTTGAATTAACCCACTTTGAAAGATAAGTAACAGGACTACATTGACATAACAGGCATTTCAAAAACCCACTTATTGATGGGTGGTCAGAAGAGGGGCACACTCTAGCAGGCAACACTTTGTGGAAGTTTGGAAGGCTAAGAAGAAACTTCAGTATTTAGAATCTATAGTGATGGGCACAAAAGAAAACCCCAGGTAGGTACTGAAAAAAATTCATAAAGCAAGAACTCATGCACACACAAAAAAAAAGTTGATTGAACTCTGTTAGAGTCTCTGCTGTGTAAAAAAAGTTCCATGGGAAGTGAGTCCGTGAATTACATTGAGTGTGGAGCATTAGGCTCAGGGTATAAAGTCAAAACTGTTGTTTACTTGTTAAATGAAAGCAGAACTCGTAGACTGATACACAATACATCATAGAAAGGAATTTGTTAGGGTACTTGGGATGATCTTGTTTTTTGCAAATCTCTGACTCATATTTGACTATCTGGATTTTGTTAAGAAACAATTAACAGCTCTATATTCTATGTGCAAAGAGAGACCGCATTTGTAGTTAAGACTAAATACAATCATTTAAAATGCAAATAAAATCCTGTACTTGATTCTGATAAAAATCTTTCTCCTTCATTTTTAACTCATCTTCCTGTCTATCAGCTGATGTAAAACTCCAATGTGCAGTAGAAGTCCAGCACTCTCAGATTACTATCAGCCTGAAATGATTTTGTGCTGGAATATGCTGCTATGATATGCCTTTAAAATCAATAGCTCCCAGCAAAAATTTGCTGCACATTAAGTTAATGATATACTGTTGTAAGATGTACAGTACAAGCCAGTGTGTTCTATCAAAGACAAAATTTAGCTCTAGCTACCCATATAAAACTCAGAATCAGTCACCTCCATAAAGCAATGACACTTATTCAATTGGCAGAGGGCTATGGATTTTTCCCCCGCTCATCTCAAGCTATGAAGTAATGACAATTTATTATCTTTAGGAGTGTGTCTTTTCTAATCTAACACATAAGTGGTAGTAGACCCTTTGTATGATGAGATTGTCACATGACCTGGGGTCACAAACAGGATGGAGCATTTCAACCAGTATCCACTTTCCATTCCATTATTGACACATAAATCAGGCAAGTATCAGCTAAGGTGGTGCAGGGAGAGGGGTTCTTTAGAGAGGGGAATAATACATGTACTTGACGGATATAAGCACTCAAGAAATAGATTCATGTTTAGGGCACAAGCCTGAGGAACTAGTAATTATGGGATTAAACTGAGCAAAGGCAAATTAAGTTTTGATATCAGAAAAGGTTTTCTTAACAGATATTTTAAGATTGTGGGTGTGACAGGTTCACCTCAGAGTGCCACTTGGAACTGGGGTACCACTGAGCCCCCCTGACCCACCAGCCTGGGCTCCCTTTACACTGTACTGCTGGGACCAGCCTGCCAAGCCCTCTCCCAGGCTCCAGCACACACACAGGTAGGGATTTACCCAGCTGCAGTTACATCACTCAGTGTTCTTTACCTAACCCCTACATGAGAAGGCACAGATAAGGCACCTCCCAATTCCTAAGGCATATACCCCACTGGAATGTAAACCCAAAATTATACCATTATGCTCTATACAGAGATCTGTACATGAGCATAAGCTCATGAAATTTGCCCCCTCCCTCAATGTGGAGAAGGATATGCAACAGCTTTCTGCCTCAAGTTATGACTCCCACACACTGGTTTTAGACAAAGCAAAAATAAGTTTGTTAACTACAAAAGATAGATTTTAAGTGATTATAAGGGATAGCAAACAAATCAAAGCAGATTACCTAGCAAACAAACAAAACACGCAAACTAAGCTTAATACACTAAAGAGATGAGATATGAGTGGAAAATTCTCACCCTCAGTGATGATACAATCAGGCTGCCGAGATTCTTAAGGGGCCAGCTGCACTTGCTTACAGCTTAAAAATCCCAGGTGTTCCTTTCACAGACTAAAAATCCCATTAGCCTGGGTCCCACACTTCCCACCAGTTCAGTCTTTGTTCCTTAGGTGCTTCCAAGAGTCTCTCTGGGTGGGGAGTCAGTGAAGAATCACAATGATGTCACTTCCCTGCCTTAAATAGCTTTTGCATATGGCATGAATCCTTTGTCTCAAAGCTTGGTTCTCACACCAGTCAGTGGGAAAATACTGGTATTCCAAGATGGAATCCAGTACCAGGTGACCTGGTTACATGTCCCTGTAGTGCCACCGCAGCCATTGCTCGGAGGCCGTTTGTTGTGTCATCAGGAAAACTCCCCAGTGGGAGATTAGCTTCTTCTAAGACCTATTGTTTTCTCCTAATGGCTCATCAACCTGAATGGGCCCTTCCTAGCCAGCCATAAAGACTGACAGTCTTTTGTCTAGTGGGCATTCGCCAGGTGTAAACACATTTGTAATACAGATACATAGTCAATATTCCTAAATTCAGATACAAAAATGACATACAGATAGGATAATCATATTGAGTAAATCATAACCTTTCCAATGATCTCATATGACCTATCTTGCATAAAATACATTATGACATCATAATCATATCATATTACTGTGAAGAATATGGGGTTCAGTGTCACACCTCCCCCCCTTAAATCACTGCAAGGTGGTTAGTCACTGACTAATGTGAAGGCAGTGTGCCTAATGTCCTCTTTAGGTTTTGGTTATACAACTCCCAAGTGTTACCAAACGTAGTGTCATCCATAGGTAGTTTTGTAAAGTTCTGTGTTTCTCTTCCCAGGTTGCCTGAAAACATTCTTGTGTGTAAAAAGCAACAGAGAGTCCTGTGGCACCTTTAAGACTAACAGATGTATTGGAGCATAAGCTTTTGTGGGTGAATGTCCACTTCATCGGATTCTTGTGTGTAGCAATGTTAACATAATGCAGATATCAATAGCCTTTAGAGTGCAGGTGTCTTGCATTTAGCCACCAATGCCAGGAGGCAATGTGCCTCAGTTTCCCCTTCCACACATCAGTCAAGGTGTGTTATGCTTTTTCTGCTGTGCCAAGTTCTAAGCCCGTTTACAGGTATTAGCTGAGAAGCGGTATTCTTATAGGACTTCCTTGTTACTACTCCTAGCATGTTCAAAAGTTTTTTCTAAAAATCATGCATCTTACACATTTTTAAAGGATTTAGTACCAAATCAGTACCAAATTCTTTGTCCTAACCAATAAACTGTGTATTGTCAGACTTAACAGCACCAGCAATTTAATGACAGGGAGATGTTTCCAGTATGTTCATCATACCACGGTATCTGTTTAGACAGACTGGTTTGTTTAATATTTATTGTGTTCTTCAACTTCTTCCTGAACCATAGTATGTCTTCAGGTATTGGTCTTTCTTCCCTTTTAGTGTTTTGTCCAGTATCTCCCTCAGTAAAGGTTCTCAGTTCATGTACGTCTCTGGAGATTTGGAGAGGAAAAAAAATGTAAAAAGATTTAGCATCGTACAGGCTGGCCCCTTGTGGCGCTGCATTCTATCTCCAGGGCTATGCAAATGCAAAAAAATCCACCCCTCCCCCTTCTTTGTAAGTCCTATTCCAACCACTGGGACTTTCCCCACCCCCTTCTTCTACAGGGATGTAATCTTTTAGAAGTCTTTTCTTCGCTGCTTGGTGGATCTTACCTGCCTGAGGAATTGCTTCCTCCTCCCCTTTCTCAGGTGGGTCATTAGCATTTTCACTGATATTCAAGTCTTTACTAGAATTCTTATCCTGTCTTAAAGAGACAGTTTTCACAAGTACATCAGGAACAGCATTTTTCAAAAGAGGGACCTGGATTGGGATACCCTCTGTCACCCCTTTCTCTGTCCCCAAGATGTCAGTTGTATGACTGCTCTGCTCTGGGAGGTCAGTTACACAGTTTCCTCTTAAAACCTGAGCCACAGGTTGGGTGTCTAGGATCACAAAAGCCACCCCAGCAAATCTGTCCTGGGCTAACTCTCCCCTGTAATCAGTGAGGAGACATTCCCGTATTCCCCAAAATTCCTTCTCATCTTCCTCCTCTGCCCCCCTGCCCCAAGACATACTCCTTTATGATCTCTAGCGTGGAATCCATCCCGTGCTCAGCTGGGAAGGGTTCACAGATAACAACCAGAACAGGCCTCTCACTGATAGGCACTACACCCTCCTCCCACTTTGAATTGGGCTTGCCTCCAGCTACAGTCCATAGAATCCTCACCCATCTCAGTGGTCTCTAGGATTCCATCCCCCTCCTCTGGGCTTCCCTCTAGGACACATCTCCTTATGCACCCCGAATGAGGTCTGTCCCTGCTTATCTGCAACTGTTGGCAGCCAGCAGGAAAGTTCTCACTGACACGCAACATTCACCACTCACCCCCGGAGTAAACACTGCTTTTAGCCACCTGGCAGTAGAAGCTGGTCTCAACCACACCCACCTCTGGTAGCAGACTGTTTTCTACTGCTGCAGGGGAATTAAAGAGACATTCTCCCATTCCTTCAGCAGTTCCTAGGACTTCACCCTTTCCTTCCAGGGTTTCAGCACAATATTACTCCTTGCTGCTGACAGACCCCTTGCCAGACTGAGCAATGAAAAAATCATTTCCAAGTAACAATTGTGATGGGTAATCATGTACTGCTGCCATGGTCAATTGAGCTTCTAAATCCTCAGTTTCTATGTGCTCTTTAGCCAAAGGCACAAGGATTTTGTGACCTCCTACTAACAAAAGCTCTGCCATCTGCCCTGGTAGTATGTCTTTTTCCTGAACAAGGTTTCTCCTGACCACAGAAATTTCTGCTCTTGTATCCCTCCACTGAAGGAGTTCCTCGCAATTAATTTTGGCAGCCTTTATGTGCTTCCTGACTGGCTGTGCAGAGGCTATTTTTACAAACCCTGTATGATAAGTGGCAATTGCCTGAGGAACCTCTGTGCTCTGGGTAGCAACATTTCCATGAGCTGTCTGCTGACTGTTCCCACTCAGCACAGGGCATTTATTCCTCAGGTGTTGAGTGGAATTACAGTGATAGCACCTTCTGGGCTCTTCTGTTTTGACGTGGTGAGGTAAGCATCCAGCCTCCCATCCACCCTCCTTCTTTCCAGGGGTGAAACGGGAAACCTGCTTCCCACAAAACTTAAACCCCTCTGCCTATAATTTATTTCTAATAGATGCTTGGGTTTGTTCAAATTGATCAGCTAGAGTAGCAAGTTCATCATCGGTTTTCACCTTTTTATAAACACTGTTTTACATCACTACATATACTCAGAAAATGTTCCTGATTAACAAGATCACACATTTCTTCAAGGCTTGTAACACCTTTTCCCCTTACCCACTTATCCATCAAATCTCTCATTTGGTATACATATGCCACATTACTCATCCCAGCACTCCTCTTAAGGCTTCTAAATGTTATT
Source organism: Chrysemys picta bellii (assembly GCF_011386835.1). Lineage (NCBI taxonomy): Eukaryota > Metazoa > Chordata > Testudines > Emydidae > Chrysemys > Chrysemys picta. Next base: position 119,444,915 of record NC_088794.1, on the reverse strand, counting down.
CTATAGATTTCAGGTGTAATCTGAAACAGTTTTAAAACCATTTTCTTGAATGTACCATAATCGGAAGCATCTCTAATTGGCATCGTATTCAATATATCCAGAGCTCTCCCAGACAACGTTGTAACCAAACTGGACATCTTTTGATTCTCAAGAATCTCATGGAGTACACACAGCCTCACAAAGGTAATAAAATATTCAGCAATACCCCATCTTGCTGTATGCAGGACACAACTGTTCGCATTTGTTGATTTTGGAGAGATAGAACTCCCTGGTGTGTGGGGGTTCTGGTTCTGCCTCTCTATCAAGTCCAGTTCATGCTTCCTCTCTTTTTCCCCCTCTCTTCCATGGCTAGCTTCCAGGCATTCATTTCTTTGTCTTGCAGTTCCAGGGCCCTTTGGTGTGCAGCTTCTTGTCCGGCATTCTTTGCTTCCAATTCTTTTATCTGTAATGGTTTTAATTTCGTCTGTCTCTTGTGTTCCTTCTCCCTCTCTTCTGCGTGCAATCTGCCTAGCTCTGGCTTCTTACTAGTTTCACTTTCACTCATTTTCCTGATTTTCTGTCCCTATTTCCCTTGCCCGAAATAAGCAAACGAAAAATAACAAACTAGTAACCACTTTGACTGGTCTCAAGCAATCACACTTACAACTAACACCAGTGTATGAAGTGCAAGTCTCACTCAGAGCAACAAGCGTGCATATGACCCTGCTCACAGCGTCACTGTGACGGGTTCCCCCGGGGGTGCCACCTGGAAACTGGGGTACCACTGAGCCCCCCCGACCCACCAGCCTGGGCTCCCTTTACACTGTACTGCTGGATCCAGCCTGCCAAGCCCTCTCCCAGGCTCCAGAACACATATAGGTAGAGACTCATCCAGCTGCAGTTACACACACACACACACACACACACACACAGTGTTCTTTAACCAACCCTGCATGGGAAGGCACAGATAAGGCACCTCCCAATTCCTAAGGCATATACCCCACTGGAGTGTAAACCCAAAACGATACCATCTTGCATTGCACAGCGATCTATACAGCATGAGCTCATGAAATTTGCCCCCTCCCTCAATGTGGAGAAGGATATGCAACAGCTTTCTGCCTCAAGTTATGACTCCCACACACTGGTTTTAGACAAAGCAAAAATAAGTTTGTTAACTACAAAAGATAGATTTTAAGTGATTATAAGGGATAGCAAACAGATCAAAGCAGATTACCTAACAAACAAACAAACCACACAAACTAAGCTTAATATACTAAAGAGATTAGATATGAGTAGCAAATTGTCACCCTAAATGATGATTCAACAGGCTGCAGAGATTCTTATGGGGCCAGCTGCACTTGCTTACAGCTTAAAAACCCCAGGTGTTCCTTTCAAAGACTAAAAATCCCTTTAGCCTGGGTCCAGCACTTCCCCCCAGTTCAGTGTTTGTTCCTTAGGTGTGAAGTTAGTGAAGAATCACGATGATGCCACTTCCCTGCCATAAATATCTATTTTTTCTCCTAAAGGCTCATCAACCTGAATGGGCCCTTCCTAGCCAGCCATCTAGACTGACAGTCTTTTATCCAGAGGGCATTCCCCAGGTGTAAGCACATTTGTAATACAGATACATAGTCAATATTCCTAACTTCAGATAGAAAAAATGATACATGCCTATAAATAGGATAATCCTATTCAGTAATTCATAACCTTTCCAATGATATCTCACATGACCTATCTTGGATAAAATACATTATGATTATGTCATAATCATATCATAATATTACTGTGAAGAATATGGGGTGCAGTGTCACAGTGGGATAGCCTCCTAACACAATACCGGCGCTAGGCATAAGCAGACTAAGCAATTGCTTAGGGCCCCAAGTAGATCAAGGGGGGGCCCTATTTGCTTTTTTAGTATGTGTTGTGTGTGTGCTCAGAGAGGCCAAAATATTACTGCATAGGGCACGCAATGGGCTAACACCACCTCTGACTGAAGAAAATGGTATAAGTCCTACTGTTTAAGCCATTTTCACCTGGACAGGAGTTTCCCAATTCCTTATTGAAGCCAGTTGGACATTTCCTGATAGAATGTTGTCTGTTGGAACATGCTGATTTATTGAAAGTGAAGCATTTTGCAAAAACATATCAATTTCGACAAAACAATTGTTTCAAAACAAAAATTGAAAGAAAACATTCTGATAAGATTGAGACATTCAATTTCTACATTTTTAGAACAGATGTTTCAATTTTCAATTTCTAAAAGATAGTTTACATTTTATATTTAATATAATGTCATTTTTAAAAAAAGGCAAAATCAGAACAAAATGTTTCAATTATGTTGAAACAGAATTTTGTGATTGACATTCTTTGTTATTATTTTTGTATGGTTTATTTATTTGTTAATTCCACTAGTAAGAAATTTTAAACTTTTTGGTTTAGTTCCATTCTGGAATGGGAAAAGTTTCAAAATTGTGAAAGTTCCCCAAAGCAAAAAATCTGGTTCCACTCTTCTCCTCAAATCTAGTCATGCTTTCAAATCATTCCCTGAATCATTCTACAAACAATTCCTGGTTTGTAGCTTGTTCACAAGCGATTCATTTTGGATATTTAAAATTTGAGCTGTGTTTATGATCTATGAATGGACAAAAATCATATTTTCTAACTGAATATGAATAATTTATAGTCAAGTTTCTTATTCAAAGACTTGCATGTATTAGTTCAAAATTCACTTTCAGTAAATTTTCTCCAATATTTATAAAAAAAAAATCATATGTCCATGAAAATCTTCGCTGGTAAACTCATTCACAAAAACATCTATGGAAATAAACACAACAGGGCATTGTGTACAGAGGAGGCAATTTGTTTAAAATGTTTAATTTGTACTTACTGAATTTTTATTTCAATATTCACTCTTCTCTTAGATTTTTGGTTAGTTGTCTTTAAAGAAAGAGACAAATATCACAGGAAAACTGTTAGTCTCTAAGGTGCCACAAGTACTCCTATTGTTCTAACAAATGTATTTGAGCATAAGCTTTCATGGGCTACAGCCCACTTCATCAGATGCATAGAATGAAACATATAGTAAGAAGATATATATACATACAGAGAATATGAAAAGGTGGAAGTTGCCATACCAACTCTAAGAGGTTAATTAATTAAGGTGAGCTATTAGCAACAGGAGAAAAAAAACGTTTGTAGTGATAATCAAGATGGCCCGTTTCGGACAGTTGACAAGAAGGTTCTTTTTGCGGATACAGACTAACACGGCTGCTACTCTGAAACCTGTTAGAACACTGTGTGTGTATACACATACACACAAACAAAGAATAAGAATGAGTGTATTTATAGATACAATACAAACCTAAGATGCTTGAAAGCTTCAAATCAAACCATAAAGCAACAGATGTTTGAAGGTTTACATCCAAAATTCTGGAAAGATACATGATTTATATGTTTTGGTTTTATAACCTTCCTTATGATGGGAACAGAGTGAGGTGAATTATTCTGTAAGTAACAAATCATGAGATGTTGAAACATATGTTGAAAAGCTTAGTGGCTTGAATTCCATGCTTAGCTATTCTAGCCTGTGCTTTGCAGCTGAACACATTTAACTTCTGGTTAATACATTTCACATTATCAAATATCATTATTATTGACTCCTTAAGATTATATAGAGTAACAAAATGTACTTTAACACCACACCTTAAAAAGGGAAATAAAGCAGCAATGTGTTTTCTTAGATATATTTCAAGTAAGGTGTTTGTGTGTGTCTGTTAGTGAGGGAGAGAGTGGGAAAGCAAACACGCTTTAAGGAGTTATTTTAGATAAGTATCTAGTAGTTTGGATGCTTCTCCAAAATATCCAGAACTTTTAAATTTGTCACATGAACAGGAGGTTTTCATTACTCATTGAAGATGATCAGGCCAGATCTGGTGGAAGAACAGCCCCTAGGAGCATTAGGGAATTTTTATTTTCGGTTAGAACCCAAAAACACAGAGATGCATGAAGATAAAACATGAAAACAATACCCACAATTAATTAAACCCATGTAGTTATTATACCAATGTAAAAGTAATCTGTCCATATTTGGCCTTGTAAGAGCAACCCAATGCATTCTTACCAGTTTCATTTGTGTGTGAACATTCTTTTTCCCCATCTTCTCTGTACTCAAGCCCCTTCCCCTTTTCCTCCCCCAGAATACCATATAGGCATGACTGTGTGTCAGGACCAAAGCACTGAACTCAGGCCCTCAGGGGCCATCCTTAGCCACTGCACCTCAACAATGTGCATATATATGTATGTAACCCTTCTGCCAGGTGGAGCCAGCAGCAACCAGGGCCAGGTTCAATATCTAGGGGCTCCTTCCCATTGATACAACACAGAACTGGCTCGACTCCTCACCAAGTAACCTGGGAAATTGGGCACCTTTGAGAGGCGATACTTCTCCACTCGCAAGCACAGAGTCTGAGTGTAGAAAAGAAACATTTAATAAAAGGAGGGAAGTAACTCGGCATTATTCAGGAAAACACTGCAAACAGGGTTCATAAACCATGAGTAAAAGACACCCCCAAAAGTAGGCTGGGCAGTGTCCTTTTCCCCCTCAGGAAAGTGCCTTTCACGTGCCCGTCCCATCTCTGCACCACACTTACAGTTGCTATCCTTGGTCACTGCAGACCCAGAGTTCAGAAGTGTATCTGCAGAGTTGCATCTGGGTGGGGTGAAGAGGTATCTGATTTGCTCCGCTGCTCAGGCACTCACTTACTGCCCCTCTCTGCCAGCCACCTTGCTGGCTGCTCACCAGCCGCTGCTGCTGGCCGCCTGTTCTCTGCTGTGACCTCTGCACATCAGTCTCTGAGTAATTTTCAGCTCTTTGCAGGCTGGGCAGAAACACTGTTCCATCTCAAGTGACCTCAGCTCTGAGTGACTTTTAGCTCTTAGCAGGCAGGGCAGAAACCATCCTACCACAACTGATTTAAGCTCTGATTGGGCATTTAACATAACAAAGAGGCTCCTAATGAAGCCTCTTTAGCTCTATTCTTTGAACAGTGGGGAGGAGAAGGTTAAACCAGACTAGGGAAGAACTGTTGATAAGGGTGTGTAGCCTCCTGGCTGGGATACCTGTCCCCACACCTCTTACTTTCACAGGGCTCTGATATTCAAGCACCTGGCTTAACAAGGTTCTTTCAACTGAGGGTGGCCCTCTCATTTGGAAGAGATTAAGCACAGTCCTGCTTTCCTGTGTTCCTACAATAATTATAATATTGGTAACCATATTTCACTACCACTGCCTTCAGTACTAAGATGATTTATACCCAACATCAGCCAAAGTTGATCATTTTGACACCACTGTATGTGCTGAATATGCAAGCAGAGCAGGAGCAAACTATACTTACATAAAAACATACCCAAGTCTCTCCCCCTCCCCGCTAGCTGTCAGGGAAGCAGTCATTCAGACCCTGCTTACATATATAAAGGCCCTAACAGCAGGTGGAGGAGGTTTTCTGAGCAACAGACCATTGCCTGCTGCTTGTTGCCTAGACCACCTTGCCTTGCTGCTCCACTGGACCCTACCTTGTTGCCCTGCTGCCTCCTGTGACCCAGCCTTCTTGTCTTCTAGCTTGCCCAATCTTCTCTTGTTACGCTCATACAAAGCACACAGGATCTTTATAAAGGAAGGTAAATACACAGCATTTATTGGAAATACAATAGTTAGCATATGCTTTTCAGTCACACACACATACACACACACACAGTCCTGCCAGTGATGTTCATAGTTACCAGTCTGTTGTAGCTCGAGTCAATCTAATGGCCAGTTAGATTGAGCATGAGTGTGGAGCTGGGCTCTTGTCAGTCGCGATCCGATGCTCCTGGAGTGTGGCAAGATGAACCCAAAGTCCCATGGCCAAGCACCCTGTTCTTATAGATTTTTTTTCTCTGTTGGAGTCTACGGATTTTGCTGTGTCAGTTTGTGACCAGTTATTTCTTAATTGGTGTAAACATTCCAATACACCTCCGAGAGGGTCATCCTGTCCTTTGTTCTGATTTAATCAATTGTCCTTAGGGGTGCCAGCCTTCACCTCAGGGTCATCAATCTGCCCTTCATTATGGATGCGCGTTGATGATTCTTTGATGTCATTTAAGTCTCTTCACTCCTTCTTCGTTGATCATCTGGCTATAACAATGGCCTTCACACCTTATCTTTTCCTGATGCATACATTCCTCATTCACACAAACAGTAGTATTTTATATCGAGCAAAAAAGCATTGCAAATTAAACCTTGCTAAGTTTTACAATCAATAACCAAGACAATTTACATTGAGACCCAGGTCTTCAATGTTCCTCTAATCTACTTAATATAGACACAATAGAGAATCCTGTCTCTTACTGACTAAAACCTTAAAACAAAGAAATGTATATTTAAGTAGAGTGCCTAATTTGTAATACATATAGGAAACCATAGTAGACATTATAACTTGTCCTAAAACAAAAGGGTGACCATAATCAGTCAGAGGGATTGTTCTGGTCTGTCATTCCTTTCTGCTATTCAAAAAGGGTGGCTGACAGGATGAAATCAAATCATACATTAATTCTTATGGGACATTATAAAATCCAGCTCCTACATTAATTCTCATAGTACATTATAAAATCCAGTTCCTACAGTCTCCCCAACCCACTGACCTGTCCCCTTGGATTGCATCTTCCTGTGAGAACGCTGACCATTGCCCAGGACTGCCTCTGCTACAGATTGACCTGCCGGCTACCCAACCACTCTCACACCCTTGACTACGGCTCTGGACTCCCCCCATAGGTCCCCTCAGCTACCAGGCATTACACAGTGCAACTCACATATCTCCCATGATATCAGGAATAGGTTCCTAGATATAATTTCCTTGTCAATGACTATCAGGCAAAAGGCATCCACAAAGACATCTGTCCTGTACTGACACAAGCATCTATTATGTTCTGTTAGGGAAAAATGTAAGTCTATAATTTGACCGATTCTAGGCAGACTAAAAATAAAAATGCAGAAATAGTAGAGTATCCACTCCATTAGCAAATATCCTCTATGTACCTATACTGAACTCCATATGCCTATTTATTCCAGTCTAAGACATATAAAATGAGTCACAACCTGAAGCTCTTTGATAGACAATAAGCTAAGTCAATTGTTTTCAATGCCAACTACTTTTTTATGACTTTTACATTCATATCAGTCACCATCAGAAATCACCAAACCATTTTTGTTACAAACTACAGCTCTTGTCCTTCAAAGGCACAGAAAGCAGTTTATGCATACAAGTACTCCTACTGAGATCCCTTGCAGAGCTCATGGCAAAAAGCCAAAAGTTAGGGGGTAAGGCAAAAATCTATAACTGCTTTGTTTTTATTGTATATATCAACAAGTTTCAATATAAGGAGTATGGCAGAAGGGGTTCTTTAAAAGGAATTTAAATGTGGAGAGGAAAGGAGATGTGCAAATCATATCAGGAATGTCACACGTAGGTGTTTATATGAGAAGATAAAAAAATGGATCGCCAAAGATGGGAGCATTAATGGAGGAGGTGTGAGTGGGAGGAGAAAGAAGTGAGACAAAGGAGGATGGGAAGGGAGGGGGAGAGTATATAGAGCTTCAAAAGAGGTGACAAGTAGCTTGAATTTGATGTCAAGTATCAGAGGGGTAGCCTTGTTAGTCTGAATCTGTAAAAAGCAACAGAGGGTCCTGTGGCACCTTTAAGACTAACAGAAGTATTGGGAGCATAAGCTTTCGTGGGTAAGAACCTCACTTCTTCAGATGCAAGAGGATTTGATGTGACAGTGGATGGGGATCCAGTGAAGGGATTTAAAAAGGGAAGTGACATGATCAGAAGGATGGACAAGGGGGATGACTCAGCTGCAGCATTTTGTACGAGCTGAAGGCGAAAAGTGTGTGGCCAGAGAGGAAGATGTTGCAGGAGCTGAAGCAGGATATAATGAGGGCCTAAACCAGAGATTTAGCAGTGACAAAGAAGCTGATGTAAAGAAAAGGATGGATCTTGGAGATGTTGAGCAGGAACAAGCAGCAGGATTTGGATATGGCTTTGGTGAGTGGGTCAAAGAAGGCAGAGGAGTCACCTAAGTTATATATTCAAGCCATGGAGAGGAAGGTGTTGATGACATTTGTTCATGGGAGTAGGGGCTATGTGACAATTACACACAGCTAAAAATGAATACAAAGCTCTACAAAAGACAAAGCAATTAACTGATGCATTTGAACAGAAAGACTCAAGATTATGGGTTATTACATTCATCTTAATGATGAAATAGCATAGTTAGATTCGCAGCAATTTCTGACACTTATTCCTCAGCTAGTCATAACATTTAAATAAAAAGGGGAGAGGGGGAAGAGTATTAGAAGAGTCAATGTCATAAAAATGTAAAGGGAAATGGATTTTTTTTCCCTTAAGAAAAATTCTGGCAACAATGTCGGTGCTGATATTAGCTTGTGAGCCCTTTGGGGGAGGAACTTTTTTATTTTGTATGTTTTATAGCAAATGCTGAAGTGCCAAGTATATCAACACTGCTTTATAAATAAAATGATGCCATTAAAGCCATCATTCACTCTCCAAGATGCATTTTCAAAATGTTACAAAGAATGACTATGCTATTGCTATTGCCATTGACAATCTACCTGCCTTACTTTTGGGGCGGGTGACTGGGTAATGAAATTCTACGGTGGGCATTATCCCTATTTTACAGATGAGAGAACTGAGTGACAGGTGAAGTGAATTTCCCACAGTGAATCACTTGGCAGATTTGGATATAGATGATTCAAGGTACTGGGTTCACATTATAGTCTCCTCTGAAGAAATGAGTTTGAATCCTACTTCTGACATTCACCTACTTTCCCCCATTAAACCTTATCCTTCATCTGTAACAAAACAGACAGCATGGTTGAATAGATTTTTTTTTCAGTTCTAATGTGCATAGTACACACTATATAATTTATAAATGAGCTCCTTGGGCAGGGAGTGTATTTTGTTTTGCGTTTATACAGTGCTAAGCCCAATGGGATCCTGGTCTATGACTTAAGCTTGTAGGTGCTACCACAATGCAAATAATGGTTTGCAATAATAATAATCTATATCCAGGATTTTATATCCAGGTCTTCCACTGGCTGTGATTTGGGGTGTCACCTTACCTTTCTAGGAGTCAGTTTCCTCATCTGTGAAATTGGGATTAATACCCATTTTTATCAAGTGCTTTGAGATCTTCTGTGTCCTTACAGAGTGTTATTGTTATTTTAACATAGCAAGAGTGAACTAATCCTCAAAAACATAGAATTGCACCTATTCAGGGAAAATGGGAATCACCAAGTGAATCTCCCTAAGGGGAGAATTCTACCAAAGGAAAAAGGTGTATGAAAGCAGAATATTTTGAATATCCAAGTGGTAAGGAGGTCCGAACTAAAACCAACATATCCTGACTACACCCATTGAACATAAAACATTATTCCTCTTGGAACATTAAGGACAGCACCAAAGCACTCTTGCTACCACTTCAAATGTTAATTTGAAATGAAAGTGAAACAGCTTCTGGGTTTTGCATTAATGAGAATGTGATGGGGTGTTCACTCCACACCAGGCACCGGCATACGAAGAGGCATTGGACCTGGAAGAGAGCTATTTTCCAGGCACCAAAAAGAGGTGGTGAGTGAGCACCCTGTGACAGAGAACAATAGATGTTTCAGGCTGTCACTGAAAGGGTTAAATGGAAAAGGAGAAGTATGGGGGGAGGGGTTGTTAAAAGAAGGTAACTGCTGGGTTTATGTGTGTAGTATGTGCCGATGTCACCAAATCAGAAAGTGTGAAGTGTCCTTCTGGTGCCAAGTTCCAGCCAGGAAATTAAAGGGAGGAGAAAAAACCCTAGTACTTTTTAAAACCGTCACAGTGGTTTTCAGTCAAGCCCCATAGCCTGTTCTTTTTAATCCCACCTAACTCCTATTGAACTCCTGGAGCTGGTTTTCCATTTCATTGGGATTCATGTAAGTGAGGCGAGAGACACAATTTCAGGGCAATGTAAAATAGGGTGTTTTATTTAAACCTAGCTAATATTACAGAGGTCCCAAGACGGGAAGACAGGAGCCTCCAATCACTCTCTCTGCAGTCCTAGAGCAAACTGTGCGGTCTCACTGTCTATTCTCCTTGCAGCAGGGGAAAGATAACACTGCAGGACACCTATGTAGTCTGACAGGTAAAAATAAAGGCTAACTGAATTAGGCACAATTTCAGACCACCCTGTATCCCCGAAGATGTATGGGAACTACTTGAAATGCCACCCTGGAAGAATGAACCCCAGTAAATGAACAGAGAAGGACCTGTTCCAATAGAGCCCATTCATGTGACATTGTTCTTTCACTTGCAAACTCCTGAATATATCCCTCTGACCACTACCCATAGCTCTGTGGCCTACAACTCCCAGCATGCCCTGTCAGAAGCTCTGTCTCTCTTGGGGGATAGACCATCCCCCAAGAGAGACAGAGCTTCTGACAGGGCATGCTGGGAGTTGTAGGCCACAGAGCTATGGGTAGCAAGGAACGTGCATCTCCAAACTCACTAAACAAGCTTCTTCTTGTTCTCATGTCCGTGTCACAAACTAGATGTTTTTTCCAGAACCGTGCACAAGCGATGGCTCTTTCCATCTCAGCAGTGAGATCCTTCTTCGTACAGCTCTCCCCAAAGAGTCGACAAATAACAGAAGCTCCGTGGTCTGCACCTGGCTGCAATATTATATATTTGTGTCATTAGAAACCCATTTGATCATATTAGTCTTTGATCTGCCAGTATGAATGCGCAGGCAGTTCAGGCATCACCTTGCATCCGAAGAAGTGAGGTTTTTACCCACGAAAGCTTATGCCCAAATAAATCTGTTAGTCTTTAAGGTGCCACCAGACTCCTTGTTGTTTTTGTAGATACAGACTAACATGGCTACCCCCTGATACTAGGCATCACCATGTTGACCAGTCTGTATCAGCCTCTCCAGGAAGGTCCTCCTAGGGTTCCAGATCTATTTCAGTGTGTCCGACTGCACAGAGTCTTTCATTCCATAACCTCAGTCATGCCTTGCCAGCTAAATAAGCTGTCCTATTTTCCATCCATTCATACAACTGGGATGTAAATAAAATCTCAGCAAGGGTCGGTCTTCTGCCACTTGTTTTATTATAAACAAAGTTAACTCAATGTTTCTGAAATGCAGAATAGTTCAGTTCTGACTCAGATGAAGTTTTGAGTGCAGATTCGTCTCAGTTCTTATTTCATTCTGACTGGTTCACACTTCTGCACTCTTTAAGGCATATACATTATGCAAGAGCGTGTATGATTTGCAATTCTCAAACCATTTTAAAATTGTAGACATTTTTGTTTGCTTTGTGTGTGGCTTTTTAAACCCCTTTTAATGGATCACTTCATATCCGAGCAAAGCTCACTCTTTAACAATAAGGTGACAGTAAGTTAAATTGCTGATAGTAAGGAAATGTAGTGGGGTTACCTTCTCCAGGATTAAGGTGCATTGACAGAGCTGTGTGGATCCTGCAATTGGAATAGATCAAAAATTCAGGTGCATTGTTGGAGATGAGTGGGAAGTTTGCAGTGTAGCTGGCTACACTATGGCTGGCTCTCTAAGAGCCATTAGTCCTTCACCTTCAAAACCATTATATTCATCCAAATGCACTTAGTTCTGACAGCATTCATCTTCTTTTAAAGAAAAAAAAATGTACATTCAGAAAAGGCAGGGTGCGTGTAACCCATGCTAAGTATAAACTAATTCATTAGAAAGGTCTCTGTGGTTCAGAGCTTGCATCACTTAGATGTTTAATTGATCGTTAATGCTTCTATGAAATGCAGGACAATGAACAGCAAAGCAGCAGCGTTAACCTAATTTAAACATTTGATCGCCACATCTTCTCGGTGTTCACTGCATTTAATTCTGATGCTGCATAAAGTCATAGCATTAAATAAGCTTTGTGAATGCCAGAGTCTGATGCTCAGCCCCCTCCCCAGGCGATACACCATTCTAAATGTTCAGGGGTGGATCGCCTAGAAACTCCTCTTTATGAGGAGAGGGGCAGAAGTGGGGCTGGGGAGAGTATATTGCAAAGTGCTATTGTGTTCTAACCCTGGTAAGGAATGTTCCAAAAAAAAAAAAGAAATTAATGAAATTGTGGAGGTTGAGTTATTTATATACATTTGAATCTTTTTGATTCCTTTAAAGCTCTTGACCTGTATGGAATCTTGTGGAATGAGTTCTGCAATATAATGGTGCATTGTATTTAAAAAAAAAAGAAAAGCATACTTCCTTTTACCTTTTAAATTTGTCGACTCTGTTTCATTGGATGTCTCCTTAAGAGACAGGGCCAATAGAAGCACCTAATTTACCTTCTCTGGACCATTCATTATATCTCATGTTAGTCTCTTCCCTAAACTAAAAAAAGAGGTTGTTTCTTTCCAATGTTCTACCACGTCCAGTCCTGCAGCCTTAAAATCCTACTATCCTGACTTCTTTATAGGAACTCAATGTTCACCCTCCAGGGCACATCATCATCTATACAACTGGATTATTTTAAAGCTCCAGGATTATATACCTTCCCCAACAACCTGAGGCCAAGTCTTATCAGCTGATTTATGAGGGTAAGCTCTTATGCCTGCACAGAGCTCTGCTGATCTCAAAGAAGGTACAAGTATTGGTAAGGGGTTGCCCAATTGGATAAGCTTGCAAAATCATGACCTGTGTAGAAGGGATTCCCATTAGAATCAAATGAGAACTTATCAGTCCCTAACACTACAATTTATAATAGTGTTGTGATAGTGGTTTGGGCAATTACTGCAAGACTTTGAGGTATTCTCTTATTACAGGATAAGAGGGCCTCAAGGCCCGACCCTGTAATTTAAGGGTGAGACATCTCACATCCAACCTGAGTGCTCACCCAGCAGGAACGCTAAACTCTGTTTCATTGCGATCATCCGTGAAAACAAAAAATAATTGCCTCAGAATAATCTCCTTTTATGAGGTTTCCCTTTCATTTCTCACTCTTTGGCAACACCCTCCAGAGTTGGCAGATAGGAATCTCACCCCACCACCATCACCACCCCCCCCAAAGACAAGAACTTCACTACCCAAAAAGTTGCTGTTGCAATCCCCAGCCTCCAACAACATCCCCGTCCATATTGATCGGGAAAAACAAGAGCTGTTCTCCATGTAGCATGCCTGAATATAAACCTTTGTCTAAAAAGTAAATGGCAAGGGAAAGTTTCCCATTACACCTCACTGCCGTCCTCTTGATTGTTTTATTGCTCACTTGCTTTCTTTGAGGGATGAGAGGAGAGGACATGGGGAGTGTAGGATTGTGACACAAGGGGACTGTTGGAAACTTTAATCTTTTATATCCCTCTGAGACATAACATCACCCTAAAGAAACTATTTCCTTTTAGAACGAGTGTTTGCTTATTTTCAGATATCCCATCACCTTTGATCAGGGAGATACTAATGGACCCCAGAGCATTTTCCATTCACGGACACTGTTATTTTTGCATTAGGACTTGTTTTATGATTGATGCCTTTGACATAGCAGGAGCAGCTTCTGGTCCAGAGAGAGTGTAGTTATTACAGACAGAGCCAGTGGTTGGTACAGCTGATCAAATGGTCCCCTGCTGCAAGAGAAATATTCAGGCGGATTTCAGGGTCTTGTTTGTTCAGAAGTGCAGATGACATGTGCTTGAAAATTGGGGATTAGGGGCACTGGGGAAAACACAGCAGCTCCCATTAAGGTTATCGGCAGGGTTTCTTCTAGCCTCTGTCTTTGCTTACCTACTGGGTGCCCAGTTGCAGAGCCCAATAGCATTACCAGACTTACCTCTGCTGGTTTGTTAAACCTGATTATATTTGTCTGGCTGATTCAGCATATTTGGGGGAGGGGGACCCACACACATTACTTGGCTGAAATAAATGTGCTTTTTTATTTCTTAGCCTAAGGGACCTACCTTAGTCACATTATCATAGAAATTGTGATTGTTATCCCACCCTCGAAGATTTTGGCACTTCCACCAGATTCCCAGGATTTTCAGCTTGTATGTCTGGTCAGGTCACTTTTTGCAAGGGATGTCAATAAGGTGATTGGCTGAGAGAGACCTGGGCATCCTGGGGTGGTTGGTAGGGGGTGAGATCTAAGTGTGGATCATGCACGGGAGGTAGATACTGTGAGCAGGATAAGCAGATAGAAAGGCAGTAGAATTGGAGCACGTGTCCAAGTAAAAGTGGTGGTTACAGAAAGGATGGGCAACTAGAAAGGGGAGATGAGTCCAAGAGCACATCATGGGGTCTAAAGAGGAGCAAGCTGAGTATGTGGGCAAATTGAGCAACCACAAGGGAGTCTGATAGGAATGCTTCTTAGAGAGGAATTGCAACAACATCATACCTTCTTAGGATTTTTGCTTTTGTCCCATGACTAATCCTTGAAATCTATGGTGGTGTTCTCATCTAAAGCAAACCATTGCTAAGAACCATCCAGCAGTCTGAAATAATTGGCACATAGCCCTTGCTTTTGGCATCTGTTGAATGCCATGGGCTGGCATGCATGTAAAGTATAGACATTGAGCTTATGCCACCAAATTCAGATCAGGATTTCAACTCCTGAGCAGTTTGAATTGGGGAGATTGGTTTGGACTATTATACAGATAGGGTCCCCACTGTGAAATTCATATCCAGACTGAGATTCCAACTCCCTGCCAAAGCCCCACAGCCCAGAGCTGTTCATATCTAGAGATGTGGTTCATTTTCATCTCTAGTAAAACAATGTGTCACAGATGCTTTTTCCCCACATGGATCTCTTGGGATCCTGCCCCCTTCAACAACTAGCTTGCTGCATCCTTTAACATTCCCTTCCAGTGAGAAGGGTTGATTGCAGCTTCCTCCAAACCCTTTTTGCCTGGCTGGGATTGTTTGAGAGGAGAGGGCAAAATATTCACCAGGAATGCAGGCACTCTCCTTACTTTGTCATTCCTCGCCCTTGGGTCTGAGTGGGTTGAGTCCACAGGGCTTGGTAATGAGACCAAAGCCCAGATCTCACATGCAGCAGACATTTGGGCTACCATATCATTACTACTATTAATCATTACGACAGTACAAATAGTCAGAAGCTCCAATCTGGCCTCACTGTGCTGGGAGCTGTTCAAACACACAGGTGAACACAATCCCATCAGCCACTGTACTTGTGTCACAATTCCCAAAGTAACTGCACCTCTGACACCTTTGTGGCCACTTTGAGGGAATTCCACTTAAGTTTCAGGCCTCCAGCTGTTGCCCCTCAGGCCTCAGCTGTCTGTGACTCCCTCTTGACTGGGGATTTAGGCAACAATTTGCTGTGATCGCCTCAGTAATTCGGACTGGTTCAGCACCTGCCATTCTGTTCTCCTAGGGGCAATGGCAGGCCTAACCAATGACCAGCCAGCTCCCAGAAAGCAAAATATTATTTATTCTGAACAAAAGCATTACCAAGAAAACATATCTTGAAAACAATTAACAACTTATAAGTATGCCTGGATTACCATGTATCACCCATCATCCACAGGGAGACCCTGGCTCGGTTCAAAATACTTCAAGTTCTTTCACCGAGCTGGTCCTGTTTGCCTAGTTTGTACTTAGTTGATGGGAGTTTAGCCTAAGTATGGACTGAATTGAAACTGAACAAGGACCTTGGGGTTTGGCCCTTTATCAAGGAAAGTCTTGAAAGAAGTATTTTGGATTTTGAAGCTGCTATTCTATACATTAACTACCAGAAGAGAAGACTTCCTATGGAAGAGATTAAATATGGTATGCACACTGCACTCATCTTTTTTTTTTTTTTAAGTAATAGATATATATTAGTTCTGCCAAGGGGACATCGAAAGCCTTTCTGATCCCATGAAAGTACAGGCATATTATCTGTAGCAAAATATCCCTCTTATGAAATTTCTTGTGTGTGGGCACACATATATAAAAAAAAACAAAAACATTGTTAAAGTGGAATCTTTCCACTGTTAGGTTTATCTCAAATGAGGGGTAAGGATGAGAAAAGATTTTAAAGCATATTATGGGTAATTTAAGAACTTAAGAATGGCCATACTGGGTCAGGCCAAAGGTCCATCTAGCTCAGCATCCTGTCTTCCGACAGTGGCCAATGCCAGGTGCCCCAGAGGGAATGAACAGAACAGGTAATCAAGTGATCCATCCCATTGCTCATTCCCAACTTCTGGCAAACAGAGGCTAGGGACAACATCCCTGCCCATCCTGGCTAATAGCCAGTGATGGACCTATACTCCATGAATTTATCTAGTTCTTTTTTTAATCTTGTTATAGTCTTGGCCTTCACAACATCCTCTGGCAAAGAGTTCCACAGGTTGACTGTGCGTTGTCTGAAAAAATACTTCATTTTGTTTTAAACCTGCTGCCTATTAATTTCATTTGGTGGCCTCTAGTTCTTTTGTTATGAGGAGTAAATAACACTCTCTTCTCGCCAGTCAGGATTTTATAGACCTCTATCATATCCCCCCTTAGTCATCTCTTTTCCAAGCTGGAAAGTCCCAGTCTTATTCATCTCTTTTCATACAGCAACCGTTCCATAACCCTAATAATTTTTGTTGCCCTTTTCTGAACATTTTCCAATATGTCTTTTTTGAGATCGGGCGACTACATCTGCATGCAGTATTCAAGATGTGGGTGTACCATGGATTTATATAGAGGCAAAAATTTCTGTCTTATTATCTATCCCTTTCTTAATGATTGCCAACATTGTTTGCTTTTTTTTAGTTGCTATTTTTCAAAAAAATCAAACTGATTGTCAAACTCAAAAGTAAACTAGGAATCTTCCTTCTAGGTGTTCATTTTCATTTAGCTTTTCAAATAGAGAATTTAACAAACAACAACAACAATCTTTAAAGCAATTCCAGGCTTCTAAATCAACTTTCATAGCCAAGCTTTAAAGATCTGAAAATACAATGTAATGTTTTTTATGATAGATGGTCAAATTGGTTTGCATAAAACAAGAACATAAGATCAGACCTGAAAGCCATTTCATCCAGTATCTTGTCTCTGACAGTGACCAGTATTAAATGCTTCAGAGGAAGGTGTAAGAGCCCCACAGTACAGAGCTGTGGGATCTGTGTCCCCCACATTGTCTCTTCCTGCTCCAATAGTTCCAATTAGGCTTAGGCCCCAAAACTGGACATTTAATATTCCTTCCAAAATGTTGTCGTCATTATGATAACTCTGGATATTTTTTATGTCCATTTAAGAATTTGTTTTTATCAACAATGGTCAAATTTGTTTGCCTAAAACAAGAACCAAACCAACTTTCTCCAAACCAAAAACCAAGCCTGAACCTGGACATTTTAGGTCTTAAAGGGTTTGGTTAATTTCCTTTTCATTATTTGGTATATCATTACTCTCTGGTTATGAAGCAGAAAGGTTGTTCTTATTTTCCAAGTCAGGGTCAGAAAGTATCATAACCATCAAAGGAAAACCAATTTTCACGAGATTCCCGGCATTTTTGAATTCCTAACACATTTGAAAAAAAAAAAGATTGGTTCATGAATAGGTCCCAAAGAGGAACAAAAGGAGTAGAGAACAGAAAGGTGTTCTATTGCGACAGGGAACTAGTTAAAACTGAAATGAGCCCAAACCAAAACCTCAGATACCCAACATGAACTCTGAAGAGGTTTGGATTCTGATCAGATCTGAATTGCTCGGTTATTAGAACTATTTGAAAAATAAAAACACAGAAATTCATGAACATACTCAATTTTTGAAGTAGTTTGCATTTCACAGGGTACCATTTTTCTTTTTAAATTTAAAAATTGTTATTGAAATATAGAAAATAATAACTTTTCAATATGGTTTTGGATAAAAATATCAGTTGCACATGTTGAAAAGGTTAGTAAAAATGTCACAAATGGAAAAAAATCATTTAGAAAAATATCATGTCTTTTGACCAAAAAAAACCCCACAACAACTCTAGTTGGCACCTCTATCTCAGATTGATTAAAAATGAAAATCTGAACTGAAACCTTTCCTCAGTGGTGGGGAAGTTTAGATCCAAATCTGAATCTAAACTTGAAGAGATATGAAGAGATGAAGTGGAATCTATAGCTCAAAGAGGCCTCTGGATAGATGAGGTGGCACAAGGGACAAAGCAACACATTAGTGTGGACTGCTGCTGAGATGGGCACAGAGAGGTCCAAATTTAAAGAGAGAAGTGAACATGTAGGGTGAAACATGTGAATATGAGTTCACTTTACCAGTCTACCAGAGAAATTGAAGCTTCCACGTGTACAGAGTAAAACCAAAGGAGTAGCTGGGAACCAGGGGGACTTCCTGTAATTTCTTCAGACCTGGGTGTTGCACTGTTCTCCCACTGGGCTTTGGTGAAGGTGTGAAGTTGCAAAAAGCAGTTGCTGTCATAGCAATATAAACCAAGCAAGCAAACATGAGACTTATTGGTCATTTCTGCAAATGATGCAATGTGTTTTAAAGAGAATGAGATGGACTATTTCTTGTTGACCAAAACATTGGCCAAAGTCATTTGTAGCCTTAAAAGGGCAATTGGTTGAAGTGAAAAAATGAGCTCCCGTACAAAAATAAATCTCATTGTCAGTGAACAAGTGTAGGCTCCACAGAGAAGCAATAACGTGCTCAGAATCTGGAGTTTTCAGAGTATTTACTATCTTAATGAATAGACTATAAGGAAGGTACTGATTTTGGCCTAATATATTTTTAGAGGTTGTGAAATTACTTGTGCTCCCTCTAAGCAGTTTTCTTCATCCTTTCCTTCCTCTCCTGTCTCTGCGGGCACCAACCCAATCCCAGCCTCTATACTCACCGCAAGCACCCACTATCGACCTTCCCCTGTCCATGATCTTACTTTGCTGTAAGCTGTTCCTGTACCCAGTTGATTAGAATACTGTGGGGAGCATCCAGGACATCTGATATGGTGAATTTTGCTATGCCGCTCCAGCACAGTTATCCCGTGACAAAAAGAGGGGAGTCACATGCCATGAAGTATGATATGCATTGCACACCCGTAAGTTTCACTCTGGCAGCACCACACATATAGTTGACTTGTCCTTAACTATAATAAAGTGATTTATATCAAGACATTATTCTAAATGACAGCTGGGCTAAATTTTTCAGTGGAATAGTTTATTCGATGAAGAATGAGGTTTCGGGGTGACTGAAATGATTCAAAATTGTGATCAAATTCAGCCACCAAACTGGGGGGGAGGGGGGAATCAATTATTCACTCAGCTCTATTCTTAACCAAGTTTATCCCAGTCTTTAGATGGCATGCAAAGCTGGTGAAAATAATATTGCAGTGAACTGCCTAGTGCACCCTTACCCTCTGAAGGTACAAGAGCTGTTTAATTCTGTGCCATGGGTGCTTCTTTAATTGAAGTTATAGGAATCTGTGTATGTGGTGCACAAGGATCTGAGTTCTACCACAGCTGAAGTTCTGAGTGGTCCAGGTGTGTCCCACAGTGACAATTATGAAGTCTTTGAAGGTCACAGCAATACTAACTCAGATTTGTTCCAGAAACATCTAATGTTCATTGGAAGTTTCAGCTGTAATAACCATTTGGAAACTGGGATATTTGGCTCCTGAAAAGAACTTATATTTCCCTCCTTGCTGCCAATGTAAGAGAATGTTCATTTCATATTTTTAATCATCATCTTATTAGAATTTGTTGGGAAATTTAATTTAGCAGTCTTGGGAGTAAGGGTTGAAAAGCACTATCCTGAGCCAGACAGAGTTGGCCAGACACTGCTAGCTTTCTCCTTTCAAATTCCTGTTATTCCTATCCTGTGAACCTTTTTGTCATTAACATTGTCATTTTTAAGATTGCCAGTCAGAGAAATGCCTAGGAAAATATAGGTCAGGTGGTCCTCAAATTCCAAAGGGTTGCTGTAATGAGAATACTCATATGTTTACAGATGAGAGATTATATCTCCATCAGAGGGGTAGCCGTGTTAGTCTGTTATACCTGCCTCTGGAGCTTTCCATTACTTGCATCTGAAGAAGTAAGGTTCTTACCCACGAAAGCTTATGCTCCCAATACTTCTGTTAGTCTTAAAGGTGCCACAGGACCCTCTGTTGCTTTTTATATCTCCATCATTACACACAAAGCGCCCTGCCCAGAGGCCACTAAATTCAATGGGAAGAGTCCCATTTATTTCAAAGTACACTAGATCGGGCCCAAAGAATTTAAGAGAGAAATTTTCCTAAGTGGTGCCCACAAAACTGCATTCTTTGCATGATCAAAACCAACATTTGTGCATATGAAAGATCTGCATGGGCAAATAGTTGTGTGTGCGTGCAAGTCTGCAGACACAATCGGAGGCCAAATAATGGTCTCACTCAGACAAATGGGAATGTTACTATTGACATAAATGGGTCCAGGATTTGGGATCAAGTTTGAAAACTGTCCAAAAGCAGCTATCCTCAGCCTTGCAGAGTTGTAGAGCCTCTTCGTCCTCCCATAAAGAAGCAAAGAGCTGCAAAGTCACCACGGAGGGACAGCTGGAATATGGCATTGTGATCAACACAACACATACTATATTGACGTAGTAGTTGGAAAGCAATATCAAGCCACCATGCCATGATAATTTAATTCAACACAAACCCTTCTCCGTACTAAATGACGATAGGGAGAGGGTGATTCCTTAGCATGCCATCCCTTTGATCACTTGTGACTGCACAAAAGTCACAGGTGAAGCACTGAACAACTGCATGCAGCTGTTGAGCCACAAATTACATATTTAGGTATCACTGTCCTACATGTTTCACTTAACACCTCCTGCTGCTATATTACAGGAGGCTTTCAACCTACCCATGTCAACAGCCTCTACATGCTCGCATTGCTCCTCCTAATATATGCTAGGAAGTTGCTAGGAGAGTCGAGGACACAAGGCAATGCAGAGATACAAGGCATCCACTGTATGAGTCGACACTGAGTCGACTGAAGTCACAAGAAAGTTTTCTTACCACCATTAAACCCCCAAACAGACATAGGTTTAGTTATGGCAAGCAAGAGTAGAAAATGACCTTGCAGCCTGTGCATTCCAACCCCCAACAATCAAACACCTACCAATTGGTACAGGTCAGCCCTTGACTGTACTGTACTGGTATTGGCCAGTCTAGAGATGCAATGATCCTTAGATTACATCACTGCCCCCCCAATACCTGTAACTGCATCAGAGAGCATCAAAATATGAATCATTTCCTGCGAGGCCAGCTGCTTGTGCACAGATGCTGTTCCAGTGACTTGGTAGAGTGCAATGATCAGTCAATCGCATGTGCATAGATGTGGCAACAAGCAGTGAATAAATAAACTGTATAAGGTCTCCTGCCTGTATATACTGTTCATATCCGCAAAGAGTGTCCATTAAATTACTACATATTTTAACAGAGTGCTGAAGCAGAAAAGAGTTACTGCTCAGTTATGTGCTATGAACTCATTTGTCTTTGTTCCCCTGATCTTCTAGTTCCTCCTTTCTTTCCCTTTCCCTGGTCTCACCACTGTTGGTGCAAGAACTTTCTCCTCTGCAGCTACTGCTGACTAGAAAAGTCTTCCTGTTTCTCTCCATTTTACTGCATTTCTCCCCTTTCCCCCCATCCCCAAGCCCAAACTCTCTGTTCTTCTATTTCTGGTATTAGTCTTATGAGTGACTGCTCCATTTTATTAACCATTGGTCTTTACTCCACTGCTTTCAGTAATTGATATCTCTGTGTCCTGCCGTAGTTAACTCTGTCAAACATTTTGGGATATAGAGATGCAACTTGAATGAAAGATGCTATACAAAAATGTTGTGTATCTTACTGTGATTTACAGTGTTTTAGCTATGTTGATACATGTATATCAGACAGACAAGGCAGGTGAGGTAATTGTTTTTATTGGACCAACTTTTGTTGGTGAAAAGTACAAGCTTTCAAGCAACACAGAGCTCTTCTTCAGGTCTGGGGATCAGACACTCTGAGATCGTTTGCAGGGCCTGAAGAAGAGCTCTGTGCAACTCAAATGCTTGTCCATTCTACCAGCTTGTAAAAACTATTACCTCGCCTACCTTGTCGCTGTTGTATCTTAACACAATGGAATAGTTTGGCTCCTCCAAAGGGTTTAACACTTTGCAGATATGACATGCCAAATTCTACCCTGTTACACCTGTGCAGCCCCATAAATTTGTCCAATTTTGGCAGGAAAATTCTCCAAAGGGAGTCATTGCTCATTAATTCACATTTCTAAATAATTACAGCCATTTAGAGTATTCCAGTAAAAGGGGTTGGAGCAGGGAAATCGGAGGCAGGATAGGGGGTTTTGATGCTTTTCTGTTAAGGGAGGTGTGACAAAAATATTTGTGCAGAAGATAAGCCCTAAGTGAAGGTTTAGACATACAAAAAATCCACAGCGCTGGGGAAATTAGATGGGGAAATCAAAGCCTAACAGCTGCAAAGTTATACAGGAACTAGAAAGAGAAAGAACAAATAAGATGCCTTAATACAGAATGGAAACCATTCAGCTTCTAGCTGAGGCTTATGTAAATCCTTCCAATCCCATCAGTCTCAGACTCCTTTAAGAAAGTTGTTTCCTGCTACCAGGGAAGCAGGATCAAACAGCCAAATGTAAATGAGTAGTGACACCCTGTGCCCTGAAAGTGAGATCTCAATTTAAAAAAAAAGCATGCTGGGGCATATGACTGACAGAGTAAAACACTTTGTTCTAGAGCTGTGCAAAACTGGTGAGCACTTCACCACAACACATCACATGGAAATATTGGGTGATTTCATGATCCTTCCAAGTTTGCTTTTCCACAAAATTGAAGAAAAAAGCTATTTTCTAACTCTAAAGCTATGAATGTATATGGCCTAGAACACTAGTATATTTTAAAAACAAAAAATATTTTGAATCTGAAAGGCAAAATGTTAAATTCAAATTTTGAAGGCATCTTTTGCCTGGAATGGGCCCATTATCACTTGAAAAACATCTCAAAGGGGTCCAATGTTAGGAAAAAAGAGTCACTAAATTGTTCAACAAAACAGTTTCATTTTTGTTTGGAGCCATAATGAAATGCAGGAAAACTCAAACCTCCTTATCCCCATTTTACAGATGATAAAACTGAAAAATAGAGAGGTTAAGGGCCAGATCCAGCCACCACTGAAACCAACAAGAATGTTTCCATTGACTTTACTGCAAGTTTGATTGCACCGTATGTGACTTGACCAAGGTCACACAAGAAGTCAGTGTCAGTCGTTCCTGCTCTCAGACTGCGGAATCAATCCTTTTTGTCTTGCATGATTAGATCATGTAGGGTAGGCCTCAGAGGAATTTGCATACTGGCCCTATAATGTCTCCACTATGGCCCTGATCTTTCAGCCTCTCAGAATATGGAAGGTTTGCAGAATAGGACCTTATGGAAAAACATCTTACTAGATAGTAATAATAATATACACAAACTACATCTTTGGTTTGCTTGGAACTAAGGTTGATCAAGTGCAAATCCTACACAATCACTAAAAATCAAGGAAGTCACCACTTAAGGCATGGGAATGAGGGTTGCCCTAACCCCCTCCCCCACAACACACAGACACACATTCTGCACTTCCAAAATATCACTCTAATGTATGAGGTAACTGAAGGAGCAGGCCTGCTTCCTGTATCCCCTTGCCCTTTCACAGCTATGCATAACCAACCCTTGTTATCTGCAAACCCTTTGCTGTGCAGTCTTCCTCTCTGGTTCTCCAGGGTCTCTGTGCTCATCAGACCTGTTGAGTCATGGTGGCAGATTAGCAGCATCCATGAACAGGCTTTCCCTTGTGGATACCAAACAGGTTATACAGAATAAGGGGAATAACTCTTTGTGTTTAAATTTAACATTCAAAAAGTTATCTGTGTTTGAGTTGTGATGAAAGTGAACGCTTATAGGAGCTTTTAAAAAGCAACAGAGGGTCCTGTGGCACCTTTAAGACTAACAGAAGTATTGGGAGCATAAGCTTTCGTGGGTAAGAGCCTCACTTCTTCAGATGCAAGTAATGGAAATTTCCAGAGGCAGGTATAAATCAGTATGGAGATAACGAGGTTAGTTCAATCAGGGAGGGTGAGGTGCCAGCAATGCCCCTGCCAACATTAGTTAATACTTGAAAAATATATCCATTATAAAACTCAATTAGCCCTTGGAGAGCAAGTGTGTTAAATTTAGAGACTAAATCCAATCATTAAAGTGTGAAATGGGGAGGTTTAATCCTGCATTAAGTGCAAATCTGTACATAACCTGGAGCTAGCTATGGAGCTAGTAGGCAGCCTCCACATTAGAATGAGTCTAAGTAGAGAAACAATGTGGTTTTGATAAAACAAGAACAAACCTAAACCTTTCCTAAAAACTCAAAATCACCCTTTGAGGTTCAGAAGTGTTCAGATAATTATTATAAATTGTTTCATCTTTTTGGATGCATCTGAATTATAGCCAACAACAAAATCAGATGAGCCTAAACATCACAAAAATGGTAGAAAATGAGGGTGAATACCAAAACTTGAGAATATCAGAGGGGTAGCCGTGTTAGTCTGAATCTGTAAAAAGCAACAGAGGGCCCTGTGGCACCTTTGAGACTAACAGAAGTATTGGGAGCATAAGCTTTTGTGGGTAAGAACCTCACTTCTTCAGATGCAAGACCTGCATCTCAAAAACTTGAGAGTTAGAAGTAACAGCCAAATATTTGGGTGATTATCTGAAACAAAATGAAACGTGGACCTTTTGGGTTTGCAGCTGAACTGCGGTGACATTTGGGCACCTTAAAAAACAATGGCACCAATTGAGCTCAATGTAATACAGAAAGTAGATGGAATCCTGGTTTCCCATGGACTTCAATGGTGGTAAGATTTCACTCATTGACTCATCTCTGTTGCGGCCTACCTATAAACAGATTTTGATGACACACACCCCAACCTACACTGTCTGTCTCTATATGAGTAGCTAGGGCTAATATGTACATTTAAAAAAAATAAATCTGTTATTAATTTTCAGCTGTAAAAGCTTAGTTTTTTCCCCCCTTGTTTGTTTTTTAGAAGTATTTTAAATGGCAAATGTTTCTGAAAGTGATGGAATAAAGCGTAATGGCCTTAAGCTAGCATTGAAAAAACTCAGGGTAAGCATTAAAGGGAAAAAAACAAAAATCTTAATGTGAGAGCAATTAGGCACTGAAATTATCTCCCATGGGAGTTAAACAAGGCATCCTCACAGTGTGTGAGAATAGATATGTGATGCTAGTAAAATAATTAAAATAATATCTTACATTTATATAGTGTTTGCTCTTCCAAAAGACCCTGAAGCACTGTAAAACTCTCTCTGTATAGGCAAACTTCATACACATATATCTAAAAATCATTTCTCCCACCACTTAATTGCAATCACATTAGGAGTAGAAAGTACAGGCTGTTAAGCATCATACAAGGATACGGAGCAGTTTAAGGTACAACATGAAGAATACTTTAGCCCATGATACGTAGAGATAATATAAACAAAACTGCATTTTTTCTCATTGCGCTCATTCACTAAGGGCCTAGTTCAAAGCTCACTGAAATGCACAGGATGTCAGTAAAGAAATAAACAGGGCAGAAAGGGTGGGTTTACTTTATTTAAATTCGGACTTGGAGGAAGCCTTTTCTAGCAATGAGATCAATACAATGGAACCATTTGCTAAGGGATGCTGAGGCATCATCATTGAAAGTGCTCAGGGGGAGAGTAGGAGACTGGTTTATACTATGCCCCGTCCTAGTGCAGGTGGGTGGTGAGTCTTGCCCAGCATGGCCTTTCTATCACTTAGCACATAGGATTCTCTGACTTTCAAGCACCTCTGAAAACAGGTGTGATGGAATTGTCTGGGAGGCATTGTTTGCTATAAATTGCCAGTCAGTTTAAATGCATGTATCTGCTTGACATTGCATTGCTGATCAAATGCTCTGAAATAGGGATCAGTCAATGTTTTTCCCATTAATCATCAGATTGAAGCATAGGGAAATGTCCTCTCCAAATGCCCATATAATTTCTATTAACATCAATGGCAATTATGCATGATTTTGAGAGGAGATTATACCCATGCCTCATAATGTATACCTCTTAGTAGATGCACTAACTTGTGTTTAAAATGACATCTCCTTCAAAGGTGCCAGCTGCCACATATCTGCTACATTTGAAACCTTGACAACAAATGCACAATTACTTAAAATATCCTGCAGTGCAAGAAATAGGTGGATAAAGCAGCAGTTTCCAGGGATGTGTTAAACACAGTATTGTTGATTTATAAAATAACTGTTGATGAACTTCTTAGCTCAGGTTCAGATAACATTATACAACATAATTTTCCTCTGCGAACTCATTACAATAGATTGAATTTCTGAATCATCAAGTGATCCCTATTACAGAACAGGAAATACGGCTTTTCAAGCTTGATCATGTACAAACATGCTTTGAGTCAACTTGCTGGCTGATGGGGCATAAATGTGGCAAAAGGTGTCTCTAGTTTCCTATTTCTGATTCATTCAAACTAAACCATTTCCCCCAAAAAACTCTTTGAAATGGTTAAAAAAAGGTAAAACATAATTTCTATGGACCTCTATGAGGCTGTCACAGAGTCACTGACCACACTAGCGCCTCCTGCTGGACGTTTTGGGAATTAACTCTGGTCAGCGGGTGTGCCCTTCGGTGGTGGTGGCTCTCCCATCCTTGTCTCTGCCTGCAGACCCACTACAGTTCCAGTCTCACTGTATCTGCTTCGTGGCACAGCCCTCTGGCTATGCCACAATCCAGGTTCCCCCCTTCTGAGGAACTCCTTCCTCAACAGTCCAGCCGCTTCTCACAGCTGCTTGGCAATCCATAGCCTGGCTGCTTCTTCACCAGTGGGCAGGGGGTGGGTGGGAAAGAGACCCAGGCCTGCCCACTACTCTGGGTCCCAGGCCAGGGACCCTGTGAACAACAGCTTCCCACTGCCCCACTTTTCTTTCTCCACCAGTCTGTCTCGATTCCCTGGGCCACTTCCCTGCAGCCTCAGCACATTCAGCTCCTGCCTCTGGCTCCTTCCCAGGGATTCAGGCCTGCAAGTCTTAGCAGCCCTATTCATGGTGCTCATCTCTGCAGTCCTCTAGGAAGCCAATCCCCTCCCTTGGGCTTCCTGCCCTGGCCTGCAGCTTCCTTTCACCCTCTTATCCCATGACTGCTTATTTTGCTTAAGAGCCTTTGGTGAGCGACCTTGTCAAAGGCTTTCTGAAAATCTAAATACTCTATGTCCACTGGATCTCCTTTGTCCGCATGCTTGTTGACCCCCTCAAACAATTCTAGTAGATTGGTGAGGCATGATTTCCCTTTACAAAAACCATGTTGACTATTTCCCAATAAATTATATTCATCTATGTGTCTGACAATTTTGTTCTCTGCGCTAGTTTCAGCCAATTTGCCTGGTACTGAAGTGAGGCTTACTGGTCTGTAGTTGCCAGGGTCACCTCTGGAGCCCTTTTTAATAACTGGTGTCACATTAGCTATCCTCCAGTCATTTGGTACAGAAGCTGATTTAAATGATAGATTACAGATGACAGTTAGTAGTCCTGCAATTTCACATTTGAGTTCCTTCAGGACTCTTGGGTGAATACCATCAGGTCCTGGAGACTTATTACTGTTTAGTTTATCAATTTGTTCCAAAACCTCCTCTAATGACACCTCAATTTGGGACAGTTCCTCAGATCTGTCACCCAAAAAGAATGGCTCAGGTTTGGGAATCTCCCTCACATCCTCAACAGTGAAGACCGATGCAAATAATTCATTTAGTTTCTCCGCAATGGCTTTATTGTCTTTGAGTGCTCCTTTAGCATCTTGATCGTCCAGTGGCCCCACTGGTTGTTTAGCAGGCTTCCTGCTTCTGATGTATTTTACAAAAAATTGCTATTACTTTTGGAGTCTTTGGCTAGCTGTTCTTCTAATTCTTTTTTAGTCTTTCTAAATATATTTTTACACTTCATTTGCCAGAGTTTATGCTCTTTCATATTTTCCTCATTAGAATTTACCTTCCACTTTTTAAAGGATGCCTTTTTGCCTCTAACTGCTTCTTTTACTTTGTTGTTTAACCATGGTGGCTCTTTTTTTTTTTTTTTTTTGGTTCTCTTACTATGTCTTTTAAATTGGGGTATACATTTAAGTTGAGCTTCTATTATGGTGTCATTAAAAAATTTCCACGCAGCTTGCAGGGATTTTACTTTTGGTACTGTACCTTTTAATTTCTGTTTCATTAACCTCCTCATTTTTGTGTAGTTCCCCTTTCTGAAATTAAATGCTACAGTGTTGGGCTGGAAACTGTGAAATATTCCAAATAAAAGAGCACTCCATCATTTAAATATATTGATTTTTAAAATGATTTGCTGTCATCTTCCATCTTGAGTTCAAACCCGCACACTTGCTGTTTGCTTGTTTGTCATGATCGATAAAAACTGTTTTCCCCTGATATAACAACTAAGAATGGAATGGAGATCTAGGCAGAGGACCCAATTTGTGCTAAGTGACCATGGTCCCCAGGGGTTGTTCCAGGAGATGGGGGTCACAGGGATACTGTGACTTTGCATCCCATATCAGCTGCACAAAAGTGATGCTGCAGGGACCACTATATCTGCTGTATGTCACCCAAAGTTTCCCCTTTACGGAAGTGATTCTTCTGTGCCCAGTCAAACTGGATTTAGGGGAGCTTTAGAGGCTGCCCTAGGGGTTCTGAAAAGGTGTCATTGAATCAAAGCTAGGGAACTCAAAGCAGGAAGAGGTCAACCCACAAGATGAAAGTTCAAGCAACAAAGGTGGGAGAACCTAGCCAGTTTTGGTGATGTTATCCAACCTCTTTGTCACCTGTGGGTTCCTTTCAGGTTAGGTTCTTGAAATGTGTGCTCTTCTGTGCTGGTATCATGTCTATAGGTGAGCTGAGACATTGGCGTTTACACCTGGATTAGGGTTAGTCCAAGATTCAGGACTGAAGCAAACTCAGGGCTTGGGTTTGAGTGTGGATTTTAGGCCGAAATCTCACAAGGATTACCCAAATGGGATAAAGAGATATGTTGTAAATGTTTAAACCCTTTCACCCCAAAGGACAGCAACTCATCTAACTAGCTCATGTGACAAGATTTCATCCATCTTGGGCTGGAGCCTTAGCCCTCAGTGCTCCCTGGATTTTGACTGAATCTTGACTGGAACCAGGAAATAAGGCCCCACCTAATTTTGGATTCAACCCAGAACCAGTCCCTGTCCCTGAAATTTGAAGGGGTTCCGATTAATGGTTCCAAATTTGGCTGGCCTTGTGCTCTCATAATCCTGAGTCTGCCTCAAGAATTTGCAAAACTGCTAGATCTTACAAGAGTTTCAAACTGGCTCAGAGTGATGGGGCTGTGAATTTCCATTCATCCAGTTCTGTTTCAAGCCAACTAAAGTATAGGTGTAGGAGTGAGTGTGCCTGTGAATTGAGTGTATGTGGCATTTAACAGGAATCTTGCTGTGAACTGCAGAAGACTTGTTTGCTAAAGTCATTATCCTCCTTTTCTACCATGCTGCTCCCTAAACCTGGATTGAATACTCTACCCCAGCATGCCAGACTCCTTCTTCATTCCAATCCTCCTAGTTGGATACATTAATGGGACTGTGGATGCAATATAGATAACAATCAATGGAAAATTAAAGTCTTGAGTATGTCAAAAATCACGTATTAACTTTCTACATCGAATCTTCCAGCATGACTTTTAATGCTTTAATGTGATGTCCACAGCACTAACACCTATTAGTCAAATGCAACCGGTTTTACTTAAGAGAGAGAAATAACAAAGAGAGAAAGGGCAAAAGTAAGCACACATTGTCCTCTGTTTCTATCTTACCAGTGTCTGTCTTCTAGACTGATTTTTATTTAGACAATAGTAATTCTTCTTCTTCTTCTTTCGTATGGCTTGGGTAGGTAGCAACTACTACAAATGTATATCTAAGTTTGATAGCCAGCACATTGCTGCAGCAGTGAACTGGTGAATGTCCTTCAGGCCCCTGGCCAAAAAACGAGGGGACACTCAGATATGACGTGCTCTATCGTTTGTACCCGGTGACCACACGCACATACAGGTGTTCGCCTCATTTTCCATTTAAAGAGGGTTTGTCCACATTTCCCATGAGATGTCCTGATGCGATTCAATCTGCACCAGTCTTTCCAAACCCAGTGGTTTCTCAGCAGGGTCAACAACGAGCTGTTTGTTTTCAGTGGTTGAAACGATCCATTGAGCCTCAGCATCGAAGTTGGGTGTAAGGATCTTGATGCGGTCCTATAGAGTGTGGCAGGATTTTAATCTCATCTTTGGCGGGTTCTGCAGGTTATCGTGCAGTGGGATCCTCGCGTTTGCATTGACATGGTTAAGAAAGCAAGATGTCTGAGCACCTCTTCTAATCTACGGAGGCTGGATGTGCAATAAGACTGAGATCCAGTCAACTGGAGTCGATTTGAGCGTCCCTGACCCTATGCGCATACCGTTATTGAGTTGGGTGTCAAGGAGTTTAGTGTGACTGCTATGAGACCACACTAGTGCGCAATATTCAGCTGAAGAATACACCAAGGCAGTTGTTGCAGTTCATAAGGTCCATGGACTGGAGCCTCATGATGTTCCAGCCAATTTTCTGATAAGCATAACATAAGACCTGACCTTTTCACGGGTATTCTCGAGGTGTTGTCGAAAGGTCAAACTCCAGTCCAGTGTAACTCCAAGATACTTTGGAATAGCTGCATGGCTGACGCTCTCACCGCAGAACTGCACATCAAGTTTGGTATTAGCCATTTTATTGTTCAGATGGAAAGTGGTTTCCATGTTTTTGTGTGTGTTAGGCCTAAGTTTCCAGCACTGGAAATAATCAACCATTGTGCTAAGATCTCGGGTTAGGGTGCAGCTGAAGGTATGACAAATTGTATGCTGAATAGCTAGGGCAATGTCATTTGCATACATGAATTTCCTTGATTCCGTCACTGGCAGGTCTGTGGTATATAGATTAAAAAGTATCGGGGCTAGGACAGAGCCTTGAGGGATGCCATAGTAATTATTTACTACCTGATTTAAATAATCTTTTAAAGGCAACTTTTTCCACTGTTTATTGTAAGGGTTTAAATCACAAGATCACGTGTGTTACACAGGGCCGGCTCCAGGCACCAGCTTCTCAAGCAGGTGCTTGGGGCGGCCACTCCGGAGAGGGGTGGCACGTCCAGGTATTCGGCGGACGGTCCCTCACTCTACCTGGGAGCGAAGGACCTCCCGCCGAATTGCCGCCGCAGATCACGATTGCGATCGCGGCTTTTTTGTTTGTTTGTTTGTTTTGGCTGCTTGGGGCGGCCAAAACCCTGGAGCCGGCCCTGGTGTTACAAAAGCTAAAGAAATTATCCAAGCTAAGACAAAATACTGCTAGGCAAATTGACCTCAATGAGTCAGATCATTAAAAGGGCAGCTTCCTTTTTGGTGAGGGTCATTTGCACCTGCATAATTTTGCACCCATATGTTTGCACTTGTTGTTATATTGTGGCTGCCAATCTTGAGGCTTGCTCCTCCAGTTCTCTGTCAGATTGCAGGTGTGAATTAGATAGTTAGAAGTGTGCATATTCTGATCTACACTTGCAATATATTTGCATCAATATTTGAGTATAAAAAATATTTTAGACAATTTACAACAATGTTCAGTCTAGTAATTCATGAAACTGTGAAGATCTGGTTGAAGTTGGAACACACAGCTTCCAATCTACCATTTGCCCCTATCAGCCATTTGTCTATTAAAACTTTATTAACAAGCAATGTACTTTGTCTTGGCTAGGGTATAGTCAGACTTTATAATGAAGTATATGCAAATAGGCTTCCCCATGATCCTTGTTGCAAATGGCTTCAATCTTATTAGTTACAATAATTTGATTGAATCTCCTGTTTGAAATCGCCATTATGTCTGATGCATTGTGTTTTCAAAAGATAATTGTGTTCTCATTGTTAGAGAAAGAAAGAAAACTAACTCCTCAGTTAATTATGGTCTTTGGATAAAAAGAAAAAAAAACATTCTGAAATACATCACAACATAACATAGCCATGTTAAGAAGGTTTTAGTAACAGTGTTAATTGAATGATACAGTAAGTGGTGTGGCAGAATTTTATTTAGCTGATTGTGTCTGTGAAACCAATGTCAGTAATCTGACCTTACTGACCCCCTTTGTCATCTGAAATCCCCTTTGCAAATGGCATGTGTGAAACGATCTCAATGAGCCACATCCTGAGCAGAAAAGATTCTAAATAAATTAATACCTTGCCTTGTCCTGTTAATTGATGCTAATGTTATCAGGGCAAAAGGCTGAGCAAGCACCTTTCAATGAAATAAATAAACCAAGACCAAGACAGAGAGGCTTTGCAGAGAATGCTGATGCTAACTCTCCAAGGCTGTTTTCACATGCTGTGTAGGAAGCAGCTAGCTCATTTTTAAATGTAATACAGAACTTCTTGTAACAGGAACATGGCACTAGAACTTAGATACTAAGGTGATGGGGATAGATGGATGGATGGGGCTTAGGGCAGAGAATTATTACACATCAACTAGGGTGTAAACCTACACCACTCTAGCTTGCATGCACTAAGTCCCCACATGGACTTGCCATGCACTAAAAGTCCCATAGTGCACTTTGACCTATTGTGAAATATATATACCCACTCATCCTTTCTAGAAACTAACCTAGAACAAAACCATGGGTGTCAACATCCCCAAAGTTTGGAATTGTTCAAAATCCAAATGCAGATCTAGATCAGAATTTTGCAAATGGCCCCTACCATTATTATTATTTGTTAAGCACTGATCATGCATTCAGCATTGTTTAAGAGGTAAGTATTAAGGTAGTCCATGCCCTGGGGAGTTTAAAATCTGAAAAACAAGACAAGATACAATGGAGACACAGAATAAGGTGCTAATTATTTTTCTGATTTAAAATATTTATACAGTAATAGACAATAGTAAAAAACCAAAATCTCACTTCTGAGCACCCCACAAGAAATTTAGGGTGTTTGTAATCTAGATCCAGATCCATGTTCTGGTGTTTGAACCCATATTTAATTATTAGTCATCCATGTAATTCCATGCCCCTGCCTTACTCAGGTGCTGTATTTAATGGGAGATTTGCCAGTGCAATAAAAAGAGTGAGAGGCACATGAGACATGTCAGTAGTAAGACTAATATCCCAGTATGCAGTGATTTCAGGAGCAGCAGAGAGTACAGCTTGGGTGCACTTTACCTTTCTCTGCTTAAACTTGTCAACCAATCCACTAGAGCTTCAGTTAGGAGCTAAAGAGGCTTGTCTTTAAATAGGAACATATATTGGTAGTCAGAAGTTATAAAATTGGTCAACCATAATTAAATGGTCTATTGGCTAGAAGTGAAACACATTCAGATCTTATATGTGACCATAATGAATAACTGACAAATCAAGCCATCATTACAACAAAAAACATTGTAATAAGAGCCTTTAATGGAACAGCATTTACCCACAATACTTGGAAAAACCAGTTTAGCTACATAAATTTAAATGTCTTGCTTATAAACTTAGACTACTAGACTATTTTCTTCTTCGTTCAATTGCTTGCTTTGGTTTGTTTTTGTTTGTTTGTTTTTACTTGTTAATGCAGCAGTGTTCAGAAACAGTCTCTTAAAGGGACAATGAGCCAGATAACTCACTGGTGTAAAGCAGTGTAGCTCCAGAGAAGTCTGCAGAACTATGCGATTTGTACCAGCTGATAATCTGGCCTCTATTGTTAAGTAGTTTAGGTCCAACATTTAGGTTTTATGTAAAAGGGGTTTACAAAACGGAGTACAAATATCATCATTTTGTAGTAGTAGTTGTTGAATTCTGGCACTGCACTTGACAGTACAATATGCAGGTGCAGACCTAGACCTGAGCTCCCCTGCCCTCCCACTACAGTTGAGAGTCTATGCATGCCCTTTAAAAAATATTAAATGTGATACACCAGTGCACTAGATAAAATAGAACAGGGTCCCTGACTTTGGGTCTTTCAGTGAGCAGGTGAGCTGCAATCAGGTGGCATCTCTAATAAAAAGCCAGATTCTGACACTTTTACTCATGTTAAATAGTATCTTACTCCACAAATGGTCCCACTGATTTCACTGAAGCTGAGGTGTTACTCATTACTGAGCAAGATCGGAATGATCTGCACACACACACCCAAAATAAGGAGAATACCATATTATTTAAAAGATCGATCATCCACCACAAACAAGGAATAGTAAACACTTAAAGCGAAGAGTTCACAAATACCCCATTGACTTAAAATTGTTGTCCAAACTATTCAGCAAATACTTAGAAATAACAAGGACATCCCAGAAATCAGGAGCAGCTTGCAAACAATTCACAAACAGAAATAATTCAGTGAGTGTAATTGAGAAAATAAATCTACACTATCAGCCTATCAAGTTATGAGAACCACATCTCTGACCACAACCACAGTGGTTGCAAAGGTTCCAGTATCCTCTCCCCTTCCACTTCCTCCCCCTTTTCCTTTTTATGAAACCAGGTAGTCCATTACTTTGCATCTGGTTTGCTTCCCCCATTAGATTCAAGTTCCTGTCTCCAAAATGCACTTTAATTACCTTTAATATATATTTGAAATGCTCCAGAGAAGCATTTAATTTCAGCCTTCAACGGGAAAGGAAAAACACAGATCAGTTTTAACCACCAAGTGTATGTTGTGGTTTTTCAACTACAAGGTTTTTATTTATTTATTTTCCTATAAACCTTATACCTAGCAGAGACACTTTCGTGGATCCATTGAGCTCTGTGAAGTATGTTGTCTATATCTGTCTGTGGCATATTTTAAAAATTACTGGTGTGTGTAGTGATGTCACTTAGAACTTCAGACTGGCCAGAAACTGGCCAGCAATTCCATTTCATGGAAAATTTCAAAGTTCCTAAATTTGTTTTTGTTCCAAATCAAAACGAAAATGAGACATTTGAAAATACTGATGAAAAAGACATGAGCGAGAGATAGAGAGAAAGAGCACAGCCCCAGAATAGCCAATAGCCTGTTGAGTACCCTAGTCAACACCATCCTTGTAGGGAAGGACAGTACTATTATCCCCATTTTATAGCTGAGGAACTGAGGGGCTAAATGACTTGCCAAAGATCACACAGAATGTCTGTGGCAGAGCAGGGAATTGAACACAGGTGTGACAGAATGCTAGTTGTAGCTCCCTGGTCACTGAGGTTGCTGCAACACAAAGAAGGCTGCAGGCTTAATTGGAGCCAATCAACCAGTTTCTAGTGGGAATTACTGACACTTGGTGGTAATTGTTGGACTAATGAGAAAATTGGCTCAGTAACTGGGAAGATAAACAATTGGGAGGAAGAGGAAGCAGGGGGAAGCTCAGAGGGTTAGCTGAGTAGAGGCAAGAAGCTATGTGGAAGGCTCAACCTGCTGTATACCTGTGCTGTATCTTGTCTTGTTTGAAAACAGGATTAAAGTAATCTGTGTGTTTTTGACTGAGAGACCACAAAAACAGGCTAGGCAGCGCTGCTCATCAGGTAGCTGAAGACATGTCCTGTGACACTGGGTCTCTGTGTCTTAAACTAGTGCCCAAACCACTCAACCAGCCTTCTTCATGCAGGCAAAGCTATCATCAACTTCAGTCAGTGTTACACGTTCTAAAGGACTGCACTATCACACCCAGCTTCAGAGACAAACTGGAGACCATATGCACAAAGCAGCCCCATACTTACAGTCTGAATGACTTTGTTTTAGATAATGGAAACCATTAAATAAAAAAGCATAAAAATAAAGCACAAAGAGAGAGAGAGAGAGCACAAAGTATCTGCTTTCTAACAGCTCACAAAATAGCAGCTTCTCTTGCTGATAGACAGACTCCTTAGAAATTAAAAGGTGCAGTACAGAATACAAAGAGCAATTGTGTAGGTGCATATAGCACAGAAAGGGGAGTTTTAGTCAGAGAAAACTCTCTCTCTCCTTCAAGGTAGAGTGCTCTACCAAAATTCCTCCTAGATGTTAATGGACAGCCTTACAGTGTATGTTTGAAAAGGGACCTGGAAACTCCTCTTCTCTGTCACCTTCAAATGGCACTTAGTCACCCAGAGACATACCAATGATGAATGCTTGGCTAGTCTGCCTCTTGATCCATGTTTTTAGGTAAGGGTGCCATGCAGCAATCAGCCCTACAGTAAATCCTCATTAACAAGTCCATATTTTTGTGTAATCTCTTAGGAAAAGCTTGCTCAGAATATCTATAATACATACAGGGAATTATAAAGCAGCTAGCCAAGAAAGCAGTCATCATTAATGTCTCTCACGATTTGTCATCTTCTACCGTTTAAAGAGCTTTTGATACCACTGGGACAAACATTCCCTTACAAAATCATTCCGCATCTATATTAGATTTCACACCTTTTCTATATTTCTGTCTTCCATCGCTCTTTACTAGTGAGACTACATTTTAGCATAAGACAGAGGCCAATTTCTGTCCTTGGAAGTAAGAGGTGGGAAAAGGGAGGAACAATGTTAGCCTCATTACACTCAGACAGGGCCCCTCTGGGAATGCCAGCTCTACAGTACCATCCTGCAAACCCCACCCCAGCAGCCAAATTATGGCTGTACCTATATAGATAAATCTAAGGTTATGTGAGGAAGATTTTGCTGAGCCACTTTCCCTAGCACACCCATGCTGCACAGGTCATAAACTGGCCATTTATGTTTCAAAACACTCTGAAATCCTCTGATAATGGTGCTTTGGAAATACAAAGCATGCATTATTAATTATTTGTATTAGTATTTTTAATAACAAATGTGCAGATGGAGTTACTGGAAATACATGTGAGAATCATCATCAAGCAGGTGGAGTTCCACAGGGATCGATCCTGGGCCCTACACTATTTGACATTGTTAGCAATGACCTATAAGAAAACATAAGATCATCCCTGATAAAGCTAGCAAATGGTAGCTTTACATGAATGGTTAAAATGATAAGAGGACAGGTCATTGGTACAGAGTGATCTGGATCACTTGGTGAGCTGGGTGCAAGCAAACAATAAGTGGTTTAATGCAGCCAAATGAGAATGTATGCAAAGAATTAGAGTGACCAGACGTCCTGTTTTTAAAGGGACAGTCCCATATTTAAGCCCTCCTGCAGGTGTCCTGACTTTTTCTTAAAAATGGGCAAATTGTCCCATGTTTTCTGTCTCCCCCACATCAGTACTGGTGGATCCTGCTACTGGCCAGATCCCTGATCACCAGCCACCCGCCCACCAGCGGTGAGTGGGGGGTCCAGTGACCAACAATGGGGGTGGGTGTGCAAGGCTGGTTGTGAGGCAAAGATGCAGCGGATGGGGCTAGCTGCTCCCTCTGCTGATCCGGCAGCACAGCTCCCCCTGCGTGCCGGCTCTTGGCCAGCAGGGCCCCACCCACGCTGGCTGTGAGCTGTGGTAATTGGTGAGTGCAGGTAGGCACCAGCTGGTTACGCATTGCCTCTGCTGCCCATCCATCAGCCCTTTACGTGCTTCCCCTTTCGCTGTCCTCTCCTTGCTTTGCCCCTTCACAGCCGCACTGCTCCTCCATATCCCACCCAGCGTGGAGAACCAGTCCCTGGTCGGAGCACTCAGCTCACCTAGCAGCCTGGACGACAGACTCCTTCCTTCCCCCACTTCCTCTGGCTGGGCTGGTGCCCCAAGAAAGCCCAAGACCCTCTGGCCTGGAGTGCTGGCCATGAGGAGCCAAGCCCTGCATGTGCCAAAGCCCTGCACAGTGCTAGCATGGAGAAGCCTCTCTGCCCCTCAGCTAAGCTCTGGAGTCAGGTTCCCTGGGCCCTTGTGCACAGTGCATCCTTAGGGCTTAACCCCTTCTTGCCCGCGCTGTAGCCCAGAACAGGAGGCAACTGGGTTATGTTGCTGCCCAGCAGCAGCCTGGAGGTGTTAGCTGCTTTTTGATACTTTGCAGGCAGGAAGAGACCAGCTTCTTCCAGCCACATGGGAGCAGTGGTGGGCAGGGAAGAGATGAGCTCTGCAAAGACACAGGCCAGGGCATACCTTCTCCCCGCTCCTCCTCCCCTGCAGCTGGAAGCAGCTTCTGTCCCTTCCTTCCCACACAGTGCCAAAAGGCTGTTGCTGGCCACATTCTGGTGTGAACCCCAGCAGAAATCTGGGGAGGGGGACATGTGACTCTGCATGCCACCCCACATATTGCCTCAGGAAGACATGGCAGCAGGTACCAGGAGAGAAGGGTCCATCCTGGAGCCAGGCATGGAGGGGAGAGAGCGCCGGGCAGAAAGGGTCGGGTCGGTCGATCACCCCTCCTATGTGAGAGAGGTGTGCAGGAGTGTGTGTGTGTCACCCCTCCCCTTGTGTGTGTGTGTGTGTGTGTGTGGGTGGGTGGGTGGAGCGGTGTGTATGTTATCCTTCCCCGTGTGTACCCTAAAGCCTTAAAGATAAGAAGGTAAATTGAAAGAATCCAACTACGCAGTATTTCTTTTCAACATGGGCTCAGTCAACTTGATGTTCATTTGAACATTTGTACGATTGATTGCCGTTGAACTCGCTTGAATACGAGTAATTTTACAGGTATTCTGTATTCTGCACAGGGAAATATGGTCACCCTACAAAGAATACGGGCCAGACTTAAAGGATGGGGAACTCTATCCTTGGAAGAAGTGACTGTAAAAGACTTGGTGTCATGGCAGATAATCAGATGAACAGGAGCTCTCAGTGCAATGCTGTGGCTGAATAGTCTAATACAATCCTTAAATGCATAAATGGGGGAATCTCTAGAAGGGTAGAAAGGTTCCATTAACTCTGTACTTGGCACTGGTGTGACCGCTACTGAAATACTGAGTCCATTTCAGAGATCGTGTTAGCCCTTTGGCCATCAGAGAAGGGCTGTGAGAATGATTAAAGGATTAGAAAAAGTGCCTTTTAGTGATAGACACAAGAAGCTCCATCTATTTAGCTTAATAAAGAGGTTAAGTTGTGAGACAGGGAAAATATTTGATAAAGAGCCCATCAGTTTAGCAGGCAAAGGTATAACAAGATCCAGTGGATGGAATCTGAAGCTAGACATATTTAGAATTGAAATAAGACATAGACTAATAGAGAGTGTATTTAGCCATTTGAACAATTTACCAAAGGTTGTGCTGAAGTCTCCGTCACTAGCAATTTTAAAATCAAGAGTGGATGTTTTTCTACAAGACATGCTCTAGTTAAAGCAGGAATTATTTGGGGAAAGTTTTATTTCCTATGTTATACAGGAGGTCAAAGTAGATGATCGGAGTGGTCCCTCCTGGCTTTATAATCTATGAATCTATTGATCTAAAATGGACAGAGAATTCTTCTCCCTGAAGTGTTGCCTTTAACTCTCTCTAATACAATATGTATATTGATTTAATCCTGATTGCTAGACTTCTCAGCAGGATTTGGAATAGCACCCCTCACTTTGCAGTAATATTATCTACCTGCTCCATGCAAAATTGCTTGGCTGATATTAAACAATGTTCATGCTTCACACTTTTAAAATATCCATTAGTTTTAATGTATCTTATCTCAGGTTGACAACATTTTTTTAGACCCTGAAAACTGAATGTCAAGTCAATTGGAAAACAAAACAAAAAGTTTTCTGCTAAAACCTGGTAGTTTGTTTGCATTGATCAGTAAATGTCTGCTATCAATGCTAACAAGTACAATCCATAGAAAACAGAGATAGAAACATCGATACATTTCCCAGGCTCAAATATTGAAGATTTGTATTGGGGATGCATTGAGTTTCTCAAAATCACTTCCTCTGTTCCACAGAGAATAGGAGAAAGTGACTGAAATCTGGTTCAATTGATTAGATATTAATATCATTAATCACACAAGATATTAACTCCTCATGTCATCTGTTGTTATTTATTATAGCCACATGTACTTTATTATGCTATATCAACTGAATGATTAGTACTGGCTGCATTTGTGTTCTGTAGT
The DNA here is from genome assembly GCF_011386835.1 of Chrysemys picta bellii. Classification (NCBI taxonomy): domain Eukaryota; kingdom Metazoa; phylum Chordata; order Testudines; family Emydidae; genus Chrysemys; species Chrysemys picta. The sequence goes on along the minus strand of NC_088794.1, from coordinate 119,404,852 downwards.
GAAGCTGAACTCATGCCTGTTATAAGGGAAATTTACTCTTTGAGCTAAAACTATACCCAGCAGAAATAGAATAACTTATTTCAAGTAATTTAACCAAGATGTGTTTGTTTTATTAAAAGTTCCAATTTTAAAATACAAGAGACTCATGCATTACCCATAATGATTGGGGCTGTTGTTGGTTTGAGAAGAATTTATCCCAATTTCAGAATAATATAACTAGTCAGACATTTTTAATCCCAAATGTTCAAGGAAAAGTATCTGCCCAGCAGCCTTTTACATTCTGCATATCTTTGATGATGTTGCAATGAGCATATTTTTAAGGATTGCTTTACTGATATTACATGATGTGTAATGCTTTTCAAGAGCTTGGATTTTGAACACAGCTAGCCCAAAACTAAAATCCTAGATTTGAGCAATCTACTCACTGAAGCCTAACCCCAGCTCTGAGCTACTTGGTTAATACCAATCTTTACAATGGTTTGAACCCAAATCCCAATCTGAATTCTCTCAGATTTTGGAGAAATTTGAAGCCTTTAATGTTAAAAGTTACCTGCAGACAATGTACCTAGAACATCAGATATTTGCAGTGTTGTTGTAGCCATGTTGGTTCCAGGATTTTAGAGAGACAAGAGGGGTGAGGTAATATCTTTCATTGTACCAATTTCTGTTAGTCCAATGAAAGATACTACCTCACCCACCTTGTCTCTAGGACTTCAGAAGCATGCATGGATTGTCCAAAGGAAAGAGCATCCAAAACTAACTTCAAATTTCAGACCCACGGAAATCTTGACCCGATGCAAGTTGTTGGTTTCTTCCTGGTGTTGTGCCCAGGCCCTCAATCTATGGCTCTCACACTCACAGGGGTTATCCTGCCGGAGCCTGGTCATTGTTGAGAGTGGGAAAAGTTGTTAGTCACTACCGTTTAGCTACTTTACAGTGCACAGACTAGGAGTTCAATCACTACCAGGAATCAGTTCATTTTGAATTTGTTAGCAGACCTGGTATTGTCTCCTGAAGAAGAGGAGAAGTTAGGGGAGCATCTCACCCTAAATCCGCCCCTAAATTTGGCACTTTCCACCCACTTATTACATTTCTTCATCAAATATTGGATGTTCTTTTTACTTGTGCCATTTTTCTAAAGTGGGAGAAATAGGCAAGAAGACAGAACAATGAACTTTACCCCTGAAACCAACATAGTAACAGGACAGAAGATAGACGTAGCCCTAGTCTTGGAACACATCTGATGAATTGAGTGGTAATTCAAAGATCCCTGGTGCCTTCAAGTACTGGGTGACATGCACGCTGCTTCTGAGTACATGACATCCAGAATGCCTCTACTCTGATGCTTCCCGTACACCTCAGAGGAGCAAAGGCAGAATTTTGCCCTTGAACTGTTAGGCTACTAACACCAGAAATACTGGGATTGGGAGGGAAGAGAAGAGAATGGAAAGTGCATGCGAGAAAGGTAAGAATCAGAGAAAGAGGCACTTCCTTCCAGCAATGAACAAGGAATTTTATTAGAATAAGGAAAAATGTATGTGATAAAGATTTTTAATGCATATCATTATAAAGTTAGGACCAAATCCTACAAATGTGTACACCCAAGTATAGTGCTCACTACTCTGAGTAGTCAATAGGGCTTACAATATTAAGCACTATAGTTTGTAGAAAGTGTTTTCTGGTTCATGCCAATATTCTAAATATTTTATTTTGCTAATCAGCTAAATTCTAAGGTTTAAGGACTTTTATTTTATTTTTTACACTTCTTATCAGGTCCTCACAAAACTGCAAATAAAGGCTTATGATTCTTGGTTCTGAAGTCCAGCAACATCCTAATTGAGATGGTCTCAACTTTCCACTGATGAAATGATACTAATGTTAAATGGCAACATAAATAATCTAATGAATGATAATTTTACACTGCTCAGCCATAAAATCAATCAATTTTTACGCTCCAGTGCATCACCTCTGCACCTTACAATCCCTGCTGTAATTCTCCATATGGAAATGAGGAATTACTGAATGACTGAACAGTTTATTCATGTAAAAAGCTGAGTTGTAGTCAAACAATGTGCTGCTACAGCCCACAAGAAAACCAGTAATTTCATTTACCAGAACCCAGGACCATACTAAACTAGCAACTTCTTTTGAATCCACATCTTGATAATATGCTTGCTTGCATGGGTGTTATTTAATACTGTTGAAAGAAAGAAAGAAAGAAAATTCCACAATGTCATTTTTATTTTTTGGAAAAAAAAAATAGGAAGGGAAAAATTATCAGTTTCCCTCTGCCCCATTTTTGGACCAATTCTAGCATTGAGAACAGAGTCTCTGAGATTTTCAGATTTCTTGTTGCATGTGTTTATGTGATGGCTACCATCTTGGCTAACACTAGGGACTGAACTAGATACTTCCAGAGCATATGTGTCTCCAGCTGTAACTAAAGATTGAGGCCGTGCATTTGGGCCACGGAGCTGGAACCTTTGTAGAAGTGTGGGGGGAGAGAGCACTGGAGCCAGAATCAGGATGGCCAGGGCGCCATGCTGCACTTTTTAACATAGGCATAATTTGGGGAACAGGGTCAGCATTGCTCCCCCAAACTGCAAGCCTCAGGCAGGCACACTGCAGTACCGGCAGGGTCTGTGCTTCACAGGGGACAGGAGCATTATCAACTCCCACACCACGAAGCGCAGCGCCTGCCCGAGGCTTGCCATTTCGGGCGCAATGCGGCCTCCTGTCCCCCCAAACTATGTCCATGTTGAAAAATGGGAGCATGGCACCCTTGGTTTTGGCACCATTGATCTGGGGCTATAACAGACTCATCTCTACTGTGGATGGGACATGGGGGGGGGCATATAAAACACACTAACAAGAGGGTTACGTTTGTTCATTTGTATTTCTGATTAGGGGGTGAGTAGAAGAATATTCCTTAAAACTTGAGTTCCCAGAAATCACATGAACTACCTGGACATGGAGGAGTTGAGCCTCTCCCTCCAACCTGCCCTCTAAGTTTGTATAGTACTCATCAGCTTGATGCCTGCGTACCTTCTTCCCCCTTCCTCCCAGAAAATGGGAGTTGGAATCCCGTCATTATACTCCAAGTGACCAAATGCATCTGCTCTGGAACTACAATCTATGAAGCTTCAAGAGTGAAAATGCCACCCAAAAATGGTCATCAGAACCCCAAAGTCACCAAAATGCTGAGGTATGACATCTTCAGAACCGAAGCTCAGCTCTGAGGTTTATGATTTACAGTACACTTTGACTGGATAAAAAGGGTGACAAAATGTTGGATTCAACAACCACAAAATTGCTCCTTTAACTTTACAAATCAAACAATCTTCCCTCATCAGAATTCAAATGTTTGGGATCAAATGGATCTGGATTCATCTTCTTCAATGGGTGATGAGTGGTAAGAAGTTTCCACCACAGGCTCTTCTTGAGAGGTTTCTATAGACTGTTCCAAATCCCTCCTCAGAACTCACTTCCTCTAAAGTGTATGTCATTAGAAATGCTGTCACCCAATCATTGCATTATAAATGAAAAATTTAAGAACAGTTCCCCAAGTTTTCCAGTGAATTCTGTGTCATATGTCTCTTTAGACTGCACACTGCAGCCAATTTTTCTTCTGCCACTTGTACAGCACCGAGCCCTCTGTTGGTGTTTAACTTTACTCTTGGTATCCTCATAACTAAGGGCATGTCTTCACTACCTGCCAGATTGGCGGGTAGCAATCAATCTATTGGAGATCGACTTATTGCGTCTAGTGAAGACGCGATAAAATCGATCCCTGATCGCTCTGCTGTCGACTCCGGAAATCCACTGCGGCAAGAGGCGGAAGCGGAGTCGACGGCGGCGTGGCAGCGGTCGACTCGCCACCATCCTCACAGCCAGGTAAGTCGACCTAAAATACGCAACTTCAGCTACGCTATTCACGTAGCTGAAGTTGCGTATCTTAGGTCGACCCCCCCCCCCCCCCGTAGAGTAGACCTAGCCTAAGAATCTTGAGACTTAATTGACGTATCTATCTTTCAAGATACATAGCTATGAACTATATGGGCCACATTGTCCCCTTCATCTTTATGGTTGGACTTGCCTAAAGTAGGCAGACCCAGGTCAAGAGGGGCATGCAAGAGGACACTTTCACTCTCTCTCCCCTTCTTTCATAGAAGACACTTCTCAAGGGCTCCACAGGTGTGAGTATCTGCAGCAGAAGGATAACAGCTGAGCAGATAGCTTCTTTCCATAGCTTCTAAACCCTCAAAATCCATGACACTCTAGCAGCTTTGATAATACTGACCTAGTTTTGGACCAATTCATCCATCTTCTAAATCTACTGAAATCAACTGAGGTACAACAGAGTCTAACTGGCCCATTCTTGTTCCCAGAATGTGCACCATTGTCCTTCTGAAGCCAGAATTCGGCCTAAAATTTTATGGCCTTTTATTATTTGCAAAAAAAAAAAAATGTATACAGTTTCTTAAACTCTATAGCAGGAAGGAAGGCAAGAGGGAGCTGGAGAAGGCTCTATGCAGAAGGTCAACATTGAAGCAGAAAGAACCAGGATACCATGCACCTCCCCAGATTGAATCTTTGCCTGTCTACACTGGAGGTTTGCATTATCCTAGTGGCTGTCCACTGATGACTGCAACCATGGTGAATTCCTAGTGTAGAATAGATCTTAAATATAAAAAAAAAACTGTTTCTGGAGTGTTTTGTGTCATCGATAAGTTTTCCTTCAAGTCTGACTCTCCACTGAGCATTTGTTTACTAAAATGAGGCCTATAATAAATGTTTATGCCCCTGCTTATAATTATTGTTGTTTATATAGCAATTCATTGAATATTTAGGCAGTGAAAACTCACTATCTTTCCACATCTGGCTTGTTAAACACAGTATGAAGCACCTGGGGTTCTCTAAATCTACAATCCACTTGCTGCATCCATTATTCACTTGCATTGCTAGATGGATTTGCAAGGGCTTTACAGTCTTCATAGGCCTGATGACTGCCGAATGGTGGTACCCTCTGCCCACCCCCACTCCACAATCCCCATCCTTTCTAACTCATATTCCAGCCCACAGTCTTGCCACGCATGCAATACAGATTGGAAAGCCAAATGTCACTATTTATTTTGAAAGTGAAGATGCCATTGAGAAGCCTACTGGTTATTAGTATTATTTATCTCTATTACAAAGTCCCCCAAAGTATCCAGTTAGTATCAGGGTCCCAGTGTGCTGTGCACAGTGCAAACACATAGTGCAACATGGCCCCTGCTCCAAGGAGTTTACAGTCTGTTTTAAGATAAGAGGCAAGGAGTATAACACATAATATCAGGGAGGAGGGCTCAGAGATGGGCAAGAGTAATAAGAGCACAAAGTTACATATATTGACTGAGCAATGACTTACGTCCCTCCTGCCCATCACTCATACTAAGATGATTACAATTAGGGATGTTGTTTTTATTCCCTATAAAATACTTTAATCCTATCTTTTCAAATGTATTTAAACTAGTTGCTTCTATTGCTGTAGATTATTTTCCATATGGGCCAAATTCTGAATCTGAGTGTCCAATCTGAATAACTGGCCTTGGTGCTAGGCAGATACATGTAGAAAGATGTAGGGAGTAGGTCTGGCCGGAAAAGAAGAATTCCATTTTGTGAAAAATGTTGAGGTTTTTCATAGATTAGAAGGGCAGAAGGGACCATTGTGATCAACTAGTCAGATGTCCTGCATAACACTGACCAGGCTGACATTTGCTTATGTTCAGCATTAGGATGAAACAGACATTTTGAATTTTTTCAAAACAGAAAAAAATAGAAAAAGCCACACCTCAAAATAGCCCCATGGGTAGGAAACTCAACTGGAATCTGGGAGACCCACATTCAAGTCTCCTCACTGCCTGATTCAGAGCAGGGATTTAAACATGGATCTCCCACATCCATGAGCACTTAACTATTGGACTATACAGTCAATCTCTGGATTTCTGGCCCAATCAATATTTAGTTATTTATACGAAGTGGAACAGCTCCAACTGGAGACTGAGTGGTTATAGCACTCACCTGCTCTGAATCATGCAGAAGTCTGCATTGCCCATGTCCCAAGTGAGTACTGTAGTGGGGTAGTCCCCCGCTCCTGCCTGGAAGGGCTTAAAACATCCCTGGCAGAGGGCTGCAGCCCCAAAAGCTGGACTGATTGGGGAAGCAGCCACAGCTGGGCCATGCCCCAATCAGGCCACATCTGGCCTGTATAAAAAGGCTGGGAGCCAGGAGCTCGGGCCAAAGTCTCTCTCTGTCTTCAGAGAGAGAAGGGCCTGGCTGCAGGGATCTAGAGGTGGGGTACCTGAGTGGAGCAGGGCTGGGGAAAGACTGAGGAGCTGGGGAACTCCAGCCTGGAAAGCTCCAGGCTGCGCCCTAGCATAAGGCCAACGGGTACTGGGGGTTGCAGAGGGCAGCCCAGGGCTAGGCCAAGGCAGCAGGTCCAACCCCCCCTTGCCAGTGATGAGTGGCCTATACTGCAGTCTGCCCCAGGGAGCAGGGGCTAGTTGGTAACTGGCAGTGGCCTAGTACTGAGGCAAGGTAGGGATAGTGGGTGGGGGTTCCCCAGGGAGGGGAGACCCAGATCTGTGGGATACTGCCAGGGGGCAGCACCCAGAGCAAGGGGCACTGGGGTCCTGGGAGGGACACAAGGGCCAGAAGAGGACAGGTGGATCACCGGCCTGCAGAGGGCGCTCCAGATGCTGGACGAGCTGATTCCCTGAGACAACCAGTAGGGGGCGCCGCAGGGGTGAGTCTGACCCCTTACAAATTGGTGGAGAATGCGGGCATGAGCAGTCCTCCCCTGACACAAGGGGCCAGGGCAGGACTGTGGGACAATTACCCGAATCAGAGTGGAGAAACTGACAGAAGAAAACATGAGAGACTATTATTGGAGAGCCTGTGTGACCCGTCTCACCGAGCGGCAAGCCAGGCTCCTTCAGCTGCTGTGGGGGAAGGCACAAGGACCTCATTGGGGGCTAGACACTTTGGGCAGGAGGCCAGTGCCAAGGCCTAAAGACTGTTTCACCTGTGGGTGAAAGGGACACTTGAAAAGGGAGTGCCCCTACTGGACTGGAGCAAAGAGCCTCCGCCCGGGACATGCTGGAGAGACTCGAGTGCCCTCTGTGAAGTTAACAGGGAGGCTCCAAATGTGTTGGGCCTGTGGGGAACTGGGGCACAGGAAGAGGGAGTGCCCTCAGTGGACTTGCAGGACCCAGGCTAGCCCTAAGGTGGGCAGGGGTGAGCACTGGCTGTGCCTCCTCTGCCACAAGGGGCGCCAGGGAAAACGGCCTAGCCCCCAGAGAAGGAGGGGGAGGCCGCAGGACCGGGCCGGGTCCGAGACTGCCCTGAAGGAGGGGGTGGTGACGACCAGAGACCTAGAAAGGGGATTGTCCGGGGCAGGGAGGCCCCAGACAAACCTGGGCTGACTGGGGAAGCAGCCACAGCTGGGCCAAGTCCCAATCAGGCCACATCTGGCTTGTATAAAAAGGCTGGGAGCCAGGAGCTCAGGCCAAAGTCTCTCTCGGTCTTCAGAGAGAGAAGGGCCTGGCTGCAGGGATCTAGAGGTAGGGTACCTGAGTGGAGCAAGGCTGGGGAAAGGCTGAGGAGCTGGGGAACTCCAGCCTGGAAAGCTCCAGGCTGCGGCCTAGCATAAGTCCAATGGGTACTGGGGGTTGCAGAGGGCAGCCCAGGGCTAGGCCAAGGCAGCAGGTCCAAACCCCCCTTGCCAGTTCTGAGTGGCCTATACTGCAGTCTGCCCCAGGGAGCGGGGGCTAGTTGGTAACTGGCAGTGGCCTAGTACTGAGGCAAGGTGGGGATAGTGGGTGGGGGTTCCCCAGGGAGGGGAGACCCAGATCTGTGGGGTACTGCCAGGGGGCAGCACCCAGAGCAAGGGGCACTGGGGTCCTGGGAGGGACACAGGGGCCAGAAGAGGACAGGTGGATCACAGGCCTGCAGAGGGCGCTCCAGATGCTGGACGAGCTGATTCCCCGAGACAACCAGTAGGGGGCACTGCAGGGGTGAGTCCGACCCCTTACAGTACTCTAACCACCTCCTGGAGAAAAATTCCTGAGCAGCTCTAGTGGCGAGGCATCTTCCACCCAAGATGCTTTTTGACCCAATGTCTCATACAAGGGAGGACTGAATAGCAGCAGATTTCCTGGCATGGATTTCCTGTGCACTGGTCTGGTGAAATGCTCCTCCCTTAAATGGTTCCCCACATTCTTCAGTTGAACTGCTCTAGTTCTGCTGTCAAGGGATATTCCATAGTGGCAAAGGAGGAAACTGGGCTTGTTCTTATATTAACTTCACTCTGTGAACAGAATACTGCTTAAATTGTCATTCAGTCTTATTAATAAATAATAATTAATAATATGTTGCCTTTATATCTTATTAGAGGGCATGAACTGTCTTATTTTATGTTCTTACAGCACTAGGTACACTGTTGACAGATAATAATAATACTGAGATAGAGCCTTTCTGCTAATGATCTCAAAGCAGTTTACACGTATTAATTAATGAGACATATCAAACCACATTCACATATATCCCCCAAATTTGTGGATGCCTGGCTCCATGTTAAAATTCTGTCTGCCCCTTTCTCAGTTATGAGCCAAACCAAAAACCTAAACTGAAGACACCTCTTTTGGTTAGTTAAGATCCAGACAGATCAGGAGCAAACCATTCTCATTAAGTCCTGAAAAGTGAGTATGATTACAGCCATTTCATAAGTGGAGAGACTGTGGCATAGAGATTAAGCTTTCCCAAGATCACAAAGCATGTCAGTAACAGAGATAGGAATAAAACCAGCAGTTAGACATCCAACACTTTTGCCACATGGAGGGTGTCATCTTGTTCTCAAAATGACGTGCTCCACACAGCGTGACTTTTCACACACCATGCATGAGAGGTCACATTGGTGGTGGTGTTCCCACATGGTTAGGGGGACTACAGTAGTATAGTTACTTGGCCACTCAGGACTACACTGTAAAATAATTGTAGTTAAAGTGAAAATAAGAAGGTGATAACCTTTTGTCTGCAATAATTGTTTACTTTTGATTCCTTTGTGAGTCTTATTTTCATTACAAAATATATTTGAAACTAATAAATTAACCTAACTAATAGAATAATAATAACATTAAACGTATGTATAACAAATGAAAGAAGTCTGGGAAATGTAGTCAGATGCCAAAGGAGTCCTTGGCAGAAAAAAGTTTGAGTAGATAATACTCCAACAATTAGACTTCACTCCGTCTCACATTTATTGGATATGCATCAGATTGTCTGTATTATTATTATTACCACATAGTCTCAGTATCGGCTGCAACTTAGAAGCTGTTTTTGTTGGCAATTGTTTTTCTGCCTTTTTTTTTTAAACAGGATCTGTATTCATAGTGGTTTTTAAAATAAATTAAAAAATTAACCTCAATTTTGGAAAAATGAGTTGTGCATTCAACAAAACACCCAATTTCTGGAACAGATTGTTTCAAGACATGTGCCCATACTTCTGAACTTAAAAAATGATCCATAATGTGATTAGACACTGCACATTGTTATGGGCATTTAATGAAATTTTATGATTGACTGCAGTATGATTCTGCCAGCTCTTTCCCTTGAGCAAAGTCAGAAGAACATCATGAATCAAGGGCAAGAGAAGAATTTGCTATGCAGATACCTTGAGGAACTTTAAACTTGCTGATGGACCAAATTAGGTCTTTAATAATAAGTGTGGTCTCATTAAAATACCAACACCTTACCTTAGCTTTCACTTTCTGGTCTGGCTCCTTGCAGCAGGGAACTCATCAGGTTCTTGTTGATTACTTGACACCCATTTGCCTTCATGTAAAATGTTGGCAGAAGTCACTATACCTTCTGAAATGGGAAAATAGCCATGAGAACATTTCAAATACACTGGATGAAACCTTAGTCCCATTGAAGTCAATGGGAATTCTGCCACTGATTTCGATAGAACCAGATTTCACCACTGTACTTAGAATACACACTGTGCCTAAAGATTTAATATTGGAAAAAATCTATGCACAAACAGGTCCAAATGATGGTTCACCTCACATATTATTCTCAAGCCAGGACGCATATCACTTTCACAGATCTGAATTCTAGGTGGAGTATTTTCATCTCTGAAACTTCTGAGTTTGTTGGTTCCCACTCAGATATACACAGGCACAGTTTAATTCTAAAGACCTGAGTTCATAAATAATGCAGGTCAAGAAAATGGTGTTCAGTTTCCATTCTAACTGTGCCCCTTTTCAGTGGTTTATAACTTTTTTCAGATAAATTCACTTCCCACTTCCTACATATATGTAGAGAGATGAACAGAGAGATTAGAGTATGTGGTATAGGCAGAAAGGTTTCATTTGCATGAGTTTAGGGAGATTGATTTACTCAATACAGTCCATCCTGTAATATCATGCAGATCTTAAATTTGCTCTATAGGAGCTGATATTAAATAACATTTATTTTTCTTACTTTGTTTACTCAGACTTTTCTCAGGCACCTTCCATTATTGATGTCTGACTGCCATTCTGGGTCTGTTCTCATTCTTGAACGTTGCTTCTTGCATAGTGATTGTTACCTAGTCATGGTTAAATAAATAAATAAATAAATAGATAGATAAGTAATAATAATACTGTCGCAGTGCCCAGTTTTCTTTATGGGGCTATGTACTGAAAGTCTCCAGAATATAGGACTTCCTCTTCCTTGATTTATCCTTGGCATGCAAGGAAATGTGGTTGTCCTAGTTCAATTCAAACTTTAAGAGTGTGTCAATTCATCTTAACAGGTTATTCTCTGCATTTTGGCCTCCATTCCCTTCTCTTTGTTGGTAAATTTGTAACCTTGGTTACTCTCTTTGGCGAGGCTTGGGCATGCAATTCCTGTCAAAGCTTAATGCAGATGCATTTGCCACCCTTCTACACATATTTAAAACAAGAAGTAAAGCCCTGAAATATCCTGTAAGTGTTACTGCCATGTCTCTGTTTTTCTCTGTAGGTACAACATGCGCATTCATTCTCAACCATGCTGGTACAAAGAATTGACTCTTAAGATAACATACTCTGGAATGCCATTTTAAAAAGGTTTGCAACATTTCTGCATAAATGCTATCATCTTAAAAATGCTAAGTTAAATTAAATTGTTACAAAGTCAGAGATATACCATACAGACTGTGTAAAGAACAAAGCACTATGTATGTCTGTCTTGGCAGTTGACAGTCTCAGATCTGCTAGAAGTTGAAATAATAAAGAGGTAGGACTAGAAATCCGGGGTGTAAACCTGGCTCCAGTGAAATCAATGGCAAAACTCTTATTGACTTTAATGGGACAGGATTCCACCCCAGATCTCCAGCTTCCAAGATAGGTATATTGGGCCCAATCCTTCCTTTGAAGTCACTCAGCAACTTGCAGGCCCAGACCCACTGACATTAAATGGAACACAAGACACTTATTTTATTAATAATTCTCTTTTATATACAAAAGAGAAGGGCTAAAAAGTAAGTATGGTAATATGGATTGAATATGTACCACTGGGAACATGACCCTGATACTATGGTGATGTGAACCTGATTCCACTGAAGGCAATAGGAGTTTTACCTGAATAAGCCTGAGTAAGGACTTCGGGGTTTGGAATAGAAAGCATTCAGGTCAACAGAGATGCACCAGTTTACACCAGCCAAAGATCTGCCCCCTCACATCATTTACAAAACCTATATTTACGGTCTAAATTAAGCCTCCAGCATTCCTTAAAGTCTGGGTATTATCTTGGGTGAAACTATACTACGGAATAAGCCTAGGAATTTCTGCAGATTGAGGATTTTTTTTAGAACAAAATCATCTTGCTCCCATCCTGTTCATCAGCCTGACACTCTGAGACCAGAAGAAAGTAAATGAGAAACTCATTCAATCAGGCATGTATTGGCAGAGTTTTCTCAGCAAAAGAGGAAAAACCCCAAGACTATGTCACTCAGGAAAAACAATGAAAAGGTAAAGCAGCTTGGGCACCCAGAAAAGTTTAAAAGAAAATATTGATGAACAAAATATATGTAGGAGTGCAAATGTAAAGCCATACTTTTATTTTATACCTTCTAAAAATAAATCTATTATCGGTTTTCATGAGAGATGTGAACTGAGCTGTACTGACCTTGGAGAATGCATCTGAAGAAGTGACGTTTTTTACCCATGAAAGCTTATGCTCAAATAAATCTGTGAGTCTTCAAGGTGCCACCGGACTCCTTGTTGTTTTTGTGGACACAGACTAACATGGCTACTCCTCTGATATTCTTCCTTAACATTTCAAAGGAATATTCATACTAATGAAAAGAGCCAGACATAGTGCATGTAGGTGCTGTGCAAACTCCACACACACATACACACACTTCAACCTGAAATGTTTCTGGCTCATGTACCTTTGAATCCTGACCTGGAAACCCACCAGAGGGAGTTCTGTCATGCCAATAAAGTATGAAAGTTTATTTTTTGTACAGCATACCAGTCCATTTAATATACTGTTTTTAAACAAAATATATGGATAGCATATTGCACATACACTAGTTGAAATGTAGCATATAGTACCATTCAACTAAGTTGTTTTTACAGGTACTTTGTTTTTACTCTTTACCCAAGTGAGAATAAAAAATATTATTTTCTTTGAGTGTAAAGTTTAAGTCTGTCCTTTGAAAGCAACATGAATCAGTGTGGAGGTATGTGAAATAGCACTTTCCCCCACCCCTATGTGTAAAGAATATATAATTATTCTTTAAATATAGTAAGGATGAGCTGAGCCTAAGAGGTGCATGTAGGCTGGCATCCCTGTCAGGGGAGGGAGTTGAAGGTTTATCGGCAAGACAGGTACTTTGGTTCCTGCATTATATCCAGGTGAAGCAAACATTACCTCATGGTTTTCCCTTATTCCATGTGTTATACTTCAGATTGTTTACACACCTTCTGTTAATATGCTACTGGCCACATTTCAAAGGGACTTCAACCTGCCCTCTAATTCTAAAGATGCAATTTCACACATAAAAATCACTTACTCAGTGCTTATTTTCTTGTCCTATTCTATATAGGATTTTATACTGGGCTCATCACCGTGGTAACTGAGCGCATTCCCCTAGTGCATTAAGCAATGTGGCTAACTTCTGTCACATGTCATTTGTTCTTTCACCCTCTCCCCAGAAGGAGAAGTGTGTATTAGTATTCCTTGCTGGATAGACATTACAGACCTTCAATTCACACTAGATTTGTGTGTACTAATAGGTTTGCATGTGTCGATGCTATCATTTGCTGGTGTTGAGTAGAACTGGTTGGGATTTTTTTTTTTTGATGAAATATTGCATATTTAGTACTGCAGCCATTTCCATTTAGAAGGTTTTTTCCACAACTAGAGAAGTCAATGACCTTTTTTTTTAATCAAAAGGTTTGCCTCTGTAGAAAAATTGCCCACCCTGTCACCCCCAGAGAAAACAGCATTGCGACCCAGCACCTCCGTTCTGAGAATTACTGCTGTATTTCAATTCCACTCAAAGGAAAATGCTTGTGATTAGCTGCAATCAGAGCTGTGCAAACCATTTGTGTTGAAGCCAGAAGCTCTCACTGGAGCTGGGAGCACTCAGCACTTCTGAAAATTAGGCATACCTGTTAGTGCTGTGAGCCTGGAGAGCCAATGCAAGTTATGCAAGGCTCTGATTTCCATAACAATGAATATGCATTAATTCATTTACATAAATCCCCCTAATGTTAAATCCTTCAGTTCCTTGCTCCTCCTCCCTCTCAAATCAATACATTCCCTGCCAAATCCATCATTTCTCCCTTGAGTATCCACTCCTCCCCCACCACTCTAAATCCATTCTTGAGTTTCCCTCCATCACCTCGATCTGGCTCACCTTTGAGTTTTCTCCATGTCTCAACCTCTGTCTCAGGTTCCCCCATCCCTTCTTCAAATCTCCTTTCTAGTTCCCCTGCTCAAATTTCCCATTTCATAGAATCATAGAAGATTAGGATTGGAAGAGATCTCAGGAGGTCATCTAGTCCAATCCCCTGCTCAAAGCAGGACCCAAACCAACTAAATCATCCCAGCCAGGGCTTTGTCAAGCCAAGCCTTAAAAACCTCTAAGGATGGAGATTCCAACTCCTCCCTAGGTAACTAATTCCAATGCTTCACCACCCTCCTAGTGAAATAGTGTTTCCTAATATGCAACCTAGACCTCCCACACTGCAACTTGAGACCATTGCTCCTTGTTCTGTCATCTGCCACCACTGAGAACAGCCGAGCTCCATCCTCTTTGGAACCTCTCTTTCAGGTAGTTGAAAGCTGCTATCAAATTCCCCCTCACTCTTCTCTTCTGCAGACTAAACAAGCCCAGTTCCCTCAGCCTCTCCTCGTAAGTCATGTGCCTCAGCCCCCAGATCATTTTTGTTGCCCTCTGCTGGACTCTTTCCAATTTGTCCACATCCTTTTTGTAGTGGGGTGCCCAAAACTGGATGCAATACTACAGATGTGGCTTACCAGTGCTGAATAGAGGGGAATAATCACTTCCCTCGATCTGCGGGCAATGCTCTTACTAATGCAGCCCAATATGCCGTTGACCTTCTTGGCAACAAGGACACACTGCTGACTCATATCCAGCTTCTCATCCACTGTAATCCCCAGATCCTTTTCTGCAGAACTGCTTAGCCAGTTGGTCCCCAGCCTGTAGCGGTGCAAGGGATTCTTCTGTCCTAAGTACAGGACTCTGCACTTGTCCTTATTGAACCTCATCAGAATTCTTTTGGCTCAATCCTCCAATTTGTCTAGTTCACTGTGGACCCTATCCCTACCCTCCAGCATATCTACCTCTCCCCCCAGCTTAGTGCCACCAACGAACTTGCTGAGGGTGCAATCCGTCACATCATCCAGATCATTAATTAAGATGTTGAACAAAACCGGCCCCAGGACCAACCCCTGGGGCACTCTCCTTGATACTGTCTGCCAACTAGACATTGAGCCATTGTTGAGCCCGATAATCTAGCCAGCTTTCTATCCACCTTATAGTCCATTCATCCAATCCATATCTTTTTAATTTGCTGGCAAGAATACTGTGGGACTGTATCAAAATCTTTGATAAAGTCAAGATATATCACATCCACTGCTTTCCCCATATCCACAGAGCCAGTTATCTCATCAAGAAAGGTGATCAAGTTGGTCAGGCATGACTTGCCCTTGGTGAATCCTTGTGGACTGTTCCTGATCACCTCCTCTCCTCCAAGTGCTTCAAAATGGTTTCCTTGAGGACCTGCTCCATGATTTTTTCTGGGGACCGAGGTGAGGCTGACTGGTCTGTAGTTCCCCGGGTTCTCCTTCTTCCCTTTTTTAAATATGGGCACTATATTTGCTTTTTTCCAATTGTCCGGGATCTCTTCCAATCGCCATGAGTTTTCAAAGATAATGGCCAATGGCTCTGCAGTCACATCAGCCAATTCCCTCAGCACTCTTGGATGCATTAGATCTGGACCCATGGACTTGTGCATGTCCAGCTTTTCTAAATAGTCCTTAACCTTTTCTTTCACCACTGAGGGCTGCTCATCTTCTCCCCATACTGTGTTGCTCAGGACAGCAGTGTAGGAGCTGACCTTGTCTTTGAAGACCGAGGCAAAAAAAAGTATAGAGTACTTCAGCGTTTTCCACATCACCTGTCACTAGGTTGCCTCCCCCATTCTGTAAGGGCCCCACACTTCCCCTGACCGTTTTTGTTGTTGTTGCTAACATACCTGTAGAAACCCTTCTTGTTACCCTTCACAACCCTTGCTAGCTGCAACCTCCAATTGTGCTTCGGCCTTCCTGATTACACCCCTGCATGCTCGAGCAATATTTTTATACTCCTCCCTAGTCATCTGAATAAGTTTCCACTTCTTGTAAGCGTCCTTTTTGTATTTAAGCAAACCGAAGATTTCACTGTTAAGCCAAGCTGGTCGCCTGCCATATTTGCTACTCTTTCTGAAAATTGGGATGGTTTGTCCCTGCGCCCTCAATAAGGCTTCTTTAAAATACAGCCAGCTCTCCTGGACTCCTTTCCCCCTCATATTAGCCTCCCAGGGGATCCTGCCCATCAGTTCCCTAAAGGAGTCAAAGTCTGCTTTTCTGAAGTCCAGGGTTGTTATTTTGCTACTCTCCTTTCTTCCTTGTGTCAGGATCCTGAATTCAACCACCTCATGGTCACTGCTGCCCAGGTTGCCACCCACTTCTATTTCCCCTACCAATCCTTCCCTGTTTGTAAGCAGCAGGTCAAGAGGAGAATGGCCCTGGGTTGGCTCCGCCAGTAGTTGCACCAGGAAGTTGTCCCTAACACTCTCCAAAAACTTCCTGTATTGTCTGTGCACTGTTGTATTGCTCTCCCAGCAGATGTCAGGGTGATTGAAGTCCCCCATTAGATCCAGGGACTTCAGTTAATTGTCCAAAGAAATCCTTGTCTACCTCATCCTCCTGGTCCGGTGGTTTATAGCACATGCCCACCATGACACCACCCTTGTTGCTCTCGCTTCTAAACTTAACCCAGGGGTCGGCAACATTCGGCACACGGCTCGCCAGGGTAAGCACCTTGGTGGGCCGGGCCAGTTTTATTTACCTGCTGAAGCGGCGCGGGCGAGCGATGTGCTGGCCGCGGCTTCTCGCCGCCCCCATTGGCCCGGGACGGCGAACCGCGGCCAGTGGGGCCGCGATCGGCCGAACCTGCCGCGTCGGCAGGTAAATAAAACTGGCCCGGCACACAAGGGTGCTTACCCTGGCGAGCCGCGTGCCAAACGTTGCCGACCCCTGACTTAACCCAAAGACTCTCAACAGGCTTTTCTGCAGTTTCATACTGGAGCTCTGAGCAATCATACTGCTGTCTTAAATTCAGTGCAACTCCTCCACCTTTCTGCCCCAGCCTGGCCTTCCTGAACCATTTATACCCATCCATGACAGTGCTCCAGTCATGTGAGCTACCCCACCAAGGTCCCTGTGGTCTGGCTCCCCGCATCTTTCCCTCTCTCCCCATTTCAAGTTATCTCCTCTCTGGATCCCCACACTTGAATTTTGTGAAACTGTTGTGGATTTGATGGAGTCCAGAGGGAACCTCTCTGAGGCTGAGGATAGGGTATTCTCAACCAAGGGCCCTCAACTCTGAAACATGCCTTCAGAGATCAGAATGAGTTTACTTCTACTTTTTAAATACCCATGTGGACACAACAATTGCCAATATTTGATTGTATCTCTCTCCCTTCAACCTTTTCAGTGGCACTTGTTGCTTGTCTTCTCAGCTTAGACGCTCTTTGAAGCCTGAACCATGTCTTTGTGTGTGTGTATACAGTACTTCTCACAATGGGTTCTCATCCTGCTAGGGCACTACTGCAATGTAAATGAAATAAAATACTAACTTGAGTCTCATTGCCTTCAAATGTAAGACAAGGCATGGAGGTTTGTTGAGAAAGCCCACTTTCAGTGAAGATGACCAAAAAGGTCCAGTGACATGTGACATCTCTCTTTCGAGGAGGAATTAAGTGGAGAAGAAAAGGGAATCGGGGGGGGGGGGAGGAAGAGAAGTAATAAGAAAGAGGATGGGGGAAAATCCTCAAAGTATGATCAAAAAAAGGGCAAAATGAAATGATGGTTCCTAGGTGGATTCTTGGGCTAATTATTATTTTAAAACCTTCTGCTTAGGGCCCACATATCACAGTGATGGATGCATCACCTATACATAGAGAAAAAGAAAGATCCATGGCATTGCACTTATTCACACACAAAAAAGCATAAACTGAAAATCAGTATCTGTGCAGCAGTAGTGTACATGCATTTCTCCCAAGTCATCTGATACTCTACACCAAATATTGCCAAGCTGGTTCATTTCCAGCTTCTTTCTTAAAGTCCCCAATCAGCAGCTGTTAAAATAAAATTAGATATGTACAGTATGACTTCTTCATCAACCGTTAACAAAGCTCGTTATTTAATTCGTCTCTCAAATTGCATTTAATAGAGACTTAAAGCAATGCCTATGACTGTCACCGGGGTGCCCATTCATTATAAATTTCACTTGCAGGGAGAACTGTGTTTAATCACCACGATTTTTCTCTATCAGTGCCATTTGCATAAGGGCTGGGCAAGCAGGCATGATGAAAAATTGAATCCAACTAATGTTATTGATTGGGAAGATCTGACCCTGAAACTGAGCTTCATTAATTATCCTGGCTTCCTCATCAGAAAGTTGAAATATGGAAGATTTCATTACATTACTGCATTGCATGCAGCATCATTATTGTTCATGGTGCTTACATTATTACATACTTGCTCATTAAATGCATGCAATGCTTAATTAGATAGGGACCACATTATATGCTGATAGATGATATAACTGGGGAGTGAATAAAATCTTGGAAATATCTAATTCTATGGATTGCTAAAGACTGTAAAGAAATATCTGTATATCTAATCCAAAAGACAGGAAGATAGATTAAGGACACTGTCTAAATCTTTGGATTTTATAGTCTCTTTTCTCAGTGGTGCCCACAAATCCCATATATATCAATTTGAGCTACAAGTCCTCTGAATCTCTGAAAATGAGCCCACTAGTGTCCAGTGGATTTTTGATACCAGTCATTCACAGGGGACACTTGCTGAAATATTTTCTCATTGTTAAACAGCACGGCTGCAAATTCAGCATGGCCAGCTCTCGCAACTTTATTGCGAGTCTTGCAATATTTCAAGTTTTATTGAAAGGTCCAGTTACTAGAGTCTTGTGATTATATGAGAATCAAATCTCAGCTTTCATTAAAAAATAGTTACTTTCTAACCCCCATTGTTGTGGAGAAAATCTTGAAAATGTGACCCGTACCCTGACAGCTCAGAAACCAGAAGGCAAATAAAAAGAACCTAAAATTTAGTATTTGTTTAAAAAAAAAAAAACCTTATTGAGGGGGTGGAGAGAGGAAGGCAGAATGATGATTTTTGAGCATTTGGGGCTGGCAATACCACAGATTCCAGTGACTCCATATAAATCACATAATGGCACCACCAATAAATATTTGCACAGCAGCAAACAAACCGACTTGTGCCATTCTGCCACACTTGGGATGGAGTCAGATATGGGTGACTGGATAGTACCTGGCACACTAGTCATCTGCTTGTGTTCTGTTGCTGTAGTTTGCAGTGGTCACCATATATGTTTATGGTTTTGAAGCAAGCCTCTGCTGTCTTTGGTTCTGGGAGATGCTGGCTGATTCCACCCCTTCCTTGCTGCTAACAATCTGTTTGCAGTGCAAATATGTGGGACAATTATGTAATGTTTACCATCTGCAGAGACTGTGCAATTGTGCATGCAAAGTATGGCTCTCTGTGCATTCTTTGGTGAACATGGAATGGAGAGAGAGAAATGTACTTCAGACCAAATGGGGACATTTAGCTCACAGAAACAGACATAAAATATTGATGGCCTTTAACGGAAACTGCTACAATGTTACTGACTGAGATGATTACAGAAAAAGTCACTTAGGACCAGATTGTACTCAGCTACTCTGTGCCCAGGCAAAGAGTAGCCCATAATTACAGTCCCCTTGATGCTACCTCTACACCCCTCCTAGGATGTGAGACAAACCACAGGGTTCATAGTTCCACTCCCTTCCAGGCAGTCACCAACAAGTGAAGCAGGAGCATCATGCTGGGCAGGGGGTACATTGTTACCAACAGGCTGTATCAATCAGTTCCCTGTCCTGCATGCCTGGGAACTTCAAGAAGAGTTTGAACTCCTTTTATTCTCTATCAACCCGAAAGTGCGCTTGAATCTAAATGGCACTACTGCATCAGTCATCAGGATAGGTAAGCTCCAAATCAGGATTTCAGTTTACCTAACAACATTTCTAAATCTCTGCTGAAAAGAAAAGGGCAGCTGACAAATCCCTGTGGCTGCCATTGTATTGACAGTTCCAGTCTGCACAGGAAGCAGAGACTAATGGCATGAACAGTATCAAGGCAGGAAGACGAGATGCAGCCAGAGACACAGGAAATGCCAAAACGGTTCCATGACCCCTTTAAGATCTGTATTTCCCCCCTAGCTTTGGATGGTTGTTGATACATGCACTAAACTACAACAGAAAGCCAGAAAAGTAGTTCTTTAGTTAATCTTTAAGTTATTCTCTCTGAATGTTTGTGGATTCATACATCTGAAAGCCAAAAGGGACCATTAACTCGTTTAGTCAGACCTCATGCATATCACAGGCCAAGAATTTCATTCAGCTACCCCTGTATTGAGCCCAATACCTTGTGTTCAACTAAAGTAGATCTTCCAGAAAAACATCC
Organism: Chrysemys picta bellii; assembly: GCF_011386835.1. Lineage (NCBI taxonomy): Eukaryota > Metazoa > Chordata > Testudines > Emydidae > Chrysemys > Chrysemys picta. The sequence goes on along the minus strand of NC_088794.1, from coordinate 119,384,503 downwards.
CTGCTTGATTTGAAGACTTTAGGTGATGGCGAATCCATCACTTCCCTTGGTAGTTTGTTCCAGTGCTTAATCACCATCACTGTTAAAAAGTTAGGTCTATATTAGGGTATTTTAATGAAATTATTATTTTGCTCAACTTTTCCACTGAATAGCTAGAAACTATGTAATAGTCTAATTAATAGTCTAGTGTGTGTATCTCTTTCTCTACAAGCTGCAACAACTCTAAGAATAAAATGGCTGCTGACCGAGTGCACAGAGAGTATATACATTTAAGGGTGCAGTATGCAGAAACCAAAGGCATCAGAGTTTAATTGCTACAGACACCTCTTATTAGATGTTGATTCTTTTCTCTTTAAAGAAAAAGCAGGGGACTGGGTGCAATAGTGGCTTATGTATTGTTCTTTCTCCTCTGGAGGTCAGGATAGAAATCCCTACATGACACATAAATATGACTTGTGTGGGTCTCTCATCCTAGTTGAGAATGGACAGTTATCTACATCACAAAACTTTCTCACAGTATAGCATGGTAGTTGGTTTTCCACATAAGAACTGGACTGGAATTGTGGGGGGATGGGGAGGAGGTATGTGGAGGAGATGCCGGTTGGGACAAAAGAAATAGCAGGGGGTGTTACACATAAAACTGGCCTACATTTGTGGGGCCTCCAAAACTGGAATAGCAGAGTGTAGCAGTGACTCTTGAGCACTGGCAGCCTGCTATAGGGCTGTCTCCAGCCAGCATTGTCAATCACTTTTTCACAAGCCTCAAATTAAATACAAATGGTTTAGAAAACCGAGGGGACAAATGCTTAAAACACATCTATTGAGCCCAGTGTATAATGAGGTTTGCTCATAGGCTAAGCCTCAGGAGAAGTTAGACTTCTGTGAAAGCCAAGAGAATATTTTTGTTTTCTATATGTTTCCTCTGCCAAGAGTCAACAAAAGCTTCGCTAAACAGAATCAGCCAGAATGTCACTCTCTGTGTGACTAGGAGAGGTGGGAGCTTTGCACTTTGAATAGTAATAAGTTACCGACTCCTTTTCTAACTGAGGAAATCAGTCCCCTCGAACACAGAGGTTCAGCTCATTAACCAGCAAGGGAACCTTACACCTTTGCATTATGTGGTTCAAAAGACAGCAAGATCATAGTCAAGACAGAGGATGTGAGATATATGATTTTTTTCCAAAGAGCTTTTAATAACCTTAATGGTGTCCAAATATTTCTTGTTTAGTCTGTCTCCCAATGAATCAAAGATCATTTGAATCCCCCTATATTGCCAATGATGTTGATTAAAGTAATAAGACAATTGATAACAACATTAAACATGTCACAGCATCATTTGCAGGCTCCAAAGCTCCAGGCAGACCAGCTTCCTAAATCAATTAGACTCATGGGGCCAGATTTGTACCTGATGGCTTCAGTGCAGTTGTACCAGGGAGGGATATGCTCCATGGTGATGTTAAACAGTGGTGTAAACTTTTGATTTAGTCTGCAGCAAATTCATTCCAGATTCCCTCTATTTCTGAAATCTCCCCAGATCTTCCCCTGTTAATATCAATGGGGCAAAGTCAAAGGCAGATTAAGGTTTCTTGGGACCCTGGGCCCGAGCAAGTGGGGGGCCCCTCCCCATCCCTTCCACCTTTGATCCCACCCCCATTCCACCCCCTCCACAAGTGACCCCACCCACAGCCTAACTCTTTTCTGCCCCTTCCCCAACCCTGTTCCACCCAGGGGCCCCCCAGTGTGCTCCCTCCACTGCAGCCCCAAGACTGGAGGAGCTCTGTCCCTCCGCTGTGGCCTGGGGCAGCAGTGCGTGAGTCCACCCATCCCTGAGGCCACAGCAGGTAGCAAGAGCTCCTCCAGTCCCAAGGCCACAACGGGGGGCCCCAAGGCTTCTGTCGGGGATGGAGTTGGAGGGGGGGGCACTGGGGGCTTCTCCTGCCCCCCCCCCTGGTTTCTGCTGGGGATGGGGTTGGAGGGGGGGTACTTGGGGTTTCCCTTGCTGCCCCCAGCTTCTGCCAGGGATAGGGTGGGGGTGGGAAGAGTGGGGCTGGAGGCTTTCCCTGTAGCCAGCCAGCTTCTGCCAGGGTCGGGAGGCACTGTGGGCTTCCCCTGTGGCCCCCTGGCATCTGGCGGGGATGGTGTCTGGGGATATTGGGGGCTTTTCCCACTGCCGTGCCCAGCGTGGATGCCAGGAAACAGGTTCGGAGGCACAGGATACTTCCTCCACTGCCGCCCTGCTCACCCAGCACTACTTCCCGGGAGCGGGGCTTTCCCCACTCACCCAGGCCTCTGGGGCCCCCAGTTGGCTGAGGCCCCTGGGCACGGGACCCATAGGCTAATCCGCCCCTGGACAAAGTGTACACCGTGCGTGGTCCAACCATTGACTTTGATGATGTGACACCAGAGATGCATTTAGCATAGTACATCTGAATTGTGACTGATGTCCTCCTTCTGCATCTTCATAAAAGTAATACATTAAATTCATTCTTATCTTTACAGATAAATACTTAAAGGGATGGCATTGTGCTTAAAGGGACACAGTCCAGATAAAAATAAGAGGCCAGATCCTTGGGTGCATATGAAATGTACAGAGCACACATTAGTGGATGATGTGCAGAAGTGGCTAAAAGCACCTTGTTACATTCCCAAGATACTAGGAGTACTTGTAGCACCCTAGAGACTAACAAATTTATATAAGCATAAGCTTTCGTGGGCTAAAACCCATTTCATCGGATGCATGCAGTGGAAAATACAGTAGGAAGATGTGTATATACACACACACACACACACACACACACACACAGAACATGAAAAAATGGGTATTGCCATACCAACTATAACGAGAGTAATCAGTTAAGGTGGGCTACTGTCAGCAGGAGAAAAAAAAAACTTTTGTAGTGGTAATCAGGATGGCCCATTTCCAACAATTGACAAGAAGGTGTGAGTAACAGTAGGGGACTAGTTCTACTTTGTGTAATGACCCATCCACTCCCAGTCTTTATTGAATATTGAATAAAGACTGGGAGTGGATGGGTCATTACACAAAGTAGAACTATTTCCCCTACTGTTAGTCACACCTTCTTGTCAATTGTTGGAAATGGGCCATCCTGATTATCCGATGAAGTGGGTTTTAGCCCACAAAAGCTTATACTTAAATAAATTTGTTAGTCTCTAAGGTGCCACAAGTACTCCTCATTCTTTTTGCTGATACAGACTAACATAGCTACCACTCTGAAACCTGCCAAGATACTGGTACTGCTCTGCAAAAGCCATTACCCCTTTGCTGTGTTGGAGCAGTCTGAGGGCTGCTCTGGCTTGCATGCCTTGTACAGTCACAGGGGACTGAAAATACATGCAGGGATCTCAACCAAAACCCCATTTCCCCTCCTTTCATCTGCGAGAGATGGTGGGACTTGCAGCCTATGATGTAGATAGTTTGCAATGTCCCCTCCTACAGTGGCAGAAGAAAGGGTTCGATTTGTAAGAGTCCTTGCATCAGCTCTATGTAACCAACCATTCCACCTACACTGTGTTGATCCTTTTTGGGTTGATGAAATGACTCAGAGCACAAATTGGCCATAATGTACCAGGGATCTGGACCAATATGTAACAGATGTTCTGATCTAGGTTCTTACAATTCATATTAGAAAGAAGAATTTTTAAAATCAAATGCCCCTCTCATGTACTGCACCCTACTGATTTTATTTTATTTTTTGCATGTCTTTCATTGTGGGAAATGTAGCTAGATTGATCAGTTTTACCTTTGTGAATAGTTGGTTTCCAGTTCTTATGCACTAGCACAATCATTCTGCATCCAGGTGACGTTTCACTTGGGGGGTGTGAGGGTTTACGCCCCTTGTTACAGGGCAGCACAGCCTAGTGGCCAGAGTCCATAGGATCAACCCTTGTCGCAGGGCAGCACAGCCTAGTGGCCAAAGTCCATATAACCGCCCCTGGTTGCAGGGCAGCACAGCCTAGTGGCCAGAGTCCAGGGGGTTAGCCCTTGGCTACAGCCTAGTGGCCAAAGTCCATAGAACAAGCCCTTGGTTACAGGGCAGCAGGACCTTACTGCTGGCTCAGCGGGGGTGGTCCTACCAAAACACACTGAGGCTTACTGGGGGCAAGGTACCAGTCTGTCGCCTCCCGGTCAGTTCCTACAAGTTTGGGAGTCGGGGTTGCCCACAAATCCCAGGGTCCTCCACGGGTCTCCGGGGCCGTCGCCTCCTCTGGTTCCTCCCCCAGTAGGGGTTCGTGCCAGTCGGAAGAAGCCTCCACTCCGAGCGGCTCTGAGAGCGTCAGCTGGTCCTCAGCAGGAGCTGCCCAGTTAGGTCCTTCTCCTTCGGCCACCAGCCCAGACTGAGCTGAGTTCCTTCCCTTTATACTCACGGAGCATTTGGAGCATGCCCAGTACGGGCGGGGCAGGACTTCTGCTGACAGAGCTACCTGTCTGTCACTTCCAGGGCTAGTGCAGGGCGGAGCTGCCCGGTCACAGGGGGGAAATAGCCTATTTTTTTGTATTGACTGATTGATTTAATTCATGTAAACATTTCTGTTCCTATGAAGTTGTCTTCTCTCATCTTCCTCCCCCTCCAGACTTTTTTTGGTTGGTTGGTTGGTCAGCTGAGTCTGTTGTGTTTACAATCTAAGGGCCAAATGTGTGATTAAGCTACAGCCCTGCTTTGTGGACAGTTACAGACACCCTTTAGAGCTTTGAGAGGTGATGTACAATGAAGCTCTGAGGCCAGCACAGTTTAATGCAAGGCAGGTGAGCTGTGTATCTCCCCTACTCCCTTTGTACAGCCCAGGGAAGTGTTAATCCTGAGGAGTCCTTGCCTTCCCCGAGCACAAGAATTCTAACTGTACCACCCCTACAAGAGAGCTTTGCGGGGAGAGGCTCCTTTGCGCACCCATACTGAGTCTGGGCACAATCTGGCCTTTAGCATTGGCTCACCCTACCTCTTTTTTTACTCCACGTAATACAGTTTTCTTATAGATGCTGTGAATGCATTTTTATCATCCAGATTTTAAATGTTTTTGGAGTCTATTCCAAGGTGATCTCCGGTGACTGAGATGGTTTCTCCAAAGTAGTTTAAAAACGTGCTTCAAGAGATTCCTCCTAGTATCTCATTTGTAACTTTTATCGCTCAGGTTATAGGGCAAGCCCTGCTGGGGCTTTTATGACAAAGTTCAAAGGCCTATATACCAAATTTTGAATTACATGAAATTCCAGTGGGTTCCACAGACTGGATCTGTGCTCCACTTCCCTTTTAAGGAAAAGAAGCAAGTCAGTACAATAGCTGGTGTACTCTAGGGCTCATTGAGTACAAAAGAAAATTGGAGAATTCCCCTGCTAGTTTGTAATACTCTCTTTTATTTTCAGACACAAAGTGTCAGCATTTCAGCCCTTGCCCTAAAGAAAGCCCAAAGGGATGTAAAGATTGAAGCTTTTTCCAATGTCACTGAAAATAGATGAAATCATAACTAAATAACTGAAGAGTTTTTTTTACATGTGGGTGGAACTGAAATGCTGCTGGAATTACCTGCATTGACTGTAGAGTTTATTATTATTATTATTTATTATTATTTATTTACTTCCTAAAGAAAGTCGGATCCAGACACAAATTTTAAGTGCGCTTCAAACTGGGCCTTTAAATTTTGCACTTACATTTACCTGTGCTCACATCTGAATACTCCATTTGTGAGTGCAAAAGACTTTTATTTTTAGAAAATGGCCCCACACAAGTAAACTGGGCCTATTTGACTCACTGCAAAAAGAACCTTTACATCAGAGATGGGCAACTGGCTTAGACAAAGCAAAAACTAATTGAACCAGCACTCCAACAGAAATTAAATCAAGCCTGACAAAGTTTGACTAACTTATCACGGGCCAGACTTTCAGTGCAAACGCTCAGATTTAAGCCTGCAAACTCTGGCCAAATTACAAACCACTTACATTGAAGTTATTCACTCAGACCCCGGTCCAGCAAAGCATGTGAGTAGTCACATTGACTTCAGCCATGCAGTGCAGGGAGCACTGAGCTGAGAGCCCCCTGCATTCCCTAGTGCTCTGTAAGTGAAGGTCCCTCAATCTCCATGCAGGATGGAGCCATTAGATGGATACAAGGGCCCCTAAACAAGGTCAGTACTTAAGCACATGCTTAACTGTAACTTACAATTTTCCTGTAATTGGCCAGAGAAAGTAACAGTCCCCCTCTACTTTTAAGCATAAAATATTTTCCCACAGAAAAAAAGTATTTTTCGGGGAACGGGGAGAGTGAGGGGGAATATGATTTGGGTTATAGCAAATTAAACATTTCTTTAATAAAGGGGGCTCATGAGCAACCATGTTTCTCTAAACAATTTCCAATAAACTAACCAAATAAACATACAGGCATTGATTCTACCCTCACTTACACTGGTATATGTCAGGAACAACTCCACTTCAGTCACTGGCATTACATGAGTGTAAGTGAAATAAGAACTGGGCCCATTAACTATGAACTGCCTGTATTTTAACACACTTTTTTTTTTTGTAGTTTTCTTCCCACTTCAGTCCATTATGCAGGGCTCTTTGTTTCCTACATAGTGGATAATTAGACTGATAGCACTTGGATGCTGCAGGCAGATCCTAGCAGATTGAATTTCTAGTGATACAGAGCTGTGATGAGACAGTACCAGCAATCAACATTGTTTAGAATCTAAAAACATTTCTGTGGTCTCTATGGATTGTTTAAGATCAGAATTATTCTCACACAGGAGACATAAGACCCAATCATGAAATATGAAGTTATCGTTCCCACCCCTCCAAAATAAATTTTAATATATCACCAGTGCTGTGAAGGCATCTCATCACTTTATAGTCTTCAGGGATTTTATTTCATGGGTAAGTTTTGAACATTGGAGCTGTTGGACTTGTTTAAAACAAGACTCTGGTTTAGGTCCTCTGGAGAACAGGGTTTCAATCAGAAACAAAAATGCACACTGTAGTCAAAAATTTTACTCCCTGGTGTGGAGATTACAGAACCAATGCACAATTTGGCACCATAACATAATAGCCTTTGTGTTTAGCAATGTCAAGGGCTGTCAATCTGGCACCTTCTACCAGAACTAAATTAACATATATGAGGGGCTGTTGGAAACATAATTCAGACACTTCTATTCAGGAACACAGGGAAATGCACACACCACATAGAGTATAAAACTGTATCATATTCATTGCCTACCCTGCATAATGAAATGCTTACAGGATGTTCTTCTGAGATTGAAAAGAGAAATCCATGTGTCTTGTAGCCACAGCCTTTCCAGGGCCATCTGTTTGAGTACTCTAGTGTGTGTGGTAATGCCCTACAAGAGATGTTGCCATTTTGTGTTCTGTTTACTGGATGCAAATATAGAGGAGGAGATGTGAGACTATCTATATAGCCCCCGTAACCGTAGTAACTGAGTGCCTCACAATCTTTAAATCTGTGAGATAGGGCTGTGCTATTACTATTAATTGCAGCTGCCACTTTGTGATTCATTTCACATGTAGAATGCTACAGTGTGAATCACTGTGTGCTCTTTCTTTCCAATGAAGATTTTATACATTCTTTTGTATTTACTGTTTTCCTTATTCTGAAATAAAAATAATCAAGTTATGTCCATTCAGGTTTTGGTTTTTGTGTATGAGAAGGGAAAATGGCATTTTCCTGTAGGGCAAGCATGCAGTAGCTGCTGAAGGTGAAAGATAGCTCATATTTTCCACTGTCAAAGGAAGTGATGTTGGTAATTCTGTAGGAACCATTGTTCCCTCTAAGTCAGAATTGAACCAATGCTTCAGACAGAGCTGGACAAACAATTTATAATTAATAATGCATTAAACACATTTTGCCTCTTATTTTGTTTGTGAAATGTCTCTGAATGATAGCAATAAAAATACCTATAGAGCACTTTTCATCAGTAGATCTCACAGCACTTTACAAAGGAGGTCAGTATCATTATCCTGCTTTTCTCAAATTGGCCCGTCATTCAAAATTATTTGCCAAATCATTTCTACATATAATCCTTGATCTGGAGTGTTAATGCCATCAGTGCAAGGCAAGTATTCAAAATTTGCAAAACAAACTCTTTTATGCCTGTTTAGATTCTAGATCTAAGTCAAATGGTACATTTCCATCTCAGCACTAAATAGACATAAATATTAGAAGCAGATTTCTGCTTGAATACTTGTGATTACAAATTCAATGTTTGTTTTTGCAAAGTGCTCTAATACGCACTTCATATTTCCTATGGTGGTCAATATTTCTGCCTTGTTCACTCGACAATTTTCAGAAAGTGAATTTACAACATTGAACACAGTCAAAATAAATTTGTTTTAATGAATTAAAAATATTTGAAAGGATGTTTTTGTTTGTTTTTTGCTTATGTTTTTATGGTATAAGCCCAGCTCAAAGCCTAGGATAGTTCCTACGGGTGCTGTGCTGAATATATTATTTTAGATAATATTAAAAACCTATGTGATGATTATTTATACTCATTAAAGATCCCATTATGCTTTTTTACAAGGGCCTGGCACTTAGCCTTGATATCCTAGCCAAACTCAAATTTGGGAAATTGCATGTTCCTTACCTAAATTCCCTCAGCCATTACAATATATTATTTTTTCTTCATCTCCTGTTGTGTCTATTAAAGAGCTGTATTATTCCACCACTGTGATGGTTGCATTTCAGCAAAGTTGAGAGATGATTTCTGAATTGCTTTGAAATACCACACAAGTAAAAGTGATCTATAAATATAAGGTATTATTATTAATCCTCCAGAGAATGTTCATTCCAGCAGGTCCTACCCTGATAGCCTTTGATAAGACAAAAAAAGAATAGAGAGGCAGTTAATTTTGAAAACAATATGTTCCTAATCCAGCTGGCAGGTAATCCAAAAAAATAAAATTATCCCAAATTTTATATGTCAGTTATTGTTCTTCTACAAGTTTCTTCACGTTGACAAAACCCCCAGAAGACAGATTGAGGATTTTTGAGTTGTAACTGATGCAAAACAAGCCATCAGTAAATGAAATGGTCAAACATAGCAGCAAACATTAAGCAAATTCAAACTCAATTCTGCAACCATCTGTGTCTCATTTAAAGCTGATCAAACTGGTGTCTGGGATTTTGACAACAGTAAATTAGAACAGGTTCCCAGCTAATAAGGTGCCCATTTTGTAAAATGGTCATCAAAGACTTTCCTGCTTTAAAAAAAAAAAAATCCTCTCTTTGAATTACTTTGCAGCAACTGTGGATTTATGAGAATTGTCCCTTAGACTGAAGTTCATGGTTCGGCTCCCAGTAATGCATCCTTATTAAGTTAGCATTGTTCAATGGGTTAATATTTACTCTTTTCTACTCCTGTACATAACAAGTGAAAAAGATAAAAGTAGATCCATGGACACCGAGCGATAAAGCCATCATATCCACCAGATGGTATATAGATATAGTATCACAGAGAGTACAGACATATAGGATATTGGATGCACAAACGTGCCCCCCTGTGATAATTTGTGGAGGACACACAGCTACAGCTCCCCTTCTCCATGTAGCAGGGGATGCTTGGGTGTTATGGTTAGCTTCATGGAAAAGAAGCATCAAGCAGTGTGGACAAAATTCATTCCCTGGTGTGAACGGGCACAGCTTCCACTGCCTTTGGTAGGATGTGCATCTGCCTTCATCAGGCCTTAATTTGGTTCTGTATTCCCATGAAATTATACTAGGGGAAAGAAATAAAATTAAAATATCCCTCACGGAAAAGTCTTTTCAATTGTAAAAAAAAATTAAGAGTCTCTTAAAATAGTTTTAAACCAATCTGTGGAATTATATAGTAAGGAAAACAATTCTCCATTAAGTTCTATAGGACAGTTTAAAAATTCTCTGTTAAGGAGATCACTTTCTGTTAAAGTATATAAGTTATTAGGATAATTATTCTAGAATCCTGTTTCATTTCTATAGAATCCTATTACTGCCTATAAATCACTATTAATTGGTATTGGCCAGGCTGGAGGCCACCTGTGACTACTATGATCTCAGAAACGGTTTACTTATTATGTAAATTTACTCATCCATACCTGGACCCCAGCCCTGTTTGTCTCTTTAACTGTTGTGTCATAATCCTAGATTGTGAGCTGTCTGGGGTAGAGACTGTACTATGTGTTTGTACAGCACCTAGCACAGTAGGTGTCTTTTGGCTGAATAGGGTCCCTAGGTGCTACCACTATCTACATAATCAACTGGCTTCATTCCTATTAGGTTCTTCTGGATTTTTGCCATAAAGGAGAAAAAAATAAAAACGAACCTAAGGAAGACACAAGAATTATTTCTGAGTGTGAGAGTCTTTTATGATGGTGAAAACTGAGCTTAGGACATCTGGTTTAGATGTTCAGACCAGAGGCCTGTGTTGCTTTGTATGTGTGTTTGTGTACACATATAGGAATCAGGCAGTCACACATTATCAGGCTCCTTCAATCGGTACATACAGATGAATAAGGCCTGCTGCCATCATTTGTGTGTTTATACACATCAAACCCTATTACTCATATTCTGGCCAGCTGCACAGTTCACCCAGGTGACTGGTTTACAGGCCATTAAGACCTATAAAAGTGAAAGTGTGAAGTACCAAAATGGTGGCTCTAATCAGAGCTGCACGAATGCCTGCCTCCAACTCCTTTGCCGAAAAACTGTAGAGCAGGAATCTGCAACCTTTGGCACGTAGCCCATCAGGGAAATCCGTTGGCGGGCCAGGACGATTTGTCTACCTGCAGGTCCCACTGGCCGTGGTTCACCGTTCCACACCAATGGAAGCGGCGCGGGCCGAAGGATGTGGCAGCCTGGAACGGCGAACCGCAGCCAGTGGGAGTTGCGATCGTCCAAACCTGCGGATGCTGCAGGTAAACAAACTGTCCCGGCCCTCCAGCGGATTTCCCTGACGGGCCACGTGCCAAAGGTTGTCGATCCCTGCTTTAGCCTCTTACATATATAGGAATCAGTTGTGACACTGCTTCCTGACAGTCTGAACATTCCCCAAAGTCTTAGTTATACAGCTATGGGGTTTTAGTTTGAGCTCATCTCTCACATCTGTTAATCCGGTAACTCACCAAGAGATCTCCAAATAGGTCACATCAGAGGGTACATTATTTAGGACTCGTGAGGCGAATATTGAAAAGTATAAAGTCTTGAACTGTGCAGGTGAAGAAAAGGGGCTTTCAACCTACCTATGCACTGCAAATATATCTAGAGTTTTGCAATGGGTGGTGAAAAATACCTTATGAGATAATAAATCTTGATCTTCACCCCTATTATATCCCGTTGGATAGATGGGGAAACTGAGGTACAGAATTACAATGAGAATTTATTCCAAGGCACACTGTGAGGCTGTAGCAGAAAACACAGAATACTCTAATATTTTGCTTTTATACAACAGTGCCTTTCATTTGAGGAGCTCAAAACACTAAAGACATTGCAACTAATTTAGCTTCCCAACATCCTGTGCGGTAGGAAAGAATTATTGTCATAATTTTAAACAGGAAAGATAGAAAGAAAAGGTATGTTTGTGTCTGAGACAGAAAGAGATAAAAGAATGTTTGTTCATTTAACAGATAATGAGAGTGACAAATATGCACCATTTAATAATTGTTTTTATTTCGATTTTTCATTAAGAGTAATTTTTCTCCTTCCCACCCTAATTACGGGGCAGACACACACCAAGCTGTGAGAAGCAATAGAGCTTGAGATCATCCACAGCATGGCAGGTTAATTCTATAAATGCTTCCTTCCCCACCTGTCTCAGCATTTTATGGAAGCCCTAATGTTCTGTTTTCATTCACTGATGTCTCCTGATTTAGTGCTTCTATTTACCTTCCTTGACATACTTTCACTCTCTCAAGCGGAAGTTGATTACTTTTTGTTATGATTGTGTGAACTGATCTCAGCACAGAGAGAGAGAAATGAAAAGAGGAGTCGTACCTATTGAAGATTATGGAACTTAATGCAGGACAAAGTTTATGCTAGACAAAATGCAATCGATAGAACTGGCTGAAGGAAAGATGAGGAATCACAGCATTGTGTGGTGAGGAAGTTATTCTAAATTAAAACCTGTGCTGAACTGATTTTGTCTTCTTAAAGAACACTTCTTTCCTCCACCATTTCATAGTCCTTGGTGAAACACTCTCAGTAGGAAACTTTGCTGCACTAGTATGTTGCATTTTAGCAGTTTTGGTGGTTCTTTACTAGGGCAAAAAGCTTAGTGAGTTTCAAAATAAGATTACATCTTGACAGCCAATAAGAATTGCCAGTAAGGGGTCAGGAAAAAATATTTCGATTATACAACTCAGATTTGAGTTCATTTCCCACCTCTGCCACAGATTCTCTATAGGATATTGGGAAAATCTCGTAATCTCTTGCTGCCCCAGTTCTTGTGTACTGAGCCTTTTAAAAGCAGGTATTCCACTTGGTCACATCATCTTTCTGAGACTATACCTCCCATCAGTCCCTCCTGGAAACAACATCTCCTAGAACTCCCTTTCTTTAAAGGGTGGAGCTCAGTGATCCCAAGGCTAGGGGTCTTAAAGGACCTAGCATGCTCTAACTCAATGGTTTTCAACCTTTTTCATTTGTTGATCCCTAAAATTTTTTGAAGGAGTCCATGGACCGCAGGTTAAAAACTACTGCTCTAACTCTCTGGTTACATGTTAAGAAGACAGAGATTTCATCCCCTGATCTTGGTCTACCTAGAGAGATTTATATGGCACATATAGACATATGTTCAACCTTCAATTTGATATAATTCCATTAAATATGTAACCCTTCTGCCAGGTGGACCTGGCAGCAACCAGGGTCAGGTTCAATATCTAAGGGTTTGTTTTCAACAATACAACACAGAACTGGCTTTAGCCCCTTCCCAGGAACCTGGGAAAATTACACGCCACCCCTGGGCGGCTCTGAGAAGCAATACTTCCCTACTCACAAGCACAGAGTCTGAGTGTAGAAAAGAAACTTTTAATGAAAGGAGAGAAGACATCCGACATTAATTAAGGAAAATGCTGCAAGCAGGATTCATAAACCTAAAACTGTGAGCAGGACACCCACCCCAGAGTGCATGGGAAGAGACTTCTGCCTCATGTTCTTGAGTTCTACAACCAAAAGTTCCTTTACTGTACCCCTCTCTGCTCCCTCACCATACCCCACTCACAGTGGTTGTCCTTGGGCAGTGAAGACTCAGGGTTCAGAAGTGCATCTGTGTGAGTTCACCTCCCCCGCCCCCAGGGAAGAACACCCCTATCTTGCTCTGCCATATGAGCACTTGCTCTGGCTACCCACCTCGCCAGCTGCTGTTCCTAACCACCTGGCCATCCTGCCAGCCACTGCTCCTGAATGTCCTGCCAGCTGCTGCTGCTGCTCCTCCTTTGCTGTGACTTCTGTAGGTCAGTCTCTTGGTGATTTTTAGCTCTCAGCATGCTGGACAGAAACACTGCCCCACCACAAGTGATTTCAGCTCTCATTGAGTACTTAACAAAAGGTGCCCTATGAAGCCTAGTTAGCTCTGTCTTTGAACAATGGGGAGGAACAGGTTAAACCAGACCCGGGGACCCTTAGGGAGAGTCCACTCCTCCTGGCTAAAACATCCGTCCTCACCCCTCTTATTTTCACAGGGGTCTGGCATTCAAGCCCCTGGCTTAACAAGGTCCTTTCAGATGAGGGTGACTCCCTCATTTGGGACAGGTTAAGCACAGTTCTGCTCCCCTTTATTCATGCAATAAAGACAACAGCATTGATAATTGCATTTCACTACCCCTGCATTCAGTTTTAATTTTTTTATTAATTTGTAACCCAACACCTGCCAAAGTTGATCCCTTTGAGCAACAGAGCTCTATCTGCTGGATATCCAAGCAGAGTAGGTGTGTTCATGTAAATACATGAACAGTTTGCTCCTAAAGTCTCTCCCCCTCCCAGCTAGCTGTCAGGGGAGAGTTCATTCAGACCCCGCTAACATATAAGCTATAGGATTTAGAGTGCAGTTCTTTGTGAGCGTTTTATTTGATTCATCTAAGCAAGTGTTGTTTTGTCTTTTACATGTTTTATTTATCTGTGTTTTTACAGCACACTCATTAGAATAATTTGTACTTTTATTGGTTACATTTTATGTGTTCCTTCGGAAAATAACTAGCGAGACTTGGCTACGATCACAGGGTGATTCAGTGGCTCAGCCAAAATCAAAATTCACACCCTTCCCAGTTCTCAGCCTCCCAGAGTACACAGCCTTGCTGATCACAGTTTTTTTCCCTCTGTTGGCTCATTACTGTTCCCACTGAAGTCAGTGCCAGATCTCCCCACTGCTTTTTTAAAAGGACTGGGACACAAATAGCAATACCAAACTTCCCTTCGCTTGCCTCTGGATTGAAGCAAATGACCAGCTCCGTGACTGGCAGCTTATTAATTGAAAATGCTTTCCTTGCAATCTTCTGTTGAAGACCTGCTGCCTGCTCCTCCTCTCACTGACATCAGTGTAAATTATGAGTCACTCCAACCAAGTCAATGGAGCCACACTGGTGTCAGTTCAGTGTGCGAGGACAATAGGCCCCCAGGCCCTCATTCTGATCTTATTTTAAATGAGTTTTATACTAGTGTATGAATCTATTGAGCTCAGTGAAGTTTCTCTCAATTTCCAGTCATGTAATTGAGATCCAAATCTTACCTATAGAGTGTCTTGTCAGAAGTCATATAAAATAACACATCCCCCATGGTTTACAAAGATCATCTTGTGGATAGGAAAGATGAAGCACACTACTCTGCAAGCTACTTGCCTTAAGAGTCTTTTTTTTCTCTCTCTCTCTGGCTGATTCCTCATTTGTAACCCAGTCATCTCCTCAACACACTAGCACTTTCTTCCTTAATACAGACAAAACCTAGCATGTCAGTAATGGAGAAACACTGATTTGCATGAGGATTAAACAACCTTATCAAGCTCTTTCAAGTCCTATCTGATCTGTTTAAGCACAGACTCTGCATTTGAAGTAGTACAGGAGACAGGAGAGCCTTAACAGCCATGACGTTTGCTACAGTCAAAGGGTCATTCACTGCCCAAATGTAACCTACCTTTAAATTGGTACAATTTAGGGCAAATGTCCTCCAGGTTATAAATGGACTTGTTCCCCCCTTCTCTTTAAATCACAGAATCATAGAACCATAGGGTTTTAAGGGACTGCAAGGGTTATAAAGTACCAGTGTGTGGCAGGTAATTATTTAGAAACAGTAGCTAATCAGCCAGTTCTGGCATGGCATAGTACAAAGGTTCTCACTAGAAAACATCCAACAACAGGAGAGTAAGGTGGAAGTTTTTCACCCTAACTCCGACTAAAGGAAACAGCCTATTGCTAACCTGTACAGATGGAGCAAGGCCTGTGTAGACCTGGATCGGAGTGCTTGTGCTGTCAGAGGCTGTTGGTTTCATGGAGCTGACCCACAGCAGGCAGACTGGACTGCCTCACTCTCAGGGCTGGTAGTGGTGAGGTGTCTCACAAGCCTGGGTACATCTGAAGAGCATCACAAATTGTCTCTTATCTGCGGATCTCTCTGCACTGGGAGGTAAGGGAAAGAACTACATAGAGAATTGCTGATAAGGTTCCTGATGGAAGCAGCTAGGGAAGCTGCTGAGACCTAGAAACACATACCCCAAGAAAGGAGGACTATGCAAACCCTGATGCCAAAGGGAAAGACTACAGGCCAGTGAGGCCAGAATGATGAAACACAGGTCCAATAAAGAGACCTGAACCCAAAGGGAGAGAGACTACAGGCCCGGGAGACTTTATTTCAAGTTTATTTGGATGTAATAAAGTAGAACCGCAGCAGGAGAATGTTGTCTTTACCTTTGGAATATATGGAGTTATTGAGGAACCTGAGTGAAGGGGAAACTGAGGCAGGGCACTGCAGCGCTACCATTTACATTGCCCCTAGATACATGCACACATTATTCCTGTCAGATTCATATATAATCTGCTTGGGGGAAATCTGAATGTTGGGTTGCTGCTAGCCAGTATGCAGGCTCTGCTAGCCAGTATGCAGGCTTTGGCACTGATTTTGTTACAAATATGTGTATCTATGTGGAAAATAGTATATTTTATATATTAGTTCAGAAATTAGCCTAAACATTTATGTAGGACCTACACAAAATATTTTGTGCTCCTTTGCTCCTTTTAACTGCAACAAACACAGGGTCCCTCAAGCTCTAGGTCATCTCTGATATACAAATGAAGAAGCAAACAAACAGTAGCCAGATTCATTTCAAGAAATACAGAGCATATCATTCTAGATTTGCTAAAATAGAAAAAAGACAAAACACTGGGGGAAAGTGAATTTCAAACTTCAAAGACATTATATAATCAATGGACAATTTGAAAAAGTATACATTAAAAAACCTCTGCTTCGTTTAAAAGACTGATTCTTTTATTCTATATTTGTAGTACATTGGAACATAAAGGGTTAGATTGATGGCATTTAGGGTCCAAATTCTTGCTCTTAAAAGAAAAAAAAATAGTATGAATAGAATGACATAAAAAATTCAATAAAACAGATTTTATTTGGGGATTTAAAATAGAAGTAGTAGCTATAGTCATAATTCCCCAGCAGTGATGTGAAGCCAAACACAATACTAATGTGATAGGGAATCATTTAACAAAACTGACTATTAAAAAAATGTAATTGACCAATCTAGTTTCACTGTCCAAGCTGAGTGAAATGCTGAACAGAAAAAAAATAAAGCATAAGAGGTTTTTTTAAAAAAAGTAAAGTAGATCTTTTACATTCTTTGTTTCAAAATTATATATAAAAATATTAATAACATATGTGAGGCAGTTTAAGGATTTTATTTAAAACCAAATATTGCAATGAACTGGCTTGGGATTATGCATCACTGCGCTATACTGAACGGGATCAGAACTACTCAACTGTGTGTCCTAGAGCCTATAATTCTAACAACTAATACAGATTCTCTTAGCTCAAGTTGGCTTTTTGGAAAGGAAAGATGTGAGTCCTAGTTCCTTTGCTGCACGTGGTTCTGAATGGCTCCAAAGTGCTGCATAGCAATTACAGTGAAGTCCTAGCTGGGCATGGATCTGTTATAACGCATGATGAGTTTTATGTCAATGCATCCCTTTACCCCAATTTATTATCCAACACTGTACTTCATATAAAAAAGGGAGGTGGGAGACAGAAAGATGGAAAAATTAAAAGGAAAAGAAATCACTCTTTGTGCTTTGTATTTCTCTACCACACATATGAGAGTATTTTGGATGAGTGAGGAAAGGACCATCATAGTCAATCAAGGGATGTACAATATAAGGTACAGTAAGTGTAATGTGTATTATTATTGATTCTCTAGTCCTGTCATCATTTAGGGTGGGTTACTCACAGCATTGTTTATGTGTCTAGTTCAATCAATAAACACCTGTATTAATCTTCTGGCTGCAGTCCTGTCCTTACTGCTTCATCATCTACTCTAGATGCCATGCAGCCTTTCCCTGCCATGATGGATCTGGCTCTCTTCTGGTCTGCATGGTACTGATCCCTCCTCCTATATCCACCCTGCTCTCCCCGCAACCCTCCTTGGAGCCATTTCCATCTGGCTTTCACAGGAAGTCATTGCATCAGCGAGCTTCCCTTTAATCAGAGCATCGCTTCCATCTCAACTGGCTGGTTAAATGACTGAGGGTCCCATTAAGTGAATGATTTGTAGCTCTCACCCCTTTCACAAACCTGCCCCTACAGCCTATACATGTGGTAATAAATTTGAAGCACCTCTCAGCGTGGCGAGGGAAGTAGACCTCACTTACTTTATAACTAGCAATTAGCCTCAGGGTTTCAGGACTCCTTCTTTTCTCACTGCAACTTACTTTACAGGAAGCTCTGGGAAAACGGTTTGCAAAAGAAAAACACATGCCCTGTTTAGAAGTGTGCGACTGTATTCTTGACACTGGTGGGTTGGCTTCATTCTCTTCTCTCTGATTTACGGCTCCTTGGCACAATGTTACCCTGTGATGACATTCTCTCTAGCCTTGGTGATGGGAAATTCTAGATAAAGATCGTAAATCAGAGATATTCACTGGTTAGAGCAATTCCAGTTCCACATATCTGCTACCTGCTTCTGCCAGTAGGGTGCCCATGTGGAGCCTTGGTAACTCCAGAGTGCCCTTAAGACAGGGGTATGCAATGCAAGAGTTGCTAAATGGTTATCCAGCTATTTCATCAGTGTAACTTCCAGTGTGGCCAGCGTACAGTTTCCCCTTTGGCTCAGTCATTCCAAGATACCCTTCACATATTCTTTACAACATTTTTTTTCTCATCACTGTGGGAACTACTATATTTATATCTCTACTACCAAAATCACTGACAACGTATTCTTATGCTGGGAATGCATAGGTAGAAAACATTCATTTCTCCATCCATTGCTTCTAGCTTGTATGTCTGTGGGTAGTGCTTCATCCTTAACTGTTACTCTTTCCAGCTCATTACATATTCCTTGTGATGCAGCACATGATGCTTTTACCCGATCCACATGTACTGTTGGTACTGCTTGTTCCAAACAGTCTGGTTGCATGTCAGCAAGCAGAGGATATGCTCTTGACAGAATGTGTGCAATTGCTAGATTGTTGTCTTGGCTGGAAATCTAGGGCATTTATCAATGCTGATGCTAACCTGACTGCATTTGATGCCTCGTTCTCTGGGACTGGTTCCTTCCTCTGGGCATGAGAGTGTCTGAGAGAGTCAATAGGAAGTGTGGTACGACATAGTGTATCATAGGATAGTGGTAATTTCCTGCTGAGGTTTAACCTAACACATCAGAGACCTTGTGTCAGCCTTGCTGTGGTCAGAGCTAGGGATGTGCATGTGTATTGAAGTGGGATGTAAAGGGCTTTAGTGTGAGCTTTGTCATATAGGAAGTGCCAGGAAGTCTGTTGTGGATGAGTGGAGTCTATAGGTACATTTGAGCAATGTAATATTAGGGTGAAGGCATGTGAATGAAGGCTGCCTTTCCTTGACGTTTAGTAATTGACCTGTTGGGATTTACACATGAACAAACTTGACCCTACACAAATGCACACAGAATAAAACCTGATACTCATGGTTATTCACTGGGACTCCCATCTATCGGTGGCCATTATGAAAGGCCAGTAAGTTTTGGAGAATTTCAGCTCTTTAACAATAGGAGTCAGTAATTCAGTAACACCCCTTACCTGACACCCACAGATATTATGCTGCTTGACACACTAGGAAAATATAGACAGCTATAAAGATAGAGGTAGCTATAAGCAGATAGGCCAGTCTAGAACTAGGAGCTTAGACAGTTTCTGGATTCAGATGGAGCAATTTCCCATTGGAAAACTTTAACAAGTCAGCTTAGATATGCAGCTAGAAATCTCCTGGGAATCATGGTTTTTGTCAGCCAATAATGCAGGCAATTTCAGGTGATGGTGGCTATGAGTATGAGTTTCAGTGTGTGCAGGTGTCACATTCTGTAGTGTAATACAAACTAGTTAAGAGGTTGTGTCACTGCCTGCTTGGTAACTCTGGGTGTTTTGAATGCTCTGCTACTGTGGCTCACAACCTGGACTCCAATAACCTTCAGAAAAGCATGAAATATCCGGATAACACTGCTCTACAGCCAAAATGCTTCTGAAATAAATGTAGTCAAACTTTACTAATTCTGGGTCACTGAGAACGAAAATGATGCTTAAAATTGTTGATTGGCTCTAGTTTTCAAGATATGCTATTGGGTCAGTATATACGACCCTTGACTTGGGAATGGTGGAGGATAAGTGAGTTATAAAGGGAAGGGATCTCAATTTAAACCAGAAATGACTAAAATACATCTTTGACTGGATCTATGAATAAATCTACGACTGGGTTTGGACAGTACTTGCTTTTTAGGCAAAACAATGAATGGTGCAATCTGAAGCTGGTATTGCGTCATACATGATATGAATTGCATCATGTTATTCCTAGAAGTCATGGATGATGCAATCATAACGAAGCTTACATCACTCTGCTGAACAAATTGCCCTATATCAGCTCTAGAAATCATACAGTGTTGTGCTCTCTTATTTGTCGGTGTTTGATTTTGCAAAGGGACACATTTCTGTTTAGCCAAAGTGAGCAGAGACGCCTCATAATTGTGTGAACAGTGCAGATAACTTCTGCTATGTTTGTGGTGAAGTGACTTTTGCATCACAAAAGCGCAGTATAACCACTATGGTTAAGAAAGCCTATCACCTTTATTTTGGCTGCAAAATTGGAGATCAGGACAAGAGGTGGGCCCCACACATATGCTGCAACACTTGTGCAACAAATCTTCGCCAGTGGTTGAACAGGAAAAGGAAATCTATGTCTTTTGCAGTGCCAGTGATTTGGAGAGAGCCAACAGATCATACCAGCAATTGTTACTTCTGCATGGTGCCTCCAGTTGGAAAGGTGTGTCAAAGAAGAAAAAGTGGACTGTGCATTATCCAAACATTCCATCGGCTATACGCCCAGTACTCCACGGAGAAGGACTGCCGGTTCCTGATGCATCAGAATCATTCTCGCTTGAGTCAGACGAGGAAGAGGAAGAGGATGAAACTTCTGGTCCTGAACCATCAATGTCACAGGAACCACATTTTCTCCCATCCTCCTCCTCTGAACCACACCTCATAACACAAGGTGAACTGAATGACCTTGTCAGGGATTTGGAACTACCCAAGAGAAAGGCAGAGCTGTGGGGCTCCAGACTACAGCAGTGGAATCTACTGGCAGGTGATGTTAGGGTTTCCATGTACCGTGACCATCAAAAGGATCTTGTCCCATTCTTCTTCATGGAAGGTGATCTTGTAGCCTGCAACAACATCGATGGTATGATGGCAGCCCTCAACATCGTTCACGATCCAGATGAGTGGAGACTGTTCATTGATTCATCAAAGACGAGTCTTAAAGCTGTTTTACTGCACAATGGCAATGTTTTGCCATCAATTCCAGTTGGTCATGCAGTCCATATGAAGGAAACCTATGACAACATGAAACAACTTTTGAGGTGCATAAACTATGACCAACTATGATCAGTGGCAGCTTTGTGGCGATTTGAAAGTTGTTGCTCTCTTGCTTGGTCTGCAGACTGGATACACAAAGTACTGCTGTTTTCTCTGCGAATGGGATAGTCATGCAAGAGATTCCCACTACATCAAGAAAGATTGGCCACTCCGACAGTTATTGGAGCCTGGGAAGAAAAGTCTTCAGCATCCACCACTTGTTGAATCAAGGAAGATTTTGTTACCACCCTTACACATCAGGCTGGGTCTGATGACGAACTTTGTCAAGGCCATTGACAAAACACAAGCAGCTTTCAAGTACCTCTGTGGAAAATTTTCAAGGTTAAGTGAAGCTAAGATAAAGGAAGGTGTCTTTGTTGGTCCTCAGATTCGTGAACTTCTTCGAGATGATGCATTTGACCATGCACTGCGTGGCAAGGAAAAGACGGCATGGAAAGCCTTCCAGTTAGTGGCAATAAACTTTTTCGGAAACAACAAGGCAGACAACTACAGGTTGTTGGTGGAAAACCTCCTCAAGGCATACAAAAGCCTTGGTTGCAATATGTCACTAAAGATACATTTTTTGCACTCTCATCTAGATTTTTTTCCACCGAACTGCGGAGCAGTGAGTGACGAGCACGGCGAGCAATTTCACCACGACATTGCAACAATGGAGAAACGCTATCAGGGCAAATGGAGCCCATCAATGCTTGCAGACTATTGCTGGACAGTGACAAGAGATGCTCCATTTAATGAATACAAGAGACAAGCCAAGAAGCGCCGAGTAGACACTGAATAGGACTAAACTATGTACATAATAGTTTTTTGCCTTTTGTTTCATAATAAAGTTTATTTATATAACCCTTTTGCTGATTTTTAAAGTGTTACATAAACAGGACAGGTGAAATATTATCATGTAAAGCAACCATAAACACATGAAAAGACCTAGGTTTACAATTTATGATTAAAACTCTACTATCTACACAGTATACATAGACATAAAATGTAAAAACTTAAATATCTTAGAAACAGTAGCCAATCAGTTTTAATTGTCATATTTGAATTCAGCACATCAAAATACATAATAAATAGCACATTTTATCTCTGAAGCAGACGACTTCTCAAAAATTGTAGACCAGTGTTATTTGTGTGCTGTGCACTTTGAAGCCAGCAGCCTGCCTACAACACAACAGCCTCATCCTGGTACCCACCATTCCCTGGTTACTACTTGCAAAGGTGATCCCAACACACTCCCAGTACCAAACTTTCCCCTAAACCACCTGCCCTGAAGTGTCCAGCCCTCTCCTGGAACACTCAGAGAAACAATAAGGTTCATTTGCTCCCTTAAGAGACAAAAGCACATTACAGTTTATGAACGTAACTTAAAAACACCCATCCCTTCAAGCACAACACTTAACTGGTTTATTGTAAAAATAAAATATGTTTATTAACAAAAGGACATAAGTTAAGTGATGCCAAGTAGAAGGAATAAATTTAGAAAGGGTTACAAATAAGAATACATTTTCTAATGGCTAAGACCTAACTTAACAAGCTACAGTCTTTGTTCAAAGTAGCTTTCTTACCAATCTTCCATTCCCAGAGACTTCAACCACCATGGCTGAAAAACCCATCTTCCTCAGCTTGCAAGAGCTCTGCACCCTTGTGTCTGTCTAGTGAGGCTGCAAAGATGGCTTCTTCTCTCTACTTATATTATCTTCCCAAACTTACTGTTTTGTCCCCAGACTCAGTATTACCTCATGATTATCATCTCTTCTTTTGGACTCCCCATCCCTCTCTTGATTCATATGTAAATGGGACTTCCATTCTTTGGATTCCACAAAGCTATTTTCCCTCCTGTCTGGGGAAAAAATCTATTTCTCCCTAAGTTTGGTCACAGATTTTAACGGATAATATCTGTGAGAATGAATATTTCCTCAAATACTGTTAATACATATATTTCACAATGATATTAATCACCGGGGTGTCATTAGCTTTCAGAAAAGAACTTACTCTATACACTTTTACAATACAGTGATATTATATACAGTCAGTTGATTCAATTGCTTATCACTTGAGGTTAAGATCCCCTGGCTGTGTAGACCAGTAAAACTTTACAAAGGATTCTTCTGAGGCTTGCCCTTCAAAGTAAAGTTAATTCAAGTTGTGAGGAAGACACATGGAGTCTGGTGGTGAAGGAACTGCATGCTTTTTCTTTCCCTGCTGAATGCAAATTGTTCTGTTTCCTGCCATTGCCTCCCCCTGCTGTCATGATGGCCCTGTTTACTGCTTATATGTAAATACGGATCTTCATAGTTTTTCCTAAAGATCAGGCGGGTCAGAGAATCAAATAAACATTTATTTGTCTAAGACAAACCTGTTTACCAACTCCCCCTGACATGCCTCGTTTAAACATACTTTAGTCATAATCCTAGCATGTGCCCATAACTCTTAATACCCGTTGCATACATACCTCATGCATAAATATTAATGATCAGTGAGTTACTAGTTTTCAAATGATACCTCACAAGGCATATTTCGTACAAAGGCTATTACAACAGTGTGTAGGGTGTGAACACAGGGGTGCTTAGGGTCACATTCACAGATCAGTGGACCTGCAACACACACTCCTAAGAGCTTCCTGTTGTCTTTGTATTTATGACTTTGAGATGATTCAGCCCACACGTCTGTGGAGACTACCTAAACTTCTCTGGGGCTGAAGTTCTCATCTTCTTTTGCTTCTATCCATATTCCAAGAAGACTCCCATGTGGCCCTGGAGCTTTTATATCTTCCAGTCATTCATTCAAATTGTTTAGTCCCCTTTTCTAACATGTTCCTGATCAGCTCCAGCACACCACCCTCGTCCCTTGGATGGCTGCTCTTAGCTTCTCTCTTCCTTTAGAAATAACAGAGAGAGAGAGAGAGAGAGAGCGCTTTATTTTCATTTCTTCAATGACTACCCAAGCTCCACTGTCAATAACTGAAGCTTTCTATCTCTTAGAAGCACTGCTGCTATCTTCTCCTTCACTGACCTCCTGCTCCTTAGGAACATGATAGATTTCTTGTATTTACACTCACCTTTTCTGCAATCACTCTTTTCATTCGCTACCTTTGCTTTCTATGTTCACTTAGGCTTCAGTCTTTTAACTTCAGTCTGGAAGGTCTCCAACCCTCCTCTGTATCTGAAGTTTCATATATGTCTCTTGCTTATTTTTTCTACTTCCTGGTTCTCCTCTATATATCTTCAGCATGCACTCATTTCTTTTTCTTAATATTCATATTTCCTTCTTTCAGTCCTTTCTCTCCATGGATTTTTCCTATTCTGTTCTGCCCAGGACAACACACCTTTAGTCTCTTTAGTAGCAATTACAGATCTAACAAAGTTAAAGAAACATTGATGAATAGAAGACTGGAAGGACTGAGGTTCACTGATGCCTGTAGAAAATGGATTATTGGGGATGTACTCACCTAATTCTGACAGGTGATCCTTGATGAGGAGCAGCAACCTTCTTTGGCTTAAAGGTTTAGCAACCCTCCCCATGGTCTAAGGATTCTTTTTAAGAGAAGCTCTATATCCTTCTCCCTTCATCTTTAGGAGGATGATTCCACACTGATTCATAGCATCCCAGCTGATACATAGATACCACCATGACAAGCAATGTGGATTAGATACCAGTTCAAGTAATTACATCCTATTTACTTAAAATTAGCCCTGCAAATATCTAATAGTATTCCCCACACCTTGACCTAAACTATAATCCAGATCTTCAACTGGTATAAAATGACCATAATCCTATTGATTTCATTTTAGGAATGCTGATTTACACTAGTTGAAGATCTGGCATTATATTGTTGTTTTGCTCTGTGCCGTTAAAAAGATATCCATTTCCATCCCACATGGATACTATATTTTGGTAGTGAGCTAGGTGATCTTTGTATATTGTTCATAGTTTTTAAATAAGGCTCAATCCAACAAGCACTTATGCATGTAAGTAATCTTACTAACAAGAATAGTCCCACTGATATCTTCTATTTTGAGTAATAATGGGACTCCAATGGGTCTACTCACATAAGTAAAGATACTCCTATGTGTAAGTATTTGCGGGTCAGGCCCTTAGCTTGCACAGTTTGTCAAGCACTTGAGACTCTTTATATCAGAATTTCTATACAGCTGTTGATGATGATGATTGTTAGTTGCTAGTGCTATCAGTGAGCTCAGTGCTGAATGTCAATCATTATTACCAGCACTTGAAATAATAATAAAAATCACAGGAGATGTTTCTTTGTTTTTGGGTTCTTTTCATTTTAAATGCCATCAGGAGAGAAGCAGAAATGGCTCTGGCAGAAGGAGAGAAAGTTTAGTGTCTTCAAGTACACACAGTCATACGGGGCCAAATCCTGCAGTCCTTTGGCAATGTTTTACACTGATTTTATTCCAGAAAAACACCAACTAATCTCAGCGTGAGCTTAGCCTGAATAAGTGTAACCCACAAGCTTACATTTCAGGCTATGATGATGGTAATAGAAGAATAAACTTTGTTTCGTTTTGGAGTATTTTATATTCCTGGAGACTTGCCATAGCCAGGCAAGGGGGTTAGAACAGGCTGGAGATGTCCAGAGATAGGGTATGTTCAGTAGCTGTCAGAAGCTACTGAGGGGAAAAACAGGCCGCAGGACTTCCCTGTATTAATTCCTGTTTCTAAAGTATATCTGTTAGAAAAACATGCAGCCTTGATTTAAAAATTGCCAGTGATGGAGAATCCACCACAACTTGGTAAGTTGTTCCAATGGTTAATTATCCTGACTCTTAAAAATTCTCACCTGATTTCTAATCTGAATTTGTCTCGCTTCAACTTCAATGGCCAGCCATGTAAGTTTAAAGGAGGCAGAATCTGGCTTTGAGGGGGTCCCTGTGGACAGTCCTGGGGGCGGTGAAAGAGTTAACTTCCCACATAGCCAAGAACTCCTGAAGTAGGGAAGAATCCTTTATCGCCATGAGAACACATTTGGCTACATTTCTGACTGGTGCTGGCCTTCCACTCTCTAAATGCTTCGGATATTAGGATCTTAATTTTTTCTGCCACTGTACATATGCTCCTTCTCATCCTGTTAACTTTAATAAGTAGATCTCCTCATCTTGTCTCCTTCTTCTCTCTTCCACATCACAGAGTGAGAAAGGAAAAAAGAAAATAAACAACAACAAAAGGCCTTTATCCCTCCCCCCCCAAAAGGAGCTTTCTCTTTGTTAACATGACCTTACATTGTCCCCCTGAATAATGTAAAATTTTGTTTTGTTGTGCCCTGCAGGGCTCCTGTGTGCCCAGAACCCTCAGGCAATGGCAGTGCCGGGCTGGCACACTGTAGCCAAAATGTCATTTTTTAATTATGTGGTTCTGAGGGGAATCTATTATCTACTGCTGAGATGCTGAAATCAAACGATTTATCTCCAAGGCAGCTCCGTCGACAATCTAGAATATATCTCTCTTGTCACTGCAGGAAATAGAATAAAAGGATGTTTTTATTTCTGGTGCTTTATTTTTATAAATGTATTGTTTTAAGCTTTGCCAATGAATGGGGGGTGGGAGGAATAAAGTTCTAGCGCTTCTCCGGGTCCGTTCTCACTCCTTGTGTTCCCTGAAGGTGGGCGAAGGTCAGAAAGGATCTAATTGGCCCTCATTCACAGAAATCCTCAGAGCTCACATGCCACCACCCACTGTACAATAATTATCTTAGGAATTAGTCACCCTGTGGTGGACTCAGGGGAAAAAACACTCATAACACATCTGAGTGCTGGGAGCACTGTCCAAGTGAACAGCATCAACAAATTGGTTAGGCAACCTGTTTACCTTAATGAACATAAATACTAACCGCTGCTTGACATTTCAAGCTAGATGTCTGCACTAATTTGGAAGAGCCTTTACTTCTCACACACAAGGTATTTTCATTTAAATGTAAACTAATGTACCTACCAGCTTATTCACAATGATTCTGAATTATTTCTGCTTTCCCCCTAAGGTATCGAAGCAAATGAAAGAGTTTAGTCTGTGTTCTTTTTTTATCTGCAAAATTCATTACATGCACCACTCCGTGTAGCAGTATCAGAGCTCAAAGCAATTCATATCTATTAACCAACAGATACATTCCAAGTGCTTTTAAAACAATCCTGCACAGCTTTATTTTAAATTAATATGTGTTTTCTATATTTTATAAAAGATTTTTTTTTAAAAAGGACAGAAGGGAGAGAGATGTTGGAACATTCCCATTCAAAATTCTAATAACTGTACTGCCCTCTAGTGCACATGTTACAAAATAACAGTACAAACATAGTTTTTTGAAACTCACAACTCCCCTCTGTAAATTGTCACAAAGAAACCTTCTCTGTCATTTGATGGTTTACTGAGTTTAGTTTTAATGGAAGCTTTACAGACAGTTTGTAACTCCTGGCTCTTTTACTTTTTTTTAAATTTCCCTTCTGTCGTGCTTATCAAGTAGGACATGGATTTGCTTTGAGTTGCTAACACAAATGTAGAATATGCTCTATTAAAAATAAAAACAAAAACGAACAAACAAAAAGAAACCTTAAATGCCATCTAAGGCCCATCACATATTAATGAGTGAATACCCAAGTTCCTTATTATCTGAGAGCAAAGAAAAATCTTCAGTGGTGAGTCATTTGTCTTCAGAATAGGAAGCACATCACTCATTTTAGAAATCATCTCCCTGTACAATCTACAGAATGATCAGCAAAGACCTGAACAGCAGGGGAAAGAGGGCCATAAAATACACATTCTGAACTAAAAGCTTATGCAAAATATTGAAAAAGCAAATTTTGTGAGGATTTGGGTCTACTGTGAATTCTTAAACAAAGATTTATTTAATAACTGTTAGGCAAAGAGAGTCCTTAACTTTCCATCCAATCATGTAGGCCTTTATAATATACTCAGTACTGTGGTATTTGAGCACCCTGTCCAATAGAAGTGAGAAAGTACCAGTTTTCTCTGGAGTCATGTCAAATTTTCATGGGGCAAAATATCTGCAACCAAGACAGTGCAAGCTACAGAATCACCAGAAATAAAGACTATAATTTTACAATATTAAAAAAGTAGATATTCAATGGATAGATGCCAGATGTGACAGTGATGGACACTTTAGAAATTGATTTAGTAATAATAATGATCTTTATACTGAGGTGTTGTGTGTACTCACAGTAACATACCATATCAATAGTTTCTGGATTATTTTCATATTGAATTGTAGACAATATTTTTTGCATTGGATGTATTTTCTGAGATATTTCAATATGGTACCATTTACTCAGTGCAAGTGACATTTCCAGAAGTATTCATGTGGTCCAAAAGAGAGAATGTTCAGCACTTCCAGCAATGCCTGTCCAGCTTGTCTTTGAAAACATGGTGTGAAATTACACACCTATTAGTCAAAGGTGACAAAGAGTCCTGTGGCACTTTATAGACTAACAGACGTACTGGAGCATAAGCTTTCGTGGGTGAATACCCACTTCGTCAGATGCAATTCTGACACCTATTACTCATAATTCTAAGGGTATAATTTTCAAAGATTAGTGTATGCAATTACGCTCATCATATTTTCACATGCATATTTCACACATGTTTGAAAATAAGATATATGCATATGCAAAATATCTAGCCATGTGCCTGTGCACTTCCTCAGTTTGTACATGCAACTGTTGTATTTCCATGAGTACATTAGTGAGGCCCAACTGCAACTGCCTAATCTCCACCATCACTAGTTATACTAGCTATGATAAAATTGACACAGGTTATATCCACCATCATGTTTCAATATGGTAGCTGATCACCGATAGGGTCAGGAGGAAATTTCTTCACATTTTATGACTCTACTATTGACTTCCTGTGTGATTTTGGGCAAATCCTTTCATCCTTGTGTGTCTCCGTTCCCCACTTGTAAAATAGGAATAATAATATTCCTGACCTCCCACTCTTTGTCTGTCTTGTCTATTTAGTTATTGGGGCAGGATCTTTTTTTTTCTCCTGTTTCTAACATCATGGGGTGCTGATCTGTGTTGGGGCCTCTAACACAAGTAATATTATAATAATTCACCTCTAAGATACTGGTTCAAATCCATCTCAAGCTGGTGGTGATGTAAAATTGTTCCAATCTTACAGCTGTTTGGTGACCTATGGAAAATATGCTGAGTCTCAGTCCAGTTCCTATGAAGAGGTGTCTTCCTCATTGTTACAATTCAGTGGAAATCTCAGTAGAAAGGCAAAAAAAATGAACAGGCTTTGAGACTGTCCTCACTCCTCACTCCTATAAATGACCCTTAAATTATTGCTGCTCTCACTATGGCCTTAATCTTGCAAGTCTTTGTATTGCACAAGGTTGTCAGCAATCCAGCTCTACTGCAAGAAGAGACTATGTATATGTGTATATTTGATTGGACCTTCCCTGCCAGGGGTTGTACATCTTAAGCTCCCTTCATCTCAACAGTACAAAGAAGGGATGTGGCCAGAGCATGGATGTGTCCGAGGAGCCAATCCTCATCATGTGAAATAGCTGCTTAGCTACATGCTTCAGTGTGGCTTCTGTACAAGAGTAACTTGGTGGCAGCCCAGCAGAGCCCCTGATGCAGGGTCAGGCTACCTGTGTCTCTAATACTCCTCAGTACTTTTTACTTTCTGTTTGAAAGGCCAGCACTACATACCAGCGCTCAGGGGGATCCAGCCCTAACTCTGTTTAACAGATAATTAGAGGACTTCAGTCTTCAAAACTGATAGTCCACCCACACCTTTCAGACACACAACATTCTATTAAAACGGAGAGAGATTGTATTATTATTATCTAAGGGAAAACACTCTAAATACAGTTAGAAAACTACATGAGAAAAGCTCTAGGTAAACAATTAATTAAAATATATTGTTTCATACTTAAAAATATTAAATCACTATGTTTTGGCTACACGGCATCCTGAACGTATTTCCCTCCACCCCCACACATATGACTCCTTTTCCTTAGAAACATATTCAAGAATCTCTCACGACATATCCATTTTTCACCATCATCTCTGCAGGGATTATATGTTAGCAGAGTCAAGTTTATTTTTTCGTATTCCCTTCTCAGATATAAAGTATTTCCAAATGTTTTTGATGGGTCTCTTGTATTATCTGATTGGGTTTGGCCCAAAAACTTAATGAGTCTGGCCAACAAGAAGAATCCTCATAAAGATAAGGACAAAAAAAATGCCTTGCCTTTTACTAGCAACTCCTGTTGAAATGCAAACATTCGTGTGTTAAGCAATGGATGCTAAGTGTAGAATTCACTTGATCTGCATCGAGTTAGAATAAATAGGCTTTATACTGGCAAGATGTGGAGGGGCTCAAGGTTCCAAATTTTCCCTGCAGACTCAATGCATGGGGTTGCAGGATGGCCATTTAGGACTACTGCTGGAGTAACAGCCACAACCCCACCACACAACCTGGATCTGGAAAAAGCCCATAGCCTAATCCATTCCTATTACTGACCTCTGGGCTGACCCATGTAATTCTAGAGTAACACTCTGGGGGTTTACAGCCCCACTTCCCAATGCACATACTCTGCCAGTCCTCCCTTCCCCGTGTAGCCCCAATGTGAGACTCCCATATTGAGTAGAGCCTTGTACTGACCCTCCACACTGGGATGAATTTCACTCGAAGTGTGGCCTAACTGGCTCCTCTTATCAATAGTTTGGAGGGAGGAATCCCTTAAGGATTGTATGTGAGAGAGAGAGAAAGGAAGGTTTAGATGATTAAAGAACATGGGCAGCTGCAGAAAAATAGAACAAAAATTATACACTTTGCCTGTGGCTCAGTGCTGTGTCTCTCCTTTGCTAAGTGCAGCCCTGCTGTAAATTTGCAGCCATCCAGTAGTAAATGGAACAACAGAGGGAAAGGAAATCTAAACTGAAGGTTTTACTGCAGTGATTGATTCTAGCTTTGCTAACCAAAATCAAAAGGGCTTGGTAAGGGATTGACCTTAGGCAAGGATTTCCTTTTTATCCTGTTGAATAAATACCAGTTTCGGAATGCTTCAAAGATTCTTGAAATGCTCCGTGGAACTCATGTTGCAAAATATGTTCCTGATGAGATCATACTTGACAGAGCAAATGAAAAAGGTAGGAAAAGTTGGAAATGTAGATCTGCCACATTGTAGATCACAGAATCACATGCTACAAACAATATCCGTTCCCACTGTCTTCTGGGTTGTGGTAAATTGCACGTTAAAGGTAGTAAGGAAAGTGAAAAGAACTATGCACCGCTTATTTTCCCTGTAAGTTCATATACACTAAGGGCTACAAAATAACAATGTACTGAGTTTGAGGGAGAGATGCAGGTTTATACCATCTGAGGATCTGGCCCTGAATACATACCTAAAGTCTGATTCTCCTCTCATTTATGTTCACTTTACAGCCAGTATAACTTCATCAACTCCAATGGAATTACTCCTGATTGGCGCTGGTGTAAATGAGATGAGAAACAGGCTGGTATCATTTACACTAAAGAGGTACAAAACTCATTAGCTTCATATTGAAAGGTTTCAGAGTAGCAGCCGTGTTAGTCTGTATCCGCAAAAAGAAGAACAGGAGGACTTGTGGCACCTTAGAGACTAACAAATTTATTAGAGCATAAGCTTTCGTGGACTACAGCCCACTTCTTCGGATGCATATAGAATGGAACATATATTGAGGAGATATATATACACACATACAGAGAGCATAAACAGGTGGGAGTTGTCTTACCACCTCTGAGAGGCCAATTAATTAAGAGAAAAAAAACTTTTGAAGTGATAATCAAGCTAGCTTCATATTGTAAGTGCTATTACAAAATTGTCTTTGATTTCAATTTGTATGGGTTCCCTTTTTCCACCTGGCTGCAGCCAGAGTTGTGGGATTTGAAGAAACTCAGTTTCCCCAGTAAAATGCTCCAGTGCCTGTTGATCTCCTGTGTACACTGCAAGGGACATCTATTTATTCAGATCTTTTCTAAGATGGTGAGCAAGAAGGAGACAGTTTGGTTCAGGTAGGGAAGGTATTTCATTGGGGCTAGGAGTTTCTTTCAGGTCTTTTTTGGAACTTGTGAATCTGGCAGTTTTGTTAATATTTCATGGCACCTAGCAATTTGTAGATAGACTGTTTATTTTTATTTTTTTATTTCCCCAAACACATAAAAAAGATATCAGGAGGTGGCATGGATGGGAAAGGCATAAGCAACCATGTACCTGTCCACATATGATGTAGCCACCTCTTTCCCTTCTGCAGGTGATTCTGGATCTCAGTTCCAAGCAGCTGAAGGGGCTTAGTCATAGGAAGGAATCTGGGAAACAGTCTACTTTAGGTTGCATGAAGAACAGCACGTTTTTCAGACAGTGCAAATGAGACATGCATATACATGAGGAGAAGGCAAGAGGAAATAATGCAGTGGATACACAGTTGTCCAAAAATTATGGATCCGTTTTCCTTTCCCCTGCTTTATAACATGGGATAGCAAAGATTTGGCTCTATATATCTGCTACAGAGGCAAGATTGGATTGCATGTCTTAAAGGATAATTGTATGCAGTGTTGTTTTGGCTGGGTGGGTCCCAAGATATTAGAAAGACAAAGTGGCAAATGGAAAATAAAAGATATTATCTCACCTACCTTGTCTCTCTAAAGAATAGCTATCACTCTTCTGGTTCCTTTGCTTTTTGACCAGACATTATACCAAGATTCCTTCCATACATCTCTTACTATGCTGATGGATGCAAACATTGGTCAATATTCCTTCTATCAATAAAAGCAGGTTTTAATGTCCATAGCTGAATGTGAGCTACCTCTTAGCTGATTATTTCAGTTAGCACAGTCACTCTACTGCCAGTTTGTGTGTGTGCGTGTGTGTGTGTGTATGTGTGTGTAATTGCTCTGCCAAGTGTTTTGGGATACCTTAAGTATGAAAGGCACTGCTATGTAAATCCAAATTCTGTTTTCTTCTCCTACATACACAGCCAGGTTGTCCTCCATACCTGAGTACTTAGATCCCATTGTGATGAGCTCCATATAAAAACCCAACAGACAGCTAGATTCCTTCACTGCTTCTGCTGCTATAAACTAGATTGTTGTTTTTTTTAATTGCAGGGCAATCACCATTTAATGTCTGGTTTTGATAAATCATTGAAGAATTCACCTAATTGACAAAGCTATTAATATTATCTCCACTGCAGTAACCACTGCACTCTTCTGAATATGGTTTATAACAGTTTTTAATGCCATGGAAATTAGTTGTAATAATGGGTTAACCACTGGCAGTCAGAATGGTAATGGATTTCCTTTAGTCTGTTAATTAATACAATAGTCATTAACTGCTGTTCAGTTTACCACTGATTTATCTAGACTTTTGTTTAAAGTACCTGACATTGGTACCATTGTCTCTGCAGGGATTATGTTTTATTCTGTGTGTTTACTTTTAAAAGTAAAAGGAAACCTGGTGTGATTTTTTTCATATGATGCACCCAGATACTGATCTCTTTTTGGATTTACACTGGTGTAAACTTGAGCTCAGAATCTGGTTCTAGTACGCCAGGTGTGAATGGAGGGTGAAAGCACATGATGCTACTATGCTAATAAAGGAAAACCTTTTAAGTGATGTGGCATATTTCATATAAATATATGACAGTGATGTGGCATAT
This sequence comes from Chrysemys picta bellii, assembly GCF_011386835.1. Lineage (NCBI taxonomy): Eukaryota > Metazoa > Chordata > Testudines > Emydidae > Chrysemys > Chrysemys picta. The sequence goes on along the minus strand of NC_088794.1, from coordinate 119,350,735 downwards.
TTCATATAAAATATATGACTGGCAATATGGGATTTCAACTTAAAGTGGAATAGAAAATAGCTCCCCCCACTGGAATGGACAATGCTCAGAATTTGAATTCCAAAAGGAATTTTCTGCTTGGCTAAGCTGTGTAATGAAAAGGAGGTTGGTTATTTACTGTGACTTTCTGTAAAAGATCAGCACCATATTTGCTTCTTCCCTCCCACCCTCAAGACTTTGCTACCCAACTGCTAAATTGGTCAATTAGTTCCATTAACACATATAATTAGGCCTGTGTATCTGGAGATGTTAAAATAAACCAACTATTCCCTTACCTTCTTTTTATAGATAGCTATTTTAGAAGGTCTCCCTTTATTTCCCAATTGTCCAAACCTGTTTTCCTTAAAGACTTTAAAATATTTTTAAAAGGAGTTCAGTACCTCAGCCCTTTAGAATTGCCTTCAATTTCACTTCAGTACTTATTTATTAATGGGACTGCTTACTTTCTAGTATCCCTGTTCCCCTTGATATATTAAAGCCCTCCTTATTCCACTTAATTATTAATTAATTCTGCTTTTTGGTTGCCTTCTGCAAGTCTTAAGTGATTTGTTACTCCAAACAAAAAAGTTTTTGTTTGCTTATCAGTAAGGCTGTTCAATGGCACATCCCACTAATATGATCACTAAACACAACAGAAATCATCCACTAAAGCAACCTTTATTCACATCTTCAACCCACATTATACTGCCCAAAATGTCTCACTGCCACAACAAATTCCCTTGCACTTCCAGCACATAAGCAGCCACAATGCACACACCATATTCCTCTACATCACACACAAAGGCACATAATCTTAATTCTGACCACATCTACATTAAGAGGGGGGTAGGGATAGCTCAGTGGTTTGAGCATTAGCATGCTTAAACCCAGGGTTGTGAGTTCAATCCTTGAGGGGGCCACTTAGGGATCTGGGGCAAAATCAGTACTTGGTTCTGTTAGTGAAGGCAGGGGCTGGACTCAATGACCTTTCAAGGTCTCTTCCAGTTCTAGGCTATATTTAATAGATTAATTAATTTCAGACCACAGCCTTGATAAAACATTATTTCTACACTGAAAGGTAAGGTGTTGAGGGGCTTGAGCATCATGAGTGTGTGTAATTTTGTGTATAGAAAGGAAAGCCAAGCCCTGAAAATCAGACCCCACATTTCTTAAATCTCCACAATTTGCTATTTCAGAATCAACTATTTCAACTAGAGCTGGACAGATGAATTATTAGAATGATTTCACTTTTTCTCCTGGAACAGCTGAGAAATTTCTTGAATGTGTTCAAAATTGGAATATATTCACTGAATATTTTTCTGCAAATAATTTTTTGTTTGGGAATTGTTTGATGTATTTGATACTCAAACTGCAAACAGACTGGACACATTGGTCATATGGTATGATTCTCTCCCCTCATTACAAGAGAATAACTCTTAGATTTTGACTACACTTGGAACTAGGAGTGTGGTTCCCATCTTATGTAGACATACTCATGCTAGCATACTGAAAATAGTAGCGGAGCCTTGGTAGCCTGGGCAGTAGCAAGTGGCAGCACAGGCTAGCCACCCTGAATATGCACCCACAGGGTCCAGGTGGATTTGTCCTTGCTGTGGATAGCCCATGCTGTCACTTGATGCAGCCCGTGTTACAATGGATGCATTATTTTGAGCATGCTAGCTCAATGAGAGCTAGTGCAAATATGTCTACGTAAGCTGGGAAACACACCCTAGCTCCAAGTGTAGACCTAGCCTCAGAATCAGATCTTTAGCAAATTCTCAACTTCTGTGATTATTTTCATATATTTGTTTCAGATTTGTCCTTTACAGGAACATTCTCGTCATCAAAACTGCTGCCTGGAATATCTTCAGAAAACAAAGAGAAAGGTGATGTGAACATGGTCAACATGCATTTGTTTAAAAATTAGAGAAAATATTGATGGGAATTTTTCTGGCATATTCACCCAGCTCTAATATCAACTTATTGATGAAGGTCTGACAACCAGCTATTTCCTCTTGGATGTACAGAGTGAGTGCTTGCAGTTGAGTAGAGATGGACCTAAAAATAAAAGTGCAGATTCAAACAATCCTATATTTGGTGAAGTTCCAATCCAAACCTAATCTTCATGGGATGACACTCCAGTTTGAGTTGAGCCAAAATCTTGGGCCAGGACACCCCCAGAACTTTGGGGAAATCTGGATCCTGATACAAACTTTGAGTGTTGGGTTGAGCCAGGCACTTCTGTCAAAGACAAAAAATAATAGCACAATATCTTTCTAACTCCAAGTTAGGACAGCACCTTAGAAGCTGCAATAAGATCCTGATTCTTCTTCAGAATATCTAGGTGCTACTGCAATACACATATCTAACAAAGCAGCAAAACAAATCTGAAAATCTTTCATTTGAATTTGCATATTTAAAAGATTCTCAACATTGAATAATATCCTGGAATCTCAGTTCTGAGTTCTTTGGTTTAAATTCAGCTTGATCTTTAATCCTTCACATTCTATTCCAGAAATATTCTTTAGCTCTTAATGTGCATAAAATAATGAAGGTGTTCTAAAGGTTTAGACTCCCTTTGCAGAAGCAGTGAAAGTGCTAGAGGAGAAGTGGGTCTTGGGTGTTTGACTGAGTTGGAGTGTTTTCTTGTAACTTACACAGTACATTGTGTTTCTGCTGCTGGATTTAAGGCTTAAGGGTCAGCATGTGCCTTTGTTTCACAGGAACTCATGTATATTTATTCTGAGAAATTACGTATTTATTTTCATTCTTCGGCTTTAAAGAAAGAAAAACATAATGGACTGTATAAGGTTAAGAACTTTGTTGTAAGCAAACTTTGGTGTTTCTCTGGTACCCATCAATTTAGATGTCAAGGCACAGAAACTGCAGTAGTTTCAACAATCATCTAGCAATGAATTAGAGGTCCAAATGAACATGCTGATTCTTTTAGTTTTGTCAGCAGCCTTGGGTATTGTTGATACAAGATGATATTGACTCATTCTTAACCCCGGATATGGTCACTCTTAAGAGGCTCTATTTTTTCCTCAGAGAGAGACTCCAGAAGATGGCATTGGACAATAGCTTGTGTTTAAATTGTGAAGATCTTGTGGAGGAAAGAATTCGCCTCTGAGAAAATTAGGTTTTGCATTTAGTTCAGGAATGGCTGAAATCTGTTCTGGGAGTGAGTGCCAGAGTCTTGGCCCAGCTCCCCAAAAAGTATTGTCTTCTCCAAATGGCTGACAGTTTCATTGTTCAGGAGGCATGGAACTGTCATGGGAGTTCTGGGTGACAAATAGAGTGGTGATCTCTCCAGTGGCTAGTGCCAATATCAGCACAGAGACATGGAAGTTCACTTTGTATTCAATGGGGAGCCAGTGGACACCTGAGTGACATGTTCACAGTGACCTGTGCTGCTCAGCAGGTGGTCTACTGTCTACTGTACTAGTTAGAACTGTTCTAGGGTTTGGGTACCCATCAGCATTGACATAATCATTTCAAACAAGAACTCAATTATCCAGTCATAATAAAAACTCCTTTCCACCTCTTCTTTGTTCCAGGAAACGCACCCCCATCCCTCTCTCATTAACCATATCAAATAGAAGCATTTTGCAGAATGCCTGGAAGGTCACCAAATTTGGGCTACTTCACACAGAAAAGGAAGTCTTGGAACCCTCACGCAGAATGCCCTTCCAGCCTCTTATAGCCCCTCTCTCTTATAGCAATGGGAATCCAACTCAAGAGCTCTGCTTCCCACAGTTGTAGCAGCCAGACGTGGGGAGAGAGGTGGCCCCCTCAGGGAGATGGATCCAAGATCGTTTAGAGCTCTACAAGCCATAACCAACACCTTAAATTCCACCTAGAGACCAATGGGAAGCCAGTGCGGATCCTGGAGCATGCTCCCAAAGGGATGCTCTGCTCAGTAAGCCAGCTGCTGCATTCTGCATCAGCTTCAGTCTCTGGTTTCAAAGTGTAGAGTGCATTGCAACAGTCTAATCTTGAGGTGATAAAAGCACGGATAGCAGTGAAGCAAGGTCCCCTTCTGAAAGGAAAGGTGGCACCTGCCTAGCCAGATGCAATTGGTAAAAAGATGACTAGGTTACTGCTGGAATATGACTGGCAGTAGGGGATCACCCCTAAGTTAGGAATCCTAGTTATCATGAAATGGATGGTTCGAGACTGGCCTTTAGATTGTAAAGTCAAGGGATGATCTCTTCAGTATTGGTCAGACTATTGCATGTTCCAAGGTGTATGAAAGATTTCCACTCTCCAAAGGTGGAATGGATGCTAGAGGCAGATTAGGGGTTTGTGGGGCCCTGGGCCAGAGCAAGTGGGGGCCCCTCCACACCTCTTCCGCCTGCTGACACACACACACACACACACTCCTACCCAGCAAATGGGGTTGGGGCACAGGGGCTTCCCCCGCTCCCCAGCAGGAGCACTGGGTGGGGCAGGCAGAGGGTGCCCCTTTCCCCAAGGGTCCTCAAATTGGCTGGGGCTCCCGGGCACAGGTCCCATTGGCCCAGTGGCTAATCTGCCACTGACTGACGCTCTTTGACAGTGAGGGCCCCAAATGTTCTTTGCTCTCCTTCTCTAGCTAGGAGGGGCACAGTCCCAGACAGAAGCTCTGATTGCTCTTTGTGATTCTGTGTCTGCCTCTCTCCCCAGGTCAGACTGCCACTTCTTGTGCCAAAAAGCCGATGATATCCAGCTACGCATCCCTCTCGTTTTAAATCAGGCCCACTATGCTGTATACACATTGGCTGGGCAGGATTTTTCTTGCTGCTACAGTGGACAGCCATGACTACTCTGCCTTCATCACAGCCAGGACACAAGACTTCTAATATCTGAAAATGAACTACTGTGAAACGTGTTTCTTTGTTTTAAATCTCATAGATGCTGACGCAACTGGACAACTCTGAAAATGCCTATGCTACTTCCTGCTGCTACTTAGCAGTAACTTTGCCGATGTGCAAATTAACCTCTTAATTTCTACACAGCTGCTTTGTACTCTCTTTTATGCTACTTTATACACAGTTACAGGAGAGCACATCCAGCGCTTATCAACCTCACTTTTGTCTCTCTCTCACTAGTTTCCAAATATTTTTCTGACAGAAACCTATATTTTCCCATATGCACTGCTCTTCCACAGCAGCCTTGGGTATTGTTCATATAAGATGATATTGATTCATTATTGACCCTGGCTAAGGTCACACTTAAGAGGTTCTATTTCTTTCCTCAGAGAGAGACTCTGGAAGACAGCATTGGACAATAGATTATGTTTTAATTGTGAAGATCTTGTGGAGGAAAGAATTCACCTGTAAGAAAATTAGGTTTTGCATTTAGTTCCGGAAGTGCTGAAGTCTGTGGTCAATATCTGCCTCCATCCATCTTCTGCCCAAAAGCATACTAGCTCTGATTCTCTTCTGACTTACACTGGTTACGCAGTGTAATGCTATTCACTTCAGTGGGGCTGCACGTAGCCTTTGCAGCTCCCTACATAAGGCTCTGCAGTTTTAGTACGCCCTACCCCAGGAAAGGAACAGCAAAGGTGAGTCCTCCGGGCCTGCTTAGAGAGGCTTCATGGACACAGCCAATCAGAGCCAACAGCCTTTGATAAAAGGAGCTGCGGGGGCCTTAGAAGGTCAGTTCAGGGCGGGGTGGGATGGTTGGGTTCGGTTGTCATTAGCCAAAGAAGCCCGAAGGCAGAAAAACAGTTTTGTTGGACTTCTATTATCCCGGTAGGGGTTCAATTTGACTGTGTGACCCAGCTAGAAGGCTGAGAGACTGAAAACCCACTAAGTGAAGTCAACAACCTACAGGGCACCAGAAGTGGGAAGAGGCCATCAGTATGGCATACAGCAACAGGAGGCACTCAGGGACTGAGTGCCCCCCATCACAGGTTATAGCACTGATTGAGATCAGAATCAAGCCCACTGTCTCTCTCATAAGCACCTTTTTCTTTCTCGGAATTTAGCCCCTGGTATGGCTGTATTTAATTTAGTAAATGGATATAATTAAACAAAGCCTGGATGCCTTAGCGTTTGCCTGCTCAGCTGAAGCTAGCTACCTCCCTGTAGTCGTAGACTCTGTGCTTGTGTATAAGCCCTTCTCTTGTGCTGGCTGGTTCTTGCTCATATCACCATACATGCAGTCAGGAAGGAATTTCCCCCCAGGTCAGATTGGCAGCGAGTTTAGGAAGGTACACCAAAAAAACAAAACAAAACCTACAGTATGTTGTTAAGGGTCACTTGCTGGAATTATCTGGATATATCTCATTTAGCCACTTCCCTACCATTGTGGGGGCCTCAACCACTGTTGCACCTCAGTTCCTCCTGATCTCTTTCTGTGGCACATAATCATCTAATCTCCTGTGGGTCTCATTTCCTTTGGTCTAATTTTGGTTGTTGGGTTGTGTGGTGTTGGTGGTCGGTGAGCTACAGGAGGTCAGACCGGATGATCTAGTGGCCCTTTCTGGCTTTAACATCTATTGTAGGTTTCCCTTTTAACATCTGGGAGAGGGTCATTTCATTTCTGTTTTGAAATCCCTTTGCCTGAGGTAGATGTTTACTAAAAGCTGCAACTATAAAAACAGGCAGTTGAACAAATTCTTTGGCTGGGGCTGCGAATAAAATTGAATACAGAAGAAGTGGTAAGCAGAAATATTAGCTACAGCAGCTATCTGTACCAGAGGCAATGGTGAAGGGCAATGTTAAACACCCTGTTGGGCTTCAAGTCACACCAGCTGCATGTTGCTTTTTTATTTCTGCATTTGGCTTTTCTGCATCCATAGAATCTCCAGTGAATAGCAACAGAAACTCACATGCAGATAGAAAACAGCTCTAGCGAGTCCCGTCACCTCCCACACAACAAAATCTATCAAGCTCTATCTATGTATTTCACAGCAATTCATATGTTCAATGAATTTTGTCTCTTATTCTGTTTGCAAATTGCCTGCAAGTAGCTTCAGATTTCTCAAACATATTTGTTAATAGAAATTATTTACCAAATTCTTGCCTGTTGATTGTTTGCCAGCAGTTTGTGACAATCATTCACCATTCAAGCTGCATTGGAGAGTTTTGACAAGAATCAAGCTTTGATGCAAGAATCAAGATTAGTTACAATTTTGACATTCACTTTTCTCAATATTTACTTCCAGACTAGCTGTTCCATGAACATCCCCTTCCAGTTAACTCACTTGCTAGAAAGCTCAGAGTAAACAAATTAAAAAAGGACATGATGTCATTTAAATATTTGTCTATTTACAGAATGTTTTGCAGTATCCACTCTGCTCTGTGACAAATGAAGTAAAAAAAAAAATCAGTCTGATGAAGTTTGATCAATTGTCATGTCTAAATCTTAATTCCTCTTCCCCACTAAATATAAAAATAATATCAGTTAGAATCAAAGGCAGATTCTTTATACTGCCTTGTGTGGCACTGAGCACATGTTCAATAATTAATGAAAAATAAAAACAATTTTGGGAATTCTAAGGTGTTTTAGTGTCATAACCAATAGTTATGGAAATTTCCTGAAATATCCTGGAAAAATACCATTGAATTAAGTATTTTAGGAGTTCATTGTATTAAAAATTCAGATGTTTATGTATTACTGAAGGACTGTATGGAACATCTTCAGGGGGACAACAGGTTTATTGCCATCTCGAGAAAATATTGTGAGCTTCAGAAGACTATGCTGAAGAATGTAGCAGACACAAATGATCTTTTGAGACAATACATGTGAAGTGGAATTCCTAGGAAGTACTTGGGAGGAGGGGATTGCAAACTCCCACCTGTGGTCTCAGCCAGTGAAGCTTTGCCCTGAAGGAGGGACATATTGTCTGCTGAACTCCTGTTATATGCAGACGGTTCAAAGGAAAATTGTATAATGGAGTAACTGACTTAGCCATCAATGTCCTTGTTCTGAGGTAAAGCTGTAATAAACTTGTGACCACAGGGGGGGAAAACATGTGGGCTTTGAAGGAGTAATCACCAACCATAGCTCTTGTTGGAATGAGGGGGTGATCTCTTGTAAACTTATTAGCATGCATGTAGGTTTTCTTATTGTTTTTAATATGTTTTCTCTAAAGCTATTACCTTAAGAATAAACGTGCTTGTTTAGAAAGAGCAGTGTGGTAGCTTAACTATGCAATTATGCTGTTTACTGTCTCAGGAGAAAAGTAAAGCATGCCAACTGAGGCAGCCTCACTTTACTGGGGAGATCACAGTAGAGTGTGGTAGCTGTGTAGTCTGGAAATACCCCAGTCAGGAGGGACAGAGATGTGTGTCTCTTCTCAAGAGAAGTGATGGCTCAAGAGCTGGAACACTACAATGTGTGCCCTTGGTGGACTTTACCGGTGCAGTTGCCTTGAACTGTGACAATACCAAAAGGATAACATGATTATTAGACATAGTTTTAAGTTGTCAGTATCCCTTTAACATTTAGAGTGGGGCATTATAATGAACAGGCTATAAGCTTCATAGTGCTTACTTTTGTGTTTGTATTATTTGGAGGCAAATAAAGGAAGACACCACAGTGAGAAAATTGTTATAGATTATTTTTTTGATTTGTATGGGCTCATTTACAAGAGGTTATCAGATTTTTTTTCTTTTTTCCAATTATATACCCAATATTCATATAGGTAGTGTTAGGTTTCATTCTATATTACACCTGCAAAGTAGGAGAAATATTTTAGAAAAATATAAGTTCAGCTAATTTAATTCCTATAAACTCCCTTTACGAGGCATTTCTGCTGATCTTATCCGATCTGTTCCTGCCTTCTTCAGTAATGCCGACTGGCAGTCTATTTTTCACTCTGATTTGTGTTTGTGGAAAGATCAGCAGTTTTTTTTTCTTTAAGTTAGGAGGGTGTTTGCTGCATGGATGTCTCCAAACACACAGCAAAATTGAGAACTGCCCAAGTAAAACTGGCCACAGGGATGCAATTCAGTTTACTTGTCTCTAAATTCAATCTGACATTGAGTTATCTGATGATTCTTCTACCATCCACCTACCAGGCAGCTATGGCCTGGATTATCTGTTGAATAGGGCAATCTTTCCTTTCCAAAACTGATCTTGAGTTAAAGGGTATTTCCTTTCAGCCCTGTATTTGCATTCACAGTTTCCAAGTTAGATGCAGGGTCTGTGGGAGCAACATAGGTACCCACATTACAAAACTTACTATTTGGTGTCCCCCCATCCCTGTGATTATCACTTCTCACAGTGAGGAAATAAGGGGATATGGTATAGCAGTTAATCTAAGTTTCTCATCTGATCTGAACAGATCACTTCAACTTCATAGTGACAGCAAGCACAGAACTCAGCTCCTGCTTCAAACAGCACAGGCCCTACCATCTGAGCTAAACAAAACTATCCATTAGCTGTTTGCAGTACAGAGCATATGACATACAGCCTATCACTTCTGAGTCTATATTGTAGAGTATTCATATGCGCAATTCATTACCATTACGGCCATATGGTTCTAGGCCAATAGGGGTTGCGGGAAGTGGTGTGGGCCAAGGGATGTGCTGGCAGCCGCTTCCTGCAGCCCACATTGGCATGGAACAGTGAACCGCGGCAAGTGGGAGCTGCGATCGGCCATACCTGAAGATGCTGCAGATAAACAAACCGTCCCAGCCCACCAGCAGATTACCCTGACAGGCCATGTGCCAAAGGTTGCTGATCCCTGGGCTATTCTAATGTAGAGCTCTTAATCTGTCTTCTTGGAGACATTCCACTCTAATTAAATATTAATTGGGCTAGACACAGAGTAAGAATTTCTTTATAGTCCAGTGGCTGGGGGCACCCACCTGACAGGTCAGAGATCCCTGTTCAGATCCTTTCTTCTCATCAGGCACATAGGAGGAATTGAGCTCTAGGTGAGCTCTAACAACTGGGCTAAATTTCATAATGGAGACTGTATCCTACTAACGAATCACAAGCATCTCTGTGGCTCCAGGCTTTATGTTCGATCTAGCAAAGCATATGAGCATGTGCGTAACTATAACATCAGAGTTGTCTCATGAGCTCAGATGGTGGGACCGCTCACATAATTAAATCAAGTATTATCATGCTTTTTGTCTTTCTAACATTTCATATTTCTTGCTGGCATTATTCACAGCTCTAAGCATATTCTGAAGTTCTTCCCTAGTCTAACCAATAGAGGGAGACAAAGAGCTCCATTGGGTTAGCCTCGGTTACAAAACTGTATCTACTTAGTTTAGTTTTGGGTACACCCTATTTATAGAAAATATAGAAGGAGAGTAAAGGAACCCTGCTCTAAAAATTCACTCCCCTGCAATTTAGATTTAACTTCTGAATTTGGTCTCATTTAATCTCATCAAAACAGAGATGAAATATATACAGGTAAATTAAAATTTAAAATCTACAATTTTCCATGTGGTGCCTTTTAATGCTAGTAGCTGTGTTTAGATTTGACATGCCATTTATCTCATATGATCTTTTAACAGCTTTAAATTTTGCATTGTTGAAGAATACTTAGGATTTTGAAAAATTATTTCTATATACATTACACTCTAAATGTCAAACATAGCCCTTCTCAGAGAATTCAGGATTTTTGATAAGACCAATATTTTGGACATTTTGAAATTCAACATTCTTAGTTATTTCCTGAACGGGTTTCACTTGGATTTCCTTATTTTGGTGTAATTCAATTGCACTACTGGAGATCACTGAAGCATTAAAGAATATCTCCTGGCATTTTAAATTGGCCTAAGAGATTCTGAGAATAAGCATGAATTATGCAAAGAGTATTTTAGAAGAATTTATTGAGACATTTACTCGTGTCTGCTGTCTTTCCCTATGGAGACTTTAAAAAACAGAGATGATACAAAGAATTACCGATGAGAATTGATCTTAAAATGTACTTTTAGATTTTCATTAATTTCATTTTTAACACTTTCTGTTTTACTTTACTTACATAAGAGAAGAGTAATGGGCTTGTGGGTAAAACCCAGGGCTGGCGCTCTGGAGATAAACATTGTGTTCCTGATTCTGCCTGTTGTGTAACCCTGGACAAGTCACTTACCCTTTTTCTTTGCTTCAGTTTCCCTCCCTGTAAAATGGAGCAAATAACATTTACCTACTTCCATTCCATTAAGGATAATGCATTAATGTTTGTAAATTGCTTTGAGATCTTGGAATGGAAGGCTCTAAGGAATAATAATGATAATTAGCACTTATACAGTGCTCTAAGTACACATTATGAATATTATTCATTTAATGTGACTATTTTAATTTATAGTTTCCTTTTGTCAGTGTATTTATACAATCAGCAAGATTGTATCCTCTGCCACATTCTGCCTGTGCCATTTAAAGAACCATCAACACACCACACTTATACTTAGAGCATCAAACAAGTAAAATAGAGTGCAAGGGACTGCTATATAATACAATAGTGTTCTACTGTACTTGTAAGAACACAGATCCTATGGGCCAAATTTTCCAAACTGTTCATTTAAACTGCTTGTAGACCTTTGAGTTGCACTTACTGCAGCGGAGCACTTGTGCATGTGTAGCACCGACAGATTCCAGTCGTCGGCGGGCAAAATCAAACGTGGAACCTTAGAGCTAAATGCATGAGCCTCTACTGCATGAGCTAAAAGCCATATGGCTCTTAGCTAAAGCTGTAGAGCAGACGGATTAATCTCCAAGTGGTCTTGGTGCCACTAGAAGGGACAGAACACCACACCCATGAGGTGTGTGGGTTACATACTTCCCCTAACTGAGGGAGCACGTCCTGAGCTTCAAAGACTTCCCAGCTGAAATCCGGGACGAGCCCCCACTTGTAACACCGACAGACCCCAATTGTCAGCAGGAGGGATTGAACCTAGGACCTCTGGAGTTTAGCGCATAGGCCTCTACTGCATGAGCTAAAAGCCTGCCAGCGGTGAGCTAAGGTTATAAAGCAGACTCATTTTATCTCTCTCTCTAAGTGGTCTTAGTGCCACTATACTGTGAAAGAACACCACACCCAGAAGGTGTGTGGATTACACATGCAAGCAGGGACGTGCACAGACAAAATGGCCCTTGGATGGCAGTTAGTCTGTTTGCTCATCAAATGTGTGCAAAAGCATTGTGGGCGATCTGGGAAAAATCTGTCTGTCTAGTCCATAGGCCTGTTACTGTCATATATTGCACAGCTTACACTGGTCTACAATTTTTGAGAAGTCGTCTGCTTCAGAGATAAAATGTGCTATTTATTATGTATTTTGATGTGCTGAATTCAAATATGACAATTAAAACAACTGATTGGCTACTGTTTCTAAGATATTTAAGTTTTAACATTTTATGTCTATGTATACTGTGTAGATAGTAGAGTTTTAATCATAAATTGTAAACCTAGGTCTTTTCATGTGTTTATGGTTGCTTTACATGATAATATTTCACCTGTCCTGTTTATGTAACACTTTAAAAATCAGCAAAAGGGTTATATAAATAAAATTTGTTATGAAACAAAAGGCAAAAAACTATTATGTACATAGTTTAGTCCTATTCAGTGTCTACTCGGCACTTCTTGGCTTGTCTCTTGTATTCATTAAATGGAGCATCTCTTGTCACTGTCCAGCAATAGTCTGCAAGCATTGATGGGCTCCATTTGCCCTGATAGCGTTTCTCCATTGTTGCAATGTCCTGGTGAAATTGCTCGCCGTGCTCGTTGCTCACTGCTTCGCAGTTCGGTGGAAAAAAATCTAGATGAGAGTGCAAAATATGTATCTTTAGTGACATGTTGCAACCAAGGCTTTTGTATGCCTTGAGGAGGTTTTCCACCAACAACCTATAGTTGTCTGCTTTGTTGTTTCCGAGAAAATTTATTGCCACTAACTGGAAGGCTTTCCATGTCGTCTTTTCCTTGCCATGCAGTGCATGGTCAAATGCATCATCTCGAAGAAGTTCACGAATCTGAGGACCAACAAAGACACCTTCCTTTATCTTAGCTTCACTTAACCTTGGAAATTTTCCACGGAGGTACTTGAAAGCTGCTTGTGTTTTGTCAATGGTCTTGACAAAGTTCGTCATCAGACCAGGCTTGATGTGTAAGGGTGGTAACAAAATCTTCCTAGATTCAACAAGCGGTGGATGCTGAACACTTTTCCTCCCAGGCTCCAACGACTGTCCGAGTGGCCAATCTTTCTTGACGTAGTGGGAATCTCTTGCACGACTATCCCATTTGCAGAGAAAACAGCAGTACTTTGTGTATCCAGTCTGCAGACCAAGCAAGAGAGCAACAACTTTCAAATCGCCACAAAGCTGCCACTGATGTTGGTCATAGTTTATGCACCTCAAAAGTTGTTTCATGTTGTCATAGGTTTCCTTCATATGGACTGCATGACCAACTGGAATTGATGGCAAAACATTGCCATTATGCAGTAAAACAGCTTTAAGACTCGTCTTCGATGAATCAATGAACAGTCTCCACTCATCTGGATCGTGAACGATGTTGAGGGCTACCATCACACCTTCGATGTTGTTGCAGGCTACAAGATCAACTTCCATGAAGAAGAATGGGACAAGATCCTTTTGACGGTCACGGAACATGGAAACCCTAACATCACCTGCCAGGAGATTCCACTGCTGTAGTTTGGAGCCCAACAGCTCTGCCTTACTCTTGGGTAGTTCCAAATCCCTGACAAGGTCATTCAGTTCACCTTGTGTTATGAGGTGTGGTTCAGAGGAGGATGGGAGAAAATGTGGTTCCTGTGACATTGATGGTTCAGGACCAGAAGTTTCATCCTCTTCCTCGTCTGACTCAAGCGAGAATGATTCTGGTGCATCAGGAACCGGCAGTCCTTCTCCATGGGGTACTGGGCGTACAGCTGATGGAATGTTTGGATAATGCACAGTCCACTTTTTCTTCTTTGACACACCTTTCCCAACTGGAGGCACTTTGCAGAAGTAACAATTGCTGGTATGATCTGTTGGCTTTCTCCAAATCACTGGCACTGCAAAAGACATAGATTTCCTTTTCCTGTTCAACCACTGGCGAAGATTTGTTGCACAAGTGTTGCAGCATATGTGTGGGGCCCACCTCTTGTCCTGATCTCCAATTTTGCAGCCAAAATAAAGGTGATAGGCTTTCTTAACCATAGTGGTTATACTGCGCTTTTGTGATGCAAAAGTCACTTCACCACAAACATAGCAGAAGTTATCTGCACTGTTCACACAATTATGAGGCATCTCTGTTCACTTTGGCTAAACAGAAATGTGTCCCTTTGCAAAATCAAACACTGACAAATAAGAAAGCACGACACTGTATGATTTCTAGAGCTGATATAGGGCAATTTGTTCAGCAGAGTGATGTAAGCTTCGTTATGATTGCATCATTCATGACTTCTAGGAATAACATGATGCAATTCATATCATGCATGATCCAATACCAGCTTCAGATTGCATCATTCATTGTTTTGCCTAAAAAGCAAGTACTCTCCAAACTCAGACATAGATTTATTCATAGATCCAGTCAAAGATGTATTTTAGTCATTTCTGGTTTAAATTGAGATCCCTTCCCTTTATAACTCACTTATCCTCCGCCATTCCCAAGTCAAAGGTCGTATATACTGACCCAATAGCATATCTTGAAAACTAGAGCCAATCAACAATTTTAAGCATCATTTTCGTTCTCAGTGACCCAGAATTAGTAAAGTTTGACTACATTTATTTCAGAAGCATTTTGGCTGTAGAGCAGTGTTATCAGCAATAAAAATAGTGATGGACAGAAATGGGCTTATTAGAGATGAAGTGCATGTTTCAGAAACAGCAAGATACAGGAAAGAGGGCAGTGGGAATAGCACCAGAGAGGAACAAGGTCAGAGAGAATGAAGGCCAAAGGGCAGGAAGGGAAATAGGAATACTAACGAGAGGACAAGAATGTGTGAATGCATGTAGGGACAGGGTTAAGGCAGATGTTGCCAGCAGGTGGGAGGGGGAGGCAGAGATGAGATTAGAATTTCTAAGGGAAGAGAGCTGGAACTATGATAGTGGAAAGATAGGAAGGGGTAGAGTTCATGAGAAAGGATGAGACATAGGAGCTGAAGAGGGAAGGGGATTGAAATGGAAGGGAGAATTTAGGTAGAAAAACTGCAGTTATCAATAGTGGAATCTGGCTAGGTTGCAGGGGCTAACCCCCTAACCGTGTGAAAAGTACCAATGATGGGGTGGGTTCCAAAGTGCTTTGTGGATTGGGAAGCCATCCCCTGTGCTGTGTATGCTGCTGTGAGATTGCGGTCTATTTTTCTCTAGCAGCTGATAAGAAATTGCAAAGTCAGAGCACTGTAGCTAAGAAGAACTCATATTTTTTCCCCAGACAACAAATAAATAAAGTACCATCTTCAGTTTGCCCATATCACAGTGCTTTCTGATGTGGATTTTGGAAGGTGCATTCCAAGGTCAGCGCAATCATTATTCTCTCATATGTATCATCACTGTTTATTTTTAATTTGGGACTGGTAAATAAGGCTTTAATGGGATTTTAATGGCATGTTGGACACACTTCAGTGTCCAGAGATGTGGCATCATATCCAGGAATGTCATTATCTGGATTAATTATCAATAGCAGGCAGATATCATTAGGGAGATGCGAAAATGAGGGAGGTAGTAAATGAAATTTACTGGGCAGAGATGCTAGAGGAAAAATAATAAATGAAACAACATCTGAGACGCTGCTGATGGGTGCGTCAAAATCTTTTTTAGTTTGAAATTTTCCATTAGAGCTGACACTCCTTCTGCTGCCCCAGAACCCATCCTGACTGAAAGCCTTTTATTGCCAAGAAGTGTAAGCCAAATTCCTCTTTCATGGCTGTAACTATCCAAACACATGTAATATTCAGACTGAACCAGATTGTATTTTTACCTCATGTTAGCTTGTTGCTTTCAACCTTGACCAGACAGCATATGTTAATATACTCCTGCTTTGTCTACAGTAGTAATTTAACATGTTTTACCTACCATGTTAAAAACACCCTTTTATCCCTACTGTGGATATGGCCTAAGGGAGTCAAAGTACACCTAAAGAATGTTTAAACTGATATAATTTACATGTCCCCTATTGCTTTGTCAGCGCTGGCAAACCATCAGTTTGGTATATATTGGTTAAAACATTTTCTAATATGAATTTAAGCATGGTTTTATTATGGATAAGAATGGTAGTGTTTAAAAATATATTAGTTGCCCATAAACCAAGACCAGCTAATGAGATTTTAAACATGATTTATCCCTGTCTATACTGAGTACTGCAGAGATTGGAGACCCCAGGGACTAATCTGTGCTGCTTAACCTCATGTTAGGAAAAATGTGTTACTAACATGATGCATTTTCCCAATGTAGACATGTGTAATGTTGCACTGACTGAAAAAGAAACATTTTGGACCAGTTCAACAAAATGAATTAAATATTTAGATTTTGGAAATGTCAGAATATTTTGTTTCAATCAGAAATGTGGGGAGCCATACAACTAGCAATACAAAAATGTTCTGATGCATTCAGAGAAACATATAGGTATTTGGATATTTACTGTCCTAGACAGCTGATCTCATCCATCATTAAGTCTGTGACACTTACTTTTATGGTACAATTTATGGCCAAAACATACACACAATAAAATATGTAGTTAAAAAACCCTATCTCCAATTATTCTGGTCACTGACTGGAGCAGTATAATAGATTTACCTACAAAACAAAACCATAAGTGTTTTTTGTGGGGGCTTTGTATGGTTCAGTCATGAGATCTCTCAGAGAATATATCTTGCCCTTCTGCATCATGCATGCTGCTTTACAAGGAACATGATAAATTGCCCCTTAAAATATACCAGAGAAGTTCAAGACCTCAAATCATAGGATGCTATACCAAGAAAATTAAATGTATTCTAACTAGCAACATTTTCTGAGACTGAGAAACCTTCTCAAGAGCAATCAGCCAGCTCTTCACAAGTCTTTAGCATTGTCTCTTTTAATAGGAAGCTATTGAAGATAGTCAAGGCTAAGACTAGACACTATGCAGCAGGGATGCAATAGTGTTAATTAAATTAGCGAGGCCATGATGAAGGAGAAGTGAATGAATGGGCTAGATCAAACAGAGGTTGTTCATCTGATACAAATGAGAAAATAACATCTAACACTTGCATTACTCCTTCCACCCAAGGAGCTCAAAGTGCTTTGCAAACACTAGGCCAACTTCAGGATCTGGCCATCATTGTTAACTAAGTCTCACAACATCCTGGGGTAGGCAAGAACTAAAGATAGGCACAAAACAAAACCTAGGATCCAAACACAGAGGCTGATCCAATTTTTACAAATGGCCTCTATCTTTGTATTGATCTGATTCAAAATGCTGGATTTGCAGACTCCCATGTTGTGTTGTGTTTGACGTCTGTGCTCTTCTTTTTATTACTGGAACCTTTTAAGAATCTGGCCCATTTGCTGTCCAACAAAAGGAAAGCAAAAATGACTATAAATAACCTCTGTTGCTTATTTTCCTTCTTTTTTTTGAGAGAGAGAGAGAGATTTGACCTTCCAAGAATTCTGTATAAATGCAAAAAAAAAAAAAAAAAAAAAAGGGTCTGGTTTTATTGGTTTTATCTAGCAGTGGGCTCCTGACCTCAGTGAGACCGAAAATTACTCTGATCAAATGGCTGAAAAAGGTTCACAGATTAAAAGGAATTTCTTCCACCAAAAATCAAGAGGTCACCAGAAAAAAAGACATCAAAGCCAGCCCACACAGTGCTCAGGAAGTTCTGAATTTAAATGAAAAGGAATCTTAGAACTAAAATTAAACAATTCACTTTGGCAAAGGGAGAAACCCTGCATTTCTCAGTATCCAGACCTAACAGGAACTTGCAAAATTACCATCTTGTCCTGACTAAATCTCTGGGTTCAGGACCCTCTACCTTTAAATACCATCTTAAATTTAAATCTGAATAAAAGGATGTCATCAAGTTAAAAATCCTATGCCGTATTTTTAAAATGTCACTATCAGTGGATTAATAAACATGAACTAATTTTGAAAACTTAGTCGACTTATCGCTATTTTATGCTGCTTACGTTTTTATGCTTCCCTCAAAGCTCATGTAACCCACACAGCTCCAGGGTGTGGTGTTCTGTCCCATCTAGTGGCACTGAGACCACTTAAAGAGAGAGATAAAATGAGCCTGCTCTACAGCCTTAGCTAACAGTTAGTTGGCTTTTAGCTCATGCCGTAGAGTGGGGGTCGGCAGCTTTTCACAAATGGTGTGCCGAGTCTTCATTTATTCACTCTAATTTAAGGTTTTGCGTGCCAGTAATACATTTTGACGTTTTTAGAAGGTCTCTTTTTATAAGTCTATAATATATAACTAAACTATTGTTCTATGTAAAGTAAATAAGGTTTTTAATATGTTTAAGAAGCTTCATTTAAAATTAAATTAAAATGCAGAGCCCCTTGGACCGGTGGCCAGGACCCAGGCAGCGTGAGTGCCACTGAAAATCAGCTTGCGTGCTGCCTTTGGCTCACATGCTACAGGTTGCCTACCCCTGCGGTAGAGGCTCATGCACTAAGCTGCAGAGGTCCATGGTTCAATCCTGCCTGCAGACAACCAGGGTCTGTTGGCATTACACTTACAATGAAAATAGACTTGTTAGTACTATTTTATTTTTAGTCTTTTTCAATATAGACTCTCATGCACTAGCAAAATCACGCAATGTCTGTGCTGTAGACACTTCAGGGGGAATTGTCAAACTAAAATCAGTTTTCTTGGGAATGCTGAGCAATGATCATAGCAACACTTTCTTTCACCTTAGTTTTCACTGAATCCCATTATTATACAACTTAAATGTTGGGATTATATCAACAAAACAGTGTCCCTTTTACTTAAAAGTAGTGTTGAGCCAGCCAATCAGAACTTTCTCTCTTCAGAAGTCACTGAAGCCTGATTATTGGTTCCAAGTTCAGAGGCATAATCAGAATGTATCTTGCCCTGTCAAAAAAAATATATATATATCCAGTCCAGGATTAACGTGAGACCTAGAGGACACTTTTACAACAATATCTGCATTTATATAATAACTCATCCCAAAGAAAATCATTATACAAGCTTATAAAAATCATTCACCACTGAAATGCAGCTACCTCTGGAGTGGAATGTGACAACTCCTTAACAGCATGCTAACAACACTGTA
The DNA here is from genome assembly GCF_011386835.1 of Chrysemys picta bellii. Lineage (NCBI taxonomy): Eukaryota > Metazoa > Chordata > Testudines > Emydidae > Chrysemys > Chrysemys picta. The sequence goes on along the minus strand of NC_088794.1, from coordinate 119,331,553 downwards.
CAAAAACTTAGAACTGGAATTGAAGACAAATAGTGTACTATATTTTAACACTATTCACCATTACAGAACTTTGCAAACTTTAATTATTCTTCCAACATTGCTGCAAGGTAGATGATTAAGTATTATTATTCCCATTTTATACTTTGCAAATTGAGGTACAGAAAGGTTGTTATTAGAGCTGGTTCAAATATTCAGATTTTCAATTTTTAGGTGTCCTGTTTCCCCAGGATTAAAGCTAAACAGTTGCTTCTACCAAGCTATGTAGTCAAACCTCTTAGTCACCTCCTTTTTCTTATTCAAGACTCATTATATCTCCTTGGCTAGGCTCTTTCAGCTACTGCCAGTTTATGTAACACTACAGAGAGCTGTCTGTATTTTCCCTGACTGTATGCTGCTAATGAGGATGGGGGGAAGCATCTCATGTCATATATAGTGGTAACATGAAAATTCACAAACAAAGGTAGGCATGGCTGGAACAAAGCAAACTGGACAACACAAGGTATGATGAGGACGTGAGCAAATACTTGTCCACTAATCAACCACTAAAGATGCCCATCATATTTGCTGCCCTCCACATTGTCTATTCTTCCTCTAATGGCTGGGGGGGGGGGCAGAAGGGACCTGATGGTGCAACTTGTATTCTTTGAATTATTTTATTTTCTCCATCACTCAACAAATTTGAAGAAAAAGTGTAAATGTAACACACTGTACATATATACAAACGTCAAACAGATTTCATGGGACAGAGGAGCATCAGGGAGCACTTGAACATCGCAGGGTTTCAAAGTGCCTACAAGTTCTATCCAAAAAGAATAAGCCTGAGTTAAAAGGCTTTGCTTAGGTGAAAATACCCCAGAATACTTGGGGCAGGGAAAAGGAGGGTGCAACTACAATGTGCTGACTATTGCAAGATATGCAGAGAAAGCTTGTGCTACTGCTGCTCTCCTGGTGTTTGGAGCATGGTTGATTTATGGTGTGTCTGGACCCTCTGTCCACAATCCTATCTATGGATGATGTGCCTATTTTCCTCCTTCCTCTCCCCCACCCACGGCATGGTATCACTTCTGCAGCATGTAGGTATGCACAGACCCCCTCAGCTGCATCACCTCCGGCTGGTCCACCCAGACATCAGTGTTAGCACCTGCAACTCTACTGACTTCAGTACAATTGCACCTGCTTACATGAGTTTGTCCCACAGTTTCTATTGTGTTCATGATTTGAAAGCCAACATTCCTGGGTGGTGAATATCATAATCCCCATTTAAACGGGTGGGAAAAGTGAGACACAAAGGGGTTGAGGCGCAGAGGTATGAAATCAGTGGGAGTTAGGCCCAGGTCCTCAATTTATTTAGGCACATGAGTTAGTCACAGAGTGGTGAATAGAACACAGGCCCTGTTTCACAATCCTGTTCCTTATCGACTATTCTTCCTTCCAAAAATATGGTAAATAAACAATGGAGACCAGCAGCCTTAAGTAATGTCCCTGTAAAGGAGATCATCATTCGCATCGTTCTGCATTGACCGCATGCTACCACTGAGCAGTGGTGCTCCCTCGCACCAAACAGGCATGTCCTGACTATTTCTAAGCATCCTATCCCATTGCATTTTTCCTTTAGTGCAACTGCTTTCAGAGCTCACTGTACATCAGGAACAAATCATCCCTTCTGTGCTCTGGTAGTCAGTTTCTGATGTGCCTTTAGCAGAGTTTCAGAAACAGCAGGTAATTTGCATTATCTGTGAACCATCTGAATCTGTGGCGAATTCATTACCAGCTCTCTGGCTCATTACAGATCCAGAAGGCCACTTGATGCAACTCCACCTAGCATTGTGCTGTGCTTTGTGATAAGAATTGCATAGAAATCTGTCCAGTATTCTCTCGCTTTAAAAAAAAAAAAAAAAACCTTGATTTATATGATCCTGTCAAACATATAATGATACCAATGCTCGTCTGCTTTAATAAATAGCTGTTTGCAAGACTATAACTTTAATTTATTATGATATAATTAGCAGTGCTATTAATATTTGCCATGCTTAGTGTCACCAATTTTATTGCTACAAACTTCGTTTATAATGAATAGAATAACGCTATCAGGCATCAGTATTCATTTACTCAATGTCTCTGAACCAATATATCACACTTTATGGTCCTGAATGAGGAGTAGGAAAGAGAGGATTTACAAAGGTTGCAGAGTTTATTTCAAATACATAAATGTGTGTCCTTGGTTTTATTTAGCTGATTTTCTTCTTATGAAGGGTTTCAATTTACAGTCCTGGAGACTGAAGTCCTCTCTTTAAACACAGAACAAGAACAGTGTGTGCACTGGGAGTGCAAGTTTCCTTCTCCAGTTAGTGTATCTCAGAGCCTGACTGCAGGGATCACCAGGACCTGGCATTTTCTGTGGCCTGTCCAAAACATTTCTAGCCATAAGGTCTGTTCATCTGTGGAATAGTCTCACAGTGGATATGGTGCAAACTTTGACAGTTGAAACATTTACAGCCAGATTTAACAGAGCTTTGGAGATTACACAGTAATGAGTTTTCCTGCCATGACCCCAGGAGATGGATTAGATGATCTGACTGAGATATTTTCATCTCTGTTTTCTGCAATTCCACCACAATGCTCCGCAAAACCCAACAACCACCTAAACTAATCTTCTACAATCCTATTCTTGTAGTATCGGAGCACTTCCCAAGCATTAGTGGATTTAGCCCCACAACATTCCTGTGAGGTAAGAAGGACTGTTGTTCTCGTTTTACTGGTGGGGAAGTGAGGCACAGGGAGGCTAAGTGACTTGCCCAAGGTCACACAGGAAGCCTGTGGCACAGCAGGGAATTAAACATGGGTTTCCAAGTCTTAGGCAAGCATCTTAACCACTAGACCACCCTTGTGGTTTAAAAATACAAAAAGATACAACTGGTTTGCAAATTGGATACTGGGGGGCGGGGGGGGGGAGGGAGACAACTTCCCCCATCCTGCGGCTTCTCCTGGGGACAGGTCATGGGGCTGGTGAAGCGGGCTTCCCCCATCCCATGGATTCTGCTAAGGCAGAGTCAGGGGCTGCCACTGGGGGGGTTTCCCCGTCCCACGGCTTCAGCCAGGGATGGGGTAGGGTGGGGTGGAGGCTTCCCCTATCCCGTGGTTTCTGCCGGGCATGAGGTCAGGGGGCACAGGGGCTTCCAAGTGGGCCCAGTGGCTAATCCACCACTGACTGCACCACAGTATTTTTCTCTAACGTATTATGAAGCACAATGAGGGTAAATGTTCAGCCTGGCCCCTAACTGACCTCCACAAATGTGTGTGCAAAACTTTGCATGCACCTATTTGTGTCTATACTTTTGCAGCAAACATATGATAGAAAGTGCACACTCTTGTGCATCTGAAATAGGTCACATGAGTTTTGCACATTCAGATGCTAACGTTTGTACACACAGTGTCTGACTATTTAACAGGCACATACATATCAGTGTTTGTACACAAGTAGACACATGCAAAGTGCAACCACTATCTTGTACAGATAGCACATTGCAGGCACACAAGGAATTAGAGCCATTTAAGAAGGCCAAAGAAATGTTTATGTACGTGCACAAACAGAAACACATTTTGTGCCTGTTGTTAAGTGTTTAGTTAACAGACCAACCACCTGAGAAATCAGCATGAAAGCCACTGTATAAATAGAATTGGTGGTTGTTGCATATGAGTCAGGTATTTCTCCCGACAATAGCTTTAGATAATTTAGCACATAGCCATATATTAAAGGTCAGCCAGAGATTTCTTGGACTTTGTTAGAAGCATTGTTTGTTATTTCTCATGATTGAGTTGAAGCTCTTGTAATACTTGAAATAATTCTAGTCATGATTAAGTTGCTTTGTGCTGTAACTTGTGTTGTGTGTACAGCCATAGTGATATGCTGCCGTTGGAGTTGCCTTGCTGGAAAATAAGTACATCTAGGGATGATTAGGTGTTTGATACAAGAAAAATATGGAGACCTTTTACAAAATATATTGATCATAAAATGTTCAGATATAGGAATGAGGCCATATGTCTTGAAATTCTTATGTAGGATTCTTTATTGGGTAACATTTAAGGTTGTCTCTTTGACCCTTGAGTTTCAACTGAATATTAGTTTCCCTTCAGATAATGTTATTTACAGATAGTATGACATTCAGTGAAAAGGCAGGTAAATCGTGTTTTTTTTTTCCAGTCACATAATGCTTTAGGCCCTGATCTAGTAAATCACTTAAACAGATGTGCAACTTTAAGCACAAGTGATCTTACTGAATTCAATGGGACAAGTTAAGTCCCTGCTTAGTGCTTGGGCATATTGGGGCTTGAAGAACATGGTTACCAAGCAAGTTGTGGAATCCCCATCACTGGAGGTTAGACAAACACACATCAGGGATGGTCTAATTATGTTTGGTCCTGCCTCAGTGCATGCCACCAATATGACTGCTAGTTCCCCAATAATGTCAGAAAGAAAAGATATGGATTATGAGCAAAATTCCCTATGTTAACATTGCCACTGAAGTTGAGGGTGAGTGCGATGAAGTTAATCTGGTTTGACAGAAGAGGAGAGTTTGATTTTATATGAATTGTACTATCTCAAATAATAATCATGTATGTTTTGAATCAGTTACATAAATAAACCTTATCCATGCAACATATAATATTTGAGGATATGTCATTATGACATTTTGTAGAAGTGATTTTCATTGTGATCACTTTAATAATAATTTCAAGAAGAAGGGAAACAGAGGATCTTAACTGGACCTTTCACAAATGAAACTATAAAATGAATGAAAAGGTGTGGTCCCATTCAGAGATATAGAGAAATACCACAAGTTTAGCAACCGTACTGAGAGATGATATCAATAGACAGTGAAAACAGTGTCCATTTGAAGATGAATATCTCCAAATAAGCAAATAAATAAATAAAACTGTATAGTAGAAAGTTTCAGAAATTACAAAAGCTCACTCAGCAAGACAACCAATTGCCTAGAATATCTGTAGAGACCCGTAACATGCTTTTCCATTAAGACTTTGTTATAACAGATTCATCCAAAACTGCTTGGGAAAGACAACAGAATGACATGCTATCTTTCTAATTTAATCTTCTGAAATTGCTTCATGAAAGGAGAATAATCTGCTGGAACAACCTCTAAAACATAACCAGCCCAGCTATCTAAGGTTGGTACTCAAGGGCTCAGAGGACCAGTGGTGGTCTATGGACAATCATTTTAATTATTGACATAAACAGAACTCTACCCCTTTAGAAATGCCAACCACTTTAGTTCATAAATATATTGATTTTGGAGATATTCATCTACCATAAAGAGGTACAGGTTGTGATCTGAAGATGCACTTTAGTTTGGGAAGACCAGAAAAAATTCAGTGGATTGGATGCTCCATTCAATGCTAAATTATTATAAAAATCAGAGATGCAGAAGAGGCCAATGAAAAATAAACACAGTTTTAATGGAAACACTGACACAGAAGACAGACTAACGTAAATAAGTATATAGACATCTGGCTTCCTTTTATTGAATTTTCAGATCAAGTACATGTATCCTATCATAAAATCAAAACTCTCTTTTTTATGTTCAGGGTACACTTGAATATAAGAATCTTTGAAAAGATGGATTAGCCAACATAGCAAAAACTATGATTTGACATCTTTCTGAAGAAGAAAGGACTTGATGACTATAGTTCCTGTCATCCCCTGACAAAGGATGACAGTTCTAGTAATAAACCATAGGGCATAGAAACTCAGTGAGCACAAGGCTGGTTAAAACTCTGATTCATATACTTTAGAGTTGATGTATGAACATAATTTAATTTTATGTAAATGTCAATATCTGCCAAGCATCACAAAAAGTTACCACAAATATCTCCTGTTGCACATGTAGGGAACAACTATGGTAATCTCAGATACCAAGCTCTGATAACTATTGGCAAATACTGATCTTTTAATTCAAACTAAGGCACATAGAAGGGAGGGCAGAATATAGATTATATTATGGGCTGGCAATCAGCAAGCTTCACTCACACAGCTCCACCAATGCACCTTAGTCCTCTTACCCACAGCAGTCTCTTCCATTGCATTCCTGAGTGCCTGTCATTGCAATCTTGGGCCACTTTTAAGCAATAAAAAGCAAGTGTGTCCAAATGTATTTGGTGTTCTGTTTTTTGGACATACCGTGATTTAGGATAAAGTCTCCCAAGTTCACTTCCACTTTTGGCTTGGGCTAGAATTTGAAATCAAATCTTCAAAGGTGTAAGGCATTCACCCACATCACCATTTCAATTACTTTGCCCTCCCTTGGTGAGTTTTAATCTGATTTAGAAGAGATTGCCGGTGCCAGTCCTTACTTTAACCATATTAAACTTTGTCTACTTTGGATTTGGGGAATTGTCATTATGTGTCTTTTAGTCCAGTCTGCAATGTCGGTTAAGTCACGGCTGGCACTGATATGCGCAGTATCAATGACAAACCAGATCCCCTAAGATAATTTATACTTGTAGTGGCTGCCTTTGAAGGAAAGAAAGATCAGTTTGTGATGTTGTGCAGTCTATATGTTTTATAAAAATATAAGTGAATATAATGTAACTGGGATATGCTTCATGCAAAAGGTCTCTTGTAAGGTATCATTACAAAGCTCATAATCTACTGAGTGTGATCATCCTATTTGTAGAAATGTACCACTCTTGTATCTAAAACTAGAAATATAAAACATAACTCTGAGGGCCTATTGTAACTATGTAAAGTGTGGGCCATTAAGGATGGCTTGGAATCTTGATGACTCCCATTGTCTGCAGATGGCTGTATTTACCTGTGAGTCTTCCTCTATGTGTGTGTGCTGGCAAGTGAGTAATGAAGTCTTGCAGTGACATGTGATCATGTCACCTGAACTGGAATCCATCTTTAACCTGGTGCTTTTCCAGTGAGGGGGGGTGGAAACCCAGAGGGACAAAGGGTTCCCGCCTTATGCAAAAGATATATAAAGGGGTGGAAGAGAACAAGGGGGGAGAGGAGCCATCATGAAGAATCCCCTAGCTATCACCTGAGCTGCAACAAGAGGTGTACCAGGGGAAAGAATTGTGCCCAGGCCTGGAAGGTGTCCAGTCTGAGAAAAAAATTACTGAAGCATCTCTGAGGGTGAGATTATCTGTATTCAGTTTGATTAGGCATAGATTTGCACATTTTATTTTATTTTGCTTGGTGACTTACTTTGTTCTGTCTGTTACTACTTTGAACCACTTAAATCCTACTGTCTGTATTTAATAAAATCACTTTTTATTTAGTAATTTACTCAGAGTATGTATTAATACCTGAGGGAGCAAACAACTGTGCATATCTCTCTATCAGTGTTATAGAGGGCGAACAATTTATGAGTTTGCCCTGCATAAGCTTTATGCAGGGTAAAACGGATTTATTTGGGTTTAGACCCCATTGGGAGTTGGGCATCTGAGTGTTAAAGACAAGCACACTACTGTGAGCTGTTTTCAGGTAAACTTGCAGCTTTGGGACAAGTGATTCAGACCCTGGATCTGTGTCTGGAGCCAGACGGGAGTGTCTGGCTCAGCAAGACAGGGTGCTGGAGTCCTGAGCTGGCAGGGAAAACAGAAGCAGGGGTAGTCTTTGCACATCGGGTGGCAGCTCCCAGGGGGGGTTTCTGTGATCCAACCTGTCACACAGCTAATATATGATGGCTTTCATAGCGGAAAAGGCCAACAGAAAGTTGTAAATTGAAAAGTCATCCCTGATAGGACATAAGGATTGAGAGTGGGTCAGTCACCTCTAATTAAAATATCTCCCATTGAAAAATTACCTGGGGTTTGCGTGCTTCAGTCAAGTAATCACAACTAGTTTCAGCTTATGTGTGAGGAAAAAGGACCTGGGGTATTTATATGACAAATATAAATACATTTTGTTATGCTAGCTAGGATAAAAACTTATATGCTATCATTCCTCATGGTTCAAGGCATAAACCTATAACTCAGCTGAGATAAGGATGAAGTTACTCCCTACCTTCTTCATGGAATAGTATGGAATTAGCTGCATTTTGGGAGGTTTGCACCTTCCTCTGAAGCATCTGGCATTAGCCACTGTTGGAGAAAGGAAATTTGGACTACATGGACCATTGTTTTTGCTATGATTTTACTATTATACTAAAGCAGAATATGAATTTTCATCTTGTTCTGAATTTAAAGACCATAGTCCAGATTTGCACTAATTTGCAGTCTGTGTCACCCAACAGCAGTCAATGGGCTGGATTCTGTTCTCACTTACGCCAGCTCCATTAACTATAGAAATTGTTATTGAACAGAGCAGAATTGGTTTTAATGAGATTGCATGCAGTATACATTAGGGCAGAATTTTGTTTCCATACTGCTGTTGTTGCTGCTGGCAGGAATCAAAGAATCATAGAATATCAGGGTTGGAAGGGACCTCAGGAGGTCATCTAGTCCAACCCCCTGCTCAAAGCAGGACCAATTCCCAACTAAATCATCCCAGCCAGGGCTTTGTCAAGCCTGACCTTAAAAACCTCTAAGGAAGGAGATTCCACCACCTCCCTAGGTAACCCATTCCAGTGCTTCACCACCCTCCTAGTGAAAAAGTTTTTCCTAATATCCAACCTAAACCTCCCCCACTGCAACTTGAGACCATTACTCCTTGTTCTGTCATCAGGTACCGCTGAGAACAGTCTAGATCCATCCTCTTTGGAACCCCCTTTCAGGTAGTTGAAGGCTGCTATCAAATCCCCCCTCATTCTTCTTTTCTGCAGACTAAACAATCCCAGTTCCCTCAGCCTCTCCTCATAAGTCATGTGTTCCAGCCCCCTAATCATTTTTGTTGCTCTCCGCTGGACTCTTTCCAATTTTTCCACATCCTTCTTGTAGTGTGGAGCCCAAAACTGACACAGTACTCCAGATGAGGCCTCACCAATGTCGAATAGAGGGGAACGATCACGTCCCTCGATCTGCTGGCAATGCCCCTACTTATACAGCCCAAAATGCCGTTAGCTTTCTTGGCAACAAGGGCACACTGTTGACTCATATCCAGCTTCTCGTCCACTGTAACCCTTTTCTGCAGAACTGCTTCCTAGCCATTCGGTCCCTAGTCTGTAACAGTGAATGGGATTCTTCCGTCCTAAGTGCAGGACTCTGCACTTGTCCTTGTTGAACCTCATCAGGTTACTTTTGGCCCAATCCTCTAATTTGTCTAGGTCCCTTTGTATCCTATCTCTACCCTCCAGCGTATCTACCACTCCTCCCATTTTAGTGTCATCTGCAAACTTGCTGAGAGTGCAGTCCACGCCATTCTCCAGATCATTAATGAAGATGTTGAAATTCACTATTAACTTCATTTGCCCCAGTGTTTCAGTCAGTCAGATATGTTTATCTGCAGTGCCTAGCACAATGAGGCCCCAATCTTGGTTGAGGTCTGTGGGCACTATCAGACTATAAATAAATAAAATGCTTAGAAGTTTGAGTAACAGGACATGCAATGATTGATCCCCAGCAGCAGTCATTACGTGCCCTTCTGAAAGTCACTACAAACTCGCTACCCCTCTGCTTTTTCATCTGTAGAATGGGGAAGATAATACTTCTGTCCTCAACTGAGATGATGTGAGGATTAAATGACTATTCACATCTATACCATGCTTTGAATCCTCTAGATAAAAGTCCTCTAGAACTGCAAGTTATTTTTACTCTTCTAACTCAACTGAATATTTACTTATTGTGTGTATTTGGGATTCAACACAAATGAAAATCAGTGTCTTTTTACATCTGGACATGGATAAGAGGATATTCATCATGATGCCTTATTTCTCCTCCCTGCAATAGGTGACTTTCTATGAAAATGGTGGCCACAAGCTAGAGAACTATTGATTAAGTAATTAATATGTTATGCACCCTTGAATCAGAGGGCTCTTAGCTGGCTGAGTGGCACTCCCTCATAGGGATATATTTAAGGGTGGTGCTGCACGGTTTCTAGGTTCCCCTCCAGGAGTCTCCAAAAGACCTGTACATCTCATCATTGATGGGTATAAACCAGGGCTAACCTTTCCTTTCAAGTCCCCAAGCAAGAAGTTATGTTGTAAATTCTGAATGCCTAACACTTCCAAGAATGGTATGTGACCTAGGGCATGAGTTACTTTTCTGTCTAGTCTTGGAGCCTAAATTTAGTGGCAGCTGGAAATTAAGCAATGAGTTCTTTAAACTAACATAGCCAGTGAGCATTTCCTTGTGTTTAAAGCCATTTGTGCTCTAAACTAGAGGTGAATCAACTTTTATGTTATTATGGTGCAACATCATACATAAGATAAATAAAAGAGGTGATATATATCCTTACAGAACTCCATATGAGTGTGTCTTTGGGCCTGAAATTCTATTCCCACTTCAACTTTCTGAGAAAGGTTTTCAGTGAAAATTATTATTATTCCTTACATGGGAGGACCCTACATGTAAGGCCAGGGTCCCATTTTGGTAGGCTCTGTATAAACACATACTAAATTTAAATTTAAAATAAAATTAAATTTAAATAAATTAATGGAGATATCCTATCTCCTAGAACTGGAAGGGACCTTGAAAGGTCATCAAGTCCAGCCCCCTGCCTTCACTAGCAGGACCAAGTACTGTTTTTGCCCCAGATCCCTAAGTGGCCCCCTCAGGGGTTGAACTCACAACCCTAGGTTTAGCAGGCCAATGCTCAAACCACTGAGCTATCCCTCCCAAGAGGAAATACCTTTGAGGATCTGGGCCAAAGCTCTTTGGAGGTGGTATTTAGGCTCCTAATTTCCATTGACTTCAATCCTTAGAAGATCTCTATGCAAGCCAGATAGATAAAGGATGGGAGAAAGGCAGGGTAACTGTTTCATTTTACAAGTGGAGAACAGAGGCCCAGAGCGTCCAAGGCCACACAGGAAATATATGGATCTGAACTTTGATTTACTGAGTCCTGAGTACTCAACCATGAGACTATTGCTAAACGAAGAAAGAAGAAAAGAATGAAGCCACCCAAGCTCCCTTTCATCTACTTGAACACTGTGGAGTCAAGACTCACAAATAGTTAGGTCCATATCTGACTAAGGAGAAAGGGTGAAAAGGGGGAACTGAGAGGGGAGAGAACAAAAATTCCAACAGATAAACTGATGAAGGCTATGTCAGCCTTGCAGTAGGAGGGAAATCCCTCTGAACCTAAAATATATTGTGCTTTAATACTGACATATACCACCATGGTCAGCTGGGATCAAACCTTGTTCCTCAACACCAAAAGCACAAGCCCCTACCCATGGGGGCTAAAAGAAGTCTCCAAATCACAAGCTGTTGTAATCACTGGGAAAGTCACTAGAGAGGGAGACAGAATGATTGCTTCAGCCTCTGTGTTACATACATTAGCATGGAGGTTCATTTTGCTGGAAAAACTTTATTTTTTTAAAGCCCTTGAAGAAAATGAGTTTCAATTGCAGGGAAAAAAAGTTTACAAATGTAACCCACTGGTCAGAATGTGTTAGAGGGTCCCTGCCAGAGCAGAGACAAGTCTATTACAAGCCTGGCCAGAGAGCTTTAGCTCACACTGTAGCAGCTCATGCTTTTAGCTCTGGAGTTCCTCAATATATTGCCTGTCACATAAGTAGGGTTTTCATTAAGGATTTAAATCAATGTGGGCCTCAGATGCAAGGGGTAGCATGTAACTCACCGGTTAATGCACACTATACAGTTTTCCTTTTTACCCAATGCACACAGAAGCTATAAGCCACTTATGTAACATCATGGTTGACCTGCTGGCAGCTGAACGGGGATCTCTAGAACTAAACGCTTGAGCTGCTACATCTTGAACTAAAGAAGCAAGGCTTCCTAGGTAGGGTTGTAACAGCTCCTGTACTCTGTGGAGCAAGCACAGAAGGGGAGCTCTAATTGTTAAAACAAAGTCAAACTGATTTTATGAGCCATGTAAGCCCCCCAAAATAGTTCAAGAGGTTTGGAAAATCTTGAACTCCATGAGGATTTCCTTGTCCATAGTAAAAACAGTAATATGTTGATCCTGAGTAGTGCCTTCCATAAAGCAATCTTCTAACAGTGACAGTAGTTATTTTAAAGTGGTGTATCAGTGATAGACTCCACATTCAAGCTGGGGACATGTGTTTACCAGTTGTCCTGATATTTTCGAGACCATCCTGATATTAGGGGCTTTGTTTTATACATGCAACTGTACCCTCACTCCACGCACACACACACAAAGTGTCCTGATTTTTCACACTTGCTATCTTACATATGATGAAGGATGGATTTTCTAAATCCAATCTCTATTTGACAGGCATGCACTTACAAAGGACATTTACAGCACAGCCATACGACAGTCTCTTGTCTTGATGAAATGGGAAATAACTATCAGTCATGATGTCAGGCTCTGTATGTCAGTTGTCTGCCCAGACCTCACTGAATGGAATAATACAAAAAAAAAAAAACAGTAGCGGAGGATATCAGCAATTCATTTATTGGTGCCAGCTGAAAAGCAGCAATGTAAGATAGTTTCCTACATATTTGCACAAGTAACCCTGAAACCAAGACCCCACCAGTTTGAGATGATATATATATTGGAGAAACACTAATTTATTGCTAAGAGTTTGCCCATAATCATGTGCAGGGGAGTGATCAGTGTTCATCAAAATCACTCTGGTTAACCAGTCTTTGGAGATGGAATCCTAAGAAGTTAAAAATTGCTACCATGTTCCTAGGAAAGTTTTAGACACTGCAGCACATTTTAAATTTGACGGTTTTATCATTTGATCCTGGGGCAGTTTTCAGTGATTCAAGAATGAGGTGCAGAAGTAACTATGCCACCTCTGCTTGTGATCTTGTCAGATCTCAAATGCTAAACGGGCATTGGGTCAGAACTTGAATTGGAACCTATAAAAAATAATCTTTGTGCTGAAGACAACAGACCCAATCACTACATAAATTACACATTCCTCTGGGAACATGAGACTAGAACCCTGTTCTTCAGCTCCAAAACAAGGCTCTTTGCTCTTTAAAGGGAAGAAGAACTTACAAATAATAATAAATAATAATAATAATAATATATGGAGATATCCTATCTCCTAGAACTGGAAGGGACCCTGAAAGGTCATTGAGTCCAGCCCCCTGCCTTCACTAGCAGGGCCAAGTACTGATTTTGCCCCAGATCCCTAAGTGGTCCCCGCAAGGATTATACTCAAAACCCTGGGTTTAGCAGGCCAATGCTCAAACCACTGAGCTCTCCCTCCTACTCCCCCCCCCCCCCAACTTGCTTGATTGGTAATTGCAGTGGGTCCCTTACGTATTTTGTGAGCTAGCATACAACATTTTTCATTCACCTATCTACATACAAAGCCTGTAAATTACAAGATGGCAGTGGTGGAAACTCAGAATGCTGCAGGCAGCGATGCTGCTCATTCTGTAGGTAATATTTTCATTTCTGAATCAGGACAGAACCAGTGCCCAATGTGGTGTTAGTGGGCACAGGGCTCGAGGGGAATGGTTTAGTGATTCAGTAAATGTAAGCTGTTTTGGTGATTCAATAAATAATGCTCTTCTTCCTGGTTCCAGTAATAATCACTGGTGTGTAGGTGTGGAGAGGGAGGGGGGTTGTATGGGGAGATTATCCTTCCCTTGATATAAATGTATCCCTCTCATTAGTATCAATAGTAATGCACCTGCACAAAAGAGAGCACAGACTTGTTGGAATGTACCTGTTACTGACCTATAATAGCTGCATTTTAAATCAATGTGGAATTGCACTAGTGACTATATATTGCTGAAATACTAATAATTATTCAAACAGATTTACTGAGGTTTAAGGATGATGTTATAATAGTGTCTGTATATTTTATATGCAGTAGTTGTTACACCTCATTAAACAGGCTGGTAAATGATCCATTGCTATTTAATTAATATGCAATGAGTGCGATATTAAATCTTACATGTAAATTAAATCTTGATTTGAGTCACTTAATTTTAAAGTGTGACTGAAAATTTCTTTGGACTTGAACTGCATGAGCCTGTTTCTTTTACTTGGCTCCCTTCTGCTGCTCTGCTATTGTTGGGCAGATTCTACAGGCATACAGGGAAAAGCCTTTAAGAAAAGAAATTTCAACTGAGGAAATTAAAGACAGTCCAAGTAATGTCATGAAGGGGTGGGCAGAAATGGGGCCAAGCCACTAAGTACAGTCCTGGATCTGAATTTCCTCAATGCTCAGAAGTATTTGGATTTGCAGTTTTGATTCATATCCATCTCTAGTTATGAAGGAAAACCTTGGAAGAGGAGTTTGTGATCTCTTTTTTTTTTCAGGCTAAGAATCTTGGAGACAGGATGCTGACTAGCACACAACCATTACAACATTATCTATTTATTCTGGTGACCCAAAATTTGAGCAAATAACCCTCCAGTTAGGCCTCAGACAAGGATCAAATGTCAAGAGCTGCCCTTCACAAACAGCTTCTGCTCAGTTTACACAGGGCTGAATTTTGAATCTACTTGTCTTTATGACAAAATCTTATCTTGTTGGAATGCAACTGTAAAGAGTAATGTTAGCTGACATGACTGATCACAATTTTGTGATCAGTGTAGGTAAGGTAAAAGCATGTTTGGTGTGATGTGGCAGGCCAGATGCCAGTTCTTGCCCAGGTTTCAGGCATTAGCTCAGAATTGACAGCCTTATAGCTGGAGACCAGACCAAGTCACCTCTATGTTAGTTTTGCTCAAAATAGTTATTAGTCTTGTATTTAGTGTTTAGACTCAGATGCTTATATGTTGCTGCACATATTAATCACACTTACAATATCCCCTGTTATAAAGTCATATTTAAGAGTTTGCTCTGTCACTGTAATCCCCAGAGTCAGGAGAGGAACATTAACAAGTGTGAAACACTAATTTGCCACACAAGATGTTGTCTCCTGCCCAACCAAAGAAGGCTCATAGACAAACCATTAAAAAGAATGAGGAGTACTTGTGGCACCTTAGAGACTAATACATTTATTTGGGCATAAGCTTTCGTGGGCTAATACCCACTTCATCGGATGCATGCAGTGGAAAATACAGTAGGAAGATATATATACACAGAGAACATGAAAAAATGGGTGTTGCCATACCAACTCTAACGAGACTAATCAATTAAGGTGGGCTATTATCAGCAGAAGAAAAAAAAACTTTTGTAGTTATAATCAGAATGGCCCATTTCAAATAGTAGACAAGAAGGTGTGACAGGTTTCAGAGTAGCAGCCGTGTTAGTCTGTATCCGCAAAAAGAACAGGAGTACTTGTGGCACCTTAGAGACTAACAGATTTATTAGAGCATAAGCTTTCGTGGACTACAGCCCACTTCTTCGGATGCATATCATATGCATCCGAAGAAGTGGGCTGTAGTCCACGAAAGCTTATGCTCTAAGAAGGTGTGAGTAACAGATTAACACGGCTACCACTCTGAAACCAGACAAACCATTGTGGAGCATCAGAGGGCAAAATATTTTGTTGATTGCTCTCCCTTCATACATGAAAGGGAGATGTGCATGTGAACTCAACCCATCATCATGAAGTCTGGGGGAAAAGAATAAAATCCCTGACAAGAAGAAACTGCATCTTTTTGGCTGTTTGAGCTCTGAAGGGCCCGAGACTGTAGACTGAAGCCAGAGATCCCAGGAGCTGCCTCCTGTGTTTGCCCTGAAAGACACTTTGAATTGACAGATCACTACAACTCCGTCACTCTTAGAATTTAGATAGTAACTCATTTAAGTGTATATCTTTGCTTGCTTTAACCTGTAAATAACTCTTATTCCTTTTTCCTAGTTAATAAACCTTTAGCTAGTTCATCACAGGATTGGCTACAGGTGTTGTCTTTGGTGTAAAATCTACGGTACCAGTTGATCTTGGGTAAATGACTAGTCTCATAGGATTGGAAGCAACCTGAATGTGGTATAATTTTTGGTGTAAGTGACCATTTTTCACTAAATCCAGGTTGTCTGGGTGGCAAAATAGACTGGAGAGTCTAAGGGGAATGTCTTTGACGCCATGGTAAGACTGTTATAGTAATCCAGGAATCACATTTGTTATTGGCTTGGCAAAATCTAATTATAGAACATACCACCAGTTTGGGGTGTCTGCCCTGTTTCTGACAGTCTGCCCTGAGGTATGGTGTCAGTCGTGAGCCACTCTAGCCAGCGTGACATTCAGCACCGTGTCAGATATAGTCATAGTTAACCCTAACAGAACCAAAAGAATGATCTTAGAGACTGGACCATATTCAACCCTTAATTTCAGTGGCACTACACAATGGGTGAAAATGCTGCAAAGTGTCTTCAGAATATATCTCCTAAATCACATTCTTTAGAGATTAATCTGGGGTGGGGGAGGAGAGGGAGAAGATAGCTGTATGAGCTGAGAGCTCTTAGAGCATTTTGATATAAACACAGATCTCATCAATATAGCCAGTGAAGACCTCTTAGCCTGACCTGTACACAGCTCAGACATGGTCGCCCATCTATCCCTTCATCCCTATTTTCTCCTGAAAAGTGTGAGCTGCCATGGGGCAGCATTTCAAGACACAAGCAAAGGCAGAAATGAGAAAGGAAAATTAATAGTTCCATTTTTTTTCTTGGGGTTACTAAGTGAGCCCCATTAATTATGAATATATTTGGATAATAACATAGAGAATACACTTATACAGTTTAAAGAGAATACCAAGCTGAGAGGAGTTGCACATGCTTTGGAAGACAGGATTAGAATTCAGAATGATCTTAACAAACTGGAGAAATGGTCTGAAATAAATAGGATGAAATTCAATAAGGACAAACTCAAAGTACTCCACTTAGGAAGGAATAATGACTTGTACAAATACAAAATGGGAAATGACTGCCTCAGAAGGAGTACTGCAGAAAAGGGTTTGGGCATTATAGTCTAAATATCAGTCAATAATGTAACACTGTTGCAAAAAAAAAAGTGAACATTCTGGGAAGTATTAGCAGGAGTGTTGTAAGCAAGAAGTAATTCTTCCACCCTCCCCAGCAATGAGACAGTCTCAGCTGGACTATTATGTCCAGTTCTGGGCACCAGGCTTCAGGAAAGATGTGGACAAATTGGAGAAAGTCCAGATGAGAGCAAGAAAAAATGATTAAAAGTCTAGAAAACATGACCTGTGAGGGACAATTGAAAAAATTGGGTTTGTTTAGTTTGGGAGAAGAAGACTGAGGCGGGACAAGATAAGTCTTCAAGTATGTAAAAGGTTGTCGTAAAGAGGAGGGTGATACATTGTTCCCCTTAACCAATGAGGACAGGACAAGAAAAAAATTGGTTTAAATGGCAACATGAGAGATTTAGATTAGACATTAGGGGGGAAAAAAGGGTAATTAAGCACTGGAACACATTACCTAGTAAGGTTGTAGAATCTCCGTCATGGGAGGTTTTTAAGAAGGTTAGACCAACACCAGCCGGGGTGGTCTAAATAATACTTAATCCTGCCTGGATTAGATGACCTTTTGACAGTCCCTTTCAGTCCTACTGTCTATGATTCTATAAAATTTCCACCATAGTTCTAATCTCCTATAGATCTATACTGCATGTAACTTGAATCTGTATACCATGTCCTATGTTCAGGGTAAGCAGTGATTACAGGGTAAAGAACCATTCTCCATGTATGAATAGAGTCAAGTGACCTACCCCTACCTTACCACAGCACTGAAGATCAGGGGCCCGGTTTCCTTGTACATTTCAGAATGGTCTGATTGCAAGGCCAGAAAGAATGAGGTTTGGACACAAACTAAGATTTCCAAACCTGACACATTTGTTTTAGGAGAAACAGCTGCCTTCCAAAATTAAAACACAACCATTAAAATCCATTCACTGGAGCTAAAGAACATAGTTTTTAAAAATCCACTGGCTCTGGGCCTGGTTCTCAGGCAGAATAATCTCTTACAAACACTTCTCTGAACTCTATAGCAGAAGAAGCATTCATTCTGAAGAGGTAGCATTTCCTTTCATCTTATTCACTTTGCAAATAGCCTGAGGCTATTTCATTATCTAAATAATTTGCAACAGTATCTACAGAGTGTTACCAAAATATTTCTCAAGTAAAAAGAACAGGAGTACTTGTGGCGCCTTAGAGACTAACAAAATTATTAGAGCATAAGCTTTTGTGGGCTACAGCCCACTTAGACTCATTTCTGAATGCTTTGTTTCAGTGAAATGAGAGGAGAAGGGAGTTTCTGGGAATCCTTAATGGCTACTCAGACCTCAGCTGCCAGAGGATTAAGGAACCATTGAGTTTTTCATTCCATCAGCTACTCTGATGGACAGATGACACATTAAAAAACTACAGTTCTCTATTCAGGAATCTTTTTAGCTGATGTTGATCTACCTACCACATTGTATCTGGTGGAAAAATGAGACAGATATTGGGTTGCTGATTGGCTCAGTGCTTTATTATCATTATTAGTGGCATATTTTGCACATATACTAACATGTTTTATGTGAGGATCTCAAAGCATTTTACAAATGTGGGTACAATTAGCATTTTTTGGAAGAGGAAATTGAGGCGCAGAGAGTTTTAGTGACCAAAGTGGCACAGTGTCAATCAGGGCTTATCTACAAAGAGAAATGGACTAGAATAGCTATTTTGGAATAAAGTATTCTGAAACATGATAGTGTGGAATATTTCCTCATGTGGACACTCTATTCTGGAATAAAAGTCACTTTTGTTCCAGAAAAATTATTGTACTTCCAAAGTAGAGTGATTATTCCAGAATGTGAATTCGGAGTAACTTTTATTCTAGAATAGAGTCTATATGGGGAGCTATTCCAGAATACCTTCTTCAGTCAACTTCCCCAAAATACAGAGTAGGAAACCTGACCATCATGACTCTACTCTAATTGCTAGATCATGCTATCTACTCTAACTCCTTTTCAGGTTTCCTTCTATAAAACACTCATTATACAGATTTAGACAGGACTTCTTGGCAAGAGAAACACATAAGGCACAAAGGCACATAAGTTCCACTGATTTGTGCCAGTCAAGAGCCCACCAGCAAATCCAATGTGTGTCTCATTTTTTTTCCTAAAGAGTACAATGTGGTGGATAGCCCATCAGCAAAACACTATCTTTGGTTGGAGATTGCAAAATACCACTTGTGCAAAATGGCAACAATGTCAGTTGTTTTTGTTGTCTTGGTTTGGTTTATATTTGTTTTCAGTGGGAGCAGGATATTTTTGTTGTTTGATTATTAATATCACTACTTCCCCAAAATATACTACCCTGGGGAATCTCTGTTTAAACAGTCCCATTGTCTGCATGTGCTTTGGGAGCTCTCCTGTGAAAGTCCACCAAACACCTTGTCTTGTTTATCCATCCCCAGGATCATTTCCATCTTTGTATTTCCTGGTCCATTATCAGCCCTCAGTTAGTGTCTCTCCTTTGTAATATTCTGCCACTTCTCCCCTCATTTCCTGTAAGCGTCACACTGTGTCTCTTTAATTTCACATCAGTCCCATTTCTGAAAAGTGAAAACTAACATTTTTTTTTAATCCATTCAATTTCTGGAGAAGCTCACATCAGGCCCAATACTGCATGGTGCTGAGAGGCTCCTGAAGGATGCTGAGCCCCCACAACTGCCATTGACTTCAGTGGAATTTGAGAACATTCAACAACAGACGTGCAACAGTTCACAGAATCGGACCCTAGCAACTTCCTTCTCCTCAAACCTGGTGCCAGTACCTCATCGGAAACTGTGCCATCCTACAAAAAGTCTGTTCTAGCCCATCCTACTTAATCCAATTACCTTCCCATTTCATGCTGAATGACAAATAAACTGGAGAGACTCACAAATTGTTTGTGTACAATTCACTAGCAGAAAAAAATAATCCATCTAATACATTGGTCACTGTGAACTGCTCACCTGACTCTAATATTTTTTACTTTACAAGATGCTGTGAGGTTTAACTTAATTCATATGTATTATGTGCTCGCAGAGTATTGGATGGAAAGTGCTATTGTGTGCATGGAAAAAGTGGAAATATCATAGCAAACAGCCCAAGAATGAGAGGGGAGAAGTAACAGTTCCCACCCCTGTTCAGACTAGCTACAAGTACATGACTTCTGGCCAGAGCCAGCCACTCAGCATATGCCCTATAGCTGTCACCAGGATCAGATGAATCAGGAAGAGGTAACATTTAGACAATTGAAGTATAAATCAAACACTGTATGCAGCTGAGGGCCTTAAACACATCCTTGCTTACCATTCAGCCCCTTCACAAATTAGAGCAGCTTCAGGACTATTCTAACACATACCACCATTAACAGCCCCGTTGGGCCATTAAACTGCCTGATGGTTGCTGAACAACAGGATGCTCCACCACCGTCCCTTCTCTCCCTTGGCACGTGCCAAGTATGGGTTATATGCAAATAGGCCAAGGGAAACACCATCTGATTGTATTTGTCTCTTGCTTTGCAGTTGGGAGTGTCAAGGATCTGACCCCAGATTATGATAAAAGAATATTCCCCCCAAACTATCCACGTCTTGCATATATCCCCTCAGTTATTGTCATTTGCAATACCTCTGAACAAACATTCTAGCCCCCAATAAAACCTTTCTGCATTACTATTTTCATTTCAATACAGCTAGCTATTTTACAGTAATAAAATAGCATAGCCAATGGTTTCTGCGTGATTGATTGATTATTTTCCCTCTGCTTTGAAATCAAGAAATATTTGCTTTCCTATAAAAATGTATCACCTCCCACTCTTCCCCTGCCCCATGCTCTCCACACACATACACACACAAACTCCCAATGCCCATACAGACCGATACTAAAACATCTTGGAATCAACATGACAAAATCACCACAGCTGTGTCTTGACTCTCTTCTCTAGGATAAAAAGGAAAATGAGAAGCTAGTGCACCAGGGGTGGAAAAAGCAATTCAGATGCAGTATGTAAAGCTCAAGACCAACGGGGTTTTCAAAACTGCAAGCATAAATGAATTATTTTAAGCGAAAGAGATAAAAACACTACTCTGTTCCATCTGTGGTCACTTACAGCTGTGCAAAGTCAGAGCGAAGCAACCAGATCAGAATAGTAGCATTTTATATACATTTTACAATCACTTTGCACAAAGGTAAATGACTACACAAACTGCATGGCAGTGGAAAAATCAAACCTACAGAATTCCTTTAATCTATAAAAAGAACAGGAGTACTTTTGGCACCTTAGAGACTAACAAATTTATTAGAGCATAAGCTTTCGTGGGCTACAGCCCACTTCTTCGGATGCATATAGAATGGAACATATATTGAGGAGATATATATACACACATACAGAGAGCATGAACAGGTGGGAGTTGTCTTACCAACTCTGAGAAGCCAATTAAGTAAGTGTAAAAAAACTTTTGAAGTGATAATCAGGATAGCCCAGTACAGACAGTTTGATAAGAAGTGTGAGAATACTTACAAGGGGAGATAGATCCGAAGAAGTGGGCTGTAGTCCACGAAAGCTTACGCTCTAATAAATTTGTTAGTCTCTAAGGTGCCACAAGTACTCCTGTTCTTTTAATGTTTGTAATGACTCAGCCATTCCCAGTCCTTATTCAATCCTAAATTGATTGTATCTAGTTTGCATATCAATTCCAGCCCAGCAGTCTCTCGTTGGAGTCTGTTTTTGAAGTTTTTCTGTTGTAAAATAGCCACCCGCAGGTCTGTCATTGAATGACCAGACAGGTTAAAGTGTTCTCCCACTGGTTTTTGAGTATTATGATTCCTGATGTCAGAATTTCTAACATACCTCTGAACAGCATACTAACCCACAGAATACCCCTACCAGCACTACAAAAAAAAAAAGGATTCTGCGTGGACTCCTCCGGACGGTCGAAACAACAGACTGGACTTCTACATAGATTGCTTCCGTCAACGTGCAAAGGCTGAAATTGTGGAAAAGCAACATCACTTGCCCCATAACCTCAGCCATGCTGAACACAACGCCATCTACAGCCTCAGAAACAACTCTGACGTCATAGTCAAAAAGGCTGACAAAGGAGGTGCTGTCGTCATCATGAATAAATTGGAATATGACCAAGAAGCTGCTAGACAGCTCTCTAACACCACATTCTACGGGCCATTATCCTCTGATCCCACTGAGGATTACCTAAAGAAACTACACTATCTGCTAAAAAAACCTCCCTGACAAAGCACAGGAACAAATCTGTACAGACAATGCCTAGAACCCCGACCAGGGGTATTCTATTTGCTACCCAAGATCCATGAACCTGGAAATCCTGGACGCCCCATCATCTCAGGCATTGGCACCCTAACATCAGGCTTGTCTGGTTATGTGGACTCTCTCCTCAGGCCCTTCGCTACCAGCACTCCCAGCTATCTTCGAGACACCACTGACTTCCTGAGGAAACTACAATCCATCGGTGATCTTCCAGAAAACACCATCCTGGCCACTATGGACGTAGAAGCCCTCTACACCAATATTCCACACAAAGATGGACTACAAGCTATCAGGAACAGTATCCCCGATGTCACAGCTAACCTGGTGGCTGAACTTTGTGACTTTGTCCTCACCCACAACTATTTCACATTTGGGGACAATATATACCTTCAAGTCAGCGGCACTGCTATGGGTACCCACATGGCCCCACAATATGCCAACATTTTTATGGCTGACTTAGAACAACGCTTCCTTAGCTCTCGTCCCCTAACGCCCCTACTCTACTTGCGCTACATTGATGACATCTTCATCATCTGGACCCATGGAAAAGAAGCCCTTGAGGAATTCCACCATGATTTCAATAATTTCCATCCCACCATCAACCTTAGCCTACAGCAATCCACACAAGCGGTCCATTTCCTGGACACTACTGTGCTAATAAGCGATGGTCACATAAATACCACCCTATACCGGAAACCTACTGACCGCTACACTTAACTACATGCCTCCAGCTTCCATCCAGGACACACCACACGATCCATTGTCTACAGCCAAGCTCTAAGATATAACCGCATTTGCTCCAATCCCTCAGACAGAGACAAGCACCTACAAGATCTCCATCAAGCATTCTTAAAACTACAATACCCACCTGCTGAAGTGAAAAAACAGATTGACAGAGCCAGACGAGTACCCAGAAGTCACCTCCTACAAGACAGGCCCAACAAAGAACACCACTAGCTGTCACCTTCAGCCCCCAACTAAAACCTCTCCAGCGCATCATCAAAGATCTACAACCTATCCTGAAAGATGATCCCTCACTCTCACAGATCTTGGGAGACAGACCTGTCCTCGTTTACAGACAACCCCCCAACCTAAAGCAAATACTCACCAGCAACCACACATCACTGAACAAAACCACTAACCCAGGAACCTATCCTTGTAACAAAGCCCAATGCCAACTCTGTCCACATATCTCTTCAAGTGACATCATCATAGGACCTAATCACATCAGCCACACCATCAGGGGCTCGTTCACCTGCACATCTACTAATGTGATATATGCCATCATGTGCCAGCAATGCCCCTCTGCCATGTACATTGGCCAAACCGGACAGTCTCTATGCAAAAGAATTAATGGACACAAATCTGACATCAGGAATCATAATACTCAAAAACCAGTGGGAGAACACTTTAACCTGTCTGGTCATTCAATGACAGACCTGCGGGTGGCTATTTTACAACAGAAAAACTTCAAAAACAGACTCCAACGAGAGACTGCTGAGCTGGAATTGATATGCAAACTAGATACAATCAATTTAGGATTGAATAAGGACTGGGAATGGCTGAGCCATTACAAACATTGACTCTATCTCCCCTTGTAAGTATTCTCACACTTCTTATCAAACTGTCTGTACTGGGCTATCTTGATTATCACTTCAAAAGTTTTTTTTTCACTTACTTAATTGGCTTCTGAGAGTTGGTAAGACAACTCCCACCTGTTCATAGACTCATAGACTCATAGACTTTAAGGTCAGAAGGGACCATTATGATCATCTAGTCTGACCTCCTGCATGATGCAGGCCACAAAGCTGTCCCAACCCTTTCCCTTGACTCTGCTGTTGAAGTCCCCAAATCCTGTGGTTTAGAGACTTCAAGTAGCAGAGAATCCTCCAGCTAGCGACCCCTGCCCCATGCTGCGGAGGAAGGCGAAAAACCTGCAGGGCCTCTGCCAATCTACCCTGGAGGAAAATTCCTTCCCGACCCCAAATACGGCGATCAGTAGAACCCCGAGCATGTAGGCAAGACTCTCCAGCCAGACCCTCATAGGCCATTGATACTATTTACCAGCGTTGGCACACTGTTCATTTGACTAAAATCATGTTATCCCATTAAACCATTCCCTCCATAAACTTATCTAGCTTAATCTTAAAACCAGACAGGTCCTTCGCCCCCACCGTTTCCCTCGGAAGGCTGTTCCAATATTTCACCCCTCTGACGGTCAGAAACCTTCGTCTAATTTCAAGCCTGAACTTCCCCACGGCCAGTTTATATCCATTCATTCTCGTGTCCACATTAGTACTGAGCTGAAATAATTCCTCTCCCTCCCTGGTATTTATTCCTCTAATATATTTAAAGAGAGCAATCATATCCCCCCTCAGCCTTCGTTTGGTTAGGCTAAACAACCCGAGCTCCTCGAGTCTCCTTTCATACGACAGGTTTTCCATTCCTCTGATCATCCTAGTGGCCCTTTTCTGTACCCGTTCAAGTTTGAGTTAATCTTTTTTAAACATCGGAGACCAGAACTGCACACAATACTCCAAATGAGGTCTCACCAGTGCCTTGTACAATGGAAGCAGCACCTCCTTATCCCTACTAGATATACCTCGCCTAATGCATCCCAAGACCGCATTGGCTTTTTTCACCGCCACGTCACATTGTCGACTCATAGTCATCCTGCGGTCTACCAGGACTCCAAGGTCTTTCTCCTCCTCCGTTACTTCTAACTGATGCGTCCCCAGCTTGTAACTTAAATTGTTGTTAGTCATCCCTAAGTGCATCACCTTACACTTTTCACTATTAAATTTCATCCTATTTCTGTTACTCCAATTTACAAGGTCATTCAAGTCTCCCTGCAGAATATCCCGATCCTCCTCCGAATTAGCAATACCTCCCAACTTTGTGTCATCCGCAAACTTTATCAGCCCACTCCTACAATTGGTTCCGAGGTCAGTAATAAATAGATTAAATAAAATCGGTCCCAAAACCGAACCTTGAGGAACTCCACTGGTGACCTCCCTCCAACCTGACAGTTCACCTTTCAGTATGACCCGCTGCAGTCTCCCCATTAACCAGTTCCTTATCCACCTCTGGATTTTCATATCGATACCCATCTTTTCCAATTTAACCAATAATTGCTCGTGCGGTACAGTATCAAACGCTTTACTGAAATCAAGGTATATTAGGTCCACCGCATTTCCCTTACCTAATAAGTCTGTTACTTTTTCAAAGAAGGAGATCAGATTGGTTTGGCACGATCTGCCCTTGGTAAAACCATTTGTCGCAATTGCCATTGACCTCAAGGTCCTTAACTACTTTCTCCTTCAGAATTTCCTCCAGGACCTTGCACACTACAGATGTTAAACTGACAGGCCTGTAGTTACCCGGGTCACTTTTTTTCCCTTTCTTGAAAATAGGAACCACATTAGCTATTCTCCAGTCCAACGGTACCACCCCCGAGTTTAAAGATTCATTAAAAATTATCGCTAAGGGGCCTGCTATTTCTCGCGCCAGTTCCTTCAATATTCTTGGATGAAGATCATCCGGTCCGCCCGACTTAGTCCCGTTAAGGTGTTCAAGTTTGGTTTCTACCTCGGATATGGTAATCCCCCCTCCAGTATCCCCCTCTGTCACGCTGCCAATATTCCTAAGCCCTTCATTGGCCTCATTGAACACCGATGCAAAATATTCGTTTAGATATTGTGCCATGCCTAGATTATCCTTAATCTCCACTCCAGCTATAGTCTTCAGCGGTCCCACTTCTTCTTTCTTTGCTTTCTTCCTATTTATATGGCTATAAAACCTCTTACTATTGCTTTTAATTCCCCTCGCAAGGTCCAACTCTACATGGCTTTTGGCCTTTCTCACTCCATCTCTACATCCTCTGACCTCAATAAGGTAAGTTTCCTTACTGATCCCTCCCCTCTTCCACTCTTTGTACGCTTTCTGTTTTTTCCTAATCGCCCCTTTGAGACGGTCGCTCATCCAGCTCGGTCTAAATCTCTTGCTTACTAACCGTTTTCCCTTTTTTGGGATACAGGCCTCTGACAGCTCCTGCAGCTTTAACTTAAAATAATCCCAGGCATCTTCTGCCTTTAGATCCATTAATATGTTTGCCCAATCCACTTTCCTTACCAGTCCTCTTAATTTATTAAAATTAGCCTTTTTAAAATTGTAAACCCTAGTCTTTGATTTAATTCTGTTAATCCTTCCATTTAGTTTAAACCGAATTAGCTCATGATCACTGGAGCCAAGGTTGTCCCCTACAACCATTTCCTCAATGAGGTCCTCACTACTCACCAAAACCAAATCCAAAATGGCCTCCCCCCTCGTTGATTCAGCTACTACTTGATGAAGGAATTGATCAGCAAGCACATCTAGGAACATCTGAGCCCTATTATTGCTACCAGCATTTGTTCCCCAATCTATATCTGGGAAGTTAAAGTCCCCCATAATTACACAGTTCCTATTAGTATTTACTTCCCTAAACACATTAAATAGTTCTTTATCCATATCCTGGGTAGATCCCGGCGGTCTATAACACACCCCAAGCACTATCGCAGGGGAGGCTCTAGTAGTTCTTTTACCCAGTGTGAGTATTGCCCAGACGGACTCCGTCTTATCCATTCCATCAGTTATTATTTGTTTACAGCTTACCTCATTATTGACATATAATGCCACCCCCCACACACACCTTTACCTTTGTTCCGGTCGTTCCTAAACAGCACATACCCTTCCATACCTGTACTCCAGTCATGACTGCCGTTCCACCACGTTTCAGTTATTCCTACGATATCCGGTTTCATTTCTTGGACCAGGAGCTCCAATTCCTCCATTTTGTTACCTAGGCTTCTCGCATTGGTGTATAAACATCATGCTCTCTGTATGTGTGTATATATATCTCCTCAATATATGTTCCATTCTATATGCATCCGAAGAAGTGGGCTGTAGCCCACGAAAGCTTATGCTTTAATAAATTTGTTAGTCTCTAAGGTGCCACAAGTACTCCTGTTCTTTTTGCGGATACAGACTAACACGGCTGCTACTCGGAAACCTGTCTTTAATCTATAGGCAAACAAGGAGAAGGACCCATGGATCATAAAGAATTTTTTCTGAATATAGCACATATATGTTAATTATTTAGCTCCTCCTTGTCTGTTGCCTGTTTCAACACTTTATTCTACCCCCTTTTCACATTCCCCTCTCTCAGTCTCCTATTTTCTTCTTTTCTCTGCTACCAAATCTCTTCTGTCTTCTCTCATGACTTGTCTTCTTCACCTCAACTCTCTGATCTCCTTTCCTCTTCTATCCCTCTATATGCTCAGATATTCAACTGAATATTAGACGCCCTAACGCAGGGATTGGCAACCTTTGGCATGCGGCCTGTCAGGGAAATCTGCTGGCAGGCTGGGATGGTTTGTTTACCTGCAACGTCTGCAGGTTTGGCCAATCACAGCTCCCACTGGCTGCGGTTCACCGTTCCAGGCCAATGGGGGCTGCGGGAAGTGGCACGGACTGAGGGATGTGCTGGCTGCTGCTTCCCGCAGCCCCCGTTGGCCTGGAACGGCAAACCACAGCCAGTGGATCAGCTGAACCTGCGGACGCTGCAGGTAAACAAACTGTCCCGGCCCGCCAGCGGATTTTCCTCACGGGCCGCGTGTCAAAGGTTGCCGATCCCTGCCTTAACGTATTAGCTATAGCAGTAATAGCTTACAGATTTTGTTTTCTAAGTCACTGAATCCCTCTGAGTTCTAGCCCTCTATATAACAACATAAATATAATGTCCTGGAAGGATATACTCTGTGAGGACTGTGAAACACCTGAAATGGAAAAGCCCTGTGGATTTAATTTAAGGTCTTACCCTGAGCTAATAAATGCAGTCAGCAAAGCATTCTAACATGTGATCTTAATATTATTCTTTAGTGTATTAAATACTCCCAATAACCTGTGCCATAGATGTAACCCATGTGTATACAAAAAGGTAGGCCCCAGGACTCTTAGAAAGCAAGTAAATTCATACAAGATCTTATTTCAGGAGCTACAGATTCCATTAAGGAGACAATTTCAAGATACTTTTGAAAGTACATTGCCGTAAATTAACAGGAACTCGCTAACAATGAACTGTATGTTCTTACCCACGAAAGCTTATGCTCCCAGTACTTCTGTTAGTCTCAAAGGTGCCACAGG
Source organism: Chrysemys picta bellii (assembly GCF_011386835.1). Classification (NCBI taxonomy): domain Eukaryota; kingdom Metazoa; phylum Chordata; order Testudines; family Emydidae; genus Chrysemys; species Chrysemys picta. Next base: position 119,303,136 of record NC_088794.1, on the reverse strand, counting down.
ACCCTCTGTTGCTTTGTATAAACACAATGGCCTGAACCACATAGAAAATTAAAGGTTATAAATCTAGAGCAAGCATGTAACATTAAAGTGAGTCCAACGGGTAGGGCCCATTTTTGTTGACAAAATATTCTTAAGGTAAACACTGTACCCACTGTCGTAACTAATATAGAATCTAATGTGTATAAGCAATAGAGCTGGATAAGCTATTCCATACCACAAATATGTACTTATAGTTATTTGCCTAGTACCTTTGCCCCTTGTCCTGAGTGACTAGCCCATATTCCTGGCTGGAGCTGGGAGGAAAAAGGTAATTCTATTTCAGAATTTGGTTTCATTCTGATTAAAAATATAACTATTTTGAAATTCTCTGTGAAAGGGACTGGATCCCTGGGGCAGAATGCCTAGTGGGTTGCTCCAGGGCTGCAGACCCAGGAAGCCCTGGGGTCCCTAACTCCAAGGCAGCCTGAGCCATGCACTCTGGAAGCCCTGAGATCCTCAGATCCAGGGCACTTCAAATTAGCACAATCAGCAAATTCCAATGGAAAAAAAATTGGGGCGGGCATTTTTCTGGCCAGCTGCATCTGGGGCCTTGCCAGCATGCTTCCATTAGGAGAAAAAATTGATGATAGAGCCAAGTATTTCTTTGCTGCAATCCTGTCTATTTACAAGGAATGTGCACAAAGTCCTGTTTCCTTGGACCAGTAGGAACAAACAGGAGGCAGTTTCCTTGTTCAAAAATCCAAACCTAAGCCCCCAAAGAGCTCTGTTTCTGCTTCTTCTCAGGCCCATGCTAACAGGTGAGTCACTAGTTTTCTCTTGGCTTTCTCACTGTGTGTGTGTTCTTGCCCTCTCGTGCTCTTGCTCATACACAAACGGACACACTTGCAATCAAAACAATGCTACAGCCCCTGCATTGGCCATCAGTCTTCAGGGAAACCCCTCAGCCTGCATGACCCAGCCTTGCATGCAGACTAGTGCCTTGGGCAGTGGATTCTATTGTTTCCAGCTATCTTACTCCATAGAAGAACTTAATTCTTTCTCCCATTTAGTGTGACTGAAGGGTCACTAACATGGCCATAAGCTTTAATGAGGTCTGTGATTGAAAACACACTTCTTAGTAGCATAAAAATAGTTATATTGTGTTAGGACTTGTCTGCATGTGGAGTTATTCAGGAATAGTTATTTATACACAGCTATTTCTGAACACCTCCATGTGTGAACAAGCCCATAGTTAAATGTATGTAGGAACATTTAGAACTAATGATTCCTCTGGCCTCCAAAACTGCCTGATTTTTTTTCATGCTGAATTCTCTAATCAAAGGTATATATTGTGTCAACCATCAAGTTCTAGGTCACCACAACAAATATTTCCTTATGCAAAATAAGTATTTTCACACTCATGTGTTGAATTGTGTACTTAAATTGGCATTTGCACATACAATCAACCATTTTGGACATGCAAATGCATGTTGGGTGCATGCTCATGACTGAACCTACAGATTTTGTAGCTGCCATTAAAGAAGCCAGTTAAAATACAACCTTTTTCTCCTTGAATAGAGTACTGGACTGAAACCCAAGAGGAGTGGATTCTATTCCACTGGCCTGCTGTGGAAAAAGCTTCAGCCACCTTCTGATAAATCTTGATGTGATGGGATGAGTAATAAATGAAAAGCTTTCTACTGGTGAATGCAAGGCTGTTATAGCCACCAAGTGAACCTTGAGAGAACTAATAGTCAGACCTGATCTTTTAAATTCCAACATGTAGTTTAGGATGGTGGAAAAGAGCCATCAGGAGAAATTTGCCAACAGGTACCACCAGAAGTGGTATATCCTCCATTCCTGAAGGTAAGTATGTTGTATGGACTCCTTTCTATGGCTTAATAACACCTGTGGCACTCATGTTGAACAGGAAGTCTCTAACACAAAGAACCATTGATGAGCCATGCCTGGAGCTGCAGAATTTCAAGATTGGGGTGAAGTGTTTAACTGGCATCCTGAGACAGATGGAAACGGATTGGAAGTCACAGTGGTAGATGAGAAACAAGTTGAATCAGCTCAGGATACCAAACTTGCCTTGGCCAAGTTGGTGCAACCAAAGTGACTTTTGACTTCTCCTGCTTGATCTTGTTGAGAATTTTCAAGAGCAATGGTGTTGGTGGATATGTATAGAGGGAGCCCTTCATCCATAATATGAGAAAGGCATCTCCTAGTGATTGAGGAGTGAGTCTCCTTCTCGAACAAAACTTGAACTTTGTGTATGCTGTGTTGGTAAAAAGGCCTACATCTGGAAACCCCCAGGTTGATGTTGAGGAGTCATGAATCCAAGTCCCACTGATAACTCTGGGGAGCAGTGTCTGCTGAGATTGTCAGCTATGGCATTCTGAATACCTAGAAAATCAGAAGCTGAGATGATTATCTGGTTGGCTATGCATCAGGTCCAGAGTTTTATTGCTTTGGTACAGACTGGGGGAAGGCATGCCCCACCCTGACAATTGTTGTAGAACATACAGGCCATGTTGTCTGTCTTGATCTGGATGGATTTGATTCTGATCTGTGGAAGGAAGTGAGAGCAAGCCCTTCTGACTACTCTTAGCTAGAAAGAACATTGATGAAAACAACAGAATACATTGTTGAGGAGACCATTTGCCCTGCAGGATGGGTGGCCCAAGATAAGCTCCCCATCCCAAGAGGGATGCATTTGATATAACAGTCAGAGGAGCTTGAAAGAAAGGAACTCCTATACAGACCTTGGAAGTGTTCTTCCACCAATTGAGCAAGTCTAGAACTGAATGGGAAATAGAGACCTGTCTGTCAGGACTGTGCTTGTTTGATATATAAGCTGTTCTAAGCTATGCCAGAGATGCAATCTGGCATGTTGGATTACAACAGGGGTAGGCAATCTATGGACGTGTGCCAAAGGCGGCACGCAAGCTGATTTTCGGTGGCACTCACACTGCCTGGGTCTTGGCCACTGGTCGGGGGGCTCTGCATTTTAATTTAATTTTAATTGAAGTTTCTTAAACATTTTAAAAACCTTATTTACTTTACATATAACAATAGTTTAGTTATATATTATAGACTTGTAGAAAGAGACCTTCTAAAAACGTTAAAATGTATTACTTGCACGCGAAACCTTAAATTAGAATGAATAAATGAAGGCTCGGCACACCACTTCTGAAAGGTTGCTGACCCCTGGATTACAAAGACACAAACTGCCATATGACCTAACAGGTAGGTAAGCCCTGGTTATAATAGCCTCTAGAGAGGCTCCTATAAAATCTATTTGTTGAAACAAGGTCAAAATGGACATTGAATTTGGAGGCCTAAACTGTAAAAAAAAGGCCTTGTTTAATTTTTAAGATCTAAAAAATGATTTAACCACCATATCCTTGTATATTTGAAAGTTATTTCCTCTCTTAATTGCTTGCCAACACATTTCCCCATTTTTCTTGTGGCCACTGATGATATCAAATCTTCACATTACCACAGCTTCCTGTTCCGCACATGACACTTTAAGTGGTAAGCATGATGTCATGAGCTGTTGTCAGGGAAACTGATCCCTGAATTCAAATCCAAGGTGATGAGTCAAGAGGAGAATAATTTTGAACCATATTTTTTTATTATTCCATTATTTGGACCAATATTAACAGCCCTAACAAATATGCAGTCTTAAAATTATCCCTCTACAAGTAACACTGCTTTAGTAGAATATCATTTATAATGCCTACTTGTTTAGCTAGTTATGGTGTTTTTGAAAACCTGGGAGTAGGTTGTCTGTTCTTCTCCCTGAAACAAAGGTCAGCTATATTTCTTCTTTTCCCTAATGCAGTGAGAATGAGAAATCCCAGCCCTCACTGGCTGAACCTGATAACAGAAAACACAGGCAGGAATCATTATGAGAGACTTGTTTTTGGAGCTACAGCAAATTTGGGACTGCTGGGTTATCGCTATCCTGCTCTCTCTAAGAAGCCTAAACATGGCCCCGGGAAATCAACATTAGTTCCAAAGATCCCAGGCCCGTTCTGATCAGGGAGCCAATAGAAAAACATTAATATAGTGTGAAAGGTATGAACTGAAGTAGCCTAGTCTAGTGTGCTGTGCTGAGTATATTCCAATCCTACATGTGCATTCAGACAGGATTAAAAATAAGAAGAGATTTCTCCTTGAGCTAACTAATGAACGGTGATTGAGAGTTCCCTTTTTAAGTAGGGGTCACTTGCCCTTGGCAAAGCAAAAGGGGAGCATGGAGAAAAGATTGAACTTTGAAACAAAATTAATGATGCAAATTTTAAGTCTTGCTGTTCTTTAATTATTGATGTCACTATACAACTGACCTTACAGATTTTAGTCATTTGTAAACACATCCCTGTAGGTCTGGCTCCAATCTCTGTGGGCCTGGAACTGCTAGATGGAATTTCTAATTTAACAACAACAACAAAACCCAACCCTGCCCAAGTCAGCCCCGATTTCTCTCCTTTCCATTGTCCTCTCCTTCCGTTGTGCTCTCTGCACATTTGCCTGTATATAAATGAGTCCATTCAACACCTTGCAGGTTTGTTTCAGAACTTATGTTCTGAAACAATAATAAATATATAATCATATAAATAATAAAAGGCACCAAAGGAGGAAAACATTTCTTAGGCACCAGAGATATTTCTTCCTCAATTTGTGTCCCTGGGGATGCTCCACTTCAGGTATGCATATGCCACCATGCCTTTGAGATTTTTGGTTGTGGTACCCATTAGGCACACATGTCTGCTCTACATATCCTCATGCCCTGCTCTGAAGATATCTAAGGCTGCATAAACAAAATGACCTCAGTTCATGCTCAATTCCCTTTAGCCTGAGACAGAGCCCCTACTGTGCCTGCTTCTACTTAGTGTTAAATAGTTAGTTTATAGTTATAAATAGTTCCTTTTTTCTTTGTTTTTCCCCATTTGTGGGGTCACTTTGGACTTTTTGTTTTTGGAGTAGGTGGGATCACCAGGCTTTAAACATTGTCTTTCCTGTTGGGAATCTGTCCTGGTTAGACACAGACATTCTCAGTGTCTGACGTGTTTGGGGGATACCCATATTCCCTCAAAGAGTAAGAGCTACACTTCATTTAAAAGTAGATCTCGTAAGAACGGGGAGATAAAGTTCAGGCTCCTCATGATGGAGCAAGCTTTAAAATTGGCATCAGACCAGGTCTCCAAGAACCCCCTTGTACATACTCTCCCATCTACCTCGATATCCAAGTCATCAAGAGCTTTATGGAGTCAGGTTTCTGATACCCCAGTTACCTTAGAACCTTGGTCACTGAGGACTGTAAGTGAGAAGATGGCAGCTGCCACTTTGAGATTCTGGTCACTGAAAGCCTCTGGGGAGGCTTTGCATATGTGCCTATGGTACTAAGAGCCCCAAACTCAAAGTTAATGGGTACCAATAAAAGCAGAAGTGTTAAATCCCCTTAAAAGAGACCTGAGGCCCCCAAAGTAGTGCTGTTGAGGCTCTGAGTGTTTCTGGCATGAAGATGTCTAAGGTTGCTTTTACGTCTCATGCCTCTACTAAAAGGAGTCAGGTATTGAAGACCTCCTCTGCGTCCCGAGGTCACATCTACACTAGCAGGAGATCAAGCACCATTAGACCCTTCAGTATCCTCAGTACCTGCTTTGACACCCAGATGGCTACATCTAAATCTGTACCTGGGCATGTTCATTCCTTGATGCTAGGTAGCCAAGTACTGACCTCAGTACCGACTCCAACTTTCCTTAGGTACCACAGGAGTTCAGGTACTCAAGAGATCTCTTCATCTCTATTGAACTGGAGTCTCCACGGCTTACTGATACCAAGATCTTCTGGTCACCTACTACTCATATTTCCTGGAGCCACTATTTCTATGACCTCCGCCATCCACTGAGAACAATTATCCCTTCTTTTAGAACATGTGCAGGATAACTCTGGCTCAGACTCACAACATTTGGTTCCAGAGTTGCCTGTCTATTTGAGGAGACACTACTTGCCCCTACATACTGAAAGAAGGAAGGATAGACATCCTCCGCCTTTGACCAGCTTGGATGATCAATGGTGACTACCTCCTCCTTTGCCCTCTGGTCCTCCTCAGTGGCTTTATTGGAACCCATGGGCCCTATACTGTCAACTGTTTCTAAGAGCTCCTAGTGCCTCCTGCAGAGAACATAGACAATCCCATTCTTCTGTGCCTTCACTCTCTCCTCACCAACCAGAGCCAGTAGAGGAAATCTTTGAGAAGCAGGAGGCATGTGCTAACAAGGAGGTGACACCTCATACAAATATCTCACCATCATTGTCTGATGAGGCTGTAATCCCCCCACCCTTCTGCCTCCAGGGTGGATGACTTTTGTCAGTTCCAGGACATAATGAAGTGAGTTAGAGATATGCTACAAATTCTTCTTGAGGAAGAATTCCAGGACTCCCATTATAAACTCCTGGACATTTTACATAGCTCAGCTTCAACACGAGTGGCTCTTTCAATTAATGAGACTCTTCTAGAGCCAGCCAAGATGACTTGGCAAACTCCTGCCATGGCACCTTCTGCGTGCAAACATGCCAACAAGAGGTACTATGTCCCATCCAAGGATTTGGAATTTTTATTTACACATCCAATACCAAATTCCTTGGTTGTGAATGAACGTGGGAGGCAGCACACCACCAACATTCTGCCATATAATGAGGACCCAAGATATCTTGGTCTTTTTGGTCACAGAAGCTATTCCTCTGCAATATTACAATTCAGGATACTGAATCATCAGGTATTCCTGTCAAAATATGACTAACTGAATTATAGCAAATTTATCACTTTTATTGAAGGTTTACCAAAGGCAAATCATGAGCAATTCAAAGTCATCATACAGGAAGGTCAGTTTTTAGCAAGAACATAATTGTAGGCCTCCTTAAATGCAGCTGATGCTGCAGCCTGATCCATTTCTAGTGCAATGTGATGTAATGTGCATCTTGCCTACAGCTGTTGGGCTTCCCTAGGGAGGTGCAGAGCACTGTTGATGACCTTCCTTTTGACAGTCACAAATTGATTTCACAGTGTCTGGATGATTTCCTTCACACCTTGAAGGACTCGAGGGCCACACTCTGATCCCCCAGAATGTATATGCTTCCAAATAAAAGAAAGCTTAGAAGGTCTCAGATAGTGCAGAGATCTTGCCCAGCCCATTATTCTACCTTCTGTAGGTTACCTGAGTCACCGGCTAAGAGGCCTCGATGCTAAAAAAAGAAGCAAGCTTCTACCACAGCTGCCTCATCCCAGAATCTGCATCATCCAAGAACCAGTTGTGATGGGGTGATCAAGAGTCTGAACCACCCCTCAACAGGGATTTACTGCTCCACCATCCCAGCCTCCTTCCCCACTTTGGAAACTATCTATCCCAATTTTAAACTGCATGAGAGAGTATAACAACCAACAAATGGGTTTTCGAGTCCATAACATCTGGTTTCACCATCCATTTTATCGCCATCCCTCCCACATCTCCTCCCCTGCCCCCCCCCCCCCCCCCGCATCCCTTTTCAGGGATCCATCTCATGATCAGTTGCTGAAACAGGAGATTGCCCCTCTTCCATGCTGAGGGGCCATAGAACCAGTTCCAGTCCATCACAAGAGAAAGGGCATTTATTTCAAGTACTTACTAGTTCCCCAAAATAAAGGGGGATGGAGACCAATATTAGATCTCAGATGTCTGAACAATTATGTGAAACAGCAGAAAAAATTCAGGATAGTGCCCTGGCAGCTATAATACCCTGCCTAGGTGTCAGAGATTGGTTTGCAACTCTCAACGTTCAAGACACCTATTTTCATGCTGCAATTTGTCCCTCTCAAAAGACGTTTCTTCATTGTCAACCATGACCATTGCTAATATTGCATGCTCCCTTTTGGCTTCTCCTCTACAACCGCCATCCCCTTTGGGAATATTCTTGGGGCAGACACCCACTATATCAACTACTAATGGAAGGATAATCACCAGGGAGCTTATATTGGGCTTGGAACTCTCAGCAGCACGAAAACAAACATCAAAGGACTGCATAATGAGAATTCACTGTGAAATGTCGGGATGGGGAAGGGAAAAACGGAGGCAGCATTGTTTGTGGTGAAGGTGCTGGACTAGGACCCACCTGTGTTCAGTTCCCAGCTCTACTACACTATGCCTGTCTGACCTGAAGGGGCCTGATTTGCATTTACACTGTGGCCCCTTACAATGCCTGGCTAAGCAGAAGGACCTTAAAGTGAGCGTATATTACAATCACACCAACTTTAAGGCCCCTTTGCCTTGACATGCCTTTAGTCTCTCTGTGCCTCAATTCCCCACCTATGCAACAGGGATAACAACAGAATTGTTATGAAGCTAAGGCCCAGATTTTTAAAGGTATTTAGGCATTGCTGGACTCAGGTTGCAATGCCTAACTAACTTAGAAGCCTAAATCTAGTTTTCAAAAGGAATTTAGGCACTTGGGGGGCAAATCATAGACAGTTACTAGGATTTAAGTTCCTACACACCTAAATTGATTCTGAAAGGGAGATTTAGGCTCTGAAATCAGTTAGGCGTTGCAACGCTGAGTGCAGCAATGCCTAAGTGTCTTTAAAAATCTGGGTTTAAGTGCATTTTTGTTTGTTAGGAGCTTTTGTATTAGAATAATGTGTGACTAAGAAAAGCCCATGAGAAAGGGCTTGCATATTATAGTAGTCAGTAGGATTTCCAGGCCTCAGAGATTGGGCCCTCATGGTGCAAGTCATTGTACAAACACATAGTAAGAGATAATCCCTGCCCTGATGAATTTTCTGTGTAGAGAGAAAAATATCATCTTCATTTTACAGATAGGGAACTAAAATACAGTGTCCGTATGCCATGCCCACAGATATCTGTGGCAGAGCCAGCAATTGAGTCACTACCCAGTGCCTTAATTACAAGGCCATTTGTCCTCTCTTAGGCTAAGAAACACCGTGCTTGTGTGCGCGCGCGCACACACACACACACACACACACACACACAGAGACGCACACGCACCTTGTTCATCCATGGATTGAAGGAAGGAATTCTGAGTTGGCATGCAACTGTCATTCAAGTTAGTGTAATGGACTGAAAATCTAGAGGATGATAAACACTGGCTTGTCTTCCTAAATTCCTCCTTGGAACATTTCTGTCCATTATGCTTAGCCTCTTTCCCACAGTGGTGGAGTGGCTAGGACACCAGCAGGGAGACAGCCAGCAGCACTGATGAGCCTGCAGCAGCTGGCTTAGCAGCTGTGAGTCAGGGACTGTTTCAGCCTTAGTGACAGACCTCAGTAAAAAGAAAGAGAGTCTGCAGTGTCTTTGGGTCCCATTTAATCTTGCACAGTGCTGAGATCTGCTGGGATCATCCGTAGGCTAGAAACTTTGGGGGAGGTCAGTGAGATATTCTCAGTAGCAGATCTCCTCTTGTGGAACTCTGCCTCTTGCAGTGTGTCAGAGTTCAGGCTTGAGGGCCCTTAAAACATTGTTTAGTGAGACATTCCCTTGACGATATAGATAATTGGGGAGGGGGGCCTGAAGACATATGGGTGCCAATGGGGCTGGCTGCTTTTGCTATTTCAAGGCGATAGCACTGTACAGTACAAAGATGTGCATTGGTCTCACTTTTTACATGGGGCCCAGATGCCAGGGCAGTGAAAGCCAAATAAATCTCTAAGCAGCTTATAAATAATATGGTTTAAAGTGCATCAAAAAGGGAAGAATATGGCACATTATAAACTCAGAGCTTTTATAGCAAAAGAGTAAGAGCGGATGATTGATAGTAACATTGGGTTGGGAGGCATTTTTCCCTGATAATTATATTTCAGATTTTTTTCTGCCATCACTGACCTTTTTTTTAATCTGCCCAGTCTCTCTCAAAGTAGCATTAGCAAAAGCAACAATCATCCAATTCAGCGGTTCTTCGTGCAGTTCATAGCAAGGAGCCCAAGGACCAAATTGACATTTTCTACAGGAGTTTCAATGAACAACTCCCACTTCAGGACTGCAAAGTACCCTAGCCTAAATGAAGAAACTGTCCCTGAGGCACTAAATCAGTAATTTCAAACTCCACCTTTGCCACTGCAATGCGGAGGAGGATGGGGTTTGCTTTGGAGGATGTATGTGTGTGTGTATAACATCTCAGTGCATGTGTGGAACTGTACTGAGTAGTTATATGTGTGAGTGAGTGTGCAGAAATGGGACTATGTTTAAGTAGGGTTACCATATTTTGTGCCTCCAAATAGAGGACACTCCACGGGGCCCCGGCCCCGCCCCCAGCCCCGCCCACACCCCGCGCCAACTCCGCCCCTCCCCAAAGTCTCCGCCCCCTCCCCTGCTTCCCGCGAACATTTGATTCGCGGGAAGCCTGAAGCAGGTAAGGGGGAGTGTGGGGGAAGGAGGCGCGGCCCAGGCTGGCCCCCCGGCGGCTCCAGCCTGGGTCGGCTCGGGCCCTGGGGTGCCGGCCCCGGCCCCCGGCCGACCACCCCCGGCCCGCCCAGCACTGACGGCCCCCGGCGGCCCGGCGCACCCCCCGGCGGCCCAGCCCCCCAGCTCCCGGACCGGCCCCGCCACCCCGGACCGGCTCCCGGCCCCGGCTCCTGGCCCCGCAGGCCCGGCCCGGACCCCGGCCCGGCACCGCGCCCCCGGCTCCCCGCCCGGCCCCGCGCCCAGCCCGGCCCGGCACTGCAACCCCGGCTCCTGGCCCGGCCTGGCCCCCGGCACGGCACTGCGCCCCGGCACCGCGCGCCCGGCCCGGCTCCTGGCCCGGCACCATGCCCCCGGCCCCGCGACCCCGGCCCGGCCTCGTACCGGCCCCGGCCAAAGAGGCCCCGGCCGAGCCCTCCCTCCCGATTTTCCCGGACATGCCCGGCTTTTGGGGATTTCCCCCCGGACGGGGATTTGAGCCCCCAAAAGCCGGACATGTCCAGGAAAATCCGGACGTATGGTAACCCTATGTGTAAGTGTCCACAGGAGGCTGCTGAGGGGATGTATTGAATTTGCTCACCTTTCTAACTGCCCTAACCTCTTCTCCCTCATTCCCGGTGCTGTCCACCTTTCGGACTGCCCTGCTCCCATGCACACTGTACTCCCCCTGCCAAAGGAGGAATTGTGGCCACTTTCCAGTGGCAGACTTTCCACCTCAACAGTCCCTGGTTTATGCCAGGGGCCTTGGACGAATCTGAACCAGTTTTTCCAAAGCATTATGAAAGAGTGAGTTAGACACTAGCTGGACAGTGTCTGCGTGAGGCAAATGCAATGCACAAAGCAATACTACAACACAGCCTTGGTATTAAAACCTGTTTCTCTGAAGGACGGAATGATGGTCTGAACTAACAGGGGCTATCATCTATTCTTTCTGCAAAGTGCCAAAGGATCCTCAACTCCCACCTGAACACCCCCAACCCAGTCTGAGTCGGAGGATACAGCCTGTGCTTTAACATGTAATCCTTCTTTCCCTCCTCCTCTTGGGCCTCCCAACATACATTTAACCCATTCAGGGCCGCCCGGGGGTGGGCAGGGGCAAGTGGGGCAATTTGCCCCGGGCCCCCATGAGAATATAGTATTCTATGGTATTGCAACTTTTTTTTTAATGGAAGGGGCCCCCAAAATTGCTTTGCCCCAGGCCCCCTGAATCCTCTGGGAGGCCCTGACCCCATTCCCCACCATCTCTTTCTCAACTAAGCACCTCTCTAGAAATCCTGCTAAAACCTGGATCATCTACTAGTCATTCCTGATTTTTTCCTTTGCGCTGCTTCTTTCTGTTCTAATTTTCCCACTTAATGGGCTATTATGCCACATGTCTTAGCTTCCCCCTTTCTGAACCAGCACCTAGTACATACCCCTCATTGTGCTGGCCTCGCTGGTGGCCCACAAGATAAAAATCTGACCTCGTGCTAATTGGTCCCTGTACTAAATTTACCATGGCAAATGCAGACATGTTTACAGCCCTGCTAAAAATTAGTCACTCTGGAGTGACCCATGTAATTTGGCCAGCATTGCCCCTGCTGCTTTCATGCCAGAATGTGGTTTTGTTTCCTAAATTCCTTCTCGTTAAAATTCATTAAACCCTATAATCCCTACCCAAAAATTCAGATATGTTGCCAGCTATAAAAGATTCCCCCGGGCTAAAAGGATTTGTTTTTCGTGACACATTGCATCAAACAATAGTTTATATGCTCTAGTAATGGGTTCAATTCATACACTGGGGATAAATAAGAACATGATGTCCTGTCTCCAATGTGACAGACTCAAACAAGACTTTAAGCAGCCCAAAGACATGTGATATGTCATGACATTGCATATAGTGTTGTCATGTACTATGTTGCAATATATTTTATATTAAAAGGTTTACACTGCCTGTGTATGTCACTACACCTTGATTCCTCCTCTGGTAAATCCCTCAGCCATGTCTCTATTAATTCTTACCTTGGTGTCTTTCCTCCCCCCCCCCCCTCCCCCCATCTCCAAGATCCCTGGCTTCCCTAAATCCTGGATTCCAGTAGGTTTAGAATGTTTCTTGCACAAACAAAAGCGTGATCACACCCCAGGTTGTCAAACAACTTCACTTGCTTCCCATCCATTACCAAATTTAGTTCAACATGCTGCCCTTGTTTCAGAAAGCCTCAGCCTTACCTCATCGTCTCACATATATCTGGGGTCACTCACAATCTGAAGTCACTTAAGCCGGCATAAACAACTGACTCAGGGCTTATCTATACTGGCAAGTTTCTGAGCGGTAAAGCAGCTTTTTGTGCTCAAACTGCAGACATGTACACACTGCCAAGCCACTTTGTGCACAGAAACTCCTCAGTTGCAGCGCTGCAAAGAAACCACCTCGAGGAGAGTCGTAAGGTTATTTGCGCAGAGGCTCCAGGCGTTATTGCCAGTGTAGACACTGGATTGTTTTCTGCGCTGTAATTGGCCTTCAGAGCTGTCCCATAATGCCCCAGGTGACTGCTCTGCTCATTGTTTTGAACTCGACTGCCCTGGAGACATGCATCCCTCCCGTTTCAAAGCATTCTTTCTGACAGCCATTGCATGCTGTGCTGATCTGCTCCGGGACACAAAGCAAACCATTAATGTGGAATGCTCATGCTGTTGAACACAGAGGCAGGTAGGTGTGTGGTGTGCAGGGGTGGCTCTAGGCACCAGCAAAGCAAGCACGTGCTTGGGGCAGCCCATTTGCAGGGGCGGCATGAATCCAGCAGAAGCTGAGGCTTGGTCTACACTAAACCCCCAAATCGAACTAAGGTACGCAACTTCAGCTACGTGAATAACGTAGCTGAAGTCGACGTACCTTACTTTGAACTTACCACCGTCCAGACCCGGCAGGCAAGCTCCCCCGTCGACTCCGCGTAGTCCTCGCGGCGAGCAGGATTACCGGAGTCGACGGGGAGCACTTCTGAGTTCGATTTATCGCATCCAGACTAGACGCGATAAATCGAACCCAGAAGTTCGATTGCCTGCCGCCGAACCAGCGCGGTAAGTATAGACAAGCCCTAAGAACCAACAGGGGACCCTGGGAGCTGTAGTTCCTTGGTTCTCTCCCTGCCTATAGAGCCAGCCCTGGAGAGGGAAAGAACTACATTTCCCAGCATTCCCTTGGCCACTACCAACAGAAAAGAGGGGGAGGGAGGGAGGGATAGCTGAGACCTCATGCTGCAGTGAATGGCGAGCTGCACTGTGAGTAGGGATACCATATTTTAACATTCAAAAAATAGGACACTCCACAGGGAGGGTAGCTCCACCCTACCCCCATCCACTCCCTCCGACTGCGCCCCACAGAAACCCCAACCCATCCAACCCTTCCTGCTCCCTGTCCCCTGATCACCCCCTCCTGGGACCCCTGCCCCTAACTGCCCCGCAGGATCCCACCCCGTCTAAGCCTCCCTTCTCCTTGTCCCCAACTGCCCCCTCCTGAGACCCCACCCCCTACCTGTCCCCTGACAAACTCCCGGGACTCCCATGCCTATCCAACTGCTGCCTGTCCTCTGACTGCCCCCGCAACCCCTGACCCATCTAACTCCCCCTTCTCCCTGCCCCTGACTGCCCCCCCCCCAACCTCCACCCCACCCAACCCTCCTGCCCTTACCGTGCCACTCAGACCAGCGTGTCTGGCTCCACGCAGCGCCAAACACACTGCTGCATACATGCTGCCGTGCTCCCCTGCAGAGCCACAGCCCTCTCTCCTCCCCCCTTTCCCCCCCAGCAGCACCTGCCTTCCAGATTTGAACACCTCAAAATTCAGGAGTGCTCAAGCTCAGTTTGAGCGGCTGTTACTTCATTTCTCCCAAATCAAATATACTGATCCACTGTAACTTGCTGTAGAAAAAGTAGGATAAAATTGAGCAAGAAATTCTTCCCAGTGGTTATTAGGACTGGAATTGCTATTTTCAACAGCCATTGCCTTTGTTTGTTTGTTTGTTTGTTTGTTTAAAAGGAAGACTGATATTGCATTGGCAAATTCCCCATAGAAAGAAAGAGAGGAACAAAAGAATAATAAAGGCACCTCAACTTTTCTTCATTTATGTAGGACAGTCTTATAATATGCATCCAGATATCCTCCAATCACACAAGCTGAAAATTGTTCCACTTTACTGCAGTTCTGTAACCATATGGGAACCAATCCTGTCTGTGTTCTGTGCACATCTAAAATTCCTGCTGAATGACCTGCCGTGGGAGCGAGTTACCAGTGACCCAGGGCTGCGGCGGAAGGAGGGTGCAGTTGGGGGGGGGGAGAGAGCCCAGGGCTGGGGCGGCAGGAGGTGTGTGTGGGGGGCAATGGTGGGGGGGAATGAGGGAGCCCAGGGCTGGGGCGGCAGGGGGGTCCGGCGAGAAGCCCAGGGCTGGGACGGGGGGCAGCCAAAATTTTTTTTGCTTGGGGCGGCAAAAAACCTAGAGCCGACCCTGGTGTGTGTGTGTGAGAGAGAGAGAGATTGCTGTGCAGAGAGCCCAGGGAGGGAGGCGGGGGCTGATATCGGGGGTTCCCCCTCCCCCTGACTCAGGACTGGCTGTTTCCTGTCGCTGTCTGAACTTATAAAACAGCATGCTGACACACTCTCTGTCCCCCCAAAACACACTGTCTCCCTCTCCCCCCTCCATACATACACACACTACCTGTCACACTGTCCACCCCTCCCCCCCATTCAGTTGAAAAGCAGCTAGCAATGTAGTAGGATGCCCATGGAACAATGGGATTGGGAAACCTGCATCATGTGACGCTGTGCCTGCCCCATGAGGCATTGCAAACCCTTCCCAAAGCATCCTGCAGTCCGTTGCACAGTGGGATAGCTACCACAATGCACTGCTGTCTGCCATTGCAAGAGCTGCTAATATGAATGCGCTCCAGCATCACAAGAAGCACAGTGTGGACACCCAACAGTGGTTTAATTCCAGCATTTTAATAAAAGTGGTATAACTTGTGGCAAAGAAACTTGCCAGTGTAGACATACCTTCAGTTGCTCTGGATTTACAGCAGTGATATTGAGATCAGAAAGTGGCCTATTCCTCTGCTCACATAGGACTGCCCCATCTCTATTACCTCACATTGTCTCACCACTCTTGATCAGAAATGCTTCTTCTCTGGAACTTTTGCCAGCTAGCACGGCCTTCCTATTTCTGCTTCATCAACTGATGATTTCCTTAATTCAAATTTCAGATGAAAATGTCTCTCTCCTTTTCTTAAAAAGAAGAACAGGAGTACTTGTGGCACCTTAGAGACTAATAAATTTGTTAGTCTCTAAGGTGCCACAAGTACTCCTGTTCTTCTTTTTGCGGATACAGACTAACACGGCTGTTACTCTGAAACCTGTCCTTTTCTTAAGGCTCTTAATGTGTCTCTTCTTCTGTTCTGGTTTATTATTTGATTCTTTAAATTGTTTGGGGTTTCTATGTATGGAGGACACAGAACAAAATAAAGTTCAATTGCAAGATGTGTAATATCACACACTCAAAAATGTGCTCATAAGGTGTTGAGATACACCCCGCTGGCCGACACCCTGAGAGCCCAGGGCTACAATGTCCAGATTCACACCCTGATTATGGGAGCCCTTGGCGCATGGGACGCTCACAACGAGCCAGTGCTGAGAGCGAGTGGAGTCGGTCGGTGCTACGCCCGGCACATGAGACAGCTCATGGTGTCTGACACCATCAGGTGGTCTAGAGACATCTACACGGAGCACATCATGGGACACCATCAGTATCAGGTCAAGTAATTGAGACCACCGGTCAGGGAAATAACCCACTTCCTTCCTTCCCTGATGAAGCAAGCGACACACCCCACCCATGTACTTATTCACTATACCAATACTGACTTGGACTCTAAATAAATACTTTGGATGGTGTACCTGAGATCACTTATCCACTGATGTCTTAAAAACTCCTGCACCCCAATCTGGGTCTATGCTGGTTATTTACTATGTATATATCTTATGAACCTTGTAACTGACACTTGTAATCCCTCATAACCCAAGCCTGACCCCAGATGTACAGTACCTTATGTCTTAATTTATGTAAATTTGATTTTAAACATTAACTTTCATAATTTTTTTAAATCTACTCCATTAAGCTTTGAAACTGATTTTCTGGAACTTTGCCATGGGAAAAACCTTTCTTGCCATATTCCTGACTGAAACCAAGAATAATTGTGAACAATTTAGCAATTATGCAGTGCTCTTTGTATTCACTTTGCTACATAGATATAAATAAATGACTCCTTGCAACTCCTCTAAGCTGTGGTTGAACATTATTGTCCTCATCTTGCAGATGGAGAAAATCTGCCTATCTTGGTTTTTACACTACATTCACCACATCTGAGCGCCATGGTAAAATGAGGCAGAGAAGTTCAGGCCAATTTTTTTTTTTAAGTGTCCTCTGATTTTTGATGCCCAGTCGGAGATATCACCAGGATCTCGAGCCAAGCACTCAAAATGAAAGGCCACTTTTGCAATTATTGAACTAAAGAATTTAGACAAGATGACATAGTGAGACACTGGTAGAAAATGTAGGTGTCCCTGTGTAGCGGGGCGGGACTCACCGGTGCGGCACCTCCTGCTGGTCATGTCAGGGAATTAGCTCTTTTCCAGCCTGGACACCCTCTGCAGGCCAGTGTCCCGCTGCCGCTGGCCCTCGTGTCCCTCCCAGGACCCGGCCCTTGTCTTTGGGGTGCTGCCCTCTGGCAGTACCCCACAGTCTCAGGGTCTCCCCACCCAGGGGAACCCCCAACCCTCTATCCCCACCTTGCCTCAGTCATGGGCTAATGCCAGTCACCATCTAGCCCCCACTCACTGGGGCAGACTGCAGTGTAAAAGCCACTCATCATAGGCAAGGGGGTTTAGGACCTGCTGCCTCTGCACCCCAGTACCTAATTGGCCTTACACCAGTTTCCTTGGCCTTCCCCCAGCCCTGCTTCACTCCAGGTACCTTGTCTCCACTCCCTGCAGCTAGGTCCCTCTTTCTCAAAGCTAGAGAGAGTCTGCCAGCTCCTAGCTCACTAGCCTTTTTATACAGGCCACAGCTGTGGCGTGACTGGGGCGTGGCCACAGCTGTGGCGTGACTGGGGCGTGGCCACAGCTGTGGCGTGACTGGGGCGTGGCCACAGCTGTGGCGTGACTGGGGCGTGGCCACAGCTGTGGCTGTTTCCCCAATCAGCCAAGGCTTGCTGCTTTCCTAGC
This sequence comes from Chrysemys picta bellii, assembly GCF_011386835.1. Lineage (NCBI taxonomy): Eukaryota > Metazoa > Chordata > Testudines > Emydidae > Chrysemys > Chrysemys picta. Next base: position 119,285,450 of record NC_088794.1, on the reverse strand, counting down.
AGCAGCCCTCTCGCAGTCTCAGCCCTCTCCCAGGGTTGATTTCAAGCCCTTCAGGGCAGGAGCGGGTGACCACCCCGCTACACCCCGGTACCCAGATTCATGCTTAATCTACTAGAACATGTTGCCTTCCTGACACTGTTGTGGTATTTCCTGCCCAAAGGCCATTGAATGAATTTGGCTAAATTTTGAATACACATATAAAATGTTCAATGCTTATCCAAAGAGATAGAGTAGACCCAAGAGGTTTGAACTATTACCACCCTTAATCTGGATTAATCATGTCAATTAAATGTAGTGCAAACACAGAGAGAAGTAACAAACCTCACCTATTTATTTTTATCCTACTGGGATCTTTGAGCCCAGCAGAGGCTCAGTCTTTGTAAACTGGTGAGATATTGAAAATGCCTTTGTCTGGGGCTTATGATGGTTTACTGGTCTCATCCACTAGGTTTTTATTTGCCTTTTCAGAATCCTGAATGAAAATTTTGACAATGGTATTTCTCCTCTCATTTTAGTTGCCACTGGCCCATTCACAAAACCAGTACATGATCTAGCAGAGTCTAAACTCCATGTTTAGAATGAAATGAGCAGGTACCTCAGGACATCTGCATTTTAAATTGGGTTTCTCACTTAACGGTGGGAACCTTTAAATTCTTCTTTCAATATGGAGGTACCATGGTAGGCCAGCAGGCAGGGAGGGCCTTAGGGGGAGTCTGAGAGAGTAGAATGCAAAAAGCGTGGGGTCCTCTTAGCACATGCCTAGGCCTGGTGTTTCTATGTGGCTTCATTGGCAGAGAAACTTAGGCAAGGGAAAGCAAAGCATGCTGCAGGTCTGTGTATTGGGCGAGCAGCACAGAAGAAAGAGCCCATCCCTGATGCAGAGTAGGATTGCAATGCATTGGCAGAGTCCTTTAAGGGGACCAGGACCAACCAGCAGAGTAATTCAGACCAGGATTTTTGCACCTTGTCAAGGTGGAATAGTAGGTGAGCAGGAAAAGGGGTATAGGTCAAAACTGAGGTCTTTGGCAGAGCTGGAGGAGTTGGGATAGGACTGTCATAGTAGGGGGTTGCACAGGCCAGAGGTACATTGGCAGAACTGTAGACGAGGGGCTGGAATGCAATAACCAATGGGTCACACAAAGCTGTGCCAGAAAGCCTGCCACACCTACCCTATTAAACTGGCACAATTAGCTTCTTATTTCCAAGAGCATAACATTCACTTACTGTGAGAAAATGAAATAAAACTCCATCATCCACTGAGATGATCTCGCTCTCTTATTAAGGGCCCAATTGTAGAATTCTTACTCACGTTAACGAGCACTCAGCCATGAGAGTAGTGTCACTGAATTCAATAGGATTAATTGAGTAAGTGTTGCACATTCAGGCCCATTAGGTTTCACTGGTCCAAATAAAAGCATCTGGTGGAATCCAGTACCGTTCTTGTAGTAGTAAATGGTCCATTTCACCCATGGTCTAATTGTTTTAAGACTACCCTGCAGCCATTCAAAATTGGAAACTATTTTCTCTTTCCTTTAGTTGTACTTGAGCCTGTCCCGCTCTACTATTAGTTCCTTGGCTTTATAGAGGCCTTACTTGTTCCCACACAGGTGAGCTTCCCCTAAGTAGGGCTTTCCTCTCAGCCTTAATTCTCCCAGCCTGCAGCCTAATTGATTAATTGGCCCATCTGGCCTCTATTAAACCCTTCAGGGTGAGCGTGGGGTGGACACACCATTACACTCCCCTCTGTAAAAAGCATTTCCTTTTTAAATTGTCATGACCTATATATGCATATCAGTTTGTCTCTGTGCCTAGCACTCAGTAGAAGTAATAGATTCACTATGAAATTCCTGCCATTGCTATTTCACTCTGATCAGACTGAATATAGAAGCTTTTGGGGGGGGGGGGACTTTTTCTGGTCCATGTCAATGACTGTTGATGTTAGTTCTGATGATATCTCAGGACTATTTATTTATAAGAACTTACACATTTGAAACTTAAATGAAGTGTCCTTTCTTCTAAACTATGAATCTTCAATGTCCAGCCAACTCTCCCATGCAACAGCAAATCCATCGAAGCAGAGACACTTAAGAAGATGAAAGGGTTGGGGAAATACTAATCCTTCTGGATGCTTGATCTACAAGAGAGACCTTGCTCCCGTACACAAAGTAGTGGGGGGCATGATTTTGTATGGAGCCTAATAGGGAGGGATATTCCTCCCACACAAGAAGGCTGCTAAAGCCAGAGATCACCAGCAGGCAGACCTTGTATTTTGCTAGCTAGAGGGGTTTTAATCTCCCCACTTCCTTGTGCTCTAAAATATAAAAGACAATGAGTGGGTACAGATGAGGGCTGGAGAAAGGGCCTCCTGCATGTATTCCTGTATGGACTTTGAAGCCGTATTATCTCTGGGATGAGTTTTTAGCAAAGATGGAGTATTTTGGGGTCTGTCTAATTCATATTCAGACAACTTCTATTGCTGCAAAAATGGTACATTCCTGGTATTGTTTATGTTGCAGATCTTATCTAAGCTTATAAAAACCCATTCTATAATTTTTGCTTTGATTGAGTTTTAGCAGTTTACATTACAATTGAGAAGTTTACATATATCTAACTGGACAATATAGAAATTGCAGGATTCATTTTGTATCATACTATGAACCAAGTCAGCTTTAACTTTTGAAATCTGGTCCAGTTTTGTTCAGTGCACCCCTCATGTATGAGCCCTGGAAGATATTTGAACCTTTTACCGTTAGGTCACTATTGGAAATCTGACATGATTTGGAGATGAAAGTTGTTTTCATCTGACAGCCTGTTTAGTTGGCCCACATGAAAAGAATTCCAGTTCCTAGTTGTCCTAGTAATTCACATTTCCACCTCACTAAAACTATCATCAGTAGAGAGGCCAAGGATTGAATTGACAGCTCAACTACCACTTCAGGCAACAATGATAGAGACCATGTGGAGAAATATTGTTCTGCCTCTTGTAGCCTTATCTATAGTTATGGGTTAGTTTATCCAATTTCCCACCCCAAGATGAGAGATTTTACACCTACTTTAATCTGTGAGAATTCAGCCCACAAGATCAACCACAGTAGAGAAGTTATCAATAGAAGAAGGTTCCGTGGTGCACCACATAGACTACATAATGTTTTTTAGTTTTATTAGCCAAATATACAATACATACACTGCAATCTGGTCAAGGGGAAAGAAACCAATACAGAATACATATATTTGTAGTACTCCCACCACGCCTTGCAGAAAAACCCAAAGGGTTAGTCATTATCCTCCTCATCATCATCACAGTGTTAGTCATCCTCCTCCTCCTTATCGTTGTAATAGGAAGAGAGCCTGAGACATAAGCCCTTGTATTAGAGGCCTGGTATGAGGCAAGACCTGCTCACAGAATTTGGCAAGAACAGTACTGATATTGCGGACATACACATTCCTAAGAAGTGCTAGTCACAGAGTACTTACGCAAACACATCCCGATATCAAGTGGTACCAGAACACCCCGATATCAAAGATGGTACAAAAACATTCCCGGGGGATAACAGGAAAACACTGAACCCTCCTAAAAGATAAGGTCAGGGTGACAGTACGTAACAGAGATGTTTTGATTGAACCAACATGTACAAAGTGATAACTAGCCTCATCAGGGGGTAGTGACTAACTATGTCAGAGGCAGTACTAACTTGTTTGTATTAGGCAAGAAAGAGGTATCTGAGAGGGAGTATCTTTGTCCAGCTGAGGGGGGAATGGAAAATCCCACCATTCACTGAGCTGTATCCATTGTCAAGGGCATACATGTCTTAGTATCCTTGCAGAGTCTACCAGGTGCTATTACTGTGCTTTGTCAACAATAAACTGGCCTGGTGCCTTCATACCTTAATGGATCTTGTGGTCATTGGGCGGTTTGCTCGAGATCTGCTGTGCCAGCTGTCTTCACAGAGCTGGGGCAGCACACATGGAGAACACACACATGCAGCCGAATATCTAACCACACTGGTGACCCACGACCACTGATCTGGTAAGTAAGTGAGCTGTCCTCTGTAGGAATCGCAATCTAACATGAATAAAACTGCGAGCTAGGGAATCCCCTTATCCCCTCCCTTCAAATCCCCATAGAGTTTGATGAAATTTGAACCCACTGGATTGCCAGCAAGGAGAAACTTTAGCAGGAAATACTGTGAAAAAATCCATTCTTGTGGTGTTTCTATGCAGACACGTATTGGAGGTGCCAGAATGCTCATGTGAGAGCCTGTCATTGTGAAAACTCTCAATATAATTTTACAGACCCAAGGTGTCAGGGTAGTTTGAACATGATTTTTGGCCCATGCTAAGAAGTTTGCATCTACATCAGTACCTCTCCCAGACCTGAGGAGATTTGGATCTAGGTATTACAGCACGGGCCCATCACTGCTCTGAGGTGCCTTTAGAGGTTTGCTCATCACTAATTCTAATGAGCAGCAGTGGTGTTAATTAATGTCTGGAAATCACTCCAGGCTTCAATTAATGTTTAGGAGCTGGATAGTGCCTTTAGATTGTAACCAAAGGTGACATCAGCAAATGATTTATGAGAAGACAACAATATTATAACATTGAGTTTGTTTTCAAAACAGCAACTACAAAAGGAATGAAAGGTTAAATTCCCTTACTTTCCTCATTAACTATTGAAGACAAAAACTGTTTCCTTCCAGATCTTTACCTATTAAGCAACTTTGCACACTGAGGGCCAGACTCTGGTCTCAGTTATCCCAGTCTGAATCCGGACACAAGTGTAGTAAATAGACAAAAGTGAAGTTACTATGGATTCTTACTATGGTAACTGACATCAGAAATTACATATAGTGTTGACTTGAAGAAGAGCTCTGTGTAAGATTGAAAGGTTGTCTCTCTCACCAGCAGAAGTTAGTCCAATAAAAAATATTACCTCACCCACCTTGTCGCTCTATCATGAGAATTTTCTACCAGAGCAGTCAAGAACAGATGAGTCCTGTCTGTCTCTCTTGAGCTAACACCAGAAAGTGACATGCTGACGAAAGACAGTGTGTAATTTGAGCAGACTCTAATTATCAAGAACATGAAAGAATGCTAAATTTGTCCTGAGAACAAAAGCGAATGACTGTTCTTTTTAAATCAGTTGCAACATTTGATCTTAATAATCTCTAGAGCTCATAATCAAGCTGGAAAATAGCATCATGTAAAGAGATTCATAAACATTTCTGTGTTTATGTCACCCTTGGGATAATTAGACAATATTTATTACTGAAAGCTGTTTTCCCCCATTCTGTGTTTTTATGGTTGAAATACAGTAAATATATTTGCACAAGGTCTTTTTTCATCAAGTCACTTTTTCTGTCTCTCAGCATGGAAAGAATAGTTCTCTTATTCTTGATGAGGTCTTTGCCTTAAAAATAGTATTTTTCTTTCCACTCTGCCTCCCCCCCACACACTTCTGCAACGGTTTTGGTTGGTCAGAGTAAGAGGAACCCTCTGCATTGATATGTGAATAGCAGAAAAAACAATTACCAAATAATGGTCACATGCAAGTATCCTGAGATTCCTCCCCAGGTGGGCCATGAGTAGCAAAGATGGTAAAAACTATATTTGAGGCAAACTGATATGTCAGGAAGGTGAAAGCAGAGTGAATGCAGTGCTTGCCAGTGCAAACTAAGTCTTTATTTCCAGTCCCTTATTTTTCTTCCCACTGTATCGCCCAGTTCAGTAGACCTAGCCTTTACTCTGTATATTCATAAAATGGAGGGGAAGATGTCAGAGGCTTCAGCCAGGCAGAGTGCAGGATACACATGCTACAATCTCAGTCCTGACGTGAAACCTTCCATGTTGTTCTAGTTCTTGGCCTCTCCTGAGAAAAGGCAAAGAGTCTTGTCAGACGTATATATGGGTGGGGTTCATTCACAAAGGATTAGATGGAGATCCACTAAGTTCGTTATCACTTGTGATCCAGGTAAAATTTGGATAGTTTTCCAGTCTAGTTCTGCAGTGAAATACACAGCTGTAATTCTGGAGTGACTCATCTGAAGTCAATGAATTTCCTCGAATTTACAGCAGCATAACTGAGGGTAGAATATAAGCCAGTAGGGTGAACATCACTCCATGAAGAGACCCAGCACAAAGCTGATGCACCTCTTAAATGTCACATAAGCCCTATGGTGAGGCTTTCAGTGGGATTTAAATGACACATAGGCCTAATACTGGTTCTCTGAGTAGGGGGGAATTTCACAAGTAATGCACAAAATTATTGAGATTAAAGTAAAAGCCCGTTGATCCTGCCCAGAACTTTCACAACAAACTCAATTGTCTTGAAGACTGGAAGCCTTTGCTTATTTGTTGTTACACATTATTTTTCATTCAGTGCTTCCTCTGAACTTCTGGGTTACAGTAGGGACCAGAGACGAAATGTCTGAAATAACACGAGGCTGTTTCTGTGGCAGTTCCAGCATAACTGTTGGCCCAGTTTCAGTGACCCAAGAGGTTCAGCAAAGTATCCCAAATGTAGGGTGTCTATCCAAACAGAACCTGAACTATGAAGCCTAGTCATGTTACATAAATAATAATAATCAATAAAACAGTGTACAGTACATGATACCGTGCAGCAAAACACAAAGAAGCTGCTTGCTGGAAATTTCAGTACCCACTGTAACTCTGTGGAAAAAAATGCTTAAAGATTCCATCACATCTTTTCACACATCCTCCTCTACTTTCTCCCTCTCAGTAGGTAGCATAATTCAATCCAGTTGCCTTTGACAGCAACCTTTAAGGTGGTGATTCTATGGAGGAATTAACTTTGAGAAAATAATTCCATTCTCTGGATATCTTGGCTTCCTGCATTTGTCATCATTTAGAAAAGCAGTTGAAATGTTACCTGGAGGATGGGGACCATAAGGGGCTGAATGAATGCTAAATTTGTTCTGATGTGTCTGTGCATGTGGTTGTGGTATGGAGGACTGTAGATCTTTTTTAGTTTCAGTAGCTATATTCAACATTTATCCATTAATATAGAAAAAACTCAATTAGTGACTCTACAGGGATCAGAGTATAGCCCTACTATCTACAATTTAATAGCTACCATATATCATAGAGACCCAATTCCCAGGTAGAGTAGATGTAAATGGCAGCAGCCCATAGATAAAAAAATCTTTAAATCTTTGTGACTTAATACTATTCCCATTACCCACTCATCTTGTAATTTTCCTATAATTCACGCCCTGCCTTCTGTAAATTAATGCTGCTGCTAGTATTGTGGTTAGACTATTTAATTTCCTGATACATCATTAAAATGAAAGGAATTATTTTCCAGCCTGAACTTGTTTGCATTATCAGAGAGTGATTAACCCACAAATACGATGACTTAAGGCTTGGGTCAGTCTGCCCTCTATGTGTTGGAAGATCTTCATCATTCTTATTTATTTCTATAGATTTCCATATATCCACTTCATAAGAGGCTGCTAGCAGCTCATTGAAGAAATATGGTTTAATAGTGGTCTAGTTAGACCCCTGAACCCAGAGGTTAAACCCAGAGACAGGGTGTGATCCTGCGTTCATAGGAAACACAGGAAAGGCTATACTGGTTCAGACCTGTTGTCCAGCTAGTTCAATGGTGAGGGCCAAATGCTTCAAAAAAAGGTTCAGAAATTCTGCCATTGAATTCACTGGGAGTTTTGAGTGTGCAAAGATTTCACAACAGAACCCAAACTGAGCACCATTCAATGTATTATGGACAAGAGTTGCAGACAAAAGCTTTAAAACTGTGGACTTTACTGATCTGTTGGACACTAAAGATCCGACATGGCACTTGGTATAATAGAGTTTGCCCAGTTATTCTTGAGTAAAACATCTTGGTCCTGCCAAGTCTTATACAGTTCATGTGCTGTGTACAGTTGTTCAACTAGCTGCTGCCTTCCTACCACAGAGGTGGGCTGCATTAAAGCCAAAGCCTGAAATATTAGGAAAATAAACTGAGTGAGGATGTCTCCCAGCTGGAGTCTTGAGTAAGAATTCCATGATTTGGTCTGGATCTGTAGTGCACTTCGAAATGTGAGGTGTTATAAGTTAACATTTGTACGGTTCCTTGACCCCATAAAGTGTTATGCAAGTGTTAAGAATGACTACTTTTATTTAGATTGTAGTTACATAGCTGCATAGAGCACCAGAAATGGCTCTAAAGTGACAGCCACAGAAGTAGTATTTCTATCACAGGATTTCTGCTGCAGTCAATTAACTGGTGACAGCAAGAGAGGGGCCTGCATACCCCCACACTGTATGAAGGAAAGGAGGGGACAGGATAGGATAAGAGAAGGAAAAGGTTGACAAAGGGTACGTCTTTACTACCCGCCGTATTGGCAGGTAGCAATTGATTTATCCGGGATCGATATATCGCGTCTCGTTAAGACACGATATATCGATCCCCGAATGCTCTCACCATCGACTCCGGAACTCCACCAGAGCGAGTGGCGGTAGCGCAGTCGACGGGGGAGCCGCGGCCGTCGATCCCGCGCCGTGTGGACCCCAGGTAATTCGATCCAAGATACTTCGACTTCAGCTACGCTATTTGCGTAGCTGAAGTTGAAGTTGCGTATCTTAGATCGATCCCCTCCTCTGCAGTGTAGACCAGCCCTTAGAAGGAAGAGGTTGGTAATACAATCACTTACTTGGAGGTCCCTGATATCTAGGGGAGGAAATATTCTCTTCAGTTTCTTTAACAAAGGCCAGGTCTGAGGTTAGTATTTATACTGAACCTGCCAAGGTCCTCAGAGGAAATAACCAGCACTTTACAGCACAGTGGGATGGAATTAAAAGGAAAATCAAACAAAAAACATCCAGATAACTCTAGCTGTAACTGTGGAAACCTGACAAACTGAGTTTAAAAATATCCAAGTTCACACACGCTCGTTTTTTTCTCACTGAGGGCTTGTCTACATGGTGGGGGAATGCACACTACAAAGGTGTGATTTCTAAAGTACACTAATGTGTTGTACATTAATTGGTCCCTGTAGACTCTGCTGGTGTGAACTAAAAGCTCCCAAATGTTTCAAACAGCACTACTAAATGTTAGCATGCACCAGCATGGTCTAGACAGACCAATTAATGTACAACATGTTAATCCACTTTAGAAATCAGACCCCTGTAGTGTGCATTACCCACAGTGTAGACAAGCCCTGAATAATGCAAGCCTCTGCCTTTGTAAAATACACCAGATAGCAGGAAGGATTTGAGACATAGCAAGCACAGGCCCTGTGGGTCATCCATTCGCTGTTTCCTACAGGAAAGAGTTTTATGAAAGTGTAACCCACACCCACTCAGTATGGCATTCTAGCCCTATCTAGCGGTGTCTGGACAATGTATTGAGCCTGCTGCAGCTTTGGGTATGTCTGTACTTACCTCCGGGTCCAGTGGTAAGCAATCGATCTTCTGGGATCGATCCCGGAAGTGCTCGCCGTCGACGCCGGTACTCCTGCTCGGTGAGAGGAGTACGCGGAGTCGACGGGGGAGCCTGCCTGCCCCGTTTGGACCCGCGGTAAGTTCGAACTAAGGTTCTTCGACTTCAGCTACGTTATTCACGTAGCTGAAGTTGCGTATCTTAGTTCAAAGTGGGGGGTTAGTGTGGACCAGGCCTTTGCCTAATAGGATTTCATCTTTTACCTCAGGCAGCAGAGGCTCACACTTTAAGAACTATAGGGCTTGGGTTCACAATCCTCACTGCTGATGACCCACCTAGCGTGGTCCATAAGGCATGAGCAAACCTCTTCAGGAAAAGTTAAAGAAAGGCTCCAGCCTCAACATTTAAATCTGGCTTCGGACCACCTAAAGTTCAGGATGTCTACATCTTAGCTTTAGGTGTGAAATTTGGATCCAGTTTCAGATTCCAATTTCTCCACCTCAGAGTTTGGTGGGTACTTGGATTTTAGGATTTGATTTGGGTCCAATTAAATGGGCCACATTAACTTTTTGTTTTCTTTTTGCAGCTGCTTCTGTACTTGAAGGCTCCACCTGGGACCAGGACAACAAATGCTGATAAACCATGAGAAAAGTTGTATTTCCTGTGCTTACAGGCCATTTTCCAACCAGACCCAAAGTGGAAAATATTAGAAATCTCATGAACAAGCTTATCCTGAGATAGCCTTTCCAATTTTTTTTTTTTTTTTTTTTTTGTCAGCAGGTTCCAATAAACTCTGGACAAGCATTCCAACTTTGAAGTGCTCATCTGAGCCCAACTTTCTGAAGTTCACCTAGCAACAGTGTTTAAAGTAATGGGGTATTTTTTCAATTGATTTTAATTGTAGTGTGTTTTCAGTTGGTTAGCAAGCCCCGGAGCACCTCAGCAAAGGGGTCGGGAAAGCTCTGTAAATAATTATTAGTAGTAACATACCTTTTTTTTACCACGGAGTTCTTTGATCTTCATATAATCTCCCCAAACACATCAAACACAGCTCATTTTCAGGCAACCAGTATCTTTAGGGTAGAAAAAAGAAAAGAGTAAAAACAATCAAAACTCAGAAACTGTCTGATCATGCAAGGCACTGAGCATCGCCAGAGAGGTATTGAGCACCCTCAAACCCCACTGACTTTGTCTCACAGGCAGCAGAGTGTACACCAGCTCCCAGCATCAGGCCCTAACGGTTATGTGTAATTACGAATACATATTTGAAAAGTTAGTAGTGCATATTTTTCCTCTTGGTATATTCCAGTTCTTTCTCTCTGCTATTTTCTCTAACCTCAAGAAACCACGAGGCGTGACATTTTTCTCTTGTTGCTTTTGGAGACAAAGAGCCATCTTTTCTACTCTGAGTTTGCTGATAGCTTTGGCACACATGTGTATATGCCTTTTTCTTTCCTCTGTGGAAGTAAAGTTTTACCACTTCTTGGGGAAGCTAATTCAAAGTTGTCTCTTGGACTTTGGTATAATCCATAGAATGCTTGAGGATGATCTTTTCTCCTGTTTGGGATTTTAGGCTCAATATTCTCCATCTCTGCTTGGAAAAGTCTGTTGAATCATTCAGAATAGTGATAGCAGCATGAGTTTAGTGCAGGGATCGGCAACCTTTGGCACGCGGCTCGCCAGCACATCCCTCGGCCCGTGCCGCTTACCGCAGCCCCCATTGGCCTGGGACCGTGAACCACAGCCAGTGGGAGCCGTGATCGGCCGAACCTGCAGACGCAGCAGGTAAAAAGACCAGCCAGGCCCACCAGGGTGCTTACCCTGGCGAGCCGCATGCCAAAGGTTGCCGATCCCTGGTTTAGTGTGTTCTAACACGTTATCCAGGCAGTTCCTTTCCCATTTGTAGTCACTTGATCACTGAAGGAATCTTGCTCATGTAACCTCCTCCAACCATCATCACCATTTCCTTATTTGCAAGTCTTGGCTCCAATCCTGCATCCCAATCCAAGACAAGGAATCCTATTTCCTTACATAAGTCATGTGGCATTTTACATCCCTACATAAGTCAGGTGGTATTTTTTTCTGTTCCTTATTGGATGAGTTATATATCTAACTTAGTTTTTATTCCAATTGTATATTCCACTGTAACACTCACAGCTGTGATGGTAACGCTTGATGTACAGTGTATATAATGGGTCAATTCTCTGTAATTTAAAGTCTTTAACCTGTGATTTGAGGACTTCAGTAACTCAGCCACAGGTTTCGGGTCTATTTCAGGAGTGGGTGAGGTTCTGTGCCCTGCAATGTACAGGAGGTCAAACTAAATGATCACGATGGCCCCTTCTGACCTTATAGTCTATGATCTGGTTAGTTACATAAGTAATACAATTAAGGAAGAGAAATAATGCCACATGATTTAGGCTACTAACCAGCACTAGACGAATTGCAAATTTTGCAATGCTGAGTTTATTTTGGGTGGATATTCCAGCATTTCAAGCTAAAACTTCACTTTTTTGTGAGTATTTGCACTAGTAAAAATCAAGTTCTCAAATATTCACAGAAAGTGAACATGAAATTGGTCACAAATAAGGTTACATTACATTCACTTTTGAATTTGTACAAAAAGTCACTATTTTTGCTGCTGTTTGCTCTGCCCTATGAAATAATCATTATTTTAAATAAAGAACAAGGAACAAACAGAAAACACAAGAAATCCAAGTTGCTACAAGTTCTTACCTCTTATTTTCTACTGTAAACCATGTTATCTAAGGGCTGAATCCACCTTCACCCCTTTTGTTCCCTATTCACACTCTTCATGCTTGTTGTTCTTTTCTCATGTCTTAGGTCTTTCTTTATATTGTAGGCCCCCCTCCCCTTTGAAACTGGGATTTTGTTGTTCTTAACAGACAGAAATATGTAATGCGTGCTAACAATGCTTTACAAATAATTAGTAATAATTATGTGTATTGCTGCTGCTGCCAAATGGCTGCCAGGGTCCACTCCAGAGGTGGCAGGTTTTTAGGGTACGTGAGTTATGCCAGCACATCCAAAGCATGAGATCAAAGACACAGAATAAGGGTACACGTACATGTAGGGTAAGTACAAGAGATTATAAACACAAGGCACTGAAGACCAAGACAGAAAAGCTGACCCCATTGAAGTCAATCACAGGATGTCACTCCAAAGCGGGGTGGGGCAAAGAGTGCATTCTAGCTTCTTGAAGCCATTTCTGTACATAATGCTGTTTGTGCAGAGTGACAACTAATCTTTTTTTATTATTAAGATTAATGACCTATGGTTACATTTGGAATGGCAGGTTGTATTATGGGTTGTGATGGGCAAAACTCAAAATGACAGGTACAGATTTGTATCCAAACATTCAGATACTGCTTATCTTGTCTTTCTTTGGGCTAGAAACTTATGAGTGTTTCTGTATATCTGTGTCTAATTTTAACTAGCTTTTCTGATGCCTCAGGGACTCATCTGTGGTTCTAAAATAATACAGAATCTAGTTTAGGATATGTCAGGATTCCTGAGGAAAATGTTTTATGGAAATCTTTTGGGAAGATTTTTTTTCCCCTAGGGGATTTCTTTGTAATTTTTGGTTTTATACAGGTCTGAGAGTCCACATAAAATGATATTTCTGTATTTTTATTCCCAGTCATAGTGAAATATTAGACAGCTGAAGAGGTGTTTGAAAAGTATAAAACACCCAATTTTTTTTTCCAAGCCTCTGAACAGGTTTCACTCAGGTTGGGTTAAAAATTAGGCGAAGATTGGGGTTGAGGCTGGTGGTTCCCATACCCAAATAAAGGTGGTGTTATTTCCTTGGCTCCAGCCAGGGCTATTCACATCTTCTTGCCACAGCTACCGAAGATTCTTCCATTCCTCCCCCCTTGCAAAGAAAATAATATAGGACCTGATCTAAGGCCCACTATGTCAATGGGCTTCTTCCCATTGATTTCAATAGGCCTTAGACCAGGCCCATAGGCAAATTAAAGGGCAAACTTATGCAACTTCTATCTCCTTTAATTTTACTTACTTTTGAACACAAAATATATATTCATTATTGCAGCTACTTAATCTAAAGGCACAGACATAATTTTCCTGTGAGAAAAGGCCCGCAGAGCACTAGACTGTTCATGTACCTTTTGTTCTCAGCTATAGCATTGTGTTGAATTCAGGACACAGCAAAACAAGCATTCATTACATTTTAAGGATAATTGCTACCAAATAATTCATGGGTGCCAAATGCTACACACAGAGCAGAGAATACAGCTACTTATAACCTAGTAAATTAAAACTAAACTGTCTGTATGTCTGGTATCCTGCATAAGATTAATTGGATCATATCAGCCTTCTAACATTATAAAGATCAAATGCAAGGAGAAAAGATATAAACTTTGGATATGTATCCATATACCCTCAACTCAGCAGTTGCTGATTATTTATTGTGCACATAAACAGATGCTCCTAATACTGTTGAGAGAGCCATAGGGGGAGAGTGAAAAATATCTGCCATGCATAGTACAGCAAAGGAAAAGGGGCTTGTCCTGTAAGGAGCTCAGTGGCAGCTCCAGTTGACTTCAGTGACTGCTCAGCACCTGACATGATGAGAACCAGGCAAACATGCATATGAGACCAAGAATCAACTTTCCTCATCCCTAACCTTTTCTATTAAATGTTGCTTATAGTAACACCTAGGAAGATTGAAATTGGTATCTATTTTTTTTTTCAATTTAAAAGAAAGAAAGAAAGAAAGAAACTTCCTTTCAACCCAAGTACACTTACTAATTTATTATTGTAAGAGTACGTATTCATTCTGGTCTATGCACGGTGGTGTTTAATTGCAGGGTGGCTTGCAACTACTTTGGCTGTATTCACTGGTGTATTACAATAAAGAATCTCATTAGCTGGTTATTGAAGATTTGCTCCTGCATATTTGTGTTGTGCACAATTGTTTGTTATTGTAGCATAGCTCATGTGCTCTGGAGCACCAGCAATACTTTTTTAAACAGATAAAATATAAAAAAGTATTTCTTTATTTAAAAAAAATAAGACTCACAGGGACTCTACTGTCAGGCATAAGAAAAAAAAAACACAATCAAATTCTGAACAAACCAACACTGAAAGTGCCCCTTAACATTTTGTTTATTATTTATGACTTACTTACTATAATCTGGGCAACTAAAACCAAAAGTGATAGAAGGAATAATAGACTGCCAGTTATGATACCTGACCTTGATAAACGTGCATCTTAAGGTAAGGGCCAGATCCTTGGCTAGTATAAATTGGAGTTGCTCCATTGACTTCAGTGGAACTATACCAGTTTTACAGGTCTGAGGATCTGGCCATTTATCTTTAGAAGCAGTTCAAAGCAAGTCTAATAAAGGATAACATCAGATGCTGACAGGAAAATCACAGAGACAAAGTAAAAAACCCTCCCACGCTGAATGAAAATAGATGGCTAAATTTTGCTCTCAGTTAAATTCTTGATGAAGTGTTACCCTAGATTAATTCTGATGCAACTGAGAGAAGAATTTGCTCCAAAACGTTTAGGGTTCCATGCAGTGGGAGCTGCTTCAGGCACTTATCTAGCAGATACAGGGTCAAATTCTGATCTGTTACAGAAGTATAAATCTGATGTATTTTCACTGATTGTTCTATTGCTGTATCTTCATTTCAGTGGAGTTATTTTGGATCTGTAAATGTTTAAAATGATATAACCAATCTAATTTAAAATAGGGAAGAATATCATGGGCCAGATTCGCCAATGTAAACTCACAGTACGTCCGTCCAATGTTAAGTGTTAAACTGGATTTACCCCATGGTAACTGAAATCAAAATGTGGACTCATCTTTGGTACCATAGATAAATTGAAGATGAGGAGAATAAGGAGGCTAATATTACTGACATTCTTCAAGAGATATGTGGAAGTTTAATAACTATCAATAATAATTAATAAATTAGGGCCAGATTGCACTATCCTAACTCACATTTGATTTCTATGGGACTGTGCATAGCAGAAAGTGTTACTCACTGTGACTACAGATGATAGAATATGGTCCTTAATAATTATGTTTGGAGCAGCAACTTGGGCCCCCAAGTACACATTAGTAGGATAGACTAGATGGACATTTAGTTTGGTGAGAGAGAGGGTTCTGTCTTTGAAAAGTAAAAAATGATCATTTCTAGACAAAATGGGCGGGGGGGGATCTCATTGTCAATTGGTCAAAACAAAAACATGAAATGTGTTTATTGGCAGATAGGAGCCTTCTATTGTGATAGTTATTTTGAGCATGAGAAATGGTGAATTTTTGCCTGGAGCTAATCCTACTTTGCCCAGATGGGACAGAATTCTGTTCTTTTGGCCATGAAAACATCTGTTTTTACAGGCAAACATGCTGATTTGGGATTACAGTTTTGGTGAACAATATAAATTGATAATTTTTCACAACTCTGGTCAGATCAGCATCATGTCTATCATGTCATATGAATCTACTCCAAGGACCACATCACACCTTACTCTATAACCACCCATTTATAAACAGGTTTGTAATTAGCTCATTGATAATATTTGTGATCTGTAAAATTCAATAATTATTCAGGATAATTTTTTATTTCAAACCAGCAAGTTTTATGAGACAACTCTTCTAACTTTGTTGAGATGTGCTGTGTTGCTTTACTGGAATGGCCCTCAAAACCAACATCTGAGAATAGACAAGAGGGTTGGGTTGAGTGCAAGTATCATACGATGTATTATTTATTAATGCTTTTTGGTTTGACTCATTTCGAACAACTTTTGACTTTCTTACCCCAAATTAGTTATTTCTTACCCAAAATAGTTATTCACATAATCAAAACACAAAACCTCAGCATCTCCCGATCTCCAGACAAACCCAGCAGCTGTTGACATTAAATTGGCATGCTCTTCCCTCTGAGTCAATACTGAGCAAATATTCCTGGAGATTCTGCTTTTAGGACAAGATGTTAAGCTGAGTTCCTGATTTATGGTGGTGTAGTGAGGCCGTATTGGTGAACCGGGAAGTGGGCGGGCTTAGCCGCCCACTACGAAAGGCCCCTCCCCCAGCCTAGCGGGAGGGACCACTGGACCCAGTACCAAATGATTACGTGGGACAACTAATAAAAAAACAGGGAGCAAGGTGACGGTCATAGGTTCAAAATCAGGGAACCAGATGGGGACACCGAGCAGAGAACCCCGGACAGCGCCCACTGCTCCTCGAAGGTGGCAAGGGAGCCAGCAGACGCTGCCCAGTGAAACTCCGCCCGAAGACGTGAAACCAAAGAGGTATGAAAGTAGGCCCCACAGTCGCAGAGCACCCCCTCGTCCAACATCTTCTCCCTGGTATTATAGATGGTGAGTTTGGCCAGGGCCAGGAAGAGGTTGACGAGGAGGTCCCGCGACTTAGTGGGGCCACGGACAGGGTGCGCATAAATAAACAAGTGCGGGGAAAAGTGTAGCCAGAACCTCAACAAGAGGTTCTGGAGAAGCCGGAAAAGGGGCTGCAACCTGGCGCACTCAAGGTAAGCGTGCGCCAGGGTCTCCCTAATGCCACAAAATGGGCAGGCCTCAGGAATAGGGGTGAACCGCGCCAAGTACACGCCCGTGCTCACGGCCCCATGAAGGAGCCGCCAACCAATGTCCCCGGCGGGCCTTGGAACTAAGGTGGAATAAAGGCTGGCCCACCGGGGCTCCTCACCCTCCACAGGTAGCAGATAGTCCCTCCACTTGGTGTCGGGGCGGGACACGAGGGTGAGGTGATGCAACGTGTGGAGCACGAGCGTGTACAGGTGGTCTCTGGACGCGGTCCGAAACCGGACCGGCTGCAAAGTATGCAGCCGGCTCGGATTATGGGAACGGGGGAGCCGGGGGGGCTCACGGAACAAGGGCCCGAGAAAAAGGTCCGGAGGGCCTGGGGTGAGGGGTGGGCGGGGAGCGCCCTCCCGCAGGGCCCGCCACAGGAAGCCGAGAGCAAGAGGTGACAATGCAGCGCCCACCTCCTGGAGTACACGCAGAGGGGTCGCGAGGGTGGAGAGCTCCATGCGCCGACCAAGCGCGCGGGGATCCACCCAGTCCCCTCTGGTGTAGTCCAGGAGGTCTCCGACCCTGGTGGTTTCCGCCAGGACCAACCTCCGGCTCACCGAGGGTGACTCCGCCACCTGCACATGGAGATCGGGATTGTGCAGCAGGGGCTCCGCGAGGAGATCCACACCCTCGGTGGCCACAGTGGACCTGGTCGCCGAAAAAAGCTTCCAGGTCCGGAGAAGGTCCTGGTAGAAGACCGGCAGCTCCGAGAGGTCTCGCGGAAGACCTCTCGGGTGAAGAAAAAAAAGCTGCCGGTCGTATCGGAGCCCTCGGAGGCGGCGGAGGAAGGCGTGCGCTAACGTGCTCCATGCCGGACTACCCGCACCGTAAAGGAGCCTCTGCAGGGCCTGGAGGCGGAAGACATGGACCTGGCTACGAAGGCAGACCAGGCCCTGTCCCCCCTCCTCCAGGGGAAGACTCAGAACCCCTGCAGAGACCCAGTGCAGTCCAGGCCAGAAGAACTCCAGGGCTATCCTCTGGAGCCTAGCCAGGAGTTCCGGGGCCGGGCTCAGGGTGTTGAGCCGGTGCCAGAGCATGGACAGGACGAGCTGGTTCAGCACCAGCGCCCTCCCCCGCAGGGAGAGACACCGGAGCAGTCCCGTCCATCTCCGCAACCGCTCACGCACCCTGGCCTCCAAATCCAGCCAGTTCTCCGACGGAGAAGGATGCGTGGCGGAAAGATAAACGCCTAGATAGAGCAGCGGACCCACGCTCCACCGAATGGCTTGTAGCGCGGGTGGGAGGGAGCCCGCCTGCCAACCGTCCCCGACCACCAGGCCAGAGCTCTTGACCCAGTTGACCCGGGCGGAGGAGGCGGCCGAATAAACGGCCTGGCAGGCCTCCACCCGCACCAGATCCGCTGGGTCCTGGACCACGAGGAGCACGTCGTCGGCGTACGCCGACAGGACCAGCCGCAGCTCCGGCTCCCGGAGCACCAACCCTGCCAACCTCCGACGGAGGAGGCAGAGGAAGGGCTCGATCGCCAGAGCGTACAGCTGGCCCGAGAGGGGGCACCCTTGCCGTACTCCCCGCCCGAAGCTGACCGGCTCGGTCAGGGTCCAGTTGAGCTTGACCAGACACTCCGCCTCAGCGTACAGCACCTGGAGAAAGCCCACAAACTGGGGCCCGAAGCCGAACGCCCGCAGAGTGCCCAGGAGGTACCCGTGGTCCATCCTGTCGAACGCCTTCTCCTGGTCCAGAGACAGGAGGGCGAACGACAGACCATCCCTACGGCCCAGCTCCAACAGGTCCCGGACCAAGTACAGGTTGTCAAAGATGCTCCGGCCCGGGACGGTGTAGGTCTGGTCGGGGTGGACCACGTCCGCCAGCACGGACCCCAGCCGCAGCGAGATGGCCTTCGCTACGACCTTATAGTCCGTGCTGAGGAGCGAGACGGGACGCCAATTTCGTAAATCGCGGAGGTCCCCCTTCTTCGGCAACAGGGCGAGCACGGCTCGCCTGCACGAGAGAGGGAGGACCCCGCCCTGCAAGGACTCGGCCCAGACGGTGACGAGGTCTGGGCCGAGGACGTCCCAGAACACGCGGTAGAACTCCACGGTCAGCCCGTCCATGCCCGGAGATTTGTTAGTGGGCATGAGCCGGAGGGCTGCCGAGAACTCGGCCAGAGAAAGAGGCAGCTCCAGCCGGTCTCGGTCGCCCGCGCTGACCGTCGGGAGCCCGGTCCAGAGCACCCTGCGGGCCTCGGCGTCGGTCGGATCCGGGGAGAAAAGAGCGGCGTAGAAGGCCCTGGCCCTACCACGCATCTCCTCCGGATCAGTGAGGGGGACGCCGTCCTCCGCCAGGAGGCAGGTGACATGCTTTTTGGCCCCCCTCCGTTTCTCCAGGGCGTAGAAGAAGCGGGAGCCGCGATCCATCTCCCGAAGGAGACGGATGCGGGATCGAACAAACGCGCCCCGGGCCCGGTGGTCTTCCAGGGCCCGGAGCTCCCCTCGCTTCTCCCGGTACGCCGCGCAGAGGGGTGAATCCTCGGGGCCGGAGGCCAGACGCCTCTCCAGCTCCAAGACCTCCCGCTCCAACTGCCCTATCAGCGCATCTCGCCGCCGGCTGGCGCCCCGGGTGTAGTTCCGGCAGAAGAGCCGCGCGCGGACCTTCCCCACGTCCCACCACCGCCGCGCCGAGGGAAAGGCGCGCCGCTGCCCCCGCCAGGCCAGCCAGAACTCCCGGAAGGATGCCACGAAGCCCACGTCCTCCAGCAAACTATTATTAAAATGCCAATAGGCCGGCCCCGGCCGCTCGGAACTGAGAGAAGCCGTCACGGTCACCAGATGGTGATCCGAGAACGGGGCCGGCCGGACGCTGGAGGCATGGGCCCGCGCCAGATGAAAGCGGGACAGATAGATCCGGTCCAACCGGGAGTGGCGCGACCGGTCGTCCTCCACCCGGACATAGGTGAAGGTGGTGTCGTCGTCCGGGTGGTGTTCGCGCCAGACGTCCACCAGGGAGTGATGGTCTACAATCTCCCTGAGGACGCCCGCGGCCGCCTGGGAATTTTCAAGCCCGGAGCGGTCCCGGTCCTCGAGGGTGGTGTTAAAGTCCCCGCCCAGGACCAGGCACTCGCGAGAATCCAGAGTGCCGAGGAAGGCCGCCGCCCGCTGATAGAAAGGCACTCGTTCCAGGCCCGCGTTCGGGGCATAGACGTTGACCAAGTTCAGAACCAGCCCCTCCACACGGGCCCGGACGTGCAGCAGGCGGCCCGGCACGACCTCGGCGACCCCCAGTACCTCAGGCCGCAGCCCCGGGGAGAACAGGGTGGCCACCCCAGCCGAATGGGCGCTGAGGTGGCTAAAATAAACCCCGTCTCCCCACTCCAGCCGCCAGCTAGCCTCGACGGTCGGAGCCGTGTGGGTCTCCTGCAGGAAAATCACAGAGTACCCCCCCTCCCGAAGGAAGGAGAGCACCTGGCTCCTGCGGAGACCCACCCTACAGCCCCGAGTGTTCAGCGAGGCAAAGGTGGTAACTGTCATGCGGAGGGCTGGGGCAGATCCTCACGGGCGGAGGGACCATCGGCCCCCAGTGGGCCCCGCAAGATCCCGGTTTCGACTCCGAAGGTCAAAAGGGAGTCGCGGAATCTGCGGGCCCGCCGATAGGCCGCGATGTCCCGCCGACCGGACCCCCGCCCCTCCCCCAAAAGCGCCTGCACGGCCCGGAGGACGAGATGGAAGTCCCCCCAGCGCTGAAGGGCGAGCTGCACCTTACCCTGGGAACCACGGGAATCCGATAGAAAGAGGCGCAGCTCATCCCGCAGCGCGGAGGGGGAGGCAGCGGCCAAGCCGCCGCCATCCTCCGGCGGGGCCCCTGAAGGGTCCTCGCAGCCCACGGTGATGGACATACAAGGGGCCGAGTTCCGGCGCTGCTGCGCCGGGCAGCCCGTCCCCATCCCCGGCAAAGGAGAGGGCGGCTGAGGGAACAACACAGCCCCCACAGTGGCAGGAAGGGGAGACACGAAAACCGCCCCCTGAGGGTTGTCTGCAGGCAACGGAAATGCGACAACCCCGGGGGCGGCAGTAACACCAGAGGTGGCAGACAGAGACACCTCGGGGACAGGATCTGGGGCAAGGGTGGGAGTAGGGGCGGGGCTCGAGGCGGGAACAGGGACTTGGGCAGGAGAGGGGACAGGATCAGGGACGGGAGCGGGAACGGGCTCCTCATCTCCCGCTGCCAAGCCGCTAGACTGCGGCTCCCCTCGGCCAAGGTCAGCATCCGAGGGGACGGAGGCAGCAGGGACAGGGGAAGCCTCAGGGGCAGGAACGATGGAAGGGGCAAGATCGGGGGCAGGAACCGGCCGCTCAGCAACGGCCGTCGCCCCGAGGGGCTCGGCGGCCGTGCACGAGATGGGAGTCGCGGCCGGGCTGGCAGGTAGGGCTAAGGGTTCTCCCAGGACTAAGTCGGGAGCGGCAGAGTGGGGCGAGGAACCGGGAGCAGGAGAAGGGGGCGGGACTAAGCCAGCACCCGGATCGGGGCCCGCTGGCGGAGGGTCGTCCTCCCCCTGGGTAACCGGGGTCAGACCCAGGGCCTCGATCTCATCGAAAATGGAGGCGAAAGCGGTCCCCTCGGCCCCGGCCACCTCCCCGCCAGTCACAGGAACAAGGGCCGCCCCGGCGTCGGCGGCGGCGGCGGGGGGGACAGACGGAGCAAGGGCCGGGAGAACCGCTGCTAAAGCCTCCTCAGGTGTGGGCCCAACAAAAGGGACAGAAGTGTCCCCAGCCGCTGCCACGGCATCCACGGTTTCCATGGCCGGCACCTCCTGCTGGGCACCGTCCGGGGGCGCGGAAACAGAACTAACAACGGCGGCCCCCCGCGGCATCTTTCGGGGGGCCTGCTCTCCCTCCTCATCAGAGGGGAGGGAGAGAGCCCGCGACCTGCGGGCGCCGCGCTTCCCCCGGACGGTCACCCAGCCCCCCGAGGTGGAAGAGGAGGTGGAGGGCCGGTCAGCAGGGGCAGGGCCAGAGGGCAAGGGCGATGGCTTCGGGGCTTGGGGCGGCAGGGTCGGAGGGACAGCAGAGGAGAGGGAAACCTCCCCCTGGGGCGGGCCCTTCCCCGCGGCCGGCGGAAGCTGCCCCGCCCTCTCCTCCACATGCCCCGCCGATCCAGGGTCGGCGACGGCAAGGCCCGCCTGCCCGGCCGTCTCCGCGGCCAGAGCGGGAACCGCGGCAGAAGGAGGAGGGGCGGCGGCAGCAGCAGTGTCCGAACCGCCAGGGTTGCCGGCGATGACAGGGCCGGCACCCTCCCGGGCCCCGGGGGTCTCGGACGCCCCTCCAGGCCGGGCCAGGGGACAGTCCCTCCGGACATGCCCCGGCGCCCGGCAGAGGAAGCACCGGGCCTCCCCCGTCGAATAATGGACCCGATAATGGGCCCCCCGGTAGGGCACCAGGAAGGACCCCTCGAGCGCCACTCCGGCACCCGCCGCCGGTGGCAGCTGAAGCTGGACCTGCCGGCGGAAAGACAGGATGTGCCGGAGGGCAGGGTCCTTACAGCCCAATGAAAGAGAGCTCAGAATGGAAATAGGCTTCCCCAGGGTGGAGAGGGCCGGCAACAGGGCGGCGTTGGGGAGGTAGGGCGGGACAGAGGTCAAGAGCACCCGTACGCCCAGGTCCTCCAGGGGTTCCAAAGGCACAAACACGCCCCCCACCGCCAGGCCTCGTTCCACCGCCTCCTGCGCGGCGGCCACCGACGCCAGGAAGAACACGGCCTTCCCGTACATCTTGGAGGCCGCCACGATGGCCGTAGGCCCCACCACCCTCGCCAACGCCCGCACATAAGTCTCAATGTGGGGCGAGGCAGGCACCAAATGGCAACGGACGCCATGCCTCCTAGTCAGCGAGGGGAAGGGGCCGTGGTCACCAGGTACAGGTCCAGAGGCGGCGGTCGGGGCGGACGACGCGGTGGCACGCAAAGAGGCGGCGGCCACCTGGGCGTATGCTCTGGGGGCCGGAGGTGGAGCACCACCAGAGCTGGTGGAAGGGACGGCAGGAGAGGGAGGGGCCGCGGCCGGTGTCGGGGCCGCAGCGGGGACCGTAGCCCCGCCCGCAGGAGGTCTGGCTCCACGGGCAGGGCCCTTGCCCTTCTTCCTCCCTTGGCCCTTCCTGCCGGTGGAGGGGGCAGCCGTGGCAGCGGCAGTATCCGGGACAGGGCCAGCCGAGGGGCCGGCCACTGGGGTGGGCGGGGGTGCAGGGGCAGGGGCAGGGGCAGAGTCCCCCGCCATTACAACCTGCAGCCGCTCCTCCCCTCTAGGCAAAAGACAAAACGAGGGAAAGGCAACCACTCCCCCCCGCTAGGCTGCAGGCTGGGGAGGAGGGTACCAATGGAGAGGGCACACAGGAGCGAAAAGAGAGGGGTGAGGCACAGGTACCAAAAAAAAAGAAAGCCGGCTTCCCCGGCTACACTGGGGCAGGGGGGGGGACTACAACAGTGAAAGGGGGGGGGGGGGTGAACAGTGCAAAAGGGGGGGGGGCAACAAAACGGAGGTACAAGCGCGCGCGGGGGGGCGAAGGGGGGGGGGGTGCACCGAAGCAGCGACTCGAAAACAGAATGGAATGTCCAGCCAGCTGCAGCCCAAGGACAAGGAGGGGTAGGAGGAAAAACTCCAGCCAGCCGCAGCCCAAGGACAGGGCCGGGAACACGGCCAGCAGGCTAGGAACCGAGGGGGGGGGGGAATGGGCACCAAAAAAAAATAAACCGAAGGGGCTCAAAAGGAGGGGGGTAAAATAGGGCCAACTAATACAAAGGGGGCTACAGGGAGAGGACCCCACCAGCGAAACGTAGTTGGGGGGCAGGAGAAGTCCAGGGCGGGGGAAAAGGCGCACCCACAGCGTTCGCGAAGCGCAGGCTCTGCCGTTCACTGCTGCAAGTAAACAGTCCCGGACGATGGAAATGGCGGGGGGAGCAAACAGCCCCGCCGAGGGTCGAAAAGCAGGTCCAGGTGGCACGCGGGGCGGTGGAGGGGTTGTCGGCAGCTGTCGGCGGTGGGGGTGGTGGTAGAGGGGGAGCAGATGGACGAAGGGGGGGGGGCACCGCACCCCCCCACACACCCCCTTCAACAGTCCGCTACGGGGGACGGGATAGCAGGCTCCCAAGCCGACCTCGGAGCTTCCTGGCAAGCGACGGCTTCCAGTCCGAGGAATTACAAACGAGAGGCTCAGTACCGTCCACACTCCTAACGCGACTGGGGGCACCACCACCCCAGGAGCAAAGATGGCAAAGTCACTCAAAACACAGTCCTCAAACAACCCCCTCCACAATCTCCCGAACCAGGGACGCAGTCTCTTCGCACTCCGCGACGGAGGCAGCGGCTCCCACACAGGAACAACAGCAGCAGCAGCGAGCGGCAGTCAGCCGGCCGGGCGACCGGCCAGGCAGGCAAGCAAGCAGACAGGTGGGCCCCCAGATGGTATCGGTGTTGGCGTTGGGGGGCCGATGCTTCTCCCTCCGGAGGCGAGGGCGAGGGGGAGGGCAGGCCGGCAAGGCCCCCCCCTCCGCACTCACTCACTCACTCACGCAGCAGCAGCGGCAGCGGCAGCGGCAGCAACAAGGAGAGCAGCAAGCAGCAGCTGGAGAGGGCCAGGAAAGGCCGGAGGGAGAAGGGAGCACAGAGAGCTCCTGCAACCTGTAGTGAGGCCGTATTGGTGAACCGGGAAGTGGGCGGGCTCAGCCGCCCACTACGAAAGGCCCCTCCCCCAGCCTAGCGGGAGGGACCACTGGACCCAGTACCAAATGATTACGTGGGACAACTAATAAAAAAAACAGGGAGCAAGGTGACGGTCATAGGTTCAAAATCAGGGAACCAGATGGGGACACCGAGCAGAGAACCCCGGACAGCGCCCACTGCTCCTCGAAGGTGGCAAGGGAGCCAGCAGACGCTGCCCAGTGAAACTCCGCCCGAAGACGTGAAACCAAAGAGGTATGAAAGTAGGCCCCACAGTCGCAGAGCACCCCCTCGTCCAGCATCTTCTCCCTGGTATTATAGATGGTGAGTTTGGCCAGGGCCAGGAAGAGGTTGACGAGGAGGTCCCGCGACTTAGTGGGGCCACGGACAGGGTGCGCATAAATAAACAAGTGCGGGGAAAAGTGTAGCCAGAACCTCAACAAGAGGTTCTGGAGAAGCCGGAAAAGGGGCTGCAACCTGGCGCACTCAAGGTAAGCGTGCGCCAGGGTCTCCCTAATGCCACAAAATGGGCAGGCCTCAGGAATAGGGGTGAACCGCGCCAAGTACACGCCCGTGCTCACGGCCCCATGAAGGAGCCGCCAACCAATGTCCCCGGCGGGCCTTGGAACTAAGGTGGAATAAAGGCTGGCCCACCGGGGCTCCTCACCCTCCACAGGTAGCAGATAGTCCCTCCACTTGGTGTCGGGGCGGGACACGAGGGTGAGGTGATGCAACGTGTGGAGCACGAGCGTGTACAGGTGGTCTCTGGACGCGGTCCGAAACCGGACCGGCTGCAAAGTATGCAGCCGGCTCGGATTATGGGAACGGGGGAGCCGGGGGGGCTCACGGAACAAGGGCCCGAGAAAAAGGTCCGGAGGGCCTGGGGTGAGGGGTGGGCGGGGAGCGCCCTCCCGCAGGGCCCGCCACAGGAAGCCGAGAGCAAGAGGTGACAATGCAGCGCCCACCTCCTGGAGTACACGCAGAGGGGTCGCGAGGGTGGAGAGCCCCATGCGCCGACCAAGCGCGCGGGGATCCACCCAGTCCCCTCTGGTGTAGTCCAGGAGGTCTCCGACCCTGGTGGTTTCCGCCAGGACCAACCTCCGGCTCACCGAGGGTGACTCCGCCACCTGCACATGGAGATCGGGATTGTGCAGCAGGGGCTCCGCGAGGAGATCCACACCCTCGGTGGCCACAGTGGACCTGGTCGCCGAAAAAAGCTTCCAGGTCCGGAGAAGGTCCTGGTAGAAGACCGGCAGCTCCGAGAGGTCTCGCGGAAGACCTCTCGGGTGAAGAAAAAAGAGCTGCCGGTCGTATCGGAGCCCTCGGAGGCGGCGGAGGAAGGCGTGCGCTAACGTGCTCCATGCCGGACTACCCGCACCGTAAAGGAGCCTCTGCAGGGCCTGGAGGCGGAAGACATGGACCTGGCTACGAAGGCAGACCAGGCCCTGTCCCCCCTCCTCCAGGGGAAGACTCAGAACCCCTGCAGAGACCCAGTGCAGTCCAGGCCAGAAGAACTCCAGGGCTATCCTCTGGAGCCTAGCCAGGAGTTCCGGGGCCGGGCTCAGGGTGTTGAGCCGGTGCCAGAGCATGGACAGGACGAGCTGGTTTAGCACCAGCGCCCTCCCCCGCAGGGAGAGACACCGGAGCAGTCCCGTCCATCTCCGCAACCGCTCACGCACCCTGGCCTCCAAATCCAGCCAGTTCTCCGACGGAGAAGGATGCGTGGCGGAAAGATAAACGCCTAGATAGAGCAGCGGACCCACGCTCCACCGAATGGCTTGTAGCGCGGGTGGGAGGGAGCCCGCCTGCCAACCGTCCCCGACCACCAGGCCAGAGCTCTTGACCCAGTTGACCCGGGTGGAGGAGGCGGCCGAATAAACGGCCTGGCAGGCCTCCACCCGCACCAGATCCGCTGGGTCCTGGACCACGAGGAGCACGTCGTCGGCGTACGCCGACAGGACCAGCCGCAGCTCCGGCTCCCGGAGCACCAACCCTGCCAACCTCCGACGGAGGAGGCAGAGGAAGGGCTCGATCGCCAGAGCGTACAGCTGGCCCGAGAGGGGGCACCCTTGCCGTACTCCCCGCCCGAAGCTGACCGGCTCGGTCAGGGTCCAGTTGAGCTTGACCAGACACTCCGCCTCAGCGTACAGCACCTGGAGAAAGCCCACAAACTGGGGCCCGAAGCCGAACGCCCGCAGAGTGCCCAGGAGGTACCCGTGGTCCATCCTGTCGAACGCCTTCTCCTGGTCCAGAGACAGGAGGGCGAACGACAGACCATCCCTACGGCCCAGCTCCAACAGGTCCCGGACCAAGTACAGGTTGTCAAAGATGCTCCGGCCCGGGACGGTGTAGGTCTGGTCGGGGTGGACCACGTCCGCCAGCACGGACCCCAGCCGCAGCGAGATGGCCTTCGCTACGACCTTATAGTCCGTGCTGAGGAGCGAGACGGGACGCCAATTTCGTAAATCGCGGAGGTCCCCCTTCTTCGGCAACAGGGCGAGCACGGCTCGCCTGCACGAGAGAGGGAGGACCCCGCCCTGCAAGGACTCGGCCCAGACGGTGACGAGGTCTGGGCCGAGGACGTCCCAGAACACGCGGTAGAACTCCACGGTCAGCCCGTCCATGCCCGGAGATTTGTTAGTGGGCATGAGCCGGAGGGCTGCCGAGAACTCGGCCAGAGAAAGAGGCAGCTCCAGCCGGTCTCGGTCGCCCGCGCTGACCGTCGGGAGCCCGGTCCAGAGCACCCTGCGGGCCTCGGCGTCGGTCGGATCCGGGGAGAAAAGAGCGGCGTAGAAGGCCCTGGCCCTACCACGCATCTCCTCCGGATCAGTGAGGGGGACGCCGTCCTCCGCCAGGAGGCAGGTGACATGCTTTTTGGCCCCCCTCCGTTTCTCCAGGGCGTAGAAGAAGCGGGAGCCGCGATCCATCTCCCGAAGGAGACGGATGCGGGATCGAACAAACGCGCCCCGGGCCCGGTGGTCTTCCAGGGCCCGGAGCTCCTCCCGCTTCTCCCGGTACGCCGCGCAGAGGGGTGAATCCTTGGGACCGGAGGCCAGACGCCTCTCCAGCTCCAAGACCTCCCGCTCCAACTGCCCTATCAGCGCATCTCGCCGCCGGCTGGCGCCCCGGGCGTAGTTCCGGCAGAAGAGCCGCACGCGGACCTTCCCCACGTCCCACCACCGCCGCGCCGAGGGAAAGGCGCGCCGCTGCCCCCGCCAGGCCAGCCAGAACTCCCGGAAGGATGCCACGAAGCCCACGTCCTCCAGCAAACTATTATTAAAATGCCAATAGGCCGGCCCCGGCCGCTCGGAACTGAGAGAAGCCGTCACGGTCACCAGATGGTGATCCGAGAACGGGGCCGGTCGGACGCTGGAGGCATGGGCCCGCGCCAGATGAAAGCTGGACAGATAGATCCGGTCCAACCGGGAGTGGCGCGACCGGTCGTCCTCCACCCGGACATAGGTGAAGGTGGTGTCGTCGTCCGGGTGGTGTTCGCGCCAGACGTCCACCAGGGAGTGATGGTCTACGATCTCCCTGAGGACGCCCGCGGCTGCCTGGGAATTTTCAAGCCCGGAGCGGTCCCGGTCCTCGAGGGTGGTGTTAAAGTCCCCGCCCAGGACCAGGCACTCGCGAGAATCCAGAGTGCCGAGGAAGGCCGCCGCCCGCTGATAGAAAGGCACTCGTTCCAGGCCCGCGTTCGGAGCATAAACGTTGACCAAGTTCAGAACCAGCCCCTCCACACGGGCCCGGACGTGCAGCAGGCGGCCCGGCACGACCTCGGCGACCCCCAGTACCTCAGGCCGCAGCCCCGGGGAGAACAGGGTGGCCACCCCAGCCGAATGGGCGCTGAGGTGGCTAAAATAAACCTCGTCTCCCCACTCCAGCCGCCAGCTAGCCTCGACGGCCGGAGCCGTGTGGGTCTCCTGCAGGAAAATCACAGAGTACCCCCCCTCCCGAAGGAAGGAGAGCACCTGGCTCCTGCGGAGACCCACCCTACAGCCCCGAGTGTTCAGCGATGCAAAGGTGGTAACTGTCATGCGGAGGGCTGGGGCAGATCCTCACGGGCGGAGGGACCATCGGCCCCCAGCGGGCCCCGCAAGATCCCGGTTTCGACTCCGAAGGTCAAAAGGGAGTCGCGGAATCTGCGGGCCCGCCGATAGGCCGCGATGTCCCGCCGGCCGGACCCCCGCCCCTCCCCCAAAAGCGCCTGCACGGCCCGGAGGACGAGATGGAAGTCTCCCCAGCGCTGAAGGGCGAGCTGCACCTTACCCTGGGAACCACGGGAATCCGATAGAAAGAGGCGCAGCTCATCCCGCAGCGCGGAGGGGGAGGCAGCGGCCAAGCCGCCGCCATCCTCCGGCGGGGCCCCTGAAGGGTCCTCGCAGCCCACAGTGACGGACATACAAGGGGCCGAGTTCCGGCGCTGCTGCGCCGGACAGCCCGTCCCCATCCCCGGCAAAGGAGAGGGCGGCTGAGGGAACAACACAGCCCCCACAGTGGCAGGAAGGGGAGACACGAAAACCGCCCCCTGAGGGTTGTCTGCAGGCAACGGAAATGCGACAACCCCGGGGGCGGCAGTAACACCAGAGGTGGCAAAAAGAGACACCTCGGGGACAGGATCTGGGGCAAGGGCGGGAGTAGGGGCGGGGCTCGAGGCGGGAACAGGAACTTGGGCAGGAGAGGGGACAGGATCAGGGACGGGAGCGGGAACGGGCTCCTCATCTCCCGCTGCCAAGCCGCTAGACTGCGGCTCCCCTCGGCCAAGGTCAGCATCCGAGGGGACGGAGGCAGCAGGGACAGGGGAAGCCTCAGGGGCAGGAACGATGGAAGGGGCAGGATCGGGGGCAGGAACCGGCCGCTCAGCAACGGCTGTCGCCCTGAGGGGCTCGGCGGCCGTGCACGAGATGGTAGTCGCGGCCGGGCTGGCAGGTAGGGCTAAGGGTTCTCCCAGGACTAAGTCGGGAGCGGCAGAGTGGGGCGAGGAACCGGGAGCAGGAGAAGGGGGCGGGACTAAGCCAGCACCCGGATCGGGGCCCGCTGGCGGAGGGTCGTCCTCCCCCTGGGTAACCGGGGTCAGACCCAGGGCCTCGATCTCATCGAAAATGGAGGCGAAAGCGGTCCCCTCGGCCCCGGCCACCTCCCCGCCAGTCACAGGGACAAAGGCCGCCCCGGCATCGGCGGCGGCGGCGGGGGGCACAGACGGAGCAAGGGCCGGGAGAACCGCTGCTGAAGCCTCCTCAGGCGGGGGCCCAACAAAAGGGACAGAAGTTTCCCCAGCCGCTGCCACGGCATCCACGGTCTCCATGGCCGGCACCTCCTGCTGGGCATCGTCCGGGGGCGCGGAAACAGAACTAACAACGTCGGCCCCCCGCGGCATCTTTCGGGGGGCCTGCTCTCCCTCCTCATCAGAGGGGAGGGAGAGAGCCCGCGACCTGCGGGCGCCGCGCTTCCCCCGGACGGTCACCCAGCCCCCCAAGGTGGAAGAGGAGGTGGAGGGCCGGTCAGCAGGGGCGGGGCCAGAGGGCAAGGGCGATGGCTTCGGGGCTCGGGGCGGCAGGGGCGGAGGGACAGCAGGGGGGAGGGAAACCTCCCCCTGGGGCGGGCCCTTCCCCGCGGCCGGCGGAAGCCGCCCCGCCCCCTCCTCCACATGCCCCGCCGATCCAGGGTCGACGACGGCAAGGCCCGCCCGCTCGGCCGTCTCCGCGGCCAGAGCGGGAACCGCGGCAGAAGGAGGAGGGGCGGCGGCAGCAGCAGTGTCCGAACCGCTAGGGTTGCCGGCGATGACAGGGCCGGCACCCTCCCGGGCCCCGGGGGTCTCGGACGCCCCTCCAGGCCGGGCCAGGGGACAGTCCCTCCGGACATGCCCCTGCGCCCGGCAGAGGAAGCACCGGGCCTCCCCCGTCGAATAGTGGACCCGATAATGGGCCCCCCGGTAGGGCACCAGGAAGGACCCCTCGAGCGCCACTCTGGCACCCGCCGCCGGCGGCAGCTGGAGCTGGACCTGCCGGCGGAAAGACAGGATGTGCCGGAGGGCAGGGTCCTTACAGCCCAATGAAAGAGAGCTCAGAATGGAAATGGGCTTCCCCAGGGTGGAGAGGGCCGGCAACAGGGCGGCGTTGGGGAGGTAGGGCGGGACAGAGGTCAAGAGCACCCGTACGCCCAGGTCCTCCAGGGGTTCCAAAGGCACAAACACGCCCCCCACCGCCAGGCCTCGTTCCACCGCCTCCTGCGCGGCGGCCACCGACGCCAGGAAGAACACGGCCTTCCCGTACATCTTGGAGGCCGCCACGATGGCCGTAGGCCCCACCCCCCTCGCCAACGCCCGCACATAAGTCTCAATGTGGGGCGAGGCAGGCACCAAATGGCAACGGACGCCATGCCTCCTAGTCAGCGAGGGGAAGGGGCCGTGGTCACCAGGTACAGGTCCAGAGGCGGCGGTCGGGGCGGACGACGCGGCGGCACGCAAAGAGGCGGCGGCCACCTGGGCGTATGCTCTGGGGGCCGGAGGTGGAGCACCACCAGAGCTGGTGGAAGGGACGGCAGGAGAGGGAGGGGCCGCGGCCGGTGTCGGGGCCGCAGCGGGGCCCGTAGCCCCGCCCGCAGGAGGTCTGGCTCCACGGGCAGGGCCCTTGCCCTTCTTCCTCCCTTGGCCCTTCCTGCCGGTGGAGGGGGCAGCCGTGGCAGCGGCAGTATCCGGGACAGGGCCAGCCGAGGGGCCGGCCACTGGGGTGGGCGGGGGTGCAGGGGCAGGGGCAGGGGCAGGGGCAGGGGCAGAGTCCCCCGCCATTACAACCTGCAGCCGCTCCTCCCCTCTAGGCAAAAAACAAAACAAGGGAAAGGCAACCACTCCCCCCCGCTAGGCTGCAAGCTGGGGAGGAGGGAGCCAATGAAGAGGGCACACAGGAGCGAAAAGAGAGGGGTGGGGCACAGCCGCCAAAAAAGAAAGCCGGCTCCCCCGGCTACACTGGGGCGGGGGGGGGACCACGACAACAGTAAAAAGGGGGGGGGTGAACAGTGCAAAAGGGGAGGGGGCAACAAAACGGGGGCACAAACGCGCGCGGGGGGGCGAAGGGGGGGGGGGTGCACCGGAGCAGCGGCCCGAAAACAGAATGGAATGTCCAGCCAGCTGCAGCCCAAGGACAAGGAGGGGTAGGAGGAAAAACTCCAGCCAGCCGCAGCCCAAGGACAGGGCCGGGAACACAGCCAGCAGGCTAGGAACCGAGGGGGGGGGGGAATGGGCACCAAAAAAATAAACCGAAGGGGGTCAAAAGGAGGGGGGTAAAGTAGGGCCAACTAATACAAAGGGGGCTACAGGGAGGGGACCCCACCAGCGAAACGTAGTTGGGGGGCAGGAGAAGTCCAGGGCGGGGGAAAAGGTGCACCCACAGCGTTCGCGAAGCGCAGGCTCTGCCGTTCACTGCTGCAAGTAAACAGTCCCGGACGATGGAAATGGCGGGGGGAGCAAACAGCCCCGCCGAGGGGCGAAAAGCAGGTCCAGGTGGCACGCGGGGCGGTGGAGGGGTTGTCGGCAGCTGTCGGCGGTGGGGGTGGTGGTAGAGGGGGAGCAGATGGACGAAGGGGGGGGGGCACCGCACCCCCCCCACACCCCCTTCAACAGTCCGCTACGGGGGACGGGATAGCAGGCTCCCAAGTCGACCTCGGAGCTTCCTGGCAAGCGACGGCTTCCAGTCCGAGGAATTACAAACGAGAGGCTCAGTACCGTCCACACTCCTAACGCGACTGGGGGCACCACCACCCCAGGAGCAAGGATGGCAAAGTCACTCAAAACACAGTCCTCAAACAACCCCCTCCACAATCTCCCGAACCAGGGACGCAGTCTCTTCGCACTCCGCGACGGAGGCAGCGGCTCCCACACAGGAACAGCAGCAGCAGCGAGCGGCAGTCAGCCGGCCGGGCAACCGGCCAGGCAGGCAAGCAAGCAGACAGGTGGGCCCCCAGATGGTATCGGTGTTGGCGTAGGGGGGCCGATGCTTCTCCCTCCGGAGGCGAGGGCGAGGGGGAGGGCAGGCCGGCAAGGCCCCCCCCTCCGCACTCACTCACTCACTCACGCAGTAGCGGCAGCGGCAGCGGCAGCAACAAGGAGAGCAGCAAGCAGCAGCTGGAGAGGGCCAGGAAAGGCCGGAGGGAGAAGGGAGCACAGAGAGCTCCTGCAACCTGTAGTGAGGCCGTATTGGTGAACCGGGAGGTGGGCGGGCTTAACCGCCCACTACGAAAGGCCCCTCCCCCAACCTAGCGGGAGGGACCACTGGACCCAGTACCAAATGATTACGTGGGACAACTAATAAAAAAACAGGGAGCGAGGTGACGGTCATAGGTTCAAAATCAGGGAACCAGATGGGGACACCGAGCAGAGAACCCCGGACAGCGCCCACTGCTCCTTGAAGGTGGCAAGGGAGCCAGCAGACGCTGCCCAGTGAAACTCCGCCCGGAGACGTGAAACCAAAGAGGTATGAAAGTAGGCCCCACAGTCGCAGAGCACCCCCTCGTCCAACATCTTCTCCCTGGTATTATAGATGGTGAGTTTGGCCAGGGCCAGGAAGAGGTTGACGAGGAGGTCCCGCGACTTAGTGGGGCCACGGACAGGGTGCGCATAAAGAAACAAGTGCGGGGAAAAGTGTAGCCAGAACCTCAACAAGAGGTTCTGGAGAAGCCGGAAAAGGGGCTGCAACCTGGCGCACTCAAGGTAAGCGTGCGCCAGGGTCTCCCTAATACCGCAAAATGGGCAGGCCTCAGGAATAGGGGTGAACCGCGCCAAGTACACGCCCGTGCTCACGGCCCCATGAAGGAGCCGCCAACCAATGTCCCCGGCGGGCCTTGGAACTAAGGTGGAATAAAGGCTGGCCCACCGGGGCTCCTCACCCTCCACAGGTAGCAGATAGTCCCTCCACTTGGTGTCGGGGCGGGACACGAGGGTGAGGTGATGCAACGTGTGGAGCACGAGCGTGTACAGGTGGTCTCTGGACGCGGTCCGAAACCGGACCGGCTGCAAAGTGTGCAGCCGGCTCGGATTATGGGAACGGGGGAGCCGGGGGGGCTCACGGAACAAGGGCCCGAGAAAAAGGTCCGGAGGGCCTGGGGTGAGGGGTGGGCGGGGAGCGCCCTCCCGCAGGGCCCGCCACAGGAAGCCGAGAGCAAGAGGTGACAATGCAGCGCCCACCTCCTGGAGTACACGCAGAGGGGTCGCGAGGGTGGAGAGCCCCATGCGCCGACCAAGCGCACGGGGATCCACCCAGTCCCCTCTGGTGTAGTCCAGGAGGTCTCCGACCCTGGTGGTTTCCGCCAGGACCAACCTCCGGCTCACCGAGGGTGACTCCGCCACCTGCACATGGAGATCGGGATTGTGCAGCAGGGGCTCCGCGAGGAGATCCACACCCTCGGTGGCCACAGTGGACCTGGTCGCCGAAAAAAGCTTCCAGGTCCGGAGAAGGTCCTGGTAGAAGACCGGCAGCTCCGAGAGGTCTCGCGGAAGACCTCTCGGGTGAAGAAAAAGGAGCTGCCGGTCGTATCGGAGCCCTCGGAGGCGGCGGAGGAAGGCGTGCGCTAACGTGCTCCATGCCGGACTACCCGCACCGTAAAGGAGCCTCTGCAGGGCCTGGAGGCGGAAGACATGGACCTGGCTACGAAGGCAGACCAGGCCCTGTCCCCCCTCCTCCAGGGGAAGACTCAGAACCCCTGCAGAGACCCAGTGCAGTCCAGGCCAGAAGAACTCCAGGGCTATCCTCTGGAGCCTGGCCAGGAGTTCCGGGGCCGGGCTCAGGGTGTTGAGCCGGTGCCAGAGCATGGACAGGACGAGCTGGTTCAGCACCAGCGCCCTCCCCCGCAGGGAGAGACACCGGAGCAGTCCCGTCCATCTCCGCAACCGCTCACGCACCCTGGCCTCCAAATCCAGCCAGTTCTCCGACGGAGAAGGATGCGTGGCGGAAAGATAAACGCCTAGATAGAGCAGCGGACCCACGCTCCACCGAATGGCTTGTAGCGCGGGTGGGAGGGAGCCCGCCTGCCAACCGTCCCCGACCACCAGGCCAGAGCTCTTGACCCAGTTGACCCGGGCGGAGGAGGCGGCCGAATAAACGGCCTGGCAGGCCTCCACCCGCACCAGATCCGCTGGGTCCTGGACCACGAGGAGCACGTCGTCGGCGTACGCCGACAGGACCAGCCGCAGCTCCGGCTCCCGGAGCACCAACCCTGCCAACCTCCGACGGAGGAGGCAGAGGAAGGGCTCGATCGCCAGAGCGTACAGCTGGCCCGAGAGGGGGCACCCTTGCCGTACTCCCCGCCCGAAGCTGACCGGCTCGGTCAGGGTCCAGTTGAGCTTGACCAGACACTCCGCCTCAGCGTACAGCACCTGGAGAAAGCCCACAAACTGGGGCCCGAAGCCGAACGCCCGCAGAGTGCCCAGGAGGTACCCGTGGTCCATCCTGTCGAACGCCTTCTCCTGGTCCAGAGACAGGAGGGCGAACGACAGACCATCCCTACGGCCCAGCTCCAACAGGTCCCGGACCAAGTACAGGTTGTCAAAGATGCTCCGGCCCGGGACGGTGTAGGTCTGGTCGGGGTGGACCACGTCCGCCAGCACGGACCCCAGCCGCAGCGAGATGGCCTTCGCTACGACCTTATAGTCCGTGCTGAGGAGCGAGACGGGACGCCAATTTCGTAAATCGCGGAGGTCCCCCTTCTTCGGCAACAGGGCGAGCACGGCTCGCCTGCACGAGAGAGGGAGGACCCCGCCCTGCAAGGACTCGGCCCAGACGGTGACGAGGTCTGGGCCGAGGACGTCCCAGAACACGCGGTAGAACTCCACGGTCAGCCCGTCCATGCCCGGAGATTTGTTAGTGGGCATGAGCCGGAGGGCTGCCGAGAACTCGGCCAGAGAAAGAGGCAGCTCCAGCCGGTCTCGGTCGCCCGCGCTGACCGTCGGGAGCCCGGTCCAGAGCACCCTGCGGGCCTCGGCGTCGGTCGGATCCGGGGAGAAAAGAGCGGCGTAGAAGGCCCTGGCCCTGCCACGCATCTCCTCCGGATCCGTGAGGGGGACGCCGTCCTCCGCCAGGAGGCAGGTGACATGCTTTTTGGCCCCCCTCCGTTTCTCCAGGGCGTAGAAGAAGCGGGAGCCGCGATCCATCTCCCGAAGGAGACGGATGCGGGATCGAACAAACGCGCCCCGGGCCCGGTGGTCTTCCAGGGCCCGGAGCTCCTCCCGCTTCTCCCGGTACGCCGCGCAGAGGGGTGAATCCTCGGGGCCGGAGGCCAGACGCCTCTCCAGCTCCAAGACCTCCCGCTCCAACTGCCCTATCAGCGCATCTCGCCGCCGGCTGGCGCCCCGGGCGTAGTTCCGGCAGAAGAGCCGCGCGCGGACCTTCCCCACGTCCCACCACCGCCGCGCCGAGGGAAAGGCGCGCCGCTGCCCCCGCCAGGCCAGCCAGAACTCCCGGAAGGATGCCACGAAGCCCACGTCCTCCAGCAAACTATTATTAAAATGCCAATAGGCCGACCCCGGCCTCTCGGAACTGAGAGAAGCCGTCACGGTCACCAGATGGTGATCCGAGAACGGGGCTGGCCGGACGCCGGAGGCATGGGCCCGCGCCAGATGAAAGCGGGACAGATAGATCCGGTCCAACCGGGAGTGGCGCGACCGGTCGTCCTCCACCCGGACATAGGTGAAGGTGGTGTCGTCGTCCGGGTGGTGTTCGCGCCAGACGTCCACCAGGGAGTGATGGTCTACGATCTCCCTGAGGACGCCCGCGGCTGCCTGGGAATTTTCAAGCCCGGAGCGGTCCCGGTCCTCGAGGGTGGTGTTAAAGTCCCCGCCCAGGACCAGGCACTCGCGAGAATCCAGAGTGCCGAGGAAGGCCGCCGCCCGCTGATAGAAAGGCACTCGTTCCAGGCCCGCGTTCGGGGCATAAACGTTGACCAAGTTCAGAACCAGCCCCTCCACACGGGCCCGGACGTGCAGCAGGCGGCCCGGCACGACCTCGGCGACCCCCAGCACCTCAGGCCGCAGCCCCGGGGAGAACAGGGTGGCCACCCCAGCCGAATGGGCGCTGAGGTGGCTAAAATAAACCCCGTCACCCCACTCCAGCCGCCAGCTAGCCTCGACGGCCGGAGCCGTGTGGGTCTCCTGCAGGAAAATCACAGAGTACCCCCCCTCCCGAAGGAAGGAGAGCACCTGGCTCCTGCGGAGACCCACCCTACAGCCTCGAGTGTTCAGCGATGCAAAGGTGGTAACTGTCATGCGGAGGGCTGGGGCAGATCCTCACGGGCGGAGGGACCATCGGCCCCCAGCGGGCCCCGCAAGATCCCGGTTTCGACTCCGAAGGTCAAAAGGGAGTCGCGGAATCTGCGGGCCCGCCGATAGGCCGCGATGTCCCGCCGACCGGACCCCCGCCCCTCCCCCAAAAGCGCCTGCACGGCCTGGAGGACGAGATGGAAGTCCCCCCAGCGCTGAAGGGCGAGCTGCACCTTACCCTGGGAACCACGGGAATCCGATAGAAAGAGGCGCAGCTCATCCCGCAGCGCGGAGGGGGAGGCAGCGGCCAAGCCGCCGCCATCCTCCGGCGGGGCCCCCGAAGGGTCCTCGCGGCCCACAGTGACGGACATACAAGGGGCCGAGTTCCGGCGCTGCTGCGCCGGGCAGCCCGTCCCCATCCCCGGCAAAGGAGAGGGCGGCTGAGGGAACAACACAGCCCCCACAGTGGCAGGAAGGGGAGACACGAAAACCGCCCCCTGAGGGTTGTCTGCAGGCAACGGAAATGCGACAACCCCGGGGGCGGCAGTAACACCAGAGGTGGCAGACAGAGACACCTCGGGGACAGGATCTGGGGCAAGGGTGGGAGTAGGGGCGGGGCTCGAGGCGGGAACAGGGACTTGGGCAGGAGAGGGGACAGGATCAGGGACGGGAGCGGGAACGGGCTCCTCATCTCCCGCTGCCAAGCCGCTAGACTGCGGCTCCCCTCGGCCAAGGTCAGCATCCGAGGGGACGGAGGCAGCAGGGACAGGGGAAGCCTCAGGGGCAGGAACGATGGAAGGGGCAGGATCGGGGGCAGGAACCGGCCGCTCAGCAACGGCCGTCGCCCCGAGGGGCTCGGCGGCTGTGCACGAGATGGGAGTCGCGGCCGGGCTGGCAGGTAGGGCTAAGGGTTCTCCCAGGACTAAGTCGGGAGCGGCAGAGTGGGGCGAGGAACCGGGAGCAGGAGAAGGGGGCGGGACTAAGCCAGCACCCGGATCGGGGCCCGCTGGCGGAGGGTCGTCCTCCCCCTGAGTGACCGGGGTCAGACCCAGGGCCTCGATCTCATCGAAAATGGAGGCGAAAGCGGTCCCCTCGGCCCCGGCCACCTCCCCGCCAGTCACAGGGACAAGGGCCGCCCCGGCATCGGCGGCGGCGGCGGGGGGCACAGACGGAGCAAGGGCCGGGAGAACCGCTGCTAAAGCCTCCTCAGGCGTGGGCCCAACAAAAGGGACAGAAGTGTCCCCAGCCGCTGCCACGGCATCCACGGTCTCCATGGCCGGCACCTCCTGCTGGGCACCGTCCGGGGGCGCGGAAACAGAACTAACAACATCGGCCCCCCGCGGCATCTTTCGGGGGGCCTGCTCTCCCTCCTCATCAGAGGGGAGGGAGAG
The DNA here is from genome assembly GCF_011386835.1 of Chrysemys picta bellii. NCBI lineage: Eukaryota > Metazoa > Chordata > Testudines > Emydidae > Chrysemys > Chrysemys picta. Next base: position 119,247,146 of record NC_088794.1, on the reverse strand, counting down.
AGCCCGCGACCTGCGGGCGCCGCGCTTCCCCCGGACGGTCACCCAGCCCCCCGAGGTGGAAGAGGAGGTGGAGGGCCGGTCAGCAGGGGCAGGGCCAGAGGGCAAGGGCGATGGCTCCGGGGCTTGGGGCGGCAGGGTCGGAGGGACAGCAGGGGAGAGGGAAACCTCCCCCTGGGGCGGGCCCTTCCCCGCGGCCGGCGGAAGCTGCCCCGCCCTCTCCTCCACATGCCCCGCCGATCCAGGGTCGGCGACGGCAAGGCCCGCCTGCCCAGCCGTCTCCGCGGCCAGAGCGGGAACCGCGGCAGAAGGAGGAGGGGCGGCGGCAGCAGCAGTGTCCGAACCGCCAGGGTTGCCGGCGATGACAGGGCCGGCACCCTCCCGGGCCCCGGGGGTCTCGGACGCCCCTCCAGGCCGGGCCAGGGGACAGTCCCTCCGGACATGCCCCGGCGCCCGGCAGAGGAAGCACCGGGCCTCCCCCGTCGAATAGTGGACCCGATAATGGGCCCCCCGGTAGGGCACCAGGAAGGACCCCTCGAGCGCCACTCCGGCACCCGCCGCCGGTGGCAGCTGAAGCTGGACCTGCCGGCGGAAAGACAGGATGTGCCGGAGGGCAGGGTCCTTACAGCCCAATGAAAGAGAGCTCAGAATGGAAATGGGCTTCCCCAGGGTGGAGAGGGCCGGCAACAGGGCGGCGTTGGGGAGGTAGGGCGGGACAGAGGTCAAGAGCACCCGTACGCCCAGGTCCTCCAGGGGTTCCAAAGGCACAAACACGCCCCCCACCGCCAGGCCTCGTTCCACCGCCTCCTGCGCGGCGGCCACCGACGCCAGGAAGAACACGGCCTTCCCGTACATCTTGGAGGCCGCCACGATGGCCGTAGGCCCCACCACCCTCGCCAACGCCCGCACATAAGTCTCAATGTGGGGCGAGGCAGGCACCAAATGGCAACGGACGCCATGCCTCCTAGTCAGCGAGGGGAAGGGGCCGTGGTCACCAGGGACAGGTCCAGAGGCGGCGGTCGGGGCGGACGGCGCGGCGGCACGCAAAGAGGCGGCGGCCACCTGGGCGTATGCTCTGGGGGCCGGAGGTGGAGCACCACCAGAGCTGGTGGAAGGGACGGCAGGAGAGGGAGGGGCCGCGGCCGGTGTCGGGGCCGCAGCGGGGCCCGTAGCCCCGCCCGCAGGAGGTCTGGCTCCACGGGCAGGGCCCTTGCCCCTCTTCCTCCCTTGGCCCTTCCTGCCGGTGGAGGGGGCAGCCGTGGCAGCGGCAGTATCCGGGACAGGGCCAGCCGAGGGGCCGGCCACTGGGGTGGGCGGGGACAACAGGGCAGGGGCAGGGGCAGGGGCAGGGGCAGAGTCCCCCGCCATTACAACCTGCAGCCGCTCCTCCCCTCTAGGCAAAAAACAAAACAAGGGAAAGGCAACCACTCCCCCCCACTAGGCTGCAAGCTGGGGAGGAGGGAGCCAATGGAGAGGGCACACAGGAGCGAAAAGAGAGGGGTGGGGCACAGGTGCCAAAAAAGAAAGCCGGCTCCCCCGGCTACACTGGGGCGGGGGGGGGACCACGACAACAGTAAAAAGGGGGGGGGTGAACAGTGCAAAAGGGGAGGGGGCAACAAAACGGGGGCACAAACGCGCGCGGGGGGGCGAAGGGGGGGGGGGGTGCACCGGAGCAGCGGCCCGAAAACAGAATGGAATGTCCAGCCAGCTGCAGCCCAAGGACAAGGAGGGGTAGGAGGAAAAACTCCAGCCAGCCGCAGCCCAAGGACAGGGCCGGGAACACAGCCAGCAGGCTAGGAACCGAGGGGGGGGGGGGAATGGGCACCAAAAAAATAAACCGAAGGGGGTCAAAAGGAGGGGGGTAAAGTAGGGCCAACTAATACAAAGGGGGCTACAGGGAGGGGACCCCACCAGCGAAACGTAGTTGGGGGGCAGGAGAAGTCCAGGGCGGGGGAAAAGGTGCACCCACAGCGTTCGCGAAGCGCAGGCTCTGCCGTTCACTGCTGCAAGTAAACAGTCCCGGACGATGGAAATGGCGGGGGGAGCAAACAGCCCCGCCGAGGGGCGAAAAGCAGGTCCAGGTGGCACGCGGGGCGGTGGAGGGGTTGTCGGCAGCTGTCGGCGGTGGGGGTGGTGGTAGAGGGGGAGCAGATGGACGAAGGGGGGGGGGCACCGCACCCCCCCCACACCCCCTTCAACAGTCCGCTACGGGGGACGGGATAGCAGGCTCCCAAGTCGACCTCGGAGCTTCCTGGCAAGCGACGGCTTCCAGTCCGAGGAATTACAAACGAGAGGCTCAGTACCGTCCACACTCCTAACGCGACTGGGGGCACCACCACCCCAGGAGCAAGGATGGCAAAGTCACTCAAAACACAGTCCTCAAACAACCCCCTCCACAATCTCCCGAACCAGGGACGCAGTCTCTTCGCACTCCGCGACGGAGGCAGCGGCTCCCACACAGGAACAGCAGCAGCAGCGAGCGGCAGTCAGCCGGCCGGGCAACCGGCCAGGCAGGCAAGCAAGCAGACAGGTGGGCCCCCAGATGGTATCGGTGTTGGCGTAGGGGGGCCGATGCTTCTCCCTCCGGAGGCGAGGGCGAGGGGGAGGGCAGGCCGGCAAGGCCCCCCCCTCCGCACTCACTCACTCACTCACGCAGTAGCGGCAGCGGCAGCGGCAGCAACAAGGAGAGCAGCAAGCAGCAGCTGGAGAGGGCCAGGAAAGGCCGGAGGGAGAAGGGAGCACAGAGAGCTCCTGCAACCTGTAGTGAGGCGGCCTGGGCCCCGACGGCCCCTGAGGGAGAGGAGCCTGAATTGGCACCCAAGTGGGCGGAGCCACCGCCACCTGTTCCCGCCCCCCGGAAGTCAAGGGGCGGGACAGGAAGTATAAGAGCCAGGCCCCAGCCCTCAGTTAGAGCCCAGCGGCCGGAGAGGCCAGACGTGCCGGTGCGAGCTCCGGCTAGACCGAGCCTTTCCAGAGCCAGGTACCCCGACGCGGACGGACCGAGCCTCCCCAGAGCCAGATACCCGGACGCCGGCCGACTGGACCTCCCCAGAGCCAGGCATCCCGACGCGGATTGGCCAAGCCTTCCCCAAGCAAGGTACCCTGACGTAGACTGGCCGCACTTGCCCCGAGCACGGTACCCCGAGGAGGGGCCCGAGCGCCCCCCTGACCGGAGACCGGAGGAGCGACCCGACCCAGACGACCCTCTGCGAGCTGAGGAACCCATGGTGTGGGACCCCGCTGTCGAGCCCGGCGAGGAGCAGGTACCAATGGAGGGGGAAATGGAAAGCAGCCCGGGGGTAGCTGACCCCAGTCTGGCTACAGCAGAGGAGCCAATGTCGGTGTGTTGCGGTCAGGACCCCACCGACACAGCGGCAGACTAACTGCCGCTCTTAGGGCCCCGGGCTGGGACACAGTGGAGTGGGTGGGCCTGTGTCCCCCCTGCCACCCCCCTTAACGGGTGGCAGCTTCCCCCTCCAGCCAGCGCTCTGGCACCGCAGCTGAGCTGTTGTTTGCTGCCCTGAAGGAGTGCTTGTTGCCCCACCCTGACTGAGGGTCTGGGGCGTCCCGAGTTTGTCCGTGCTCAGCTCCTGATACCCAGACCTGAGCCCGAACCCCTGAACTATTATTTGTTGCCCCGCCCTGACTGAGGGCCAGGGCCTACTAACCCTGTTTGGGGCTCAGCCTGCAGGAAGGTCCTGAGCCCCTGAACTATTGGTGGTTGCCCCGCCCTGACTGAGGGCCTGGGCCTACTAACTCTGCCTGGGCTCGGCCTGCAGGAAGGTCCTGAGCCCCTGGACTATTGTTTGTTGCCCCGCCCTGACTGAGGGCCTGGGCCTACTAACTCTGCCTGGGCTCAGCCTGCAGGAAGGTCCTGAGCCCCTGGACTATTGTTTGTTGCCCCGCCCTGACTGAGGGCCGGGCCTTAACCCCTGACTTTACTGCTCAGCCTGAAGGAAGGTTCTGAGCCCCCTGGACTATTGTGTGCTGCCCCGCCCTGATTGAGGGCCGGGCCTGAACCCCTGACTTTACTGCTCAGCCTGAAGGAAGGTTCTGAGCGCCCTGGACTATTGGGGGTTGCCCTCCCCTGAATAAGGGCCTAGGACGCCCTGAGTTTGTCAGGGCTCAGCTCCTGATCCACGGAGCTGAGCACCCGAACTATTGTTTATTGCCCCGCCCTGAGCTAGCGCGGGGGCTTGACTGACTTTGTAATCCCCAGCTCCGGCAGTGGGGACCGGAGCCCGGGCCTGAGTTACTGCCGGACCCTGACGGAGAGCAGGAGCTCATTGCAGAGGCCGTGTACCTTTGGCCTAGTCCCTGCCAGAGGGGCGGAACCCTGAGACCAATCCAGGCCGTGTAGTGAGGCGGCCTGGCCCCTGACGGCCCCTGAGAGGGCCCGACCCCCGCACCGGACGTTTACACGTGGTGATTGAAGATCTCATCGCACTTCTCACAAAAGTTGGTGTGCTTGATTTGATGCATTAAACAAATTTTAATTTGAGCTAATCCATATGCTCCCTAAATACCTCCCATGGTTTCAGTAGGGTATGGTTTACTTCTTCATTTCCTCTCCCCTAAGATAGTCTTGCTCTGTGTTGTTGTGGTCCTCAAATTTCATTAAAGCCAGTGAAAGATGAGAGTGCCCAGTTCCTTGCAGGCTCTTTAAGAGCCCCCCCCTTCCGTCCCTGAGATTGCTGCATTTCAATGGGGGTGGGGTGGGGCAGGGGATCAATATTTGTATTTATGCAATTTGGGCTAAAGGATTCTGTATAATTGTCAAAAGCTGGCTATGACCACTCTGTAACTCGGGGACTCAAAATCTGAATTAAACCACATTTGGAAATGTTCAGGTTGGAAGTTGGGATATTTTGTTCAGATACATACAAGCTGTTGGATCCAGGCATAGAACCAGAATTGTGGTTTGATATCACGTCAATACACTTAGTACTCAGACCAAACCAGAACCCTGAAGCTGTCAGTTATTCAATAATATTCAGAACACTTTTATTTCCAGTCTGCAGTTTTGTTGATCCAGAAGATTCAGATAGTTGGAAACATCATTTCTATTCATCTGAACTGAATTGTTTCTAGCGGTTTGAATATATTACGTTTTTTTTTTCTTCTTACTGATGTTCCCCTGAACACTTTGGTTCTAGATAGGAAGTACGGAATACCTCCCAAAGGCTGTTTTCAGCAGGATTCCATATCCAGGTGTGCATGCACCAGAGGAATAAATAAAGTTTTAGAGAAGGAGCAAAAATCTGGAAGTATTTTCCTGATTGAACACAGACTCTGAAGCTTTTTAGGTGCTCCTATTACTATATCTAATTCATATTGGATGAAATCCAGTCCATGCACATACAGCCCAAGTAAATGGATTTTTTGTAAACTGAGTGCTGGGGATTTGCACAACCCCACCTGTACGGGGAGATTTTGGCAAGCCAGTAAAGTGCCTAAAACCACTATGGCTTATTGCTAAAAGCAGTCTAGTCAGCAGGCTTAACCCAGGCAGGAGGGGAGGGGATTTTGGGTGCCACAGAAAAGGCAGCTTGACCCCGCGTCCTTCCTGATAAGAATTGTGTTGAAGTTGCTGATACATGCATTTTAGAAGAGCAGGATGTGCCCAGGAATGTCTATTGGGGCCTCAAGGCTGAAAACTCTGGAAAAACCCAGACCTGGTTAATCAATAAGCAGAAGGAACCTCTTGCTTGACCATTGAAACTGCTTACTTAACAAGTTTTCTTTAAAGGACATGTCATTCTATTACTAATGTATAAATAAGGGGGAAAAGTTTGAGGTAGTTCAACTCGTTTGGACTCTCCCTCTGGATACATCTTGCGGTCCCCACCGGCAGACAGAAGATTTGGCCACCGGAAGCCTGCTGCTGTGTCACTTGAGAGCCACACTCACCTTTGGTAATTATCAATGGTTGGGGGTGTTTTACTAACCCAGGGGTCGGCAACGTTCGGCACGTGGCTCGCTAGGTAAGCCGCGGCCAGCACATCGCTCGCCCGCATCGCTTCTCGCCGCCCCCATTGGCCCAGGACGGTGAACCGTGGCCAGTGGGGGCCGCGATCAGCCGAACCTGCCGCATCAGCAGGTAAATAAAACTGGCCCGGCCCGCCAGGGTGCTTACCCTGGCGAGCCGCGTGCCGAACGTTGCCGACCCCTGTACTAACCTGTTGCAGAAATGTGTAAGTGCTTGAGACTAGTAAAGTTTAGCTTTAAGTGAAAGCACTCTTGTGTTGTCCTGCTTGTGCCAGCCATCTATCGGTCGGACAGCCAAGTCTCCCCTGATTTATTTCCTGTCACCACCTCACACAGAGTAAAAGTTACCAAGAGCTTTGGTTTGAAAGAACCCTGGGTAACACACCATGGCTTGTATTTCAGCCTATTGACTAGAATAACATTCACAGTCTCTCCATGACAGTTGTAGGGGTTATTGCAGCTAATCTGTCTTTATAGCCACAGATTCTGTGGCCTCCTAAACTTTTCCACTTCTCTGAGCCCTATTACAATCTTCTCCAGCACCCTATGCATATTCCATAGTGACTAATGAGCATGGGCTGCTCAGATATCCTTATATGGCCACCACACCTGAAATCCCCCCACTTCAGCCCCAAAGTAGGACTTAAGTGATCCAAAATCCTCCTGATGGCTCTCTGCACCACGGAGGAATTTCACCCATTAATTCCTACACTGTAGAGATGTAGCTTCTACATTCCCTTAGCACTTGAAAGATGAAAAATTCTAGTGTATGAAATTAAACAAACAGCAATTAAGCCGGGAATCTACTTTTCAGTAATCACTGCTCTCAGCTCTGCCTGGAATGTGTTTTCTTTGAATCCCATTTCACTAGACGATGTGATAAGAAACTAAATCTCCGTTTTGATTGCTTCACTCTGTCAATCCCATTCGACATTATATTCATTAATTTTAATTACTACATTCATAAATAGTTGATGGTGCTCTGGCCACGAGCCAAATTCCTGTGCTCAATTGGCATGCTGGAGAGTTGATACTGGTATCGCTTCCCTGCGGCACATCACACAAAAGAAGCTGTCCTGCTAATCTGATCGATTTCATTTTAACAATCCCAGTTTTATGATAGGAATTTACAAGCTATTTATGGCCTTCCATTTTCCTTTTCTGTGGCCTGTCAAATAAACAGCACAATACTTTGCTTCAGCTTCGGAAATAGAACAAGATAGGAGGGTCTGAGCAGCTCAGAGGGCAACATCGTGGCTTAATGTCCAATGTATTCATGCAGTTGCTGTGCATATGGAGCAGGTCTAAATGTTTGCCAGGGAATTTCTTATGGGAGACAGTACATGTGTCAGCCCAACCACAACTTTTAAAAACAAAGTTACTTGGCAGTTTCTGATATTTATTTTTCCTAAATATTCAGTGCCACTCCCAGCCTGTATCAGCAGCTGCCTAAAAAAGTAAAGGTCAGAAAATGAGCTAGTTTAGACAAGCTAATTTGCTGTAGCAGACAAGGGTGGAAGGTACTGCCCTTAATTATTTTTGAAAATGAAAACTTTTACTCACCAAAATAGTTCCCAGGCTGAGCCCTCAGACAGCTGTTTTCAGTCAGAACTGATTCCCTGTAAATGCAGGCCTTGTTTTTAAATTTCCTTTTTTGGTGTAATTTGTAGGTAAACATGATAGTAATGAAAGCATGACATTCATTTCACCTACCTAAAGCCCAAGTAATGTTCACTTCATTCCCAAGCTGTTTGAGACTGTCAGAGACTCTCCTGACCCATTCTGCATGTATGAGGTTCAAGATCCTCCACCCTCTGTACCCTCCATGTTCCCCTTATTCAGCTCCAGGAGCTTAAATGATGCAAAAGGTCTTTTACTGGCTCTTCAGAATAAATTTCCGGTGAACACTCATGCATGCCCAATACTGTTCTACCAATGCATTTCAGTCTTGAGCACGAATGACCTCCTAAGAATGTGGACAAAGATATTAAGCTTGGGTCCAGCAAAAATAATTTTCTCTTGTTAAAGAAAACTATCAGCCACCTGGATAAGACAATTGGTCCTTTTAGCCCAATATCTTGTTTCTTTCAGCAACCAGTGCTACATGCCTACGGGGGAGTTGGAGGAATTGAGAGGGCGGAGCCCTGAACAAATAACTATGGAATAACTTGATCCTAGATCAGAGGTTCTCAAATTGTGGTCTGCGGACCACCAGTGGTTCGCGGACTCCATTCAGGTGGTCCACGGATAGTTCCCTCACAAGAGAATGATGGGCCACCCACCTAATTCGTGGAGCCGTGCAGACGTGGCTCCACTAATTAGGTGCCTGGACCCTAGAGAAGATGCACATGTAAGGTGAGGTGGTGGCCTTGGGGGGAATAAAGGTAGGTGACAGGAGGCAGCGGGGTGAGAAGAGGGGATGGGGGGAAAATTGGGATGTGCAGGGCTGTGACAGCCAGAGAAAGAGGCGACTTTCCCCAGCTCCAGGGGTGCTACAGCGGGGGAGAGACCGCCCTCCTTCCCAGCCCCAGCTCAGTGGCTGCTGCGGTGGGGGAGAGAGGGCACATCCATCACATTAGACTACTGATATTAAAATGTGAGTTGGGTGCTTTTATTTGTAAAGCAAAAAAACATTATTAAGGGTTTTTTTTTTTAGAGAGAGCTTTTATCCAAAGCGCTTTACAATAGTTAGCTAATGGTACAAACACCACTTGGAAAGATCATTAAGTGGTCCTCCGAGACCTTCAGCACTTTTCAAGTGGTCAACAAAAAAAAAGTTTGAGAACCTCTGTCCTAGATGAAATTTCCTCTTGACCACAGGCATGGTCCAAATTTTCATAAGTGGTGCTGATTTTGGGTGCCTTGATTTTTGGTGTCTCAGAGCCAAAAATTGTTAGAGGAATAGAAACACTTAAGTAGACATTGAAAAGATTGTGTGTGCTTAGTTTAGAGAGGAGGTGGCTAAGAGAGGACATGACAGCAGCATGCAAAATATCTAATAGAGAAGGTAAAACAGGTGATTCTATTTCAAATGGAATATTAAAAGAATAATAAAAGAATAAAAGGATGTGTAATGATACTGAAAGTCAGCATATCTCAAACTGTGTTTTTACACAATGCAGAATTAACCTGTGGAACTCAGTGCCACAAGATAGCACAGAATCCAAGATCTTAGCTGGATTCAGAAATAGGATTAGGCTCATATGTTATCATTAAGCTCATAAATGTCTGTTTTCTGAATCTGGAAACCCCCTTTAAGCTTTTGACCTGTTGCAAGCTAACCATATATTCCTATTGTTTGTTTTCAGTCTCTTTAGATAGTTTCTAATTCATGACAAAAATTTACTCCTCACACCATGATCATTTAGTTTCCCGGAAAAATTTTTTTGAAGGGCCTGGGTCAAAGGCTTTTTCATAGTTCAAGTAAACTAGACGTACCTTCAACTGGGTGAGAAGGGGACCTTCAACTCACAGGTCTCTCCCTTCCTGAGTAAACACAGTGGGTCATTCACTTCCATGCCACTGTCATCCCTAACCCCCAGACAATGGAGATTCTGTGGGCAGCAACGGAGAGGGTTGGGAGAGCATTGGGCGGGGCTGGGGAGGAAACAAATGTCCTTCCCTTAGTAGTCTTGTGAAAATTACTAAGTGAAAATAATACAGAGTTGCTCCAGGTCAGGTATGCTCTTCTATGGGATGTTCCTAGGACCAGGAATGGGCCCATGACTTTGCCTGAATCCCTGGAGATCTCAGGGATTTGGAGGTAGGTCCCATGACCTGTTTCTTGGGAAGACTAATCCTGCTACCTGACAAAATGGCATGGGATGGGAAAAGTTTGTGGGCTTTCACTTCAACCTCATGTCCTCTACTGCTGATTTTTTCTGCCAGAAACAGTGACCCAGCCCCAAACCATCACATCTCAACACCCCTGATTTCATAGATTCATAGATTCTAGGGCTGGAAGGGACCTCGAGAGGTCATCAAGTTCAGTCCCCTGCCCTCATGGCAGAACCAAATACTGTCTAGACCATCCCTGATAGACATTTATCTTACCTACTCTTAAATATCTCCAGAGATGGAGATTCCACAACCTCTCTGGGCAGTTTATTCCAGTGTTTAACCACCCTGACAGTTAAGAACTTTTTCCTAATGTCCAACCTAAACCTCCCTTGCTGCAGTTTAAGCCCATTGCTTCTTGTTCTGTTCTTAGAGGCTAAGATGAACAAGTTTTCTCCCTCCTCCTTATGATACCCTTTTAGATACCTGAAAACTGCTATCATGTCCCCTCTCAGTCTTCTCTTTTCCAAACTAAACAAACCCAATTCTTTCAGCCTTCCTTCATAGGTCATGTTCTCAAGACCTTTAATCATTCTTGTTGCTCTTCTCTGTACCCTCTCCAATTTCTTCACATCTTTCTTGAAATGTGGTGCCCAGAACTGGACATAATATTCCAGTTGAGGCCTAACCAGCACAGAGTAGAACAGAAGAATGACTTCTCGTGTCTTGCTCACAACATACCTGTTAATGCATCCCAGAATCACATTTGCTTTTTTTGCAACAGCATCACACTGTTGACTCATATTTAGCTTGTGGTCCGCTATAACCCCTAGATCCCTTTCTGCCATACTCCTTCCTAGACAGTCTCTTCCCATTCTGTATGTGTAAAAGTGATTGTTCCTTCCTAAGTGGAGCACTTTGCATTTGTCTTTATTAAACTTCATCCTGTTTACCTCAGACCATTTCTCCAATTTGTCCAGATTGTTTTGAATTATGACCCTATCCTCCAAAGCAGTTGCAATCCCTCCCAGTTTGGTATCATCTGCAAACTTAATAAGCGTACTTTCTATGCCAATATCCAAGTTGTTGATGAAGATATTGAACAGAGCTGGTCCCAAAACAGACCCCTGCGGAACCCCACTTGTTATACCTTTCCAGCAGGATTGGGAACCATTAATAACTACTCTCTGAGTACGTTTATCCAGCCAGTTATTCACCCACCTTATAGTAGCCCCATCTAAGTTGTATTTGCCTAGTTTATTGATAAGAATATCATGCGAGACCGTATCAAATGCCTTACTCAAGTCTAGGTATACCACATCCACCGCTTCTCCCTTATCCACAAGACTCGTTATCCTATCAAAGAAAGCTATCAGATTGGTTTGACATGATTTGTTCTTTACAAATCCATGCTGGCTATTCCCTATCACCTTACCACCTTCCCAATGTTTGCAGATGATTTCCTTAATTATTTGCTCCATTATCTTCCCTGGCACAGAAGTTAAACTAACTGGTCTGTAGTTTCCTGGGTTGTTTTTACTTCCCTTTTTATAGATGGGGATTTGTGGAGAATAGGTATGTGGATATGTGTCTGTGCAGGTGGACTGGAACGCAAACCAATCCAGATCTGTAATCCCCTGTTGGCCTCTCTATATCTGGAACCAAAAGTGTGGATCCAGATTTTCACAGCTGAGGTCCACCTCTGTTCATTTATGATCTCCCATCAAAGTCTATCGCTCCTTTGAAAATAGTCTCCTGAGCCTGCATATAAATGAATATAATTTTTAAATGACTGAATAACTTACTATGGAATTATCTGGAGTAGAAAAGAGCACAATCGTAAAAAGAGTATAATACATAAATCTACTAAAAATAATTTAGTGTCTAATTGTATGGCTTTTTAATAACAGCCATTGAAAAATAAATTTGAACAAGATAATAATACCTGAATCAGGGTTTGGTACAAAAAATATGTGTTCATATATTGCAGGTTATTGGCATGAGGATACAAATGGTATACTTCTATTAATCCACCCTCCAACTGACTGCAGGAAAAGAGAGGGGATAGAGAATGTGTGAACCACTCTGCAAAGACTACATGAGACCTGGGCACAGGAGGGATGATGTTTCTGTAGGGGTAAGTGGTGGTCTGAGTTTCAATAGGTTAGCTTTATATTGTAATGACAAACTAGTGTATATGTGTGACCACTGCTCCTACTGGATAGAATCATCAACTGCATCTCATAAGCATTTCCTGCAGAAAGCAAAGCATAATTCTCCCCTAGCACAAATGGCTGGCACTTGAGGTTTTTTAACCTGATGGAGCTAAGTTCTATCCCACTTTTGCCTTGTAGTTGCCATCATGCCATGAAGTTCCAAAGGGCCATAATGTGAAGCTTTGTGACAACTGTGAAGTATTCAGTGGCCACAGATTGGTTACAGTATAGTTAGCTAAAAGCTCAGATGCTGATCAGAACCTACACAGTTTGCAAAATCAGTCTGGATATCTCACAAGAGTAGGCTTTAACTCATGAGATTTCTTGTACTACCTGCCTCGGTTTAGGGTGATGGGTGAGGAAATACAAGTCAAAAAGCCTTTCCTGGTGTATGTAGACTTCTTCTTCTGGTCCTGGCCACAGCTCATAAGCCAAATTCTTCTTTGCATCTGAACTCTGCTCAGTGAGGGGGAGTGTATCTATGCATGGGAGGGGGATCATGTTGATTACATCTCTCTGAACCTGTGAGCCGGTTTATACTAGCCCCAGTCCTGGTGTGAGTTAGAGCAATATAGAAGCTGCTCTGACTTATGTCACTGGTGTATGATCAGGGCTTAAATTCAGCCGGAGTTGTCTAGAGCGGAGCTCTGGTAAATTTTTTAAATCTATGGGGGCTAGTTTCAAATCTATGAGCCGGTTTCAGGGGGTCTGCAGGGCCCCACGGCTGAAGCCTGGAGCCCTGAGCCTCAGTGCACTCTGCAGGGCAGAAACCCCAAGCCCAGGCATCACCACCACCACCCTGGAGACTGAAGCCCCAAACCACGGTGGCCCCCTCAAGGACTGAAACCCCTCACCCTGGCAACCCCCCCTACAGGGCTGAAGCCCCGAGAACCTCTCACCCTGCAGCTGAAGCCCAGAGCTTTGAATTGGGGGGAGGGGGGCATGGGAGGGGGCACAAGGAAATACTCTATGAGAATTTAAGCCCTGTGAATCATCTTAGGAAACTTCCACTCTCTCACTCTAGCCCTAATAGTCACTCTTGTATGCCCTTCTCCAACTCACCCCCCTACACTGAGATGGGAGGAAGGGGTCAGCTGGTTTACAAGCTGGCTCTGCCAATTTTATGCCTGTGGGAAGTCCTCTACTTCCAGGAGCATTCTCTGCTGCTGAATTAAAACCAGAATTTGGAGGCTTTATGCTGCCTGAGTGGCTACTGGGGCTGGATTGTAAACAAGAATCTGTCCTCATACACCCAGTAACCTTGAAACCGGAAAACTATACCAGAGTTATCCAAACTTTCCCAGTTCTCAGTGAAGGTTTGGCTCAGAGTAGAGTTTGTGTCTTGGGCAAAGGTGCAGGTATGGCAAAGCTTTAAAGTAAGAAGAAGCTAACAAATGGACACTCAGGAAATCAAATAGGCTACACAGTTCAGCAGGAATTGAGCTGGAAATGATGTCTCAGTAATGGAGCCAGATTTACCTGTTGGTGTATATGGATAACGGATACTTAGTGTAACCCAGCATAAATGTTATAGGTGTATAGGACATGTAAAAAATCTTTAGAAAGGTCACTTTTTTCAGGTTACTGTGATCAATCAGTCCAGTAACCTACAGGCAGCAGTTATACATAAAAAAATGATTCAATAAGAGAAAATGACTAACTACGGCAAAGCATATTCAGTCAGGGAGAACCAATTTTCTGGGTGATATACTCAACATCTAAAATGGAGTATATCACAGCCAAGTGAGTTAAACATTCTTCCAAGAACTAACTCCTATGTATTCAGACAAACAGAACTTAGAACACTACCTGAAACAACACCCGATGGTGTTCCCACTAATGTAATTCCTGCTCTTTATTTATAATATGCTTTTCACCATGACCATATTATTTTTATTTTTTACAAATATTTAAGCTTTATGTCCTAAGTTTATCTCCTTCCCTCCCCTCCCAAATTATTTTGTTTGTTTATTGTGCAAAAAATAAGCAACATGAGTGAATTTTGCATTTTGTCCTAAAGACAATGGCATCTGTGGTCACTCTGGTGTGTTCCAGCCAGGAATATATTCATAGTTGTAAGCTCACAATGAAGCTATACCCATGATTTCTGGTAACTTTTTCTCTCTCATTTTCATGCCTTCCTTCAATGCTTCTTATACTTTTCACAATTCTCGACACAGTTGTTGGGAATGTGACAAACAACAAGGATTTAACACACCACAATAAACTTCTAACTGGAGAGACTGTAAACCCATGTCAGTACATAGACATGTTTTGATTGGTAATAATAGACTGAGATAATACCATTTGCTTCCAGGACTTATCCTGACCTCTTTCCAATGGATTTATGTCAGAACAAATCATATCACTCATCATTCACTGCATTTTCTGACTGGCATGCCTGTTTTTGAAAGTTCTGGCTGGCAAGGGCTGTAGACAAAGCTATAGTATGTGAACAACTTGGTAAATACCAAGTTAGGGCAACTTTGTGCAAAACAGATCTTACAATACATTATTTCCATGCTTTGTTTCTATAGCGATACAATGTCAGTGATAGCAACATTGTGATATAAAGGGGAAAAGTAAGTCTTTACTCATAAAGCACCATGCAGTAGTTCACCGACATCTAAGTCACCAGCTTGAATCCATCCTATGTTAGTAAAGGCAAACATTATTCATGTCTGATGGCTACTGAAATAGGACCTGATCCGGTACCCATTAGAGTCATTATCTTCGACTGATGGAGGTTCAGGCCTTTAGGTTTTAATGGTGGGATTTTCAAAAGTGCTCCATGTTGAACTCACTCTGTTCCCAGTGGGAATTTTACCATGACTTCAATGGCAGCCGAGTTAGCCAATGCTAAGTGCTTTAGAAAATCTCACCCTTAGAATTTCAGGACATGGATTATATCTTCCTTTATGTTTGTGCAGCACTGTCAGAACTCAAGGCTCAGTCTACGCTAAAAAGCTAGGCTGACCCAGCTACGTCGCTCAGGTGTGTGAAAAATCCACACCTCTCAGTGACATAATTAAGCCGACCTAACCCCCAGACAGTTCTGGGTCGACGGAAGAATTCTTCTGTCGACCTAGCTACCAGCTGTCAGCGAGGTGGATTATCTAGGCCTACAGGAGAACTCCTCCCATTGTCATGGGTAATGTTTTCGAGGATGAGCTACAGCAGCCCAGCTGTGCCACTGTAGTGTTTCAAGTGTAGACAAGCCCTAATAAATAATAATAATGTCTGGTGGTCTATGAGATTGGTTGGGACCTCAGTATAAATCTGTGAAACCTAGTGAACAAGTATCATCATCTCAAACACCTAGTCCGTTCATCCGTCTTCTGGTAGAGAGCAGAGAGCCCAAAGACTGAATGAATATGGACACTGAATTACCATCTTTATTAGCATTATTATAGGACCACACACCTGAAGTGAATGGTGCAGAAAAATGTTGTCTGTGCCCAGGGGGGAGTCTACATTAGCTGTTGCCATCAGAAGCTCTACAGTTTGTCATCTTATCATGGCCCCAATTCAGGAAAATGCTTATGTGTGTGCTTAAAATTAAGCGCTTTGCTGAATCCAATCTTAATAGAGGGGATTCCTTTACTGTTACATAAAAATGTAACACTAGAATGTGGGTGTACACCTTGTTAAAGCGGTCTGCAAATAAGAAAATATGCAGATTCTGAAGTTACTGAACTGGAATATTATGGCTTGATTTAGCTGGCAAATGATGATGATAATGATAGTAATTCTAGTGAGGTAGTGTCTAAGGACCCAAATCAAAGGTTAAGGCCCTTATGTACACACAAATAATGCAAAGAGAGTTCCTGCCCAAGAAAGCTCACACCTAACACCTAGACAACATGCAACAGTTCTATGTACACAAAAACAGGGGAGAACAAATTTATTGCAAAGATAGAGATTGAAAAATTATGTTCAAAAAAATTACATTAATAAGATGCAAAGGGTTACATTGCAAAACTTGCATGGGATGTTTCTGTCTTCTGCCAGGTGACAAAGGCTGCTACAATGGCCAAAGTTGAATCTGTCTAGAGGTCCTTTTTCTAAATATAAATCAAAATAGGACTTGAGCCTCCACCCACAGCCATATTTCCACCTCTAGCTCTGGGAATTAAATGTTTACCTCCATTGTTACCTTTCCACGTGGTTTTTCCCTGTAAGCAAGCATCTCAGGAGTCCCTGGGATAATGGAACCGTAAGGAGCTTTTTATTTGGGGAAAAGGGAAAATGATCAAAAGAAATGTGAAAAACTCTATTATACAAGAAACTGAGCAACCTAAATCAGTGCATCAGGACTATCAGTTCCAAATAATAATTGTCTAATTTATGGACGTCCAGGACCACAAACCCAACCCATCTAAAACCCGACTCACAGGTCCACTTAGACTCGGTGTTGGTCAACGGGCATCAAGGTAATGGCTCTCCTCCGCCTGTCTGCTCCACTCCAGAAAGAACCACTCTGACAGATTGTGCTCTGCTTTCTGGTTACCCGATCCACATCTGTGATATCAGCTTTTGTTTTGCTAGCCTGGTGGGCTACGGTGCTATGAAATCAGCTCCATGCTGCCTCCATGTGTCAGTCTATCTGAAGTCAGCTCTGCATTGGTGCTGGTCTTGCCAGCCCTTACTGTGAAATCAGCTCTATATCATTATCATCTCCGTTGCTGTCAATCCAGTCTGGTCCAGTTCTGCAGATTCAATCCACACTGGTTGCAGATTCTCCAGGTAGGGAACTCAAAGCAAAACCAGACTTTTGAGGAGCAGGCCAGCATCTGTTTCACCTTCCTGTCTCCTGAGTTTAAGTTTTGTTGCCCAACAAAGTCCACTACCTCTGACCTCAGTCGTGGGTACATCCTGCACAGTTCCCATGCCCTTTCATCAGTATCACCACCACCTTACCACAAACAGCCACCACCACCAAAACAACAAATTCAGTAGGTGGAATTATGGGTAAACAACATTATAATTCATGTAAATGAAACTGGCCGGAGCTAGCTTTTCTTCTTCTCCCCTATAGAGGAAGCACAGCATGGCTTCTAGCCCTGGGGCTTACATTCACAACTAGAATTCTGTCTGAATACCACAGACTGGACTGGTCATATTTAAACTGGCTACAAATTTGCACATGCTCTTGCACAGTTGACGAAGTGGGTGGAATTGCAATTAATTCATGTGACTCTAACTTTTCAACGTGAAATTGTATGGCCTGCTCCCATTCTACTCAGAAAAATATAGCTGAATAAGAAACTTTACCATGTAATTATTAATGCTGAATTGGCTATTATGAATGTACACCACTGGCCTCCACTGGATGGAATCAGAACTGTTCAACTATGGGTAACAAGCCTTAAATTTCAGAGTAGCAGCCGTGTTAGTCTCTAAGGTGCCACAAGTACTCCTGTTCTTTTTGCGGATACAGACTAACAAATTTATTAGAGCATAAGCTTTCGTGGACTACAGCCCACTTCTTCGGATGCATACAGAGTGGAATAAATATTGAGGAGATATATATGCACACATACAGAGAGCATAAACAGGTGGGAGTTGTCTTACCAACTCTGAGAGGCCAATTAAGTAAGAGGGGAAAAAAAACTTTTGAAGTGATAATCAAGATAGCCCAGTACAGACAGTTTGATAAGAAGGGTGAGAATACTTACAAGGGGAGATAGAGTCAATGTTTGTAATGGCTCAGCCATTCCCAGTCCTTATTCAATCCTTTGTTGATTGTGTCTAGTTTGCATATCAATTCCAGCTCAGCAGTCTCTCGTTGGAGTCTGTTTTGGAAGTTTTTCTGTTGTAATATAGCCACCCGCAGGTCTGTCATTGAATGACCAGACAGGTTAAAGTATTCTCCCACTGGTTTTTGAGTATTATGATTCCTGATGTCAGATTTGTGTCCATTAATTCTTTTGCGTAGAGACTGTCCGGTTTGGCCAATGTACATGGCAGAGGGGCATTGCTGGCACATGATGGCATATATCACATTGGTAGATGTGCAGGTGAACGAGCCCCTGATGGTATGGCTGATGTGATTAGGTCCTATGATGATGTCACTTGAAGAGATATGTGGACAGAGTTGGCATCGGGCTTTGTTACAAGGATAGGTTCCTGGGTCAGTGGTTTTGTTCAGTGATGTGTGGTTGCTGGTGAGTATTTGCTTTAGGTTGGGGGGTTGTCTGTAAGCGAGGACAGGTCTGATCCCAAGATCTGTAAGAGTGAGGGATCATCTTTCAGGATAGGTTGTAGATCTCTGATGATGCGCTGGAGAGGTTTTAGTTGGGGGCTGAAGGTGACAGCTAGTGGTGTTCTGTTATTTTCTTTGTTTTCATCCTGGCCACTATGGACGTAGAAGCCCTCTACACCAATATTCCACACAAAGATGGACTACAAGCTATCAGGAACAGTATCCCCGATAATGTCACAGCTAACCTGGTGGCTGAACTTTGTGATTTTGTCCTCACCCACAACTATTTCACATTTGGGGACAATATATACCTTCAAGTCAGCGGCACTGCTATGGGTACCCGCATGGCACCACAATATGCCAACATTTTTATGGCTGACTTAGAACAACGCTTCCTTAGCTCTCGTCCCCTAACGCCCCTACTCTACTTGCGCTACATTGATGACATCTTCATCATCTGGACCCATGGAAAAGAAGCCCTTGAGGAATTTCACCATGATTTCAATAATTTCCATCCCACCATCAACCTCAGCCTAGATCAATCCACACAAGCGGTCCATTTCCTGGACACTACTGTGCTAATAAGCGATGGTCACATAAATACCACCCTATACCAGAAACCTACTGACCGCTACACTTACCTACATGCCTCCAGCTTCCATCCAGGACACACCACACGATCCATTGTCTACAGCCAAGCTCTAAGATATAACCACATTTGCTCCAATCCCTCAGATAGAGACAAGCACCTACAAGATCTCTATCAAGCATTCTTAAAACTACAATACCCACCTGCTGAAGTGAAAAAACAGATTGACAGAGCCAGACGAGTACCCAGAAGTCACCTCCTACAAGACAGGCCCAACAAAGAAAATAACAGAACACCACTAGCTGTCACCTTCAGCCCCCAACTAAAACCTCTCCAGCGCATCATCAGAGATCTACAACCTATCCTGAAAGATGATCCCTCACTCTTACAAATCTTGGGAGACAGACCTGTCCTCGCTTACAGACAACCCCCCAACCTAAAGCAAATACTCACCAGCAACCACACATCACTGAACAAAACCACTGACCCAGGAACCTATCCTTGTAACAAAGCCCGATGCCAACTCTGTCCACATATCTCTTCAAGTGACATCATCATAGGACCTAATCACATCAGCCATACCATCAGGGGCTCGTTCACCTGCACATCTACCAATGTGATATATGCCATCATGTGCCAGCAATGCCCCTCTGCCATGTACATTGGCCAAACCGGACAGTCTCTACGCAAAAGAATTAATGGACACAAATCTGACATCAGGAATCATAATACTCAAAAACCAGTGGGAGAATACTTTAACCTGTCTGGTCATTCAATGACAGACCTGCGGGTGGCTATATTACAACAGAAAAACTTCCAAAACAGACTCCAACGAGAGACTGCTGAGCTGGAATTGATATGCAAACTAGACACAATCAACAAAGGATTGAATAAGGACTGGGAATGGCTGAGCCATTACAAACATTGACTCTATCTCCCCTTGTAAGTATTCTCACCCTTCTTATCAAACTGTCTGTACTGGGCTATCTTGATTATCACTTCAAAAGTTTTTTTCCCCTCTTACTTAATTGGCCTCTCAGAGTTGGTAAGACAACTCCCACCTGTTTATGCTCTCTGTATGTGTGCATATATATCTCCTCAATATTTATTCCACTCTGTATGCATCCGAAGAAGTGGGCTGTAGTCCACGAAAGCTTATGCTCTAATAAATTTGTTAGTCTCTAAGGTGCCACAAGTACTCCAAAACCTTAAATTAAATTGCTAAAAGCTAATAGAGATTCTCCTTTAGCACAAGTAGCAGGAGCCTATATTTTTGGCACAAGATTATCTGAGTTTCACCTCTGCTGTTGCCATAATGTACAGAGTAGCCACAGTGTGCTATGTAATGCAATCCTTGATGTCAGGGGATTTGTTACAATATTTTACAGTGTGCGTACAAATTAAAGTATGAAAACCCATGTCTCTCCTTTTAACTGATTTAAATGCTTATTTTCATTTGGACGTGAAAAAAGAACAACTCTTTTAGGACCAGAACTGAAAGCAGCATCCAAAAGGATGGTTTACTTATTTTATGTATTTAATATTTTAAAAGTTATTAAATATTTATAGTTTATTTGGGGAAAAGACATTAAAGGGTTCCTATCTCAGGCTCTCTGCACCTCTGGCAAATATTTAAAACTATGATTCTTGTAAATTATCAGTCTAGTATGTTGCCCTAACTGCAGCACATGACAATGGCCAAACAAAAATATATACTCAGAAATAGAGGTGGTTGGAAAAACTTGGATGGAACAATATCCCATCAGAAAATGCAGTTCCATCAAAATCAAAATGCTTTCTGAAATGACATATTTTTTTCAAAAAATAGTTTTGGAGAAATAAAGTGAAATGTCCCATATCGACATTTCCAGGAAAAGATATTTTTTTCCCTTTCACAATGATTTCTCATTTCATTTTTTAAATTTTGTATTATACTATGTATTATGAAACAATGTGATTTTTTTTAAAAAGCCAAATGAAACATTTTCATTTTGTCAAAGCAAAACTTTTAAATTAATCCAAAATTATTTATTTTCTGATTTCTCTTTCACAGATAATTTTTAAAGTTTTGGGTTTCAGAACGAAATCAAATTTCAAAAATCTCAACCTCCATAAGACAAACTTTCTGTTCAAACAGCTGTACACATGAAGAATCCTAGTCCCTTGCTGGATCTCCCACACGAAGTTTAGAATATAATTGGGCAACTCATTGGCTCATGGGCTCAACGGGTAGTGATCAACGGATCGATGTCTAGTTGGCAGCCGGTATCAAGCGGAATACCCCAGCGGTCAGTCCTGGGGCTGGTTTTGTTCAACATCTTTATTAATTATCTGGATGATGGGATGAATTGCACCCTCAGCAAGTTTGCAGATGACACTAAGCTGGGGGAAGAGGTAGATACGCTGGAGGGTAGGGATAGGGTCCAGAGTGACCTAGACAAATTGGAGGATTGGGCCAAAAGAAATCTGATGAGGTTCAACAAGGACAAGTGCAGAGTCCTGCACTTAGGAAGGAAGAATCATATGCAGCGCTACAGGCTGGGGACTGACTAAGCAGCAGTTCTGCAAATAAGGACCTGGGGAGTACAGTGGACGATAAGCTGGATATGAGTCAGCAGTGTGTCCTTGTTGCCAAGAAGGCCAACGGCATATTGGGCTGTATTAGTAGGAGCATTGCCAGCAGATCGAGGGAAGCCATTATTTCCCTCTATTTGGCACAGGTGAGGCCACACTTGGGAGCATTGTGTCCAGTTTTGGTCCCCTTACTACAGAAGGGATGTGGACAAATTGGAGAGATTCCAGGAGGGCATCAAAAATGATTAGGGGGCTGGGGCACATGACTTACGAGGAGAGGCTGAGGGAACTGGAGTTATTTAGTCTGCAGAAGAGAAGAGTAAGGGGGAGATTTGATAGCAGCCTTGAACTACCTGAAGGGGGGGATCCAAAGAGGATGGAGCTAGGCTGTTCTCAGTGGTGGCAGGTGACAGAACAAGAAGCAACGGTCTCAAGTTACAGTAGGGGAGGTCTAGGTTGTATATTAGGAAACACTATTTCACTAGTAGGGTGGTGAAGCACTGGAATGGGTTACCTAGGGAGGTGGTGAAATCTCTATCCATGGAGGTTTTTAAGGCCCGGCTTAACAAAGCCGTGGCTGGGATGATTTAGTTGGTGTTGGTCCTGCTTTGAGCAAGGGATTGGACTAGATGACCTCCTGAGGTTTCTCCCAACCCTAATATTCTATGATTCATAATAAATTCAATGACTTTTGCCTCTAGCTCAGTTCACAAACTGTCTGTAAAAATTATTATTCAAAAACTGATTACCAAATTATTTCTGTCAGTAATTATTGATCTGTAGATTATTTGCACAAAGTTCATTACAAGTATTTGATATTCAAATTTTGGATGATGGGTTATTGTGATTGCAAAAGCAGGTCTCACCATATAGTTTTGTTCTCCGATTGAAGGAATATACTTCCATGACCCTGACGCCAGGTCTACACTACAGACTTATATCAGTATAACTATGTCACTTAGGGGTGTGAAAAATCCACACATCTGCATGACATAGTTATATCGACCTAACCACCAGTGTAGACAGTGCTATGTTGGCAGGTGGGCTTCTCCTGCTGACACAGCTACCGCCTCTCAAAGAGATGGATTAAGTACACTGATGGGAGAAGCTGCATTGGTGCAGCTGCACCAATGTAGTGTTTTAAGTGCAGACCTGCTCTGACTCTTAGGTTTCCAGTGCACATATTCCTGATTTCACTTTCCACAAAATTGACTTTCCACTTTCTCTAACCTCAACTGAAAATTATTTGCTTCTGCAAACAATCCTGATGGTAACTAATTTACTAAAATAGCACTAGAACACTGGAAATGAAACACAATAATAATAAGAATGAATAATAATCTAATAATAAAGTTGTGTGAACACAATTGCAGCACATTTATTTTAAAAAATCAAGTAAATGCAGAACAGTTTCTTGCATTATTATTCAGCTCTAGTTGACAGGCACCCAACAGACAGACCATTTTGGATTTGAAAAGTCAAACACGTCAAAGCCATGCTTTGTTGGTAATGGTAACAATTACATCATCCATCACCTTTATAGCAACAGGCTTATTTAATACAGTAACCAACAGATGCTATTCTAGGGTAAAATAGTCAATCTGTTAGTTTGCTTTAGATATACAGCTGCAATAGCAAGTCAGGCATGAATTTTATTAAGTCTTATGAATTTTCTGTCAGTTCTGGGAGCTGTAGATTTATATCCATCCATGTATTCGGCTCCACTCGAAAATGAAATATAATTTAAAAACAAATACCAGAAAAATATTTCATTCCTGAAATATGCAATTAATAGGTGAATCAAAATATCATTGTTTGGCAGGGACAGCAAAATTCCAAGAATCACTCAACAGCTAAAGGTAAATATGTTGTATAAAGGATCCCTGTCTATTAAGGTTAAGCCCCCAATTAGATTTATTTTAAAAGGGGTTTTACTCAGCATAACATGAATGTGAGGAGAAATGTTTTCATGATTTCTTCTTTTATTATTTCAAATGAAATAGTGCTTTTCTTTTCATTTAAATATGAAACACAGAATCACTGAGGTAGTGCATGACGACAGCAAGGGGTTTGTCTAGAATGTGTCTTGGTTTTAACTTGAGCTGACTGATTGCCAGTTAACTAGAGAGACAAGGAGGACACAATGAGAAATGTAAATCTTGAGATGTAGCCCATGGTGGAGATGTGTAGTGCCTTTAAACTTAACACTGTGGTGGTGTAATAATTAGGCCTACAAATTTACCCTAATTGTTAGCTCAACTTTAAAAGGTGAGTAGGAGTTCATAAAATATCACAATAACCTATAATAACAAATATTGATGGGGAAAAGTAAGAAAGGGAGACATTGAATTAGTCCAGATAAAAACTCCTACTGATATAACTCAAGGACTGTGTTAAGATCATGCCTGGTAAACAAGAAAAGAGTGGGATGGAAATTCAGTGAATCAACATTGGTGTGTCAGAAATTAGGCCTTATTGGTGGACAAAATAATGAAGGGATGGGCTATTCCACCTATCACTCCCTTTTGGGGGTCCTCACAAAGAGACTTTGTCGGGGGGGAGGGGTGGTGGGCAATTAGCAGAGGGGCTATCACAAAGCTGGCTGCCTGAAAGAAAGGGAAGGAGTGAATTGAACCATCATGGCTGTCACCCCCACCATCCTGGGACACGGACCTTCTTCATCCCAATCCTGAGAGACATCCTGACCAGACCAAACCAGAGAGAGTGAACCAGAGGACATTGCCACCTTCACTGGTTCTGGCTAAATCCCAGATCCCACCTGGGATATGAGAATTTGTCTCTTCCCCTACCCCCATTCAGTACCTTTACTTCCCTTTCTTATTTCTTCTCTTTCCTATTTCTCTCTTATTAATTTATGTCTAATAAGACCCTGGCTTAGCCGGCCAAGACTATATATTTTTTACAATATTGCAGTAAGCCTGTGACAAGAAAAAGGCATTATGTGCAGTGTCCTAAACATTGGAAAAATCCACACCCCTGAGCAGCATAGTTAAGCTAACCTAAGTCCACATGTGGACAGTACTGGGTCAACAGAAGAATTCTTCTGTTGATATAACTACTACCTCTCAGGGATGTGGATTACCTATGCCAATGGGAGAATCCCTCCCTTTGGAGTAGGTAATGTCTACACTGATGCTCTACAGCGATGTTGCTGCAGCGGCATCACTGTAGTATTGTAAGCATAGACAAGCTCTGAGAGACAGAAGCTGCATTTTCCATCTTTGTTATTTTTTTCTCTTTCCTCTTGTACGTGCTTGTCTTGTTTTGTCTTCTAGAAAGGAGAATTGAATTTTAACATAGGGTGACCAGATGGCAAATGTGAAAAATCGGGATGGGGTAGGGGTAATCGGTGCCTATATAAGAAAAAGCCCCAAATACTGGGACTGTCCCTATAAAATCAGGACATCTGGTCACCCCATTTTAACAACAGCAACAAATAGCTCCCACCCATCTCAATTGACTTATTTTCTTTTCCCCAAAAGGATAGTTATGGCCATCTTTAATACCATCTAAGAGAGTGTCAGACACGGAGCTTTCCCTCCAAAAAAATGCTTTCCAGCTAAAGAGAAAGGGAACAAGGGATGTTATTCACATAAAATAAAATTAAATTAAATTAAAATAAAAAATACTTAATACCTTACATTTCATAGATTCATAGATTCCAAGTCCAAAAGGGACCATTGTGATCATCTAGTCTGCCTTCCTGTGTAACACAGACCATAGAACTTCCCCCAAATAATTCTTAGAACAGATCTTTTAGAAAAACATCCAGTCCTGATTTTAAAATTGTCAGGGATGGAGAATCCACCACAACCCTTGGTAAATTGTTCCAATTGTCAATTGCTCTCACCATTAAACATTTATGCCTTATTTCCAGTCTGAATTTGTCTAGCTTCAACTTTCAGGTGCCTTTTACTGTTTTTCCTTCTTTGAAGAAATCTTTATTAAAAGATTCAAAAGAATAATGTGTTTCCCATGGAACTAAGCAGGCTGAGGTCTCTGTACATCAAACCCCAAATCTTGCTTAACATTGTTTAAAGTTGGATTGTGCCAGGATCATGTTTGACTCTTCGGGCACATATATTCCATCTACAGTAATACAAAAGTGGGCAAATGGAAAGTAGTGGAGGGATTGTAAACAGGCAGTGATGTGGCACAATCAATGAATAAGGAAGTTTATTTCAGTAGATGGTTTTTGGACAGACTGTATTAGACAGTATTAGAACCCTTCTTGAACAGCTAGTCTATCACTGAAACCATATGACCCCCAGTAGATCTCTAATGTCTAGAGTTCTCAGTGCAGACTAACTCAGTCACAGATTGACTAGGCTTAGATACTGTGATATATCCTGCATTTAAAAAATGAAATGCTAATTGGTGTATTATACTATTTTGGTGAAAGGAATTGTCCCCTTTGATCTGCAGTATAATGAGATTTATTTTGAACATCAAAGTAATACATAAAAACTGAACAAGGAGATGAGCAGCTACATAAGCACTATATTTTCATGGCCTCTGAGGAGCGAGGATGGAAATTATCAATGCAAATGAGGGATGAGGGGAAAGTCTCTGGAAGGTCTGAATAAAGGAATAAGGCTCCCCTGAGAATATATCTGACCTCTGCATTCTGTCACAACTTCCTTAAAAACCTTGGACCAGGTTCTACTCTGTTATCTGGATGTAAATCTGGCAGAACTTTATTGGCCTTGCTTTTGATTCACACTGGTGTAAGCAGGAGCAGATTCTGACATCTTCTCTCTGGTTTTGGTTGACTAAGTGCAATTACAACACTAACAGTAGCGCCCCTGATTTAAAAAAAAAAGTCTCCAGAGGCATTCCTGGCAATTACAGGCCAGTAAGTCTAATTTCAGCACCTGGCAAATTGGTTGAAACTATAGTAAAGAACAGAATTATCAGACATGTAGATGAACATGATTTGTTGGGGGAAGAGTCAATACAGCTTTTGTAAAGGGAAATCATGTTGTACCAATCTATTAGAATAATTTGAGGACATAAACAAACATGGACAAGGGTGATCCAGTGTATATAATGTACTTGGCCTTTCAGAAAGCCTTTGACAAGATTCCTCACCAAAGACTCTTAAGCAAAGTAAGCAGTAACGGGATAAGAGGGAAGATCCTCTCATGGATTAGTAACTTGTTAAAAGATAGGAAACAAAGGGTAGGAATAAATGGTCATTTTTCACAGTGAAGGGATGTAAATAGCGGGATCTATACTACCACCACCGCTGTTTAATATATTTCTAATGATCTGAAAAATCTGTAAATAGTCAGGTGGCAAAGCTTGCAGGTGATACTAAATTACTCAAGATAGTTAAGTCCAAAGCAGACCGCAAAGAGTTACAAAGGGATCTCACAAAACTGGGTTACTGGGCAACAAAATGGCAGATGAAATTCAATGTAGATAAATGCAAAGTAATGCACGTTGGAAAACATACCTCCCCCAACTATAAATGAAAAATGAAGGGGTCTGAATTAGCTAATACCACTCAAGAAAGAGATCTTGGAGTCATTGTGGATAGTTCTCTGAAAACAATCACTCAATGTGCAGTAGCAGTCAAAAAAGCTAACAGAATGTTAGGAACCATTAGGAAAGAGATAGATAATAAGACAGTAAATATCACAATGGCACTGTATAAACCCATGGTACACCCACACCTTGAATACAGCATGAAGTTCTGGTCACCCCATCTCAAAAAATGATATATGCGAATTGGAAAAGTTACAGAGAAAGGCAACAAAAATTATTAGGGGTATGGAACAGCATCCACATGAGGAGAGATTAAAAAGACTGGGATTGTTCAGCTTGGAACAAAGGTGACTAAGGGGAGATATGCTAAAGGTCTATAAAATCATGAATGGTATGGAGAAAGTGAATAAGGAAGTTTTATTTACCACTTCGCATGGGACAAAAACCAGGCGTCACCCAATCGAATTAATAGGCAGCAGCTTTAAAACAAACAAAATAGAGTACTCGTTCACACAACGCTCAGTCAACCCGTGGAATTCATTGGCAGGGGATGTCGTGAAGGCCAAAACTATAACTGGGTTCAAAAAATAATTAAATAAGTTCCTGGTGGATAGGTCCACCAATGGCTATTAGCCAAGATAGTCAGAGATGTAACCCCATGGTATGGGTGTCCTTAGGTCTCTGCCTGCCAGGTGCTGGCACTGGATGACAAATGGATTTGTCAATAATTGCCCTGTTCTATTCCGTCCCTCTGAAGCATCTGGCATTCACCACTGTTAGAAGACAGGATACTAGGATATATGGACCATTGATCTGACCCAGTATGGCCATTCTTATGTTCTTATGACTTGATCCTGCAGTAGAAGCTGAGCCCTCAACCATGCCCATCTTATTGTGGCACAGTGCTTCAGAGCAGGCCTGTACATCGTTATTTTGTTGTTGAAACCAGCTGACTGATGTGTACATAGCCCTCTTAATTCAGTCAAGAGGAACAAAAATTGCGAGGGCAGACATCACAGCTCAATGGCTTCCTCAGCATTCAGTGGCTGATCAGGGGTTAGTGCACCACTAAAGGTCAGTGTAGTGTGAGTGTGTGAAAAATTAAAATGAAGGGCCAGATTGCCCTGTTCCCTCTGCCTGTGGACCTCCTCTTTTCTACAAGCAAGGAGTAAGAGGCAACCCCGCTCTCACCATGATACAAGTGTTAGAAATGAGAAGATTAGGCCAGTGGCTGGGCTGATTCAAACACACATTATCTTCTCACTATCTCCATGGAGAATTGGCTCAGAAGGAAATATAGCTTGGGGTCATATTAATTTCTGAAGGGAGCCTCATTCACCCCATGAAAGCCTTTCTTGAAGGGGAAGTTCTAGGAGCAGCTGTTAGCAGCTCTGTTAGCACCACAGCTATGCTGATCTGGAGCTGAGGAGAGCATTACAGGCTCTGCAGTCAATATGGAGGCCTACAGGCAGAAGGCCCTGACTTACAACACCTCCCCAGAGACTAGAGACCAAACTCACTGCATTAATTCTCTAAGGGGCAAGCCCCATCCCAAGGGACAATCTAGGAAAACTGTGTGTGAGGGGTAAGAGAAACCTCTCAGAGATTTCCTTCCCCCTGGCCAACAGGGACTGGGCTCAAGATTTTAAAATCTCAAAAATCAGAGGTTTTGATATTGTAAGAGATATCAAAAATGTTCATTTTTTAAACAAAACAAACAAAACCAAACAAATAACCCTGAAATCTCGATAATGTCTCATGCTAATACTTTCTGGGTACTATGCTGAGAGGAGAACTAGGGCTTGTGAGGAATGCATGTTCCTCCAGCTATATTCAGATTGATAAGAGAATGTTTTTAAACAATATTTCTTTAATAGAATTGCTTTAGACAGTAAGTGGAAAGATGTGCTATGCAACTCAGAGGAGCTGACAGATCTATTGGATGAAGTTATCATAAGGGTGCAATGTTCACATAGAAACCTGGGTATATTTGTTCCTTCAGTGCTTTTTTCCCCAATGGATCCCCTTTGATTTCCAAAAAGGGCCAAGCAACTAGCAGTTCCCACTGATGATAATGGGAGATACTAGGTGCCCAGCACTTGTGAAAATCAGGTCACTGATTTAGGAAAAATGGATGTAGGAACCTCATTTTAGGCCCCATTTTTTGAAAAAATTGGCCTATGTATCTTTTTTTAATCTCTGTGAAGCATCATGGACTAGATAATTATTAAGTACTAGAGATTGCTGGGAATTTTCCAACAGAATATTTGTCCATTGGACAATGCAGATTTGTCAAAAGTGAAAAAAATTGTAGAAGAATGTCAATTTCAACGAATTTCCATTTCAGGGAAGGAAGAAAAAAACCATGAAGTGTTTCAGTAATGCCAACACATTTCATTTTCTAAATGGAATGGAAAGTTTTGATTTTCATTTCAAAATGACTTTTCATTTTGAAATTCGTTTGATTTTGTATTATTTAAAAAAATAAACAAGAATGAAATGTTTCAGTTTTATCAAAACAAAACATCTTGATAACCCAGAACTATTTTTTGTCAGAATTTAGTTTTGCCAGAAATTTCTAATTTTTTGTTCCAGAACACATTTTTTGAACTTGTGGAATTTCCCACAAAACTTCCCATCCAGCTCTACTGTGCATTATATCATTGTTAAATCATAATCAAAATAATAAAAATATGCATGTGAACAAATGTAGCAAGGCTATATAATTAAACCTTTTGACAGCACTTTTCAGAAATATTTTGGTAAGAATTTATAATCTCATTAAGATGATTCATCCTCTTATTTGATTTCTCATTAGCTTGCATTAGCACAAGAATGTATTATCTATTCAGGATCTGTTTAAAAAAAAAACCTTATCAGTGTATCAGAGTTGTGAAAATGAAAGTGCATAATTCATCTGTAGTCACATGTCTGTGATGTCAAGTGTCCAATAATTAAATACTTTTAGGGAAATGGATAGGGTAATGAATTTATATCCCAGTTCAGCGTGGTACTTAAGCATGTGCCTAATTAAGCATGTGGGTTCACTTCAATGCAATAACCATCCATGTGTATAAGTGAGACAAGTGCTTAAGTACCTTTCTTAGTCAGAGACTTAGGGGTTGACCCAAAGCCTATTGAAGTCATATTTAATTAATATACGTTAATTTGGGTTCCCCACATATGCATTTATTGTAGATTTACAAAAATATTGTAATTGATATGGAATATCAATATTTAAACCAAACATGAAAACTGAGATTGCTATGCTATATATTATAGGCAGAGCTGGCAATGACTTCTTATAGTTAAGAGATAAGGTGGACCGACTTCTATTGATGAGAGAAACAAGCTTTTGAGCTTCTGCAGACCCCTTCTTCAGGTCTGAGAAAGGTACTCAGAGTGTCACAGACCCTGCCATAACAGATGTAAAACCTGTAGACATATCTCCACTGCTATGGTGATAAATACCCTCCACAACACACCTTTTAAGAATGATGTGTCGGACACATGCCTATCACAACATGTGGTATACCTCACCCAGTGCACTAAATGCCCCTGTAGCAACTATGTGGGTGAAACAAAACAATCACTATGCTCCCAGATGAACTCACCCAGAAAAATGAAAGACAGAAACACCATATCAGCTGTGGGTGAACACTTTTCACAAAGCGATCATTCCATATGTGACTTCTCAAGCTTCATCTCCAAAGGAAACCTGCACAACTCTTTTAAAAGAAGTTGAGCTTGGGAGTTTAAATTCATAACTTTGCTAAACACTAAGGATTATGGGCTTAATAAAGACACTGGGTTTATGGTTGTCCTATGACTTCAGAGATGTTAATGGGCACTCTACCTTGAACGGTCCCTTAGAATATGTACTAACTATTTATGTTAAACAATCTGTTCCACCTTGCAATTAGCTGTGATGCTCGGAGTACCTTTCCCAGACCTGAAGAAGAGCTCTGTGTGGCTTGAAAGCTTGTCTCTCTCACCAAAGAAGCTGGTCCAATAAAAAATATTATCTCATCCACCTTGTGTCTCTGCTGTCCTAGGAGCAACACAGCTACAGCAACACTGCACAGATCTGATAGTTAAGGTTGCCTCCATTATAAGACTCTGGTTTTACACCACTACCTTGATATAACGCCACCCGATATAACACAAATTCAGATATAACGTGGTAAAGCAGTGCTCTGGGGGGGCGGGGCTGCGCACTCCGGTGGATCAAAGGAAGTTCAATATAACATGGTTTCACCTATAACGCGGAAAGATTTTTTGGCTCCCGAGGACAGCATTATATCAAGATAGAGGTGTAGTTACCAACAGCTTTGCCATACTTCCCCTCTTCAGACTGAAAGTGCTTTCATTCTGGGTGTCTCCCTCAGACTGAATTCTTTTGAAATGTGTCAGCAAAAATTGTTCAGCTATTTCTCAGAATGAGTATTGGGAAAAATATGTTGTTTTGCCCATATTACAATTTTTACAACCATTTTGTTGAGAAGCTTTGGCACCTCCATGTTTTAGAGCAGGGACTGGGAATCTGGCAGGGGCAGAGGGTTGCAGTGGTGTCAGGCAATCCCCGTGAAAGTACATCCAAATGAAATAAAGTTTTTCGCAGGTGGCAACCAACCGTGTGCTCATTATTTCATGGATGCCTAACTTGAGATACCTAAGGTCACAACAGCAGCTGAAGTCATTGGGAGCCATGCACTGAACATATAAAGTGCTAGTAGAATGTTAAGGTCTCTGAAACATTAGGCCTCTCAAGTTGGGAACCCAAAAATAAGTGGATAGTTTTGAGTTCAGTGAAGTTCCTGGAGGCTCAAATATAGGATTTGGGGTTTGTCCGTTATGGACAAGGGCCATTTGCCAAATTCACATCCAGATTAAGATTTTAAATACCCCCAAAACAAGGAGTTGTTTGCATCTAGGCTTTTAGTTCAGGCCCAGAGTCGTACTCCTGATAGTTCATTTAAAGATATTTCAGGTGGCAGTAGTACTAGTTTTGTTTAAACTTCTCCCATTGTGGGTAACTCTGTGTCATATACCTTGTTGCCACAGCTACAGATGCTTTAGACATCATTAAATATATATTAATAAATTATGGTAGCAAGGGGATGCACCATAGATCTTCTCAATTCTTGTGCATTTAGTGATAGTCCTTCATCTTTTGCATTTAAGGGGCAATGCTGTGTTTGTAATATGAGTTTAAGGTGCTGAGATGTAAACTTTCAGCTTGCCAAAAATATCTTGTGACGCAAGGCTTTGTCCCCAGCAGGAGTGGGAACTTTTATTAAAATCCAAGCTTGGAATGTTAATTAAAAGTGCATTGAAGTGGTTTATTCCTTAAGATGGTAACAATACAATGAAGTTGAAGTAAGCTCCTGCTTTTCATTCATAGGTAAGAAATTGGACAGGTGGGACAGATTTCAGAAAAATCTGAGTATACATCTGTTATTTGCAGGCGAAACTTCATAGACTAGGGTGAGCCATCATATTTTCATTCAGAATTGGTATTTATTGTACATATAGTATTAATTTTAAATGAAGTGCCTATGAAGAATAGTAGAATATTACGCTTATATTATAGATACGAGAACACTATGGATCTGATCTTGCAAACATCAAAGTCCCATTGACTGCAATGGAAGTTCCACCTACAATAGCAGTCACCAAGCCTGATCCTACCAGTCCAATACCATTAATGGAACTGTTGTCATCGACTACAATGGATGCAGGATCAGGACATTGGCATGACGATAGAGACATCACTTTATACAGCATTGAAATTCAGCAACCACAGGACTGTAATGTGGCTGCTGTTTAATAGTGAATAGCAACCAGAGGCAATAGTTTAAATTGGAAGGTAAACAAGAATAGCATCCAAATGAAATTGCAGGGGGGGAATCTAGCTAGGATTTGGATATAGAGATGTAGATTGATATGGACATACTAAAATAACATTAAGATGTGTGAAATACTTGAAATGAAACTTAAAAATCTTAAAAATCAGTATTTTCCCATTTCACCTTGATTCTTCAAAAATGATCTAGATTTGCAAGACACCTGTGACATTTCTTAGGGTTTTTTCATGAAAAATAGGAACATTTTTCATAAAATGCAAAATTTTCAAAGGTTTCAAAATTATTTTGAATTAAAGTCAGTTTGCATCCATAGCATGTGAAATTTCAAACTATGTATGACTTCAATGTGAAAATCATGATTTAGCAGACATTTCACCCCCACCCCTCACACTCCCACCCACCTGCAATTTCCGGGTTACAGAATGGCTTGAAAAAAACTGACGATGACTTTCACAGACAATTTTTGAAAAGACTGTGAACTTTTATATAGCTGTGTCACCTTGCTTAATCTCCATATTGAAACAAAATGAGGAAATATTTTTAAACCCTATTTTAGGACCAGATCCAAAGCCCGTTGAAGTCTATGGCAAAACTCCCATTGATTTCAAATCGAGCACTTACCGCAGAAGCCAGCCAAGTTTTGGAAGAAAAGCTGCTCCAGTGTCTCATTTTTTCCTCTATTCACATTGCAAGGTACTGAGCACCAGCTGGGAGATGCTGCCCTCCCTCAACTCCTGTTAAAATCACTGATAGTTGAGACAACTTGGCCCATTCCAGAACATGCTCAATATCTTGTCTCTACACTAGGTTGAGGGGGGTGGAAATAATTTGAGATATAGTCCTCCATTTACCTAGAAAATGTACTGCCTCCAGGTCTCTACTCAGCTTGAGTGTCTTTGCTGACAGCATCTGTGGCATCGTTCCATGGAGAGAGACAGAGAGAAAGAAAGAGATGATCCATCTCACAGGTAGGCAAATCCAAAACCACTGATGGGGTATATAATCCATCTGGAAGCCCACAGTTAGCATGGACAAATGGATGGATGGATAGAGAAGCCAGCCAGGCAGAAAAGAAGAAGACCAAGAGAAAGCAAGACTGAGGGCCAAATTCAAACCTGATGTAAAAAGGCACAAACCTATGGCCAACGGATTTGCAGTCTTTTACATTAAGCCTCTTACATGTAAGTTTCTTACATCCAATTTGGCTCATACAAAGAGAAACAAAGGGAAGAGAAACAGACAGAAGAGAAGAAATGAATAGATGCCATGGCAATTCTGCCAAGCCAAGGGGAGGCCAAGAGACTGAAATGTAAATGCATGTTACAACTATGAGAGAAAGACACACATTATTTACTCATCTGGGTAATTGTGACCTTGAAAATTATAGGGCATTTTGTGAAACATTCCAAAAGTGCTCCCAGAATTATGTCAAAGGCTCACGAAAGATTTAGATTCATGTAAAACAAAAACTCCTTTGAATTTCTCTCTCCCTCTCCATTAATATTAATTTTAAAAAGTCACATCAAGCCTCTCAAGAGGTCATTTTTTCTCACGTGGAATGAGAATGTTGCAGTCCATTAGAAATGCATCTCTATTCTGCATGTCAGACTGGACAGTTCTTAGCTGCCAAGATAAAGATGTCCTCATAAGTGTGGGCAAATGTCTGGAAATTATATTTGGCAGAGAGTTGCCATAATAGAAACACAATCATAATTGAGACATTTAAGCTGCCCCAGTACAAGAAATCCTCTCTGTACATCTGTGCTTCCTGGAACCTTAAACACCAGGGGCTTGATTTTAATTTGCCTAATACCATGTTCCTGTCAGTAATGATGTCTAAGAACTATCCTGTTAATCTCTCCAATGTCAATTTCACAGACAGTGGTCATTGGAACTCTATTAGATTTCTCCAGGTAAATTCACTTTGCAGGAGGATCCTACATCAAATAGACATTACCGTGAGCGGGAATTGTATGCAGTTAATAAAGAAGACTCTTCCTGGGCAAATGCCAGGACACCTACTGTTTAGCAGAGTTCTTCTGTCAAAGGGACAGGAGTTTGAGTGAACCAAAGGCCTAGTGGAGAGGAATGCACAGTTTCCCACATGGAGTCATTCTGTAACTTAGTGCAAGTCTTATTTTCCATCCCTGGTTAAATTGCAATGGCAGGCTGGGAAACCTGAGGCCTGAGCAACAAGGACCATAGAATCCAAACACTATATACATACTTGTTTTTCTGTTAAAGTGCCACCACTGGATAGCCAGACTCTGCTGTAGTGACTGAATGTCTAAAGACTACATTTGGCTTTCAGAGACACTTATACAACCGGAGGGTGTCAGTGGAGTTTCACAAGTTTCACAGATAGCAGATTTAGGGTCAGAGTCTCAGACTATGGCAATCAACAGCACAATGGTGCAAAATGTGGCAACAGAAAGCAAAACTACTCAGAAATTGTTTCATTAAAACAATGATGTTAAATCAATTCACTGGCCATTGATGACTATGTGGCCATTGGAACTGGGTGCTATTCACCCAAGAGTTCTGAAGGAACTCAAATATGAAATTGCAGATCTACTAAAGGTGGTATGTAACCTATTGCTTAAACCAGCTTCTGTACCAGATGACTGGAGGATAGCTAATGCAATCCCAATTTTAAAAATGGGTCCAGAGGTGATTCTGGCAATTAAAGGCCAATAAGACTAACTTCAGTACCAGGCTGTGACATTCTGTACCTCAAAGTAGCACTCTGGAACTCCCATTTCCACCACTGTGTTATGATGTGTTCTGTACAAAGTATGCCTTGTGAGGTATCATTTAAAAAGAATTGATTTGTTGAGCATTAATAACCTGTTGATTGTGCGTACTATCATTGTATGTGAAGTTATGAAGTATTGCTATATGTGTTACCGAAATATGTTGTGAGGTTGGGAGATGCCCACAGCTGGCTTTTCAGTAACAACAAAGGGTCAACCATGGCTGGCCAGACAGGCATTGATGGCCCATCAAGAAGAATCCACTCTCTCAGAGGCTCCTTAGAGAAGGCATGTACACAATAGGGACTGCCTGACCCCATGTCACAGCAAGGATTGGTCTAGCAGCTGGAAGAAAGTATAAAAGAGGGACAGTGACATCATCACTTGGCCTCTTTCCTCCCACATCTCAGCACCTAGAAGATCATCTGGAAGACAAAGACTTTGAACTGGGGACATTGGTCCCAGACTGGGAAGGGAACCCAGCCTATGTATGGAGAACTGTGAGGGTGAGAGACTGCTTGATTCAAATCTTGCTTAGTCTGTAGAATTTAGACTCAGAATTTATTTTTATTTCTTAAGTAACCAACCCTGATCTCTGTCTGCTACTTATAACCACTTAAAATCTATCTTTCTGTGGTTAATCTGTTTTATATTTTACCTAAAACAGTCTGTTTTTGAAGTGCTTGGGGAATCTCAGCTCGGATTACAAAGGCTGGTGCATGTCCACTTTCCTATGAAGAAGTGGCAAACCTGTTAATGAGCTTGCACTGTCCAAACGAGTCTTGAGCAGTGTAACATGATACATTTCTGGAGTGCCAGGCTATGGCACTCCTACTCCTCTCTCTATATGATTCATGGGTATGACAGGGAGCATTCATGCAATTTAGCTGGGTGTGGGGCTCCATATGCTAATGGCTGAGTGATCACAGCGCCTGGAGGGGTTTTCTGCTTGTCACTGGCATAGCTTTGTGAGAGACAACCCAGGCTGGAGAATTAATGAGGCACAGCGATCCCACAGTTCCAGGTTGTACCCTGGGGATCCTGTCACATGGGCAAATTAGGTGAATTATCAAGCACATAGATTATGAATATGATATGTTAGAGAAGAGTCAACATGGTTTTTTAAAGGGAAATCATATCTCACCATTTTATTAGAATTCTTTAAGGGTGTCAAACAAGCATGTGGGCAAGGATAATCCAGTTGGTATTGTGTACCTGGACTTTCCAAAAACCTTTGGCAAGGTCCAACACCAAAGACTCTTAAGAAAAGCAAACAGTCATAAGACAAGAGTGAAGATCCTTTCCTGGATAAATAACTGGACAAAATATATGAAACAAAGAGTAAGAATAAATGGTCAATTTTCACAATGGAAAGGGATAATGCAAAGTACTCCCCTTAGGAAGGAACAACCAGCTGCACACATACAAAATGGGAAATGACTGCCTAGGAAGGAGTACTACGGAAAGGGATCTGGGGGTCATAGTGGACCACAAGCTAAATATGAGTCAACAGTGTAACGCTGTTACAAAAAAAGCAAACATTATTCTGGGATGTATTAGCAGGAGTATTGTAAGCAAGACACGAGAAATAATTATTCCACTCTACTCTGCGCTGATTAGGCCTCAACTGGAGTACTGTGTCCAGTTCTGGGTGCCATATTTCAGGAAAGATGTGGACAAATTGGAGAAAGTCCAGCGAAGAGCAACAAAAATGATTAAAGGTCTAGAAAACGTGACCTATGAGGGAAGAGTGAAAAAATTGGGTTTGTTTTGTCTGGAGAAGAGAAGATTGAGAGGGGAGATGATAAC
Organism: Chrysemys picta bellii; assembly: GCF_011386835.1. Taxonomy (NCBI): domain Eukaryota; kingdom Metazoa; phylum Chordata; order Testudines; family Emydidae; genus Chrysemys; species Chrysemys picta. The sequence continues at coordinate 119,209,860 of NC_088794.1, read as the reverse complement.
AGTTTTCAAGTACATAAAAGATTGTTACAAGGAGGAGGGAGAAAAATTGTTCTTCTTAACCTCTGAGGATAGGGCAAGAAGCAATGGGCTTAAATTGCAGCAAGAACGGTTTAGGTTGGACAATAGGAAAAACTTCCTGTCAGAGTGGTTAAGCATTGGAATAAATTGCTAGGGAGGTGGTGGAATCTCCATCATTGGGGATTTTTAAGAGCAGGTTGGACAAACACCTGTCAGGGATGGTTTAGATAATACTTAGTCCTTCTTTGAGTGCAGGGGACTGGACTAGATGACCGATCAAGGTCCCTTCCAGTTCTATGATTCTATAAATAGTGGAGTCCCCCAAGGATCTCTACTGGGACATGTGCAGTTCAACATATTTATAAATGATCTGGAAAAGGGGGCAAACAGTGAGATGGCAAAAATTTGCAGATAATATAAAATTACTCAAGATAGTTAAGTCCAAAGCAGACTGCGAAGAGTTACAAACAGAACCTACAGACTGGGTGACTGGGAAACACAATGGCAGATAGAATACTTATGGTAGTCTCTAAGGTGCCACAAGTACTCCTCGTTCTTTTTGCTCATTCAGACTAACACAGCTACCACTCTGAAATCTGTCACAATGGCAGATGAAAGTCAGTGTTGATAAATTGAAAGTAATGCATATTGGAAAAAATAATCCCAACCATACATACAAAATTATGGGTTGTAAATTAGCTGTTACTACTCAAGAAAGAGAGCGTGGAATCATTGTTGATGATAGTTCTCTGAAAAAAACTGCTCAATGTGCAGTAGCATTCAAAAAAGCTAACAGAATGATAGGAACCATTAGGAAAGGGCTAGATAAAACAGAAGATATCATAATGCCAGTATATAATCAATGGTATGCCCACACCTGGAATACTGCCTGTAGTTCTGGCTGTTCCATCTCAAAAAAAGATATATTAGAATTGGAAAAGGTAAAAAGAAGGGCAACAAAAATGATTAGGGTATGGAACAGCTTCCATATGAGGAGAGATTAAAAAGACTGGGGCTGTTCAGTTTAGAAAAGAGACATCTAAAGGAGGGATATGATAGAAGTCTATAAAAATCATGAATGATATGAAGAAAGTAAATAGGGAAGTGTTATTTACCCCTTCATATAACACAAGAATCTGGGGTCATCCAATGAAATTAACAGGGAGCAGGTTTAAAACAAACAAAGTAGTACTCCACACAATGCACAGTCAACTTATGGAACTCATTGCCAGGGGATGTAGTGAAGGCCAAAATATAACTGGGTTCAACAAAGAATTAGATACATTTCTGGCAGATAGGTCCAACAGTGGCTATTAGCGAAGATAGTCAGGGATGCAACTGTGTGCTCTGGGTGTCCCTATACCCCTGACTGCCAGAAGTTGGGACTGGATGACAACGGATGGACCACTTGATAATTTCCCTGTTCTGTTCACTTCCTCTGAAGCATCTGGCTCTGGCCACTGTCAGAAGACAGGATACTGGGCTACATGGACTATTGTATAGCCAACTTTATGTTCTTATGTGAAGGTCATGGAGGCTGTACACCCTGCCCCAGTCACAAGGCAGGTGTAGCGAACACAGAAAGGCTCCACAACCTTGGGAAGGGGAGGTTTCTTCCCATCCTACCCACATATATGTCCCCCAGATATCTAGGCCCAGCTACTCACAGAGAACAGGATTTATCTCATTGTGTTTGGCCTTTCATTAGGATTATTTATGGAATCTGTTATCCTCTTAGTTAGTGTCAGGGCATCTGCCTTTTCTGTCCTCCTCAGAATAGTATAAGCTTCATTCACATCCCCTCACATCCCTTGTTTTTTATCAAACATATAAACTTTCCTAACCTGTTCTGAGAACTATAAAAAAAACCACCCAGATTCCCTTGTACTTCTGAGCCAACTCTTCCTATGACACAATGCTCTAACACTGGAGCACTACTCCAGGAACCATCTCTTTGAATGGTATCCGAATTAACAATGAAGCTTATATCAAAATGGCTATCTTAACGCATGCACGAGTGTTCCTAGCAGCTAGGAACAGCAGGGAGGAGGGAAGAGGTCTGAAACTGTGACATCTACAAGTCTTTAATTTGGCACATTGCTGTTTAAAATAACACAATGCTGTTAAAAAGTATATGGGCCTCTTTAATATTGGATGGAAGCTCTTGGACTATTTAAGATGTATAAATTCCGGCAGTTTCTCACCAACCATCGGAAAACAGATTAGAATTGGGGGGGGGGGTTGTTTTTAAATTCAGCTTTACATAAAAATGTAATTGATTTTCAAAATGCCAGATTCAAAATGTATTATTTGTATGAGGGAACTGAAAACACAGGACAACAATTTTAATTGGAAGTTTTAAAAGTTTGTGACTGAGATTACAAATTTGAAATGCATTGGATGCTTCTGGGAAGCCATAATTAAAGTTTACAAATTGTGTCTTTTATCTTGTAATCATTATTCTGTTTCAAAGTTAGGACAGGGAACTGGTCATGTAAGCCAACAAACCTCAATAAAGTCATGTGAACTGTTGGCTTTTGTGCTTTTTATTATACCCGTCCAACATGAATAATCCCTCACGTTAGGGGGTTGAATCCAAAAAGTGAAACTCTGCTGCATCCAAGGGAGGTTCTTCCTTATTTATTATTTATTATTATTATTTATTTACAGAGCACTGAAAGCATTTTGTAGTGTTCTGTACCAGCAGGTTCAAATCTAACATGGGCTGACATAATATATGGGACTGAGGGTCCAGGAGGCATTGTGGTGATACCTAGAGAAGAATTGGGTCTGGGGGAATTTGCAGAAAGGGAGGGGCTGCAGACCTGGGCTATGTGAAACTCACAGGTATGTCAATTTCAGTGATCGACTGCCCCTCAGCGGGAAATATTTTGTTTTGGATACACTGTGTATTGGTGTTTCTGGAATGCATTTTTCCCCCAGGTTCCAGTTTGTGAGAAATTTTGAAAAATATGGTTTGGGTCTGATTTGGAACCAAAAATCCTAAATTTTGTAAAGCTTTACTATATACATGCATTATCAGTTGTGATCATGGTACATTTTGTACCATTCCTGGGTTTCTAAACTTGGTATGTAATTAAAAAAAAATGACTGAGTTCTTGCTGTATGTGACTTGTATCCTGCATTGTTGAGATCTTTGGAATATTTTTATGCAAACATGATTTACGGGGTGCTCAGCGTGTGTGTGTGTCAGTGTCTGTATTTGTGTTTAGCTGTTATTCTGTCCCTTTATTTCAGTGACATCTCATAACAAAGCTCTCCCTGTTTAAGGCACAAATTTGGATCTCTGTTCAACATGCCTGTCTTTTAGAAATCAAAAATGGATAAAAATGGAGTAAATGAACAGTCTGGCACCAGCCTGGGAATGAACAGGCAGCTGCTGGAGTGTCCCAGTATGAGGCACTTAAACCAGCGATGTCTGTTCACTGTGGCTGTGACAAAAAATGAAAATACAAGTGCAGAAGTATTTGGCTTAAAGTGACACCCACGCCTTGTACTACAGCCATCATAATCCCAACCCCCTGGGCAAGTTGGCATCCATCTCAATGGATGTCAAAGGCAGGGGGACTGTCTGGGAAGCTCCTGAGAGTTCCCTGTTAAAATTCTACCATCAAACTGAAGAGGAGTGATTCCCCTGCCTCTGATGGTGCTCACTCTCCTTGTCAGAAACTGCTTAACTCCTGCTAGGGAAGACCTTTTTCTATAATATTCAGTCTCTCTCATCACTGTGGAATCTGAACACCTTCCAAATTAGAAAATTAAATGAGGAGCCTAGCCTCTGTCAATTGCTGTGTTTTGTCTTAATTTAGAAAAAGTTCTTTGAGGCACGGACTATGTGTTTGTACAATGAGCACCACAGTGGCACAGGGTGCTTCTGAAATACAAAGAAAGAATAATGTGTGATCACATGTCCATATATATCAATTATGTTTGCTGCTGTCAAACTAAACATAACATTTGATAGTAAGTTATTTGGATAAAAGTAATAAATGTTTAAGTTATCTTTGTTATGGACTGTGACATGCCACTATGGGTGGTTAGATCTTGGAGAAATGAAATGTTAGTTGTGGTGCAGTTATTTTAAGAAGCTGTTGTTTATCATCAGTAAATTTGATTTTCTCTGTCTGGATCTCTTTGACTGGAATAATATCTTAGTATAGGGCTGCTGCCTACAATATATACCCTCACACATAAACAAAATAGACACCTACATTCTGTCAAAAAAAACATTTCAAACAATTTAGTTCACTATACTGGAGCCACATAAATGTTATGTTGTTTATGCGGTTCACTGGACCGGAGTAAAAAAAAAACCCTCTTTCTGTGGATTATTAGCTCATTGAACTGGATTCACAAACTCTAGAGCAGACTACATAATTCACTGCACAGGAGTTGCACTTGTTATGTTACGGTTAGTTAATTAATCTCCCTTTGCTGGCTGCTTGCTTCTCCTTGTAGCAGCAGTAAGAAATATATATGGTTGATCATAAAAACATTTAAAAACAAATCATATTCTTGGTGTCAGAGTAGAAAATCTATGTATAGTCAAATCTATAATCAGAGAGGAAATCTAATGAGGTGGTTAGTATTTGAAATATTTTCTCTGATGTGAACTCTAAGGGATCATCACTGTCATACAGTTCTGCCTACAGAATTATTATACAACCAGAATTTTGCATTTCTGTGTCTTTGCTGAGATTTATTAGCATTGTTTTGTTTTTTCTTTCTTTCTTTGTTTCAAGATATCAGGGGAAAATGTCTCCCTCAACATTTGAGGTCCGTACTCATTATTTTAGGTACTGGACAGTATTTTAAGTGATGCATTTTGGGCCCTTTGCTCTTCTTGCATCCTAAAAGTTAAATACTAAATGAATGAGAATTGAGAGAGGTGCTAGATAGCTCAGGTTAGCGGGACTGGGCATTTATCATTTCTAGGTCACCAATTCAGGTCTAGCCAGGTCAGTAATGAGTAAAAGCTCTGAGCATCTGATGGCTGTGTGGTGGCCTATGCAAAATGAGCTCGGTGGTACCTCAATTTTGTTTCTCATTGGATAGGTGCACATGTTACAAAAACACAAATGGCACCCTTGGCATTCTCAGCACAGAGGCCATGAAGGAGTCAATGGGCATGGATGATAAATTCCCCTCTTAATCCCCTACAGCTCAACTCTCTAAGTCAGGGTACTGGGAAATCTTGCTCTGCGGTGCATGCACCGTAACCGTTAAGTGGATAAAAATATTTCAGTCTCCAGAGTTATAATATCTGGCACCTTTTACCAGCATTAAATGCAGCTGAAAATTTATTTGATTGTCATCCTCAATTGTTCAGGTTATAGAAGGAAATCAAAGGGGTGTTCTTCCTCAAGATGGACCTTATGCCATTCCCTGTATCAGGGACTAGTTTGAATTTCATGTCCAGAGACAGAGAACCAATGCAGCATGGGCAACTGTAGTGCGAGCTTACTCCGACCACCCCCTCAAATGCCTGAAGTGGTCCCCTTTACAGGTCAGAGACTAGTTTGGTATCTATGCCCCACTCAGTCCTTGGAGTCTCTGTTGAGAGTATCAACACAAGGGCCAGTTACGACAGTGATTTTGTGTGGTGGGTATTTGTCCACAAAATAGCCAGGAGAAGGTAATTGCAAAGTTCAGTCATTATTAATCTCAGTGGAGAGGAAGGATGGTTCAGCGGTTGGAGTAGCCTGGGAGCAAGAAGACCCAGGTTTAATTCCCTATTCCACTACAAACATCCTGTGTGACCTTGGGAAGCCATTTAGTCTTTCTGTGCCTCAGTGCCCCATCTGTAAAATCCTATTGCCCTACCCCTCAGGGCTGTTGTGAGGATAAATACATTGAAGACTGTGAGGCACCTAGACACTATGGTGATTTGGGATTTTATAGGTACCTAAGATAACTAAAAGATGACTATTCCCATGCTTAGTCCCTCAAGTCATCCATTTCCCTAAAATAGTCAGTATTCAATTCTGCAGCTCTGATCATGTATTCCAGAATACAACCTGATGCCATTGCACAAAGAGGTGCCCCATGGCTGATCTACTGTCCCTGCACTTTCAAATAGTTCTGGCTCCTAAAAGATTATTATTGCACTTAAAAGAATTATAAGTTTCATAAATTATGATTATGCACTTGCATTCCTTTTTATTGATCCTTTAGGGGAGACTAATTTAATAACATAGATGAGGCTGTATCTGTATTTGTTGGGAAAATTTGTTCAGAGTTATGAAAATGACATTGTGAAATGATTCAACTGGTCCTTTGCCAGAATGCTTCCCATTAGGATATAACCAGCTACATAAACAAGACCCCAGAATTGTTCCACAATGTCAACATGGCAGGTGTGCATGTTGCGTGATTTTGCCCTTTAAAGTGTGCCAATATCCAGTAATTATTCTTTTAATGGTACTGTAGCATATACTATTGGGATAATGTTTCAACATTTTAATTATTAAAGAGAGGAGTTCAGCATCCTCGGCCCATTCTGTTCTTGGCTTGTTTATTGGCACTGCTACCAAATGGAAGCAGGTTGCGATGGCCGGTTTTATGTGAAAAATAACATCAGATAAGCTATGGCCAGGTGGATTTATAATACAAACAACTATTAGACGCAGGCTTCATGTTCTTCTGGGAGGGAGGATGGTTCAGTGGTTCGGGTGCAAACCTGAGATTTAGACAGCTATTTGGGGTTACTTTGCCACAAACTTCCAATGTGACTGTGGGCAAGTCATTTAACTTCTCTGTGCCACAGTTCCCCATAGGTGAAATTAGGATAATATTACTCCTTTACTTCATGGGCTGTTGTGAGGACAAATATATCATGGAGCATTCAGATACCACCGTAACAGGGAGGGCATATCAGTACCTCAGATACACAGGGTTCCTGTGCCTCAGCATAAAAGAGCAACAACAACTTCAAAGGCTTTTCACAGTTGGGTTCTAGCGAAGGTCCAAGGGAGGTTCTGCACAACCAAAGAAGAGCTTCAAATTAACTTACAAGGGGCTTCCTTCTACTGAGGGGACAGATTCTGGCCCTGCTTTTGTTCCCCATATGTTGCTCCTTAAGTACGAAGGGACTATAATGCCCCTGTGGGGAATTCCTCTACAGTAGAAGCACTGCACTGCAAGCGTAGGTTGCTCAAAGCTGTCATCGGTGCCTGCAGCACGCAGCACAAGGGTATTCTAGAGCCTGGGCAGGGAGAGAGGAAGTAGCACTTTGCACTCTAGCAGTTCTGGGCTGCAGAACCAAGTGAGGTTCTTGTAAATTATAGCAGCCCCCAGCATTGTTTTGACTGAATTCAGTAGCCAGTGCTGACTCCTGAATAAATTCAGAATCAGGGAGGTGCAAAGATGGTTTATAGCCAACTTTGTCCTCCCCATTTCTGGCTGCACTCCTGAGAAGCACAGCACAGAATCTGGCTCAAGGTTTGTCCCTGAGGCAGAAAGCATGGCCTTATCCACCACAAAGTTCAGCTCCCCTTCTGCCACTGATCCCCCCTAGACCTTTGCCACTGCCTTCACTCATGCCTCATCTTTCAAATGTTACCACTATATCCATCCAAATTAGATAGTCAAGTCCTCAGAGCTAGGACCAGGCCTCCCGCACTGATTACCTGGATTCTAAAAGCTCTGTGATTATAAAGCTCTATGGATGTCAGCAACTAGTAACAAAGTAACAAGTAATGAACCAGGCAGGAAAAGGTCTTCTCCTGCCTGTCAAGGTTTATCATTTCCTTGTGATTTAGCCATTTAAATAACATTAAAAAATATCCCTTTGGAATCTCAGTCCTCTAAGACAGACTACTACACTCTCCAGAATACCCATCACTTATAGATGCATGAGGAGTTATGTAATTCACTTCAGATGGGCCCAGTAACAGCACCCTCAGGCCCAGGTTCCCTGGTAATCCCTTCATTGAGATCCGCGGTGTTTTCCCTATTCAGGGGGAGATTATTAACCCTCTCCTTACCAACCAGTTAGAGTTCTTTTTACAATTTTCATAAATAAGGATATGCTAGAGACCAAAGACCATCACATCTGCCCCAGGCAAGCACAATAAAATATTGATGGGAAAAATACCTTATTTCATGACCAGACGACTCTCACTGAGCCATCCAAACTCACTTCCACTCCACATCACCCTCAAAAGTATTGATTTTCCTTTCAATCTCTTCTGGCCCTTGTGCTGTTTTATACAGTGAAGCTATCATGGACTAAGACTACAATCTTTTCCCCTTCTCTAATTTCTAAAATTGAGATGCAGAACAACATTCCCTGTCCTTGACATGTTGACTTAACCACACGAATCAATCTCAGATATATCATGCTCCATTTCCACTACCTAAAAGATCCTTGTGCAGGGAGAACTGTTTAACCTATTTTCTTTTTTCCTCTCTCAACTGCTTCTGGCAATTTTTTTACAGAGGTCACTGATTGTGGCAGTGAGCATACACATACACACACACACACACACACACACACACAGTGGGTATTAAGATGTCAGATTCTAAAGTTCTACATGGAGAAGTTTGTTATGCATTGCTCCGAAAAATGCTGCTTCCTGCATACCCAATGTGAGCAGTATTATTTACAAAGGCAGAGCAATCCAACAGTTTCATTAAGCAGGAATGGGTCCCATGGCTGGCATGAAGAGGCTGTGTTTTGACTCTTCCTCTTTACCTAGCAGCTAGGCAGCCACTCCACATCTTCCCTCCTTAACTACAGGAAATCATTACTAATACGATTAAAAACTGATTTCATCACAGTTGTTAGACCAATAAGAAGCCACAGTATGTTGTATATTAAAAATCCACTGGTTTACATGTAAATACATTTATTGCTAGGGATGAGTGTACCAATCGGGATAATATTAAATCCAGGTTGAACCTGCATCAGATCCATCTGCCTAGGTACTTATATGGACCTTGTCATCGCAGTATCTTAGTGGTTAACAATCATTACTGGGCTTTATCCTCACAACATCCTGGTGGGGCAGGTAAATATTATCATCCTGATTGGGCAGTTGGGGAACAAAAGCACAGAGAGATTTAGGCCTGTTCCACGCACACATTTAAAACCGGTATAACTAGATCAGTTAGATGTGAAATATTTTGATGTTATGCCATACAAATCCTGGACAAAGTTACACCTGTATTATCTTATTCCTCTTTCCATTCAGCATTGTACCCCTTAAACTATTCCAGTATAGCTAACGGAATGTAACTCTTGTGTGTAGACAAGGCCTAAGTGACTTCCCTGCGATCACACAAGAAGCCCATGGCAGAATTGGGCCTGAACCCAGGTCTCTCAAGTTCCAGTCTTGTGCCCTAACCACAAGATCAGCTTTACTTACCTCTTCAAATATACCCTTATTTGAAATAAGCATGTACTCTAGTAAGCTACAGTAGAACTAGTCTGACTGTTTGATGTGAACAATTTATGACAATAGAGTCAGTATTTTGTTTCCAATCACAACTTGTCAAGGATCTTGATTCATTGATTTTGTTTCCAATCACAACTAGATGAAGATCTTGATTAACTTGTTCAGGTTTCACAGTTGTTCTATGGCATGTTTTCAGGAACATACCTGAGCCTCTAGATCGGGGTGCTCAAACGTCATTGCACTGCGACCCCCTTCTGATAACAAAAATTACTACATGTCCCCAGGAAGGGGGACGGAGCTTGCCTGAGCCCTGCTGCCCCAGGTGAGGGGGACAAAACCAAAGCCCGAGTCCCACCGCCCCAGGCGGGGATGGAGGGGTCAAAGCCGAAACCCAAGGACTTCAGCTCCAGGCAGGGGGCCTGTAACCTGAGCCCCTCTGCCCAGGGTTGAAGCTGTCAGTCTTCGGCTTTGGCCTCAGGCAGTTGGGCTTGGGCTTCAGCTTCAGCCCTGGGCAGTGGGGCTTGGGCTTTGGCCTCAGGCCCCTGCAAGTCTAAGCCAGCCCTGGTGACCCCATTAAAACAGGGTCATGACCCATTTTAGGGTCCCAACCCACGGTTTGGGAACTGCTGATCTAGATTGTTCACAAAGTGCTGGGTGTGAGTAATCATCTATATTCAGTAGTCACTCTTTAGGTTTTGTGACTGCTTACTTAAGTCACATAGCATTATTTCTGTTCCCTGACTGGATGAGCTGACCTTCACAAACTTTGTCTTCCACCCAAAATGATGCTTGGGCTTTGAAACGGACTGCTTCAGGTCTCCCATATGTGAGCTGGGAAAGGTAGAGAAGAGGGACTAGAATTTATTAAATACGTAGCATGTCTCATCTCAACGTCTTTGCAAAGGTGGGTGTCATCCTTATTTTATTAAAGATGGAGAAACTGAGGCACAGCTGAAGTGACTTACCCAAAGGCATAAACCAATTCAAAACCTGGAATTAAAACAATACCTGGCTGCTCCCAGTCTGGTGCCCTAACTGCTGGATGAAAATGCCTCAAAGAGACATCTCTAATTCGACAAAGTAATATTTTTTGTTACTGTAGGATGAATGAAGAAGAGATGCACAACAAAGATAAAACTGGGGTTGAATATCAGGAAACTCTTTAACAGTGAGGTGTAGACTCCTAAATTCCTGAATTCCTTTTGAAATAAGATTTAGGCTCCTAAATCAGTTAGGTGTTGCAATGCTGAGTGCAGCAACACCTAAATACCTTTAAAAATCTGCATATATACTGCATATATACTCCCAGGAAAGATGACTCCCCTGATTTTAATAGATGTCATCCAGGTTCTAACACAGATTAATAATCTGTGTTTACACCAAACCACTGGATTTTTACACTGTGCCCAGCCTAGGTTTCATGGTTGTCAGATAGCTGTTGAAAAATTGATAGTAGTTCTTAAACAAATCTGGCAAATAATTTTCTGGTAGCTCTAGTTTGCTTTGAGATACTGGGTAATTTCATGTAGATGCTCAAAGTTGGGGTTTGATTACTGAATGCTTTATAACATTTGCAATAAACAATCATAAAGTGATTCAGCCACAGTCTTTAATATCTCCTTACTGAGAGCATTATAAAGTCCCATATAATTTATTTTTTAATGGATCATTTGTAATTTGAATACAGCACATTCTCTTTTTGTTCCTTGTAAAACAGAAAGTAATACAATCAAACCTAATCACCATCTACATGGGGTGATATTGATAACAATATTAGCTCTGTTTTTTAGTACAATTATTGCTTTCAAAGCTGAGATCAGGTTACTTCTCTACATGTTCCATTATTATTCACAATTTCAGTGTTATTGACCAAGCCATAGATCAAGCCAGCAGTTTCTCTCTGGCTAAAAAGAAGAGAGTCTTACTTATTGCCTCATCATTGATTAAGCTAGAGCAAAATTAATGTTTAATAGCTGCATAGTTCCAGCACATGTACATTTTGACCTTATTGTTAAAATAAACAAGTATTTCAACCCCATTATCAATGTTATTTGCTTGAAGAAGCCACTGGTATTTGGGGAGAAAGAGTGAATCTTTACAAACAAATAATTATTTTGATATCATTGCAAAAACAGCTTTTGTGCCTGTGCAAGTGCAGCTTTATTTGGCAAGTGTTTAAAAAATCCCATTGGTATTTGAAGAGAAAGAAAGGTTGCCTGTAAATATGGATGAGTAAGAAAAAAATGTTAATGCAGTAGCAAAAGCAGCTGCAATTTTCTTTTGTATCTCTGGGTTTCAAATGAAATTAAATGAGTGACCTTCAGCACCTGTCCTCACTCTGCCATGTGGCAATGATATCGGGGACTGGCATTGTAGTTCAGCAGCTGGGCCTGTCTGTTTCCACAAAGGGATGATGAGAATATTTGAAATCTTTCATGCAGTAAAGGGCTGCGATGTTCACGTGTCTCATGTTACTGAGAGGGGTTGTCATTGTCGGGAGTCGAGACACTGCTTGTGATGGGTTTGGAGGACATTCAGGTTGTTCAAAGCAGTGTATTTTCTGAGTATGCTTTCCAAGGATGCCTTTGAACACTGACCCCAAAATATCAAAGGAGATCAAGATAAAGCAGACAGAGTTATACATTAGTGATAGACAGAGGTCCTCCCTATTCACAGAACAGCTACACCCAGGGCAGTGGCAGTGGAAGCCAGCCTCCTGGCCATATGCCCCGGTCCTGACCTAGAAGGATCATTCTAACTCAGAAGAAAGCTGTCTCCCTCTTCATGCAAATAGCTAGCCGCAGTGCTGAGATGGCCAATAAAGGCTATGGTAAATGTTGTCGTGTGAATGTTTCTTCATTAGGCACTGGACTGAACCCACTAATTCACATGTAGAAGGAGATCCTGCCACCTCCTGGGAAGGCTGTCAACAACTTTCAATCACTTACCTGTGTCAGCACACATAAGGAGCAGAATTAGGCTTCCCCCTTATAAACAACATGTGAGCATCTTCTACTGGTTGCAGAAGGAGACTAGGAGTCATTACTCCTGGCTTCTGTTTCATCTTTGCCCCTGACTGGTGGTACCTCCTTGGGAAAGACACTCTCTAGGCTCACTTTACCTCTCCATAAAAGCGGCAGAAGAACAACTACCTACCAGGAGTGCTGTGAGTCTGAAGTAATGAACGAGGGAATTAATGAGTTAATTGATGCTTTTAAAGTGTGCTGAGGTCCTCAATGTAAAAAGCTATAAGTAAATGCTCAACATGGGGGTATCAATGACCTGTCTTTCTGGCTGGATGAGGAACGGGTCCCAAATTATTATTAATTATTAATTTATTATTATCATTGCTGCTGTTGTTGTTATTATTGGGTCACCTTATCGAAGAGTTTGAGAATAGCTGGCATAAAGTATAATTATGACAGCAACACAAATAACTCTTTCCCCCATCCACCTTCATAACTGTTCTTGTCCCAAAAGAAGTTTAACAAGTGGTATCATTTGTGAAGCCTCGAGCTAACCAGATAAACATTGTGATTATTCCCAGTGTAATCCCGCTGAGAATGAAATTATTAAAGGGAATCTTTTCTAGACTTGACAACTCAGCTTTCCGTTAACCCATTCTTCATTGGAGTTATTAATATTATAGTAAAGAAGTGACATCCTCCAGACACATTTGGGAATAAAAAGGAGCACATTCTGTTGAGGGAATTAGCTGCGTTCAGCCATGGATGAGTTATAGTGACTGACATCTGGCATTACATTAATCTTATATGCTTTCTATTAGCTTTGAGTTAAATTGATTATCTCATCAGTAGATATGTGCAATTAGCACTCCAATGCCCCCCATCTTCCTTTAGCTATCATCCGGCTTGCAATCAAAACAAGAACACTTTTTTTTCCCATACCACCATGAATAGAATGTGGCTAAGATTAGTCAACCACGCAGAGGAGAACTGGACACCCAGTTCCCATTAATGTTAAGGGGAATTAGGCATCTACATATTTCATGCAGCTTTGAAAATCCATGCAGATCTCATTTGAATTTGTTCCTTTAAGAATCTTAGTAAGATTGCTGTTAACATTTTTGAATTTCATTTTTGGACACAACCCCTAACTAATTCAGGGCCAGATTTTCACAGGTATTTAGGCACCTGCAGCAGCAGATAAGCACCTCTTGGGATTTGCAAATGTGCCTAAATGAATTAGGCATCTAATTGCCTTTGATTTCAGTGGGAGTTGGTCTCCCATCCACCTCAACTGAGATTCTGTCCACAGTGATTGCATTAAGCAGTAGGGCTAAAATTAAGGGCTAATGATTAATTATGGAAAAATTGCACTCTAGAGAGTCTCTTGCTATGTTTTGTGGGAGCTTAGTTTTATGTAAGCAAATTTGCATCCTGACAGTGCTGTTGAGATAGCCCTTGAATACTGACTTACTGTTTATACTCCTTGGTAATAGAAATTGACCTCTGAACTTACATGTGTAACCATCTATATAAGTATCAGAGGGGTAGCCGTGTTAGTCTGAATCTGTAAAAAGCAACAGAGGGTCCTGTGGCACCTTTAAGACTAACAGAAGTATTGGGAGCATAAGCTTTCGTGGGTAGAAGCAGTTTCTCCTCCCTTCGTGTTCACACCTCAACTGCTAGCAAAGCACCTCACCCTCTCTGATTGAACTAACCTCGTTATCTCCATACTGATTTATACCTGCCTCTGGAGATTTCCATTACTTGCATCTGAAGAAGTGAGGTTCTTACCCACGAAAGCTTATGCTCCCAATACTTCTGTTAGTCTTAAAGGTGCCACAGAACCCTCTGTTGCTTTTTACATCTATATAAGTATTTCTAGTGTTTCAGTCACCATGGTACCCGAGCACCATAATGCTTTCCGTTTGTGGTCTGCAGTGTACTTTACAAACATTTACTAGTGAAGTGTTACCACCTCCCCGGAGGTAATTATGTTTATTCCCGTTTTACAGATGGAAAATGATGCACAGCTGGGACGAATGACTTATCTTAGGTCACAATGTATGTCTCTAATTGGAGCTGAGGGTGTGAGTCCCAGCTCACCATAGACATACTTGTGCTATCTTTCATCGAGCTAGCACACTAAAAATAGTAGTGCAGCTGGAGTAACACAGGCAGTGGTGAATGATGGCACAGGCTAGCTGTGCTGAGTATATACCCGCCTGACCTCTGTGGGTACATAGTCGGCATGGTTAGTCTGTGCCACTGATTGTTGCTGCCTGTGCTACCTTGGCTACACTATTGTTTCTAGCATGCCAGCTCCATGACAGCTAGCGCAAGTGTGTCTCCTCACACTCCTAGGTCCAAGTGTAGACATAGCCAGTGAGTTAGTGGCAGAGCTGGAAATAGCAGATTCCCATTCCCCTATGGTAACCATTATGCATAGAATGTCCGCTTTTGTAGAGAACAATATTGTTCCACAGATTCATTCAACAGCCTGTGGGGACAAGAAGAATGGGGAGTCTAAGGTTGTTTTGGAGCAGAGTGATAAAGAAAGCAGGTAACATTCTTCACTCAAAGTGCTCTGAACTGTCTAGAAAAATTATTCTGCTTTCCTCGGCACAGTCTTTGTCTAAGAATATCTCAGAGGAAGGATCTGTTGCTTTTCAACAGATAAGGTCCTTATTTCTGATTATCACATTAGTTATAACTTGTATAACCAGCCCAGCTAGCACATTTCTTAATTAATTAAAAGTTGTAATAAGTTCCTGGCAGCAAAGACAAATAATTCTCCTGTTACAAGAACAGCTTTCTTAGCAGTTGCAAAGGTTATTCCATTATTATTAATTATATTATGCTTATTATTTTTATTATTTTTAATTGCAGTCTACCTGGTACTGCAGCTTTGAGACAGGTGGGGTTTCCATGTTCATATGCAGTCACTAATGTTCATCCCCAAAGGCAGCAGCATTTCAATGGTGGATGACACACTCCCTATTTCTATCTATCTATCTAGATCAGGGATCGGCAACCTTTGGCATGCGGTCCATCAGGGAAATCGGCTGACGGGCCGGGACAGTTTGTTTATCTGCAGCGTCTGCAGATTTGGCTGATTGCAGCTCCCACTGGCCGTGGTTCGCCGTTCCAGGCCAATGGGGATTGTGGGAAGTGGTGGCCAGCACATCCCTCAGCTTGCATCGCTTCCCGTAGCCCCCATTGGCTTGGAACAGGGAACCGTGGCCAGTGGCAGCCGCAATCGGTCAAAACTGCAGACGCTGCAGGTAAACAAACCGTCCTGGCCTGTTAGCGGATTTCCCTGATGGGCCATGGGCCAAAGGTTGCCGATCCCTGATCTAGATATTTAGGATATCCACCCGCTTAGTAAGTTTATACATTATGATGGGTGTTCTACCATGTACCCATATTCTCTCTTCCCTCCCCATTTCCAGAAAAAAAGAGTGAGTTTTCTCTGGTTTCAGAGTAGCAGCCGTGTTAATCTCTAAGGTGCCACTAGTACTCCTGTTCTTTTTGTGGATACAGACTAACAAATTTATTAGAGCATAAGCTTTCGTGG
Source organism: Chrysemys picta bellii (assembly GCF_011386835.1). Lineage (NCBI taxonomy): Eukaryota > Metazoa > Chordata > Testudines > Emydidae > Chrysemys > Chrysemys picta. Next base: position 119,193,880 of record NC_088794.1, on the reverse strand, counting down.
ACTACAGCCCACTTCTTCATATGCATCCGAAGAAGTGGGCTGTAGTCCACGAAAGCTTATGCTCTAATAAATTTGTTAGTCTCTAAGGTGCCACAAATACTCCTGTTCTTTTTGAGTTTTCTCTCACTCTCTCATACACACACAAAATCACAACTCTCCGTCATCTGCTTTCTCTTCATCTAATTTTCCTGGCAAATTCTGGCAAAGAGGTGAGTTTTCATTTAATTACAAAGAGAGGAAAATCTGTGATCTCCTTGGCTCCTCTAGAAGGGGAGTGGTGCTAGGACTAACCTGGGATGCAGATAGTGCTGTATCTCCAGCTGTGGCTAATCCCCCTCTCATTTCTGATGGTATTCAGTCACTAAGGATCATGGATCTCTTGGGAGGCTGTGGGTTCTAGGACTGCAACCAGCCTACCTATTTTTAAACATCATTTCTTTTGTCCACAGTAGGTGCGAAGTGGTATTTAAAATTACGGTAAACAACACATGGCAGCTAAACTGATACATTTTAACCATCACTCAGTTTCCCCATATAAACAATCCCGCAATGTTTTTCCTTGCCCCCTGTCATCCCAGGTTCCCAGTCAGCCAGCTGCTCTTCTTGCAGAAGATGAGCTCATCGGGGAGTACCCTTATTAGGTTTTGATGTCAAAAAAAGCAGGAAACTCAGGCACTGGGAGATTAACTGATTTCCCCAAGATCACATCGGATCCATGGCAGAGCCAGGAACCCCAATCTCGTGACTGCCAAGCCTGGTCTTTAATGCCCATCTAGCCTTCCTCTTACCAAGCTTGGGAATTGCTGTATATAGCCTGAAAGGGGGTGATCATTATCAGTTGCTTCAGGATGTCCATTTTGTATGTCATTGTAAATAACGGTCACTAACCATTCACTAAGATATTGTGATTTGGCCACATACAAAAATGTGCTTTTACCTCAAAATTGTCAAACAAAGCCTCAACTACTTATCAGCAAAACTCAAATATCTCAGAGTGTCAGTTTGGTTCACAATCCAAGGTGCTGTCTGATTTAGCAGCCCTGCTTCTAACTCCCACTCTGCCATGGGGGTGGGAACGAAAGACAGAAGAAAAAAAAAGCCCTTAACATACAAAACACCTCTGCTGCTAAAACTTGCAAAAGAAAACCGGCTGGCCTGCTTATTCTAAATAATAACAGGTAGTAGCCACCCATAGTGTCAGAACATGGTTGTAATTCACTCCTCAGGGTTGACCGCTGCCATTCCTGAACTGTGAGAGCTGTCATCAAATAAATCCCAGAGAGAGGATTACAACCTTGTGCATTCACTTAATGGCCATCTATTTTCCAAAATGCTATGGGTTAGCAAGAGTGCTGCTACAGCTGCCAAATTCCCCTACACCCCTCAGTGAAGACAGAACAAGGAGTGTTATTTAGCATTTATATTACATGAGCTCCCAGAGGCTCCAGTAAGGACCAGGCCCCATTGTACTAGGCCCTGTACAAACACATCAGTCACAGCCCCTGCCTTGGAGAGTTTACAACCCGAGATACATACACCATCTACAGCAGGAAACATATTGGGTTTATATTAGGAAAATCTTTATAGTTTAACAAAATGACTAGAATGTGAGTACACCACTACCCTCCACAGATTGGAAACAGAACTGCTGAGCTATGTGCCGTAGGTCCTACAGTTAGTGGTGGGGTAGTGGAACCAGGGAGATGGGGGTGACCACACCCATAATGGAAATCTTGGGGAGCAGATCTATATTTCCATACACACCGCAATGTTTTCAGCCCCCACAATGTTTCACGGAGATGAAAGCAGGACCCAGCTATGTTCCTCATGCACCGGAGGGGGGAAGGTGCACAGAGATGAAAGCGGGACCCAGAGGAGGGACTGGAGTGACCACCGTGGTGCACGAGATCAGGCCAGCTGCCAGGGAGTGGATACTAAGAGCTCTTCTCTCTCCACCTTCCAATGACTGTGGATCCTAGCGGGGACACACAGCCCAGGGGAGAGGCAGGGGAGGCATGGATGCCAGCCACTAGGGTGCACTGGGGGATAGAACAGGACAGTGGCACATGGGAAGGGTACATGGGGGTGCACAGGGTGCCAACTGCCAAGGAGAGGTGAGGAGAACAGGCCACCAAACACCAGCTACTGAGAAACTGCTGTAAGAACTACTGGGATGCCCATTTCCAGCCTGGAGCTGGCTGCCCCTCTCCCACTGAGTTTCAGTAGCTTCCCTCTTTCCCCCTCTTATCCCTCATTTCCCACACTCACAGGGAAATCCTCCCCCCCCCCTCCATTTAGTGGATTTCTCCTTTAGTTTATACAGTGGATGCTGTTGGAACAGAAGGATCTGAGTTCTAACCTGCTCCCATTAAGACATTTCAAATGGCAATGGCATGTAGCAAAGGGCCAACCATAAGGTTTCTAGATGGTCACAGACTTGTTACAATACTTCCCAGCTCCAATGGGATGTGTTAGCTGAGGTCTCTGCAGAACACTATGTAAATGCCTGTTAAAAATAGTAATAATAACTTTAAAGAGGCTGAAGTCCTGAGCTAATCCATTCCAAAGTGCTTTAGTCAGTATGGCAGAAAGAGCACTTCAGCAGATACATGTCAGTCTCCTTGACTTTCATGGAGACAATTACAATAATGGGAAAGAATCATTGCACTCAAGCAGCTCAAAGGTGCCAAGTTGCCAATTGCACCTGATGTGACTGGACTGTTTCTCAGCTGGGACACTCCACTGTGTCTTGACTGGGGAATTCTTGTTTCACTCATGTGCTTCCTGCATTCACATGCATCCAAATGGAAGCACATAAGCACAGATCACAGAAGATCTTAAAGCACTTTGCAAGTGTTAGGCAGTCAGATACTTTGGTGAAGAGTATGGTACGAATGCCTGGAGAGAGATTTCTTAGACCATTAATGAATTAGCCTCACAGAACACCTGTGGTGGGTAATAATCATTATTCCCTTTATTCATATTCATAAACGGAGGTACAGAGACTTGCCCAAACTCACACAGTTGGTCCAAGGAATGGCCAAAACTGTAACCCAGATCTCTGGATTCCCAGTCCTGAGCTTCAGCACTTCCTTCCTCCCTATAGTCAGCATCAGAATTTTGTCATCATGCCATGACATGTCAGGCATCCCATCTAACCATGTTGGGCTTCAGTTTACCAATATGTATAATGGGGATAATGACACTTCTCTCTCTTCCCTGGTGAGGATTGGAGGAGGCAGGGAATTGCCAGGTTTGAGATGTTTGACTGAAAGGCACATTAAGTGTATTTATTATTACTATAACCTCAACAGAAATGGGAGACTATTATTGATGATTATTATGATACCTGGGGCTCTACAGACAGAGGTCACAGTCTCTGCTCAAAAGGAGGTTATGATCTAAGGCCCAGATCCCAGATAGGCATACACCAGTGTAAAGTCCCAATAAAGTCAGTCGGACAGTCTTTTGCAGAATCTGGGCTGGACCGAAATCAGAGAGAAGCAAAACATTGCAGATACATGTGCTGCACTGGGTGACAGTCTGATCCCAGTGCAGATCTCATTGGAGGCAGTTGTTCATTTATGCATTTGCAACGTTTTGTTTGATCATTTCTCTTTAGTTGATTTTATAGAGATAATCCTCATACCACGGTAACCGCTTGCTACTGGATGGTGCCATATTAGAAATCTGTATTCATGTCAACATATATACCCAATATTTGGAAAGGGACAGCCTGTAATAAGTATGAAGGCACATCCAAGTCATCTCATTATTATTGTTTGTTATGGATAACTTATACAAGGTAATAGGTCAGTGTAGTGCTTGGGAACCTCTTAACAAATGTCTAGAGATAAACAGTGAAAAGACCGAGGCAAGTTCTACAAGGAAAGCTATTCAATTCCCAGGGCTGTACTACAGGAATTGAGGGCCTTACAATTTAAAAACAACCAGTCAAAAAGAAAACAAAACAAAACCCCAACCCTAGACTTCAGCTTTGTGATTAAACCTGAAGATAAAGTGGCTGACAGGTGAACTGAGTAATTGTGTTGCACAGAACTGAGCAAATATTGATTTGGGGGCTGGGGGTGTCAGGAGCCAAATCAAAAAATCTTTTAAAATTTTCAAACTGAAATTGATGTTTTTCCAGTCTCTCTCACCAAAATGAAAATCTGGAAAAAACAAAAGTTTCAGGTTGAAAAAAAAAACATTTAGTTCAACCCAAAATTATTTTATTTGTTCATTTTATTTAATTTGTGTTTTTTTACCTTTTAATAAATATAAATAGATTTCTGTTGCTTTGGAACAAAAAAAAATCAAAATGTTTTATTTCAAAATGATTTTAAAAAACCTATTTTGACTGTTTCAAAAAATTCCCTCCTTGGTTCAATAAATACCCCCTCTATCTGATTCAGAAAAGGGACTTGAAATGGGGGTCTTATCACCTCCCATGTGAGTGCCCTAACCACTGGGCTCTTGGCTAGTCTAGAGAACAAAAGGCAAGGTGTCTTACTGTTTTTTCATGAAAAAAATGGAAAAGGCTTGAGTTTGTTAATCAGAACAAAAAGAAATTGGGAATCTTAAAAAAATTGTCACATACCAGAATGCTTGTTTTCTGGCCAGCTCTAATCCCCCTTGGTGCAAATGTGCTGAAGTAGGTTCCTGTGCCATCAGCTCTTCCTCTTCACACAGCCTAGAGTAGGGAGCGTAAAAGGGGTGGGATGGGGCAGACAGGAAATCTGGCAGGACGGAGCTCTGTGATGCCATTCCTCCATTGGCATAGGTTATATTAAGGATCGTAAATTGTTGGCACAACTTAGAGCAACTCTCCACCTTCTCAAATTCATGTCAGGATTGGGGTCAGCTCTGAGAAGTGAAGAGCTGTAACCAGATCCCCAGACATGTCCTCCCTCTCTCCTATGGTGAGGAGAACCCTGGTGCAGCCCTTTGCCTCAAGACTTGAAGAAAAGCTACCAAGAAACGGAAAAACAGCCAGAAAAAAGACAGACACTTCACCAGATTTGCGAGATGAGTATGTAACACCCACATACACACAGTGGAAAATGCATTAATATCCTTGCAGATACTAGGCATCTTTCTGATCAACTGGACACTCCTGGGGAACATACTCAGTGTGATCCCTTTGAATTACTCCAAACAATGGGTGCTTATTCTACACTTGGAATTGTCTGCAGCCCAGCCTGAAGGAGCGGGGGGGGAGGGGGCAGATGTGGTGGTCCATGCACAGGATGGGGTAGAAGGGTTCATATTTTTGCCTCCTATTTCTCATAAAACTCCCTCAATGCCCCTGTGCGAGACACTTGTAAATCTCTATGCTTCAGTTTCTCCCATCACCTGTAAAGAGGGGGCACTACCACCTGCTCACCCCAGGGGGTGTGTTTGTTGCTTTTTGAGTATTTATTAATTAGTTAATGTTTGCAAAGCGTGTTGAAGGTGTTAACTATTACTCACAGCAATTCACTGATGCAAACTGGTGTTTGCTAGTACAATTTTCTCACTGTGCAGCACTTTGCCTGCCTCCTGACTCTATTAGGGCTGATAATTGAGTCAGTCTCTGCATGAGTATTTTGATGTTTTAATGCTTTGGACAATGCTTACTTGGGAGTCTTTTTATGTTTACTTTAAGTCTGAAGATGCATGTGCCTTGGAAAAGTGCATGTTATAAATGAAACAGAATAAGATAATTAAACTAAGAGTGAACCTAGACACATATGCTCCCAGGTTCTTCAGAGGAGGGGAAAAGGAGAAAGAAACCCACGGGGACCATCTGTCACAAGCTCCATACCTCAAATATCTAGTAAAATGAATATCAGATAACAGACCCACAACATGGATATGCATGGGAAAATTAGCACTTTCAGCCACATTACAGAACTGAAATCTATCATACTTATAATACAGCCTATGACCAGAGCATCTGAATACCTCACAACATACCTGTGATGCACTACTATTCCCATTCAACAAGTGGGGAACCGAGGCACAAAGAGACTATATGACTTGCCTAAGATCCCACAGAAAGTCTTTGTTGGTGGAGGGAATTGAACCTAATTCTCAGGCCAGCACCCTAACTACTGAGCCAACCTTTTCCCCTGAAAAAACTATTTATACTACGTAATGTATTTATACTATGCAATGTTGCCAATCCTTACAACTTTATTTCAAGTCTTGTGATAAATTGGTGTTTTCCTTAAAGCCCCAGATCCTTGAGTCATATATATATACAAGAATCTCAAATTTCATTTTTCTTTAAACTAAGTTTCTAGCCCTTATGGAAGCAGATAAAAGCTTGGAAACATGATCCCTAAAGGCTCAAATAAAAAAGAACCCAAAATGTATTCGTATTGTTTTGAAATCTCATGATTTGTGGGCTCAAATTGGTTTGCACCTGTCCGCGTGTTCACATAGGGGAGAAAAAAAAACATTGTTTTCCAGACCCACACGGTTTTTAGCCCAGCTCTGTAATGCCCTCCCACCCCTTGCCCTGACTTCCTGCTCCTTTCCAACTCTGCTGATTCTACCTTCTGCCATAGTCATAACATATTTAATCCTTCTACCTCATCGAATGGCTCTCTTTTTTTCATCCTCCCGCCTCCCCCCCCCATTGAATGAATTATTGATGGCTGTTTGGCAATAAAAGGTCCTTCACCACCTATCCCATGACTCTGTGGCCATTCAAACATCCTGTATCTCTGAGGAGATAATGTATTTACATTGTTTTTGGTGTGAAAATATCCATTGTACCTCTGGTACACAACACAATCTGCTCTTGTCATTTGATGCCAAAAGACCTGGTTCTCGGGTATTTGTTGCCCATTACAATAATTACCGTCTGTCTCTTTTGTTATTTATTTTAGTGGGTATTATCTGTTTAAAATATAGAAGTGACTGTAATGTTGCTGGGACATCCCCTCAATATTCCTGACCAGGAAGAACAGCGCAAAAGAGACTGTTCCTACAAAAATCCATCCCAGGTTTCACAGTGAGCCGAGTGCAGGTTGACACAGCGCTTTGGGAGTTTAGTCAGTGCCTATGGATACCCTTGCAGCATGGACATGATCAATATAGCTCACATTTCTGTACCTCACTAGAGCGTCTCAGTGCCTTGATTTAAGGAGCTGCCAGCAGCTGGGGACCCAATGGTGGCCGGCAGAGTTTGGGTCCCATTCTGAAAAGCCTGTAGGAACCGTGAGCACATCTCAGCCATCTTAACAGCACTAGCTCATCCCTTTATACAGCTTGCTTCCAATGAGGCTACAGTACTTCCAGCTCCATCTTTGCCCACAAATCTCTTTTAAAATTTCTCTCGACAAGGTCCACTTGAAATCAGGTTTAAAACACCCGCAAAAAGGTTTATATCCAGGGCCAGTTTGTAGCAGGGTTTGTGCCCATACTCAGTGTGGTTACTCACAGGGATTAAAGTAGGAGGTGTGAAGGTCTGAAAGCAGAAGAGTTCCCTCTTCTGACCCCTCCCTCTGGCCAATGGGAGTGCTTCTTCCTTTGAACTATCCCTCCTCATCACCTCCATACAGCAGGGATCACTTACTTTGCTCAGTAATTGCAAGCAGCTCACATCACCAGGCAGGAGAGCAAGAGAAAGCAGCTGTGCAAGCCCCCCATCCCCATTCTCACAGTGGGAATCCTGACTCTGGAGAAGCGTGTGATGATTTGTTCAAACTGGACTATCCTCCATGACGGTCAAAGAGACAGTAAGTGGCTGTTAGAGGAAGCCTGACGAAGAGTCATCTTCTCTAGTAGCCTGAAATCCGGCACTCTATATTGTTCCTGAAGTGGCTGTATCTATTCCAGCAGCATTCACAGCTGCATAGAGAATGGCAATTTATCCTTTAGAGCTGTTTTGCACTTCTGTGGTTTTACACTTCATTTGCAACTCAGAGAAGGGCTGTTCAATGTCTCACCAATTTTTTTTTTTATTATTATTATTATTATTATTTTGAGTCTGGAGGAATCACTGGGGCATTGAATCTCTCAAGGAAGAAGGAGGCACCCTTTAGGGCAGGGGTGCCCAACCTACAGCTCGCAGGGCATACATGGCCCACCTTTCATAAGGCCCACAACCTGCTTAAACACAATATACTAATGGCTGATTCATTAGCATTTTGTCCTGTTTACATTTTAGTTTACACAGTGTGTAAACAGACAATACTGTACATAGAAACAACCAATCTAAGTCATACAAAACCAGCTGAACTTAAGAACATAAGAATGGCCATACTGGGTCAGACCAACGGTCCATCCAGCCCAGCATCCTGTCTGCTGACAGTGGCCAATGCCAGGTGCCCCAGAGGAAGTGAACCTAACAGGCAATGATCAAGTGATCTCTCTCCTGCCATCCATCTCCACCCTCTGACAAACAGAGGCTAGGGACACCATTCCTTACCCATTCTGGCTAATAGCCATTAATGGACTTAACCTCTATGAATTTATCTAGTTCTCTTTTAAACCCTGTTATAATCCTAGCCTTCACAACTCCTCAGGCAAGGAGTTCCACAGGTTGACTGTGCACTGTGTGAAGAAAAACTTCCTTTTATTTGTTTTAAACCTGCTGCCTATTAATTTCATTTTGTGGCCCCTAGTTCTTATAGTATGGGAACAAATAAATAACTTTTCCTTATTCACTTTCTCCACACCACTCATGATTTTATATACCTCTATCATATCCCCCCAAGTGTCCTCTTTTCCAAGCTGAAAAGTCCTAGCCTCTTTAATCTCTCCTCATATGGGACCCGTTCCAAACCCCTAATAATTTTAGTTGCCCTTCTCTGAACCTTTTCGAATACCAGCATATCTTTTTCTGAGATGAGGAGACCACATCTGTATGCAGTATTCAAGATGTGGGCATTTGTATTATTTATTTAAGGGCATTTATATAAGGGCAATAAGATATTCTCCGTTTTATTCTCTACCCCTTTTTTCATGATTCCTAACATCCGGTTTGCTTTTTGACTGCCGCTGCACACAGCGTGGACGTCTTCAGAGAACTATCCACGATGACTCCAAGATCTCTTTCCTGATTAGTTGTAGCTAAATTAGCCCCCATCATATTGTATGTATAGTTGGGGTTATTTTTTCCAATATGAATTACTTTACATTTATCCACATTAAATTTCATTTGCCATTTTGTTGCCCAATCACTTAGTTTTGTGAGATCTTTTTGAAGTTCTTCACAGTCTGTTTTGGTCTTAACCATCTTAAAATATAAAACAATACAGGTGACTTTAAATGTTATTACAATATGTATAATCTGTAAATATGTAGGCTTATGTGTCCGTCCTCTGTAATAAGGTTTGGCATCACTGCTTTAGGGAGAAGGAGGCAGCAGGAGATAAACAGGCCCAGGACATTTTACATCTTTTCCTGTCCTTTTTTGCACAAGAAAGAGCATTATACTTAGCTATGCACAAGGACCCTGCATTTTAAAATAGCCAGTTTCTTTTCTGACTAAGGGAGAGTGAGATAATTATTAGCTATGTAACAGATTTATTAGCTATGTAACAGACATTGAATCCAAGCATGTCTTATGTCGTTCCTTAGTAGGAACTGCACATCAATGTGGCTGTCTGGATGAGCAATTATAATATGAATACACTAGTTTACACATGATGGGTGGAGTCAAGGCCCCATTAAAGTCAATGGAAATTTTCCCACTGATTTCATGGGGCCTAGATTTCACTCTATGATGACACTTGTTTGTGTGGTGTATGCTAATTCCTAGTCAAATACTCATTCACATGGACAAATGCTCTCCCCAAATTACTACATCAGTAGGTTTGTACAGAGTCTGATTTGTACTGATTTGTCACTACCACAATATAAATAATCATCATTTAGGCCATGGGTAGGTAACCTGCGGCACGCAAGATGATTTTCAGTGGCATTCTCACTGCCCGGGCCCTGGCCACTGGTCCAGGGGGCTCTGCATTTTAATTTAATTTTAAATGAAAACATTTTAAAAACCTTATTTACTTTACATACGACAATAGTTTAGTTATATATTATAGACTTATAGAAAGAGACCTTCTAAAAACATTAAAATGTATTACTGGCACGCGAAATCTTAAATTAGAATGAATAAATGAAGACTCAGCACACCACTTCGGAAAGGTTGCCAACCCCTGATTTAGGCAAAGAAAACTGGAAGCATGAACAATTACACAAAAGCAGGAAAAACAATGGTACAAATATGATTGTGTTGAATCACAATTCAAGTTTGCACATATCCTTGTGAATGCTTCCTGCAGTCATGCGACAACCACAGAGGCTGAGAATAACACATGATCTTTATAGGTGGCAAACTTCATCTGCAGAGACAAATTTACAGCTGTTTAAATTGTCAAGGCACCTGGTATCTTCACAAGGAAAAGGGCTAGAAACTATTTTGTTTTTTTTAAATGAAAGCTGAGATTAACCCGGACATCAGATGTGTTGCCAACTCTCATGATGTTAGCATGAGTTTATGATAATTACTGTTTTTTCATAAAGTCCCAGCACCTGGAGTCAAGTGACTATGTAAGAATATGAGCTTTCATTCTTTTTTTAAAAGTATCCAGCCTTCACAGTTGCATATAAATCTTGAAAATGTGACCTGTCCCCCCCCCGCCCTAAAGGTTCAAAGGCTAAAAGACAAATAAAAAGAACCCAAAGTACATTATTTAAAAAAACTCATGATTTTTTTAAGCCAATCTCATTACTGAGGCAGGGAGAGGCTGACTCATGATTTTTGAACATTTGGGGTTGTCAATAATGGCAGTTGCTGATTCCACAGCTCCTGGGGTGGTTCTAGAAGACAGGGAGAATCCAGGCCAGTGATTCTCAAACTTATTTGATTGGGCCCCTCTTCTTTGTGTCTGTAGTCATATATGCCCCCCTCCTCAGTACATATACCGCCACCCAGCTCTGAAGGCAGAATGGAGAGCAGCAGCTACTGGCCGGACCCCCAGCAGCAGAACAGAAATAAGGGAGGCAATGCCACCCCAGGGCTGACAGCTTAAAAAGAAAGCATACAGCTTGCGCATCCCTTGACACATTCCTGTGCCTCCCTTGAGAGGCCTGCTACATAATTTGAGAACCACTGCTCTAGGCTACAGGACAGAACAAGAACTGAACCTTTGTCTGAAACTCAAATCGCATTTTCCCCATTACACTTTTATTCTCGCTGATGACTCCAAGCAGACAGGCTCTGACCAGGGCTGGAATTACTGAAATACTATGAGATATATTAGTGTGATATGATTTCCAGCCTAAATAAAACAAGAAATACTGGAACTCTCCCAAAAGAGCCTGTAATTGCAAGGTTTACAGCCAGAGGCTGGATTGGTTCAGAGAAGTCTAAATAGGCATCCACATTATAGGTACTTTTAGAAAATGAAAATGAACTTCTGAAGTTTTTTAAGTTTGCCATAGATGGGTGATGTGGTGCATGGTAGAAAAAGGGGAACTGGAGTATAAACATGGTCTCATACCACAACCTATAGATCCAGATTTCATTTACTTCCGGAATTGTAGGGTGTTCTCATGGAGGGTTCTTGTTCCATCCCTGGTAAGGCTAGGTGCCATTAGTAAAATGTGGATTGGCATTTGAGTTGTGATTTCAAATGTCCTGTTAGTGCTGAAGTGCTTGGATCTTAGGATTATGGCTATCTTTAATGGAGCACATCTGACCTCTCTGGAGAGATAGAGATCAGGTGGAAAAGAACATGTAGCTAGGATGCATTTTGGAACACAGCACCATAAGGAAAAGTGACCTTCAGAAAGATATCATATTTCATAGCTCATAAGTATTATCTACCAAAGCTTAGTACATAACCTTTCTCCATGACATCTATACCTCTATTTATCCATTTTCCTCTTCTATACCTCCTCATCTTCCTTTGCTTCTCTCCTCTTTTCTTGCTCTGGGTCTTTTTTGGGGGGTCCACTTAAATAACCCACTCCCCATTCCCATAACAAATATTAACACACAGGGCTTGTCTCTCCTCTCTCATGCCAACTTTACTGTGGGGTAACTCTATTGATTTTAGTGGCGTTACTCCTGATTTACATCAGTATAAGCAAAAAGAGAATCAGGCCCATAGAATCAACAATGTCACCAGAATCACCTTGCCTACTGTGTTAGTGTCAGTTCTCTTTTGCTCACGTATATGACATTCTTTATCCTTCTAGTATGCTGGCTGAATTTCTGTTTGCAATTGACTATTGTTCCAGCATATAATGTATTAAAATATTGTTTTACAAAAGAAAGTGTGTGACAAATCCATTGAGGATGGCTGCATACTGTGGAATTAGAGTGGATATTAGCACAAGGAAATAACAAGGACATTTTAATGAATGTGTCAAAGAATGAAAATGTCACACACACACACACACAGCTGGGGTCAAAGCACAAGAGAAATGTAACAAACACAGCTCTATAACTCAATGTGGAGATTACATGAGGGACCACTGAGCTGCTGTTCTCCAGAGAGGGATGCACTGCAGGAATCAAGGTACATTAGGTGGCTCCTACAAAAGTTTTCTGTACTTCCCAGAAGGAACTCCACTGGCTTCCATGGATGAGTGAGTCAGAGGTCTCAGAGATAACACAAGCTCTACCTTTTGGTTCAGTCTCTTACCTTCCTGTATCCAGGTTGAGGTTCTGATATTGCAGCCATTAGCTCTCTCTCCATACATCACTTATAGGAGGGCGGGTGTCAAAATGGGATGGGTGCTGTTGTTGGGGGATTGTGTATGTTTTTAGGGGAGTGTTAGGAAATGTTGAGAGAGCAGTCTACATTGTCGCGATAAGATGATGAATGTTTTCACTGAGATTAATACCCATGCAACTTTGGTTCACATGATTTAGGGAGTCAGAGGATTCTCCCGAGCTTCTTGCATGTTCTAGTGTTCTTCCATGGCCGGACTGGGCACCTTAAGGAATGTAGTTTGGATTGTTATCACCTATGAACAAGCTGCAGTCTCAGACTACTGGGAGAGGAGATGGTTTGTTCATAGCTCCCTGGACACACAGGTGGGTCCGTTTTCTAATGCATTGCCATTCTCCTCCCCATGGGTTGTGGCCATTAATCTTTACTTTAGTCATAAGATCTGTTTGCTGGTGTGTTTAATAAAGGTTGGCCCCAAGCCAAAAGAGCTGTATGTTCTTTTTGCTGGCACTACACTCTTTGGCTTCATGTTTTACAGACTTATGCCCTATCAAGCTAAAGGAGGAATGTAAGCGTGGCTCAGCTAGACCACCAAGGTCTGTTCACACTAACAGATTGATATATATTTTATATCCTGCCAAGCAGACCAGGCCCTTGGGAACTGTCAAGTACCTGATTAAATTGAATTGCCAATGTTCATTTATTATGGATTCACATATCACTTTTCACCATAGCTCTGGGCAGCTGTGTAAACCTTTCCTTTTGCATCTTCTTAACTCTTTAGGGGTTTATTTTCCTATTCTTCCCCTCATTTATTTTTATTTTCAACCAAATCATTGTTTTAAAAATGCTGTGTTTGTTCTTTTGAAAAATGAGATTGGGAATAGTGGGGGAAAGCAAACACAGGGAAGTTACTGATGCATTTGTTCAGCACAGGACTGAACACCAGGGAGAGACTTCAGCTTTCAACATCCTTGATTTAATAAGAGTGGCTGCTCACTCCAAAGAGAAGGGAAGGCAGATTGCAGCACGAGAAGGATGAAGAGCCCTCAGTTAGATGCAGGTGGCAAATGAAGTATTTCCCTTGTAAAGGGGTGTGTTAGGTATCGTGTAGGTGCCTGGGAGGAATGGGTTCTGATTACAGCCAAATCTGTTTGCTCTCCCTAACCTCCATTTCCCAAAACTCTTCTGCTCTCAGCCTCTCGCTGATGTTTTAAAAGAAGTGGCTTAGAAAACCATTTCTTTTTTGACGTTCCCTGCTCTGTATTTCGGAAGTGTTTGGAGAGTGTTCATGCTGTGTGTGGGTATGTATGTATGTATGTACATATATGCATACATTTGGGATGAAGTAGGTGCCTGTATGTATGTGCAAGGTTGGGTTTAGGTGCATTTGGGAGGAATCAGGTGAGTGTGTTTGTGTGTATACATGCATGCTTGTGTTTGCATGCCTTGGGGAGGAGTTGGGAGGGTGTATGTGCTTGCTTGTGACTGTGTGCATTTAGGAGGCATCTGTGGGGCTTTGTCCTTTATCCTGTTCTCTTCTTCACTTAGTCTCTTGGACATGGTTAGAAAAAACAGAAGCATCATTATCAAAAGGTATGTTAGCCAAGTTGTTCCAAGCACAATCACTCCCTTCCCTCTTACTGACATGCCTTAGTTACCTCAGCCCATCTACTTCCCTCTCCAACACCAACTAGATTACATTTTGTAATGCTGCACATGTTTCCTGTGTTCATTTTATCAGCCCCTCTATTGCCATAACTTATGGAATAATTTCAATTCTCCATTGGTTCAGTGGCATGATTCTCAACATACTTGTAGGACTCATTGAGAGATCCAGAGGCAGGTACACATGGAAACAACATGCATACACATCCAAACATCACACACAAGTAACACAACCAGACCCAACCACCCACATCTACACATTCATGCCCTATATGTATCACACACACAAACTCATGCAGCCATACCACAGGCATATCCAAACAGCATAATTTTCCCTACATAAATATCACACACATAGCCAACACACACACAGAAATTTGTGACACCTCATGCACAACCACACACCCAGATATCACGCATGTACCCCAACATTCTACCGGCACACACAAATATATCACACGAACACGCCTGGCACCTCCAAGCTGCACATGCCCACACACACTTGCTATTGTGAGCAAAGAGCACTCATTCTCACAGACTTGTGCAGAGCTTATTCTTCCCAGTTCACAACTCTGGCAAACAACCTTGCTGCATCCCTCACCTTAAAATCTATGCATTATCTCTCTCACACACCTTTCTTTTAAAGGCTGCTGTGGAGATAAAAGGGTGGGCTATTCATATGCCTTTCTCGGTTAATTCTTTTTTTCAATTTTTTCCCAATGCATTTTTGATTGTTTGCTATTCCTCAAAGGCTGAAATTCAATATGTAAAAATGCTTTTTAAGAGATGAATCAGCTTCTAATGTCAAATTCAATAAGCTCAGCCACCACATTCACATCCCATTATTATAAGAGGAGAGGAGGCAATGATGCCCCAAATTTCAACTATTTTCAGAGACACTCTGAGTTGAAAATTAAGGATAAGTTATTGAAGTGCTTAGAAACCAAATTGATATTCAGAAAATGGAACTTACATAATGATTTTTCCATCCAGTTTATTTATTCTGAATCCGATAGCCATTAATACACTCTAAACTCCAGGGAACTGAAGGCACAAATGTAGAGTTATTTTCCTTATCATGTTTGCAGGGAAAAGCTGAATTTCAGGTCATCAGAAAGAACTATAGTTACCGTAAAGCTGCTGCTCTCCCGACTCCCTTTGGGCTGGGCACTGCCCAAAGTAAGGGGCTTGTATCAGGAGGATCACTCAGGGTATATCTACACTGCAATTCAAAACCTGTGGCTGGCCTGCGCCAGCCAACTTAGGCTTGCGGGGCTCAGGGGCTTTTTAACTGCAGTGTAGATGTTTGGACTCCAGCTCTAGGATCTTGCAAGGTGGGAGGGTCCCAGAGCTCAGGCTGCAGCCCAAGCCTGAAGGTCTACACGGCCATTAAACAGCCCCTTAGCCCAAGCCCCTTAACCCGAATTGGCTAGAATGGACCACATGGGTGTCTAATTGCAGTGTAGGCATACCCTCAGAGGCACTCTGTCTCAGGAGGGCAAATTTCACCCATGAATTCACCAGTGCTAGAGCTGTGCAAATAACTGAATTTTCAGTTTCCTCGTAGTTCTGGAAAAAAAAAAATCGAGGGAAAAAAAACACATTTTGGTTTGAGGAGAAATGGACAATATACTTCAGGGCAGCTAATAGGGCCATGCTGTTATCTAGGAGGTAAGAAAAAAGTCATTGATTATAGAGGTACATGGCATTACAACACCTAATAAAATGCTCAAAACCTCAAAAAGGAGCAGAAGAGCAGGATGAGAAGAAAAATGACATTTGCAGTGGAAGCTGGGCTCAGCTGCTGCTCCAGTGAGGAGGCATATAGTTTATTGGCTAGCTGGAAGCAGCCATCCTTCTTCACATTACTTGCTTTTGTGTTTAATAGCTGGGCTTTCTTGAGGGGTTATTCATCTGGTTGCACTCACAAGGACCTGACTGGCAATGGGAAGGACTCATCAGCTTTCATTCTATTCTGTTGCTTTCCTCTTGTCCTATAAGCAAGATAGAGAACTGTTTCCTCCCCTTTTCCTAGAAGCCCAGTGTGGATTCTTTCATGAGGCATTTGTTTTGAATTACATACCAGCCTTTCTTCATTTAGAAAGTTTAGATTCTGAATTCCTTGGTCCACTAGACCTGATCACGTACTTTTGATACTTTTCCTTTCTACAGGTCAGAGTCTGACACCTTTCCTAAGGCTGAGTGGAAGGTACTGCTACTCCAGGAGTAAGCCAATAGCACTGGAAATTGAAGGGCCTTAGAGCACGTCTACACTTAAAATGCGACAGCTGCGCTGCTGTAGCACTTTAGTGAATACGCTGCTATGCTGATGGGAGACATTCACTCATCAATGTAGTTAATCCACTTCTGCAAGAGGTGGTATCTATGACGGCGGGAGAAGCCCTCACATCAACATAACATAGTGCTGTCTACACCGTGGCTTAGGTCAGTATAACTGCGTTGCTCAGGGGTGTGGATTTTTCACGCCCCTGAGCGATGTAGTTATATTGATGTAAATTTTATAGTGTAGATCTGGTCTTATTCGCCTCTCTCTTACTCCAGTGCAACACCATCGACTTCAATGAAGCTGTTCCGGATTTACATCTTTATGAATAGGAGGAGAATCAGGCCTGGAGTATTTTATGAAGTCATAGGAAAAGTATAATACAGGCAGCAGCAGTGATGCAAACTTCCCCCACATCACATGACTGTGTGCCTTGTCAAAAAAGTCCTTGAAGGAGAACTCCTTGAGTTGAGAGCTAATTCACTCTTTAGCCTCTCTGATAAGACTCCCAGTTGTAGGGTTTTTTTTAAAGTTGTGAAAACCTGTCCATTTGAGACTGGACAGAGATTGCCATATTTCACATTCACAGACAGAAATAACTTCTAGTTGCTACTGACCTGGGTCAGAATCAAACCAATGCCTTATGGAGAAAAGGTTCTCCACCTATTCACTGACCTATCCAGCAACTCATCCACCACTGATACTTTTCTATGGTATTATATAAAATGATCCACCCTACAGAGCCCTCTTCCAACCACAGAGCAAATGCGATTTTTAATAAAGGTATTCATGGACTTAAGGCAGTAAAATCCCCATCTTTCCCTTTACATTTGTTTCTACCCTCCAACAGCAGCCATCTTGGGGGCAGGATGAGTGGTGGTGGTCAGGAACAGCACAGAGAAACCCTGCATGCTCTAGACAATCTATAACATGCTAGTTTGATTATTTAAGAGAACATGAACGTAAGACTGAATAATTATGCAAAAGATAAATCATCTAGCCATGTAATTAACTCAAAATTACAATGGCAATAAAGGTACAGTTAAATACTTATTGATACATTAAAATTGTGAGAAATGTTAATATATTTAATTGGCATTTAACAAGATAGCTTGCCGCAGCTAATTAGATATCAATTTACATACTTAATAAATGTCAGTACTTTTAACTATTAAGCCCACATCACTAGAAAATGCTTATATGTGGTTGGGTCTGTTTTATTATTAGATATTATAGGGACTACTAGCACTGTCTATTATTCAGGTTGCCTGACACTTATAGTTATAAGACACCGTTTTCAGTTGCAAACCTTTAACAATTTGGGATGAAATTTTCCAGGCTGGGTATTTCCCTCGGGGTGATCATTTCTGGAAAACTTCAGCCAAAACAGTTCAGTCATTTCTGAGACTGAGGTAAAGGAAAAATACATTGTCTTCCCCAAGTTCAAAAAAATTCTTGACATCTTTATTAAAATGCTTTGGGAAAAAAGACTTTAAATTTGGTTGAAGGGTGGCCTTTGTGGCAGAGATGTGCCTTTCGGCACCCCCAGGAAAATTTATGGTCATGTTATAAGCCCTTCAAAATTTGTAGTTTGCACATGCTCAGTAGACACTTTCTGGAGTTTAACAGCTAAAATCTAATTGGGTGTACTTCATTTTCTGAGTGCCTAACTTGAGACCCTGGAGTCTGGGTTGCAGAAGTGCTGAGCACTCATAGCTACAACTGGGAGCTGTGCTTTGAACATACAAAATGCTATATAATGCTGTGTACTCTGAGATATCGTGTTCTGGACATCTCAAATTGGACACACCCAAAGTTAGTGGAAACTTTTGATGTTAATCTCTCTGTGCCTCAGTTCTCCCCCTCACCAGGGTGTTGTGAAGATAAATAATGTTTTAAGTACTCTGATACTATAGTGATGAATGCCATAGAAGAGCCCATGATGAAATTAATAATTGTATATTCAGAGTACAGTCTGAAAAGTGTGCTGTAAATAAGGCATGGGGCTACACACTGAACAAGGAGAATCCAAAATATTGAGGCAGAGGTGTTATTGAAAAAAACAGTGTAATTATTGGGGCTGCTCAGTGCTGGAGTACACCAATCCCCTAAGGTACCTGTATCATGCTGGGTGTATAATGACTCAGAGGCAAGAACCATTAGCAGTTCAGCAGCTGGTCCTTGTAATCAGTAGCCCTGGTGGGTCCCAATAGCCACTCAGACACATGACTAAATGAAATGGTATTTTACTAGGGCTGTCAGGAAAAAGAAAAGCTGCAGATGGCCTAAGTACAGAGGCATAAACAGTTACAGTTCAAAGTCATCAATGGCACTTGTTGTTTGGGACTCCATCAGGAGTCAAGGCTCTGCAGACCTAGAACCTGGGCTGCCTTCTCCTGCCCACTTTCTATTCAAGCAAATAGAAATGTGCAGGTTTTCATGCCAGGCTCAGTTGGTGTCTGTTATTGGGGCACCTCAGCACAGACTCCCTCCCCAGCTTCTGTTCTTCCCCCATAAGTTCCACACAGACCTGCACCAGCTGTGATATCCGGACATAACGACCTGTTCCACACATAGTTCTATATATAGTTGTCAGGGTTTTCTCTCTGTTTGCAGCCTAGCTTGCCATGTGGCTGCTATTTCCCAGCAGAGTCAAGGCACACCTTTCCCCTTAGTGGGACGGGGAAAAGGAAATGAAATGGGAAGGGGGCTGATTGATGTTGTAGTCTCCTCCTTAGCAGATGATATAATTAGGGTTGCCACATTTTCCCAGGACTGGCCCTTTCTTGAGGTAGATGTCCTGGGAAATCTATAAAGGTGCTTTGTTTACCCTGCCAGCTGTCCAGTTTTATGGGCTAAGATCCTGGATGTCCTGGTTTTTTGTACCTTCAAAGTGGCAACCCTAATCATAATGGATGTGAACAAGGGAATGAATTAAAGTTGCGCAACCAGCCTAAATCCTGGCATTTCCTAACTACTGAGTGATTGACTTTGCAACCTTAATAATATTCTTTTACCATAGGTTTTTGCATGTAATATATATAAACATGCAATCATGGTCTCTATATTCTGCATACATCTTATAAAAGAAAATGTCTCTTTTAACAACTAATGTGTTCTGGTCTCTAGGTAAAGGACAATTATGTTTAATTCAGAATAGGACTTAATTCTCTGCCAGGGGCCAATGGCAACAAGACCTGGGTTCAAACTGTTTAGAAGTCCTTTTATAAAATCAATCAAATTATGGCTCAACCCTCCACCCAAAAGTGTACTCCTACTTCTGAATCTGAGAAGTTATAAAATAACCTCCCTTGAAACCCTTCCACATAGTGTTTACCCTCCCTTGAGCACTCAGTCACAGAACTGGTCCATTGAAAAGTGTTTGATGGAAAATGCAGTTTCTGCAAAAGTGAAATTTTCCACGGAAAATTTTCAGTTTTGCTGAATTTCTTTGATTTTCCATGGGAAAGTTCTAAATGAAAATATTGTGGGCTGGGTTGGGCTGACCCAGATTGAAACATTTTGGTTTGTTGAATGAATTGAAAGGTTTTGGTTTGGTTCCGTTTGAGATTTATCGGTGTCCCTGCAGTGCCTCAAACAATTTGTATTTTAGGTGCTTCATGCCCCCATTCTCCTCTATGGGTCAGGGTTGAATTACATTTCCCAGGATGCACAGTCTCCCATCTGGTTGAACTGGCACAGGGCAAAATTAGAGTCACATGACTTTTTCAACATGAGATGTAGTCCAGATGAGGAGCCTGGTCCATCGAGGAGAATTGGGGGGCATGAAGTACTTGAACTGCAATTTTCATGAGGCACCACCCTGCTCAGAGGGACACAGATTAATGCTGATCCAAGCTGAAATTAAATGCTTTGATTTGGGTGCAGCAAATTGGTTCATTCCAATCAAAAAATGTCAAAACATAATATTTTGACTTTTTAAAATCAAAAGGTTTCAGAACTTTTTGTTCTGCAAATAATTTTAATATTTCCATTTTTGTCCCAATTTGGGAAGATTTTTTTTTTTTGAAATATTAGAATTCCCCAAGGAACCTACATTCTGATTTCCGACCACCTCTACTCAGGACTCCTTGGGGACATGGAATCACAAATACCATTTACTGGGGAAAAAGCAAGTAAAAGAAACACAATATCCACATATACATTTACATTTGGTATAAACACAGCAAAGTCCAGTCAGTGTAGGAGTCTGGCCAATCCCACAGTTCCAAGTATTATTTGTCTGGCTTACTGAGGTGCAGAACTCTACAAACCCCATTCATAGGTCCAGTTAGACTCAGTGTGAATGCCTATAATGCAATAAGAGGTGTGACTACAGCATGTCTAGACATACCTCAGTTGCTCAAAAAAGCAGTGAAGTGGTGGCTGCATGGGCAGCAGCACAGTCTGCACAAGCCCACCTGGGACCCTGGGCAAGTACTTGAACAGCTAACCCATTCTGCTACCTATGCTACCTTCACTGCTGTTGTTATTTGAGCTGACTAGAATACAGCTAGCTCAGGTATATCTACATGTGCTGCGCAGTCATGCCTCTGACTGCAGTGTAGATATACCTAGTGTAGGGAACATAGGCCATATTTAGACCTGAGTAGCATTAGTTGGCCAAATGCTAAAGTTAGCATTACTAAAAAATGCTCAAAGCAACTTTCTGTCTTGTAGGCAAAAGGTTATCATGGTAAGGTCACTCACTTGCTCTAGACTTTGTCCCCATCTCATAAAGTTATTTTCCCAGTGTTATAATTAACTTACTGTCACAAGGACACGTGGAAATGAGTGAGTGTGTAATGCTGACTGGTCATTAATTATATTTAAACAGTTACATTTATGTCCTGGACCTAAGCGCAAGTCTGTTGCCAACACCTTCTCACATGGGCCTCTTACATGTCCTGCTTATAACGTGGACTTTGGCTTGTGGTCAGCAATGGGTTTTTCAAGAAAATATCCACATCAGATTGGAATCTTCTGCTATAACCTCAGATCGAGATTCCTAATTATTGGTCCATGATGAACTATAGCCAATATGCTGGGATCTCTATTTAGGCAAGGGTGGTCCTCAGGCTGAGCCAGAGGACACATAACCCTAAAAAAGATGCTAGTCATGAGGAAAGAGGGGATGGGGGAACTCTCTCACACCAGTGTTGCCCGAAGTTATAACTTGCTGTCTTCCCTAGAGTGGCCATCTAAAGATGGACTCTGACCACTGGTCACACCAAGCTGAAGTACAACTAAAAGAGAGAAAAAACTGACCATTTCCCCACATGTGAGAGTTCAAGTGACATCTTATTATGAAGTTACACATAAATATTAACTTACTTCCAAATAAGACCAATCATGTGAGCTAAAGACTTTGAGAAGAAGGTGTGAAAATCCTTCTTCAGAGCAATTCAGGACGCTCAAATCACTCCAATGCCCATTGTGTGTGTGTCTCTTTGTGTGTTACTCAGGCCAAGTCCACATTACAGACCTATATCAGTACAACTACTTCGCTCAGGAGTGTGAAAAATCCACACTCCTGAGTGACACAATTATACCTCCCTAACCCCCCGTGTAGGCAGTGCTGTGTCGATGGGAGAGCTTCTTTCACCAACATGTCTATCGACACTCAGGGAGGTGGATTAACTATGCTGACAGAATAATCTCTCTCGTTGACGTAGAAGCATCTTCACTAAAGCATTAGAGTGGGGCGCAACTGTACGTGAATACAAGCCCTAACTGTTCCCCAGAGCAGACACTGAAGCCCTAAGTCTATTATCCAAACTGTAAGACATCTCTGGGTTACACTAGTGTTCTAAAGCTGCTTTACATGTGGGATTCTAGAAATCATTGTGTGTGTGCACCAGTCTGCCAGAAAGCTGCAGGCATTGTGTTAAAGTTGGGAGGGGAAATACATTAGGTAAACAATAGCTTGATGTACTTTCTGTGAATAGGGAAGCTTAAAGGGAGAAAGCAGCCAGAGAAGGAAGCTGAAATCATTAAAAAATCATTCCTGAGCCTATCCTATATTTTCATTACTTGAGATAACACCCTATTATCCCGGCACTAGTGTTAGTCAGGAAATATATCTCCTCTGCCTGTCTGAGAAGTCCACTCTACCAGGTGCCACTCCAATATGACGCTACCTGATCCATTTCTGTGACATAAGTTCTGCTACTGCTCATCTGGTCACTGTGAAATTAGCTCTGTGCCAGCCCAGGTCTGGTTGGGTCCCGGCTGTGAAGTAAGCTGTTCACCACAACTTGTCCAGTCCCAAACAATCTTCCCATTCAGAGTTCAGAATCCTCAGACAGGAAACCCAGAACAAAACAGAACTCTTGGAGAGACTCCCTGTTCCCTGGGATAGAGTTCCTGGTCCCTAAGGCATGTCTATACTTACCGGTAAATCGGCACTGCTGCAATCGATGCAGTGATTGTCGATTTAGCGGGTCTAGTGAAGACATGCTAAATTGATCAGAGAGCACTCTCCCATCGATTTGTGTACTCCACCTCCCTGAGAAGCGTAAGGGAAGTTGACTGGAGACACTATCCCGTCGATACAGCACAGTGTAGCCACCGCGGTAAGTGGATCTAAGTCGACTTCAGTTATGTTATTCACGTAACTGAAGTTGCGTAAGTTAGATTAATTTTACCGCAGTAGTGTAGACCAGCCCTTATAAGATGGAGCCCTTGACACGCTCTTCTGGAACTTGAATCCCATTCCCAAGTCAGAGTCCACTATCCATAAAGTCAGGGGACCCACTTACTCCAGGTCATATCTTGCACATTTCTTAGGCCTTTCACGTGTAGAGGCACAGTAACAATCTATCATCATTTATGCAACCAGCATATAGAGAAATCCTAACTAAAGCAACAAAACAGTATGGTGTGGAACTAGGGGGAAGCTGACTAGAACTGTCTTTTCCTCTATGGAAGAAGCAGAGAGTTCTGTTCCTCTAAACCTTCTAGTTCTGGGGCATATATCATTATTTATGTAGTGCCATATATGTACTTGAGGAATATAAGGGATTTAATTTCTCATGTTTCAGGACATAAGCCAAATACTGACCGACAGAGTTAGAAACAATTTCCCTTGTGGGTAATTCATTCCATAATTATCCATTGCAGAGTTCCGTGAGCCCATCTCTGAAGCATTTTAGCACAAACTCTGATGTGTTGCCTGAAATTCATCCAGCAAAGTATGTTATTTTGCTATTCACTATTTGTCAGTCACTATGTATTGTTCTCTACTTCAAAGAGTGCCACTCAACCAAACAGGGAGCAGAAAAAAATACCAGGTGCCTCAGGTGACCAGTCACACACCATAAGAAACGAACAGCAAGTAGTCAGAGTGAATATTTCACAAACACACCATAGAATGAAAATGAATTGTCCAAAGTATTCATTGAATCCTTATGAACAACAGAAAATACAATCTGTTCATGGATGATTCATAGACAGAAAGGTCTAAATTCCCAGTGAATATTTACAATTAATTCAACAAACTGAATAGTGTTACACATTACCAAGCAGGGAATCTCAATTCAGGAAGCTCTCTAGGCCCTTTGCTAATGGGCATTAGTAAAACGGTGAGTTGAACAAGAATTTTAAAAGCTTCGAACAATAACTTCACAGAATTGCTTTAAAAAGCCAACTGCAAACAAGACATGGTAAATAGTTTGCTAATTAATTTGTATAAAGCTTCTCCATTTTTAACTAGCTGTTTAATTATAATGATGCATAAAATGGCCATGATAAGACATAAGTCTTTTTTTTCCCTCCTAGACATAAACATTACAGAAGGGACTGGAGAATTTTATTTTGAAGGCGTAGATAACAATCAGTGAATGGGAATGATGGGTTCCCTTCAATTTGCCTTAATGCCAGTCATCCATGTGTAACTGTACTGAAGAGAATATGGAAATCGAGGGCAGGAACAAAAGAAACAAAAGACCGGGGCACAGAGTCGAAGACCAGACAGAATGAGAAGAAAAGTGGAGTGAGTCTCATGTGCTTTCTTCTCAGAAAACTGATTTAGAGCCATGTGCACCAGGAGCAGAGTGATATATGCCAAATGTGCTTAGATACCATGGGCCAGACTTTCTGAGCTGGTGAGTAGTAGTAGCTCCCATTGAAGTTAATTGACGTTCTGGATGCTCTGTTCTTCTGAACATAGATGGTCAAACATGATAATGAGTTTGGGAAAATATTTGAAAATTTCAAAGTAACTTTCATTCTGCAGGTTTCAAAAAATAAATATTTTTTTCATTTATGCAAATATTTATCACGTTGAAAAGACCCACTCAGACCCACTCCATCATCCTTACCTGGGTCTTTCAGCAAAGGACTGCTGGGCTTCCTGAGTCAAAATGATCTTAACCACATGTGTTACACTTTGCCAATCAGGCAACCAGAACCAATTCCATGTGACCTACAGGAACAATCGCAATAAATCCAACATTTTTGTCGTCATCCTACTACCAAAAAAGACCACAAAAAAACAAATTACTCCCACTCAAAAAAGGCAAATTTCAATACCAAGAAATCACTCTGAATATTCTCTCTAAGTTTTAATTTTCTATTTATTTTTCAGACTAGTTTTAGGTCTCTAATGACTTGATGACAATTTCACCACTTCTCTTTGGGGGGTTTTCCACACTCATAAATTTCTATTTTAAGAAATGTCCCCTTGTCTTCTTCATACATTTCCCTGCCCTTAATTTTACTTTCATAAAATTGGTAATACAACTTCTATTTGGAACACATCTGGTACTTCCTTACTTTATTTGGTGTTGAAGACTTCAAAATACCAGCAATTATTCTCTTCCACGAGTTGTTGAAAGAACTAAACAAGTATAGTTTAGTTCTTATTTCAGAAGTCAGTCCCATCAGCCTCATAATTTTTGTTGCCTTTTCCTTAATTTCCAAAAGTTTCTCAGCATCATTAGGAATTAGGTATCAGAGGAATGAAGGCACTTAGTAGTAGTATTAGGGAAACAGACATTGCTGAAGAAAGTGGGTCAGATTCTGTTCTCCTCAACATGGATGTAAATTTGGAATAACTAATCATTTGTTGTTTATATAGTGACATTTATGGAGTTATTCCAAATTTAAACCAATGTAACTGAGAGCACACTTGGCCCTAAAGTATAACCAATGTGATCAGGTAACACATGTATCAAATTATCTTTTATTAATCACAATACTAGTTTATTCTAAATCAAGCTTTTTTTTTAAATGTAATTATTTTAATCAGGTTCCTGTAGTTTTAAAATTCTGCTAGCCATGCATTAGGGATTATTTTGATTCCAAAATTCTGCTGAGCATGCATACTGGATTATTTTGATTTTTAAAACAATGAAGACTTGGGATACAATTTACTCATAGGAAACATGCTAATGTACAAAAAATAAATGGAGATATGTGGGGCTGTCAAACAAAACTGCAGCAATATACGTTTACCTAGAAGTGTAATTCAAGAAGTTTTAATGGACAATTCATAATAATGAGAAATATATATTGATCATTCTAATCCACAGATTTTTTTTCACAACCCAATTTGTATGTACAATTATGTTGGCTGCACACACAATTGAGGCACACAGTTACACACACGAAGGTACATTTTTAGCCCCTGGATGGACGTCAACCATGTGTTGATAAAAATCTGTTTTCGCATATACAGGTTTCTGTTCTTGATAAGTGCAAATACTCACGTGCACTTGAACAAATCTAACACCTGCATGCCTGGAAGTGTTAGAATTTGTACCAACAGGAAAAATCCATGTTATTCCAATGGATTTTGCAGGTACATGTGTGCTGGAATTAGAATTTTTGATGTGCACATGGACATAATCCACATCTGAAAAGTGCAGACAACTCTGTATGTGGAATTTTGTGCATGCAGAAATTTTGGCGGGGTATAGATCAGGATGAAGACTTGGCCCCTCAGTGCTTGTTTGGTTGACTGCTTTGTCACTTGTCTTAGTTATGTTTTTCTATACTTAGAGAACAAATAGATACTTTCAATTAGAATGTTCTTGGTTACATTAAGAGAGCAATAAAACAAGAACAAAGTATAGTCAATATAAGTGATCGCACGTGGTATGTATGTCTCCAGTGGTGGTTTGATCTAAGAATGGAAGTGTCTACTGGGGTTGTCAAGGCTGATTCCCCACTCTGGCACTTCGAGTGCAGAAGGTGGGGGCCCACAAGGATTTTTAAAAATTAATACTTGCCACTCCAGGCTTGTATTAAACTCCCAAGGTTACAGCTTCTCTCTGACATTGGCTTGGTAAACACTGCCACCACCCAAATGCAACCCCCCTTTTGGAACCCAGGAAGATGCATTTGGGAATTCCTTCCTGTGGGGTACTCTCAGTTCAGGGAAGAGCTGAGCAAGAAAACAAACGAAATATGCTGTTTAATTAAACAACATATGCACAAACCTCTTAGGACACCAAAAAGCAATCCTGTTATTAAAAAAGGTAAATTTTATTAAAAACAAAAAAGAAAGAAAATACATCTGGAATTTAGGCTTTTGCTAGCTTTTAAAAGAGCAATTCCAAAAATTAAGCACCCAAAATAACTTTCTTGGGGGTTCAGCTTAAAGGTTACAAGCAAACAAAAGCATCTGGGGAAGACAGAAGAGTCCACAAGCCAATAAGAAATAAAAGAAATAATCCTAATTGCGTCTTCCTAGACATTCCCTGATTACTTACATATTTGGGGTTTCAGAGAAGTAGGGTTGAGGTATGATTTGATGCTTTTTCATACCTGGTTTTAAAGCTGCTTACAGCATTGCTGCTCTGTGTCTCCGCTCTTTCCTGGAGAACCAGAACAACAGACAAAGGGAAGTTTTTAGTTTTTTCCCAAATTTTAAAAAGTTCTAGCCCTCCCATTGTCTCTTTTGGTCAGGTGCCCAATCCTTTTCCTGTACCTCGGGGACTCTGTTAACCCTTTACAGGTAAAGCAAGCAGAGAACAGCCACCAAGAGGAATTTTATAGCTAACTGTCTGGCAGGGTGTCCAGAAAAGGAAGCTACCCCTCCCCCCCCCCCCCCCCGCTCCTCATTTATCAGAGGGGTGAAATCCTGAGCCCTCAGAAGTCAATGGGAATCTTTCCATTTGCTTAAATGGAAGGCAGGATTTTCACCTGGACTTTTCTCACCAGGAGACTGCTTTCAAAATATGAAAGTGTGGTGCACAGGAAACTAAAAGCAGTTTTAGAGTTAAATATACCCCCACCTGGCTGGTCAGGAAAAAAAACTGACAAGACATTTTTTCATCATGATTTGCCAGTTCATTGAAATTGAAACATTTTGTGGGCCCATGTCAGTTGTGACAAAGTTCTGCTGGCAACCAGGAAGGAATCTAATGGGAACCTGCCTGTCAGGTAGGTTTTGAAACCTTTGGAAACCTTTCTGGTTTCTTGCCAGCTCATCAGCTTGGCTCCTCATCAGCCCACCTGGTAGGGTGACCAGACAGCAAGTGTGAAAAATTGGGACAGGGAATGGGGTGGGGGGTAATAGTTCCCTATATAAGACAAATATCGGGACTCTTCCTATAAAATCAGGACATCTGGTCGCTCTACCACCTGGAGGGAGGGAGGAAGCTGAGAGTCTGGAAGCTCTGAAAGCCCCAGGCTAAGAGCTCCCCAGCTCCAAGGGAACCTGCCAGGTGAACTGCCCCAGAGCCAGTGCGCCCAGCAGAACTGGGCAGAGAATGGTAATTCGATTTTGTGGAGAATTTTTAATTTTTTTATATTAATTCCAAATCAGAATGGAAAGCAAACCTTGAAATCTTGCACAAAATGGAATAACTATTCTCTGCCCATCTCTGACACACCAGTCAGTTTGCAGTGCAAAAGGCTCATCAGATAAACATCCAGAAATACAGATGCTTAGCCAGATTATTGAAATGATCCGAGACGAATGAGACAAGTTAGGCTCGAAGTCTCATATGGATAACTTTTCCTATGAGATAACCAGAACTTGTAAACAGGAGGGAAAGCTTTTCTCGACATTTCAGAAAATTATTAATTCTTTATCTGGTCACGGTTCAGTGACAGGAACTTATTTTTCTAAACTGTCTCCCCATTCCCTATATAAATACAATACTGCTGCAGATGTTTCAGATATGGCATTCTGTGGGAAGAAAAATAAAAAGTCTCTTCTTCCCCATGTACGTTCAGCTCCGCTCTGATTAAATTTATTAATTTGCTATCCAGATTCCTATTTACCGTTGCTGCATGCACACCACAGATGTAGGTCCAAAGAGTCACTCACACTCCAACCCTGGCGGATCAAGAGTTTTTGGTCAAGTGCCACCTGCATAATTTGAAACCAGGTGGTATTAAACCAATTAAATGTTTTTAATTGATTTTTGCATTTTCTGCAGTAGGGGGAATTTGTCGATGTTCATTTTGGAAATGAGGTAACAATGACTTTTGAAATATTGCCAACTCGCAAAAAGTGAAGTCAATATCAATTCATTAGCAAATTAATGGGACTCTGACTTTAGTGTAAATAGCAAGTAACTATGCAGCTGGCAGCGCTAAGTGCACAGGCAGAGAGCATCAAATGTAAGTTCTGAAAGAAACTGAGAAGATCGGAGGTCAGGGGATTTCAAGGAATTAATATTGTTCCTGGGAGCCAAATGATTTGCACATTTATGCCTTAAAACAAAGTGTGTTACCAGGACCCTACCACAATTAGGTAATGGTCTAGGACTAGGGATCCTAGGCCTAGTAAATAATAAATTAATTAATTAATGAAATAATAATAACAACAACAACAATAAATACCTGAGCACTAGTATTAGGATCCTCTTGAATAGTGATAGGAGCATGGTTCTTGCTGCCCCAATTTAAAGATGCAGCAAACCACTTCCCCTAATGCAATCCTTCTGTTGTGCTGCAGAACCCCCAACACACACACACACACACACACACACACGGATCCGGTCAGCATCCCAGAACATAAGAGTAAAGGTGTGGGGAGCACTAGCTATCCTTGGAATAGGCATAGTGCTTGCCCACTGCTTGAGTAAACTGGATGGGCAGAAATAAGCTCTTCATCTCCCCTGCATTTCAGTGTACATGTACAGTGACATAATAAGAAGTTTTCAGGGTTTGCCAAACATTAATCACTACTGTTTGAGTTATTGTTATTCTAAAGTCAGAGCCGAGAATGCTACAGCAGAACTACTGTAAACCATTAGTGTGTTGGAATGACTTGTCAAATACTGTACTATATTTTTAATAAGGGTTAGGTCATTGGCTGTTAAAAACAGTGTCAATAAAGTCTGTTTATTCAAAAACAGAAAACTTTGAGATTTCTGTAGGAGAAGCCCACGGGTCTGGAGAGAGGGTTTTTGAGAGCAGCAGGACAAACCCCCTATCTGGTAGCGCTGGGGAAATGGCCAAAATTCTGAGTGCGTGTGGTGTAGGGGGAATCATTACAATTTTGCATTCTCACACTCAGTTATTTCAGTTCTGAAATTTGAAATTGCATACTATTTATGTTTCCATACTGTGGCCAATATCAAAGCACTTTGGCATCTACATTCCTGTTTTCTGTGCCTAATTCCAGATACGAACACTGGTATTCCTGCCTGGTAAGCCACATTTGAAGACTACAATCTAGATCCACCAGTTTAAAACACGCATTACATTCCTTCTAGCATAGTGTGTGCTTAAGTGCTCTGAATTCTTTATAAACCCAGAGTATTTATAAAGTCAGTGCTGAAAGGGTTACTACAGGAAGCTGAAGTGTGATAGACATGTCAAGATCTTCAAGGCGCACCAAGAATATTGACTTTCTGAAACTGACTAGATGATGGGAGCTAGTTCCAGCAATTCAATGGACTCTATTTGGTGCAAGCCTGCCCCAGTTTATAAAGGAGTGTGATCTGCTGATAACGGTCTCTGGGTCACCACATTACATCCCTCTTCAGACCAGCCAAAGCAACTGCCTGAAAAGAGGATGAGAAGTATGTTTACTGATTAACTTCAGTGTTATTTCAATCAGTTCCCCAGAAGGAAGTTTGCTGAATGCTGTGCAGATAGCTATGGATTGTTATTAAAGGGATGTTGGGGCGGGGGGACATTCAAGGCAAACATTTTTCAAATTCTCATCAATTTTTTTTTTTAATTCATCTAGAGTTTTATCTGAGGGCTCCTTCATCAAAGAGTTATTTACTTTTTACTGAAGATCTCAAATGGAATATCTTTCTTCTGTTTACACTTCATTGTATTTAAGACACAATGCTCAAGTCTCCTTGTCTGAGAGGCTGTCTTTCCACTAACAAATACTTCTAAATTCATTTAATCAGTGCACTTGTTAGTGTTATTTTTTTCTAGAGTTTAAAACATCAGAAAGCAATTTTCTCTGGGGTTATAACAACAACATAACATCTCACAAACAATCCCCGGGTACTTTAAAATCTAAACACAGCATCAACCAACATTTCTTTCTCTGTGATTTAAAACAAATACATTTCATCTGCATGAGAAAAGTATGGAAGGAAGGATGACCCAATGGTCAGAGCCCGAGCCTGGGTCTCTCATAAACCTGAGTTCAATTCCCTGCTCTGCAGATATCCTGTGTGGAACTTTATGCAAGTAATTTAATCTCTGTGCCTCCTTCTCCCACTCCCATCTGTAAAATGAGGACTAGAGAACAAACCTATAACACATAGGAACACATTCTAGATTGCGAGGTGCTTAGATGCTGTAGTAATGAGAGCCATATAAGTACCTTACATAGGTGGGAAGATTCCTAACACCTTCAATCAAGTGATCTGTGGTGCAAACAATAATTGGCAAAAATAGCACATCAGTGAAGAGCAGATTACATTTTTACATTGTCTCTCTTTATTTTTATTCTAGCAAAAAAAAAAAAAAAAAAAAAAAAAACTTTGGTCAAGCCAAACCAGAAAAATATTGCAGAGATAGAGCAGGAGGGGAAGGAATCTGAGGAGCTTAGGAACTGCACTGTGAATATTAAACTCATGCTTATGTGTACCTCATTTTTTAGTCTCAGTGCCTTATGGAGAACTCAGTAATCACAATAGGCGGGATCCACAAAGGTACTTGGGGACCTAGAGTCCCAGTTTTAGGCACCAATGCAATCTACAAAACTCCTGCTCAGCTGTTGCCTAAACTTGCTCAGCACCTAAGTTTTTGAAGTAAAAGCTCCCTAGGCACCTATGTTTCTACCACTGAGCATGCACACTGCTACCTCACTTTAGGTGCCTGAGCATTGTCTCCCACCTAAGCCCCAGAACAATCCATGAACCAGGGAAAGATAGTATCAGAGGGGTAGCCGTGTTAGTCTGAATCTGTAAAAAGCAACAGAGGGTCCTGTGGCACCTTAGAGACTAACAGAAGTATTGGGAGCATAAGCTTTCGTGGGTAAGAACCTCACTTCTTCAGATGCAAGACATCTGAAGAAGTGAGGTTCTTACCCACGAAAGCTTATGCTCCCAATACTTCTGTTAGTCTCTAAGGTGCCACAGGACCCTCTGTTGCTTTTTACAGGGAAAGATAGGCACTCCTCCACTTACATCATGTGAGCAGCCCAATCTGGTAGGCATGCTCAGATGCCACTTAACTCCACATGCCCTATCAAATTCACAGCCATGAAAAACAAGTCATGCATTGTGAAATATGATCTCCCCGTGACATCTGGAGCCGTGGGCTCCTACCCTGCGCAGGGCTACAAGTGCTAGTCTAGGCCAGGGATTGAGGCTTCCTCTTCCCCTGCAAGGGCTGCTCCTGGGGCGGGTCATACACACCTCCAGGATCTCCCCCGGCTGTAGGAAGCTCCACGGCTCCAGCTGTCATCCTCCCTCCCGGGAGGGGAAGCTGTGGCTTGAGTTGTCACCACCACCACCACCCAGGGAGGCTGTAGCTCCAGCTGTCACACACACACCCCACACCCCCGGGATGCTGCAGTTTGAGCTCCAGCCGTTATTCCTATACATGGAGAAGCTGCGGCTCCAGCTGTCAGGCCTCCATGGGGGCATGAGACTGCTGGGAAAACCAAACATATGTTTTTTCCCAGCAATACCTTGAGACTCTCCCCGCAATACCTTGAGACCCTCCCTTCTGTGCTGCTGCTGGTGGTGCTGGCTTTAGAGCTGGGAGCTTAGCCAGCAGCCATCCATGGCTATCCAGCTCTATAGGCAGCACCCCTGCCAAAAGCAGGGCAGAACAAAGGGTGGCAATCCCACAACCCCCTTGCAATAGCCTTATGCCCCCCTCCCCCGACTACCTTTTGGGTCAGGATCCCACGGGTTACAAAACCCTGGAATTTCAGATGTAAAATGTCTGAAAAAGTGAAATTGATTAATTTTAAAAAACCCTGGCCATGTAATTGACCAAAATAGACCGCAAATATGGTAGGGCCTTACCTATAACCTTTAACCACAAGATAGTGTCCTCACCAAGGATATACAAGATACCTGATTCAAGTCCCCCTTCTGCCAGATGAGAAGGAATTTAAACAGTGATCTGCCACCTCTCAGTTGCATGCTCTAACCACTGGGCTATGGAATATTCTGATGTGGGGCTCCCTCTGTCTCTCCTTCTGAAGTTGCTCAACTTTAATTGAACACGAATTAGGCCAGAGAATGAGTTAAAATGACTGTAGCCCAGTGGTTAGAGCACTCACCTGAAAGGTGGCAGATCCCCATTCAAATCTCTTCATTAGACAAAGGTGGGACTTGCACTGGTGGTACTCCCACTAGGCTAAAGGGAGGTCATCATCTTTCTCTTCCCTTTTCCTTCCCACCACCCCAGGCTGTCTTGTAGAGTCAGGTGTCCTCTGAGCATGTCTACCATATTGCACCTGCATGTGACTTTAGAGGAGGACCACTTATCTTCCCCTTGTTTGTTGATTACTAGAAGAGATAGGCACCCTAGTCCAGGCTTCAGGGAGGGACCGATCTTCAAGAGAAGGATTCGGCATAGCAATCATCAGCATGTTCCATTAGCTAGCTTAGGTGGATCCCCACCTTGCATGCTGGGTTTTGTGGATCACATTCTAAAAACCCTCTCTCTCTCCATTTATTGTGTAGGGAGTCTACGTACCTAAGTCAGGCTTTGTGGATCACGGTGGTGTTCCTGTGATTTTCTAGATACCTAGTTCCATTTGATGGATCTGGGCTAATATGACCTTCTGAAAGTCAGTTAGGCCTAAATTTTCAAACTGGCTTCTAACTTTTGATTCCTCTATTTTTGGGTGCGCAATTTTAGAAGTGTTATTTAGGTATCTGATTTTGACCTGTGTGTGTAAAATTTGGCATCCAAAAACCTTTTCGAAAATTGAATTTCCCAAGTCCTCCTTCTCTCAATTTCCTCATCTGTGAAATCCTGATAACATTCTGTCAAAAATCACAAATCCCTTGTAAGATAGAGAATTATTGTCTGCAAAGCCCTTTGAGATCCTCAGATGGAAGGCGCTATAGAAATTCAAAGTATAATTAACCACAATTATTAATTTTCACAATAAAACTTCTACAGCCAAAACTCCAGTAACTCTACTGACCTAGCATGGCATAAATATCAGATAAAAGCCTCTGCTTACAGATAAATCTGTCATTGCACCTTAAGGCTTGTCAAATTAGGGCTCTAGCCACAGGGAGAAAGTGTCAGAGACGCAGGATCTCCAACTGGAAACACTGTTGTTGGTGGGGATAGTTCCCATTGCAGAACATGGCATTATAAATGCTTGATCTTCTCAGGGTGCAACAATTCTTCAGCACTGGGGACATTTTGAACAAGCCAGCAAGTGAGAAGACAATGCATCTCCTTTTTGAAAGTTTAGATGAAGGAGTTGTTCTCCTAGAGATCGAGGACTGAGTCATAGAGTTTAAGGCCAGAAGGGACCACTGGATTATCTAGTCTGACCTCCTGTTTATCACAGGCCACCAGCACCCGCACGCTAAACCCAACTACCTAAATTAGACCAAAATATTACAGCCCACAAGACACTAAACTATTATGTGGCACAGGCAGAGAATAGACAGTACCAAGGTGCCTCTATAACCAAAGCTCCTGCAATGGCAGGGAATTAAAGAGAAAATATTTTGTGCCCTTTCAGAGCAATGTCTGTCCTCATCCAATGTCCCATTTCCAACAGTAGCCATATCTGGTGCTTAAGAGGAAGTAGACAAAAAAACCCACAATACATTGGTGGAAGGGGGGAATCCCCTGCAGATAACTGGCTAAAGCCCTCAATCATGAGCTTTTGGAACATAAGACAAAAAACAGAACACACCCTGGGCTGCCGAGCCTTGCCCCCAACCATCAAAAGCAAGTCTATCATACAATCCCACTCATAAATATGTCTAGCTTTCTCTCGAACTAATTACGTTGTTTGCCTCCACAACTCCAACTTGGAGGCTGGTCTCTGATGGTTAGAAATTTCTTCTAGTTTCCAGACTGAATTTATTCATGGCCAGTTTATACCCATTTCTTCTTGTACCAAAATTGTCTTTTAGCTTAAATAGCTCTTCACCCTTCCTGGTGTAAATCCCCCTGATGTATTTATGCTAGGTTAAACAAGCCAAGCTCTTCAGTCTTCTCTCATAAAATAGGCCCTCCATTCCCAGACCATCCTAGTAGCTCCTTTTTGTGCCTGTTCTAGTTTGTATTCACCTTTCTTGAACATGGGTGACCAGGTGAGGTCTCACAAGGGTCCTGTACAGTGGCATTAATACTTCTCTCTCTGTACTGGAAATTCCTTGTCTGATACATCATAGGATCACATTTGCCTTTTTTGCAGCTGCATCATATTGGTGGTTCAAAGTCATCTGGTGAACGACCCACACAACCAGGTCTCTCTCCTCCTCTGTCACTTGCATCTGATGAGCCCTCAACTTATAGGCAAAATTCTTGTTATTAGTCCCTAAGTGCATGACCTTGCATTTTGTACTATTGAATTTCATCCCATTTCTGTCACTCCAACCTTCAAGGTCATCCAGATCTTCCTGGAAAATATTCCGATCTTCCTTTGTATTTATGATGCCTCCCATCTTTGTATCATCAGCAAGTTTCTTTTACCACACTCCTCCAACTTTTTGTGCAAAGGTCATTTATAAAAATATTGACTAAGATTGGTTCCAAAACCAATCCTGGAGGAACTCCACTAGTAACCTCCCTGAAGTCCAATTTGAGAGGTATTGAAGGTTAATTGCCAGTTATGCAGAAAATTATACTGAAATGAGAATAAAAACACAGTTTAAAGTACAATTGTCCTTTTCTCATTTGTGCCAAAGAGTGTGTTTGAACATCGCTAAATTGGTTTAGTCAGTGTCACTTATGTTAAATTTAAAGATGTTTTATGAAGTAGGAAACAATCACAGTGGCACGGGAGTATGTGTTAGGATCAAAACAAATGTTACACGAAGTGAGGAAAAGAAAGATCAGCAGCTTCTGTATCTCTCCTGAAACTGATTACACTAGAATTATGCCACTGGAGAATTAAACAACTCAGATGCTTTATTATAATTAACAAGCCACTCAGATGTGTGACTACCATCTTGGTAGAAAAAAAACTTTCAAAAATGAGGGGATGAATTTTATGCATATGAAAGTGAACTACTGATACTGCAGGCTAGACCCAGGCATAGTGCAGTATACAGCACACATAAAATGCTGTAATCAATTATTCCAAGACACCAGGAATTATCAAACTGTACCTCTCTTATAAAAAAAGAACAGGTCAGGTCTTTTGTAAAGGAGTTCTATCATTCACTGAGATTCACATTGAAGACAGTGGAATTTTTAGAGATCACAGACACTTTGCTAGTTCATTCCTGGAAGACTCCTATGCAGCATTTTCAGTTTATCTCAATCCTGAACTACATTAGGCCATTACACACTTGGGAGCCTCAACACAGCTCTGAAAATGTATCATAACTATGACCGGATCTTACAATACTTTTGAGATTTATTTGTCAAATAGAAATAAAAAATTGAACGCCAGCAACTCTCATGATGAACTATCTGCCAACCCCAAATGGAGAGACATGGTGAATCATGGGAGATGTAGTCCAATTATGGAGCCCAGCCTAGAGAGAAGAATGGGAGCACGAAGCACCCAAACTACAGCTCTGATGAGGAACGTTGGCAGCATTTCCAAATCAAAATATATCTAATTTCATCTGAATTGGGGGGGGGTTTGTTTTGTTTTCAGCTGACGTTGTTTGATATTGAATTTTTCCATGGACAATTTAGACCAAAAATATTTTTGACAAAATTTTTCATAGGAAAAAGAAAACCAAAATATTTTTGGACCAGTTAGTAAATAGGTAAAGGAATGACCTCAGCCATATTTAAAATGCAGCCAATAGTAGGGTGGAATACAGCAACTGAAGATTATTATATACAATTGAAAATGCAGGGATAATTTTGTGACTCAGAATGTCACCCACTTTCATGGAATCATAGAAATATAGAGAGACATCAAGCAGCAATCTAGTTCATCTTCCCATGCTGAGGTGGGATTAGGTATACCTAAATCATCCCTCACAGGTATTTATCTAACCTGTTCTTAAAAACCTCCAATCACGGGGTTTCCACAACCTCCCAAGGAACCTGTCCCAGTGCTTCAGTAGACTAAATATCCCTTGCTGAAAACTAAGCTGATTACCTCTTGACCTATCCTTAGTGCACATGAAGAATAATTGATCACCATCCTTTTTACAACCACCTTTTAAATATTTGAAAATTGCTACTGTGTGTCTCCTCAGCCTTCTCTTCTCTAAAAGAAATATGTCCAGTTCTTTCAACTTTCCTCATAGGTCATGTTTTCTTAGGGCTTGTCAGAACTTAAAATGCTAGAGCAGCACGGCTGCACCACTGTAGCCCTTCAGTATAGACACTACCTATGCTGACAAGAGGGGTTCCCCTTTTGGTGTAGGGAATCCACCTCCATGAAAGGCAGTAGCTAGTCGACGGAAGAATTCTTCTATTGACCTAGCGCTGTCTACACAGGGACTTAGGTCAGTTTAATTACATTGCTCAGAGGTTTGGATTTTTCAGCTTAAATTTCTTGTGTAGACCAGGCCTTCCTCTCTTTTAGTTGCTCTCCTCTGGACTCTCTCCAATTTTTTCCACCTCTTTCTTAAAGCGTGGTGCCCAAAGCTGGACACAGTACTCCAGCAAAGGCCCCACCAGTGCCAAGTAGAGCAGAACAGTTACCTTACATCTTACATTTGATACTCCCCTTAATATATCCCAAAATGAAATTTGCCTTTTTTGCAACTGCATCCCACTCTTGGCTCCTTCAATTAGTGATCCACTCCATCTCCAGATCCCTTTCTGCAGTACTACACCTTAGCCAGTTATTTCTCATTTTGTAGTTCATTTGATTTTTCCTTCCTCAGTCAGTACTTTGCACCTGTATTAAATTTCAGCTTGTTGATTTCAGACTAATTCTCCAATTTCTCAAGGTCACTTTGAATTCTAATCTGTCTGCCACAGTGCTTGCAGAACTTCCCAGCTTGGTGTCGTCCACAAATTTTATAAGCATCCTCTCCAATACATCATCCAAATCGTTCAATAGTTCCAGACTCAGGACAGATCCCTATGGGAACTGACTTGATATGTCCTCCGAGTTTGACAGCAAACCATTGATGACTGCTCTTTCAATCAGTTGTGCACCTTCTAGTAATTTCATTTAAGCCCATATTTCCTTAGTTTGATTATGAAAATGTTATGTGGGACTATCTCAAAAGGCTTACTGAAGTCCTTACTAATGGGAATTTGTTCAGAACTTTTGTTTTTTCCCCCCAAAACTCAAAGGTTCCTGGTTTAATTCTTCAAATTCTGAGTGAAGGCTCAGGTATTTTATCCAAACCATCACAGTTGTGTTGATGGTCTTATACTGTCAAAATCACACACATGGAACTACCATTAAAGTCAAAGAGAGTTTTATATGTCCATATTTGATGCAGTGTTCTAAGCACAAATTTTGGTATGTTATGGAGCTTCTTAGCTTTGATGATTTTCTTTTTTTATAGCTTCACAAATGTACTTAGTTCATCTTGATCACTGAAGCAAGAGATATTTTAGGCAGAACGGTGAAAAATTAATGAATATTTTCCAGGAAATTACACAAAAATGTTCAGTTGTCTCATTTCATAAGATATGGGGCTTCTCAGACTTTTCTTTCCTATGAAATTATATGTCATTTTTAATTGACAGCAGCAGAAATTAAATGTCAAATTTTGCATTTTGAAGTCAATTTTTCTTGAATGGGTGCATTTGGATTTAAAAACTGCTCATCACAACTGAAAAACTCACTATGTGGCAAATGGACACATTTTGGGGTTCAATAGAAAATACTGTTATGCTGACGGTTGAGTAAAACCTTGTTAAAGCTGGGAAGGGGTGACAGCTGACTTCTTTCAACGTAAATGTAAGAAGCAATTAAGTTCCGTTCTGAAGTAAGATAGCTGAAATAGGAGTCACCGCCCAAAACACAGACCACACAAGGGTTACCAACTGTCTAATCTCACAAATCCAAACACCCTTGGCCTGGCTCCTGCCCTGCTCATTTTCTGAGGCTCTGCCCCACTCACTCCATCCCCCCTCCTTCCGTTGCTGGCTCTCCCCCACCCTCACTCACTTTCACCAGGCTGGGGCAGGGGATTGGGAGGGGGTGTGGGATGCAGTTCAGGGAGGGGGATTAGGGCTTGGGCACAGAATTGGGCTGCAGGAGGGGGTGAGGGGTATGGGCTCTGGAAAGGAGCTTGGGTGCAGGAGGGGGCTCTGGGCTAGGGCAGGTGGTTGGGGTGTGGGAGGGGTGAGGGCTTCAGCTGGGTGGCACTTACCTCGGGTGGCTCCCGGTTGGTGACGCAGCAGGGCTAAGACAGGCTCCCTGTGTGCCCTGGGTCCATGCCTCTCCCAGAAGCATCTGGCAAGTCCTTGTGGCTCCTGGGGACATGAGGGCTCCGCACGCTGCCCTTGCCTGCAGGCACTGCCCCTGCAGCTCCCATTGGCCACAGTTCCTGGCCAATGGGAGCTGCGGAGTCGGCGCTCAAGACGTGGGCAGTGCGCGGAGACACTTGCCGGCCACTTCTGGGAGCAGTGCAGGGCCAAGGAGCCTGCCTTAGCCCTGCTGTGCTGCCAGATTTTTAGAACCTAAAATCTCCCAGTTTGGCTTCAGTAGCCTCCGGGAGATAGAGCCCAATTCGGGGAGACTACCAGTGAAACCAGGAGGGTTGGCAACTCTAGGCCACATGCAATGCTGGTCAGAAATTGATATATGTGGATAGAAGGGTTTTGCTGGGTACTGTGTGGGGGAAGTTATGTGTTTGTGAGCAGAAGACGACAGAGGTATCTAGAGACCAGGCAGAGAGAACCAACCAACAAGCTAAGAAGACAACAACAAACAACAACAGAAGCACTGGAAATGTAGTCTTGAGAAAAAAGTGAAGAGACTGAGCTTTTTTGACAGAGTGCTGGCTAAAAATAAGGCTTAGAACTATGAGTAAAGATGGTGCTTCCAGCTTTATTTCACCTTTTTTTTCCTGCAGTGTTCAGGAAACACGGCTTTGTATAATTTCTTTGTAAAGAACCAGGGTTACATCAAAGAAATCCCTGACTCCGTTATCAATGTTTGCTCCTAATGGAAACAACCCAGAGGATTCTGAATATTGGCTAACCACTCAGGGTAAACGGTAACAACCCTTAACCCTCACATTTCAAGTAGTTTCACTTTTATTGTGACTATTTTATGCTCTAGTTTCAGTCATACAATCAAAGTTTATCACGTTTTAAAAGCAAAAATTAAAAAACTACAGGAGTATCCCCAATATCTTTAATGGTTGTTTTGGATATTTTAATGTCCATACAAACTGAGCATTTTTAATCATTACAAATGTCACAAAGCTATCTTGCCTACCAATGTATATTAAGACACCATTCTATTTGATAGAAAGTCAATATATGGATGACCAGATTCCCACAGATAGCACTAAATCTCCCAGTGAGAGGCAGAGGTGCTGGAAGCATCCTCTAGATTATTAATGATGGCGTGGACTGTACCCTCAGCAAGTTTGCAGATGACACTAAACTGGGAGGAGTGGTAGATACGCTGGGGGGTAGGGATAGGATACAGAGGGACCTAGACAAATTGAGGATTGGGCCAAAAGAAATCTGATGAGGTTCAACAAGGACAAGTGCAGAATCCTGCACTTAGGACAGAAGAATCCCATGGACTGCTACCGAATGGGACCGAATGGCTAGGCAGCAGTTCTGCAGAAAAGGACCTAGGGGTTACAGTGGATGAAAAGCTAGATATGTGTCAACAGTGTGCCCATTTTGCCAAAAAGGCTAATGGCATTTTGGGCTGTATAAGTAGGAGCATTGCCAGCAAATTGAGGGACATGATCATTCCCCTCTATTCGGCATTGGTGAGGCCTCATCTGGAGTACTGTGTCCAGTTTTGGGCCCCACACTACAAGAAGGATGTGGAAAAATTGGAAAGAGTTGAGCAGAGGGCAACAAAAATGATTAGGGGGTTGGAGCACATGACTTATAAGGAGAGGCTGAGGGAAATGGGATGGTTTAGTCTGCAGAAGAGAAAAATGAGGGGGGATTTGATAGCTGCTTTCAACTACCTGAAAGGGGATTCCAAAGAGGATGGATCTAGACTGTTCTCAGTGGTACCAGATGACAGAAAAAGGAGTAACGGCCTCAAGTTGCAGTGGGGGAAGTTTAGGTTGGATATTAGGAAAAACTTTTTCACTAGGAGGGTGGTGAAGCACTGGAATGGATTACCTAGGGAGGTGGTGGAATCTCCATAGAATCACAGAATCAGAAGGGACCTCAGGAGGTCATCTAGTCCAACCCCCTGCTCAAAGCAGGACCAATCCCCAGACAGATTTTTGCCCCAGATCCCTAAATGGCCCCCTCAAGGATTGAGCTTATAACCGTGGGTTTAGCAGGCCAATGCTCAAACCACTGAGCTATCCCTTCTCCCATCCTTAGAGGTTTTTAAGGCATGTCTTGACAAAGCCCTGGCTGGGATGATTTAGTTGGTGTTGGTCCTGCTTTGAGCAGGAGGTTGGACTAGATGACCTCTTGAGGTCCCTTCCAATCCTGATATTCTATGATTCTATGAACTAGGGATGTGGCAGTGCACAATTGCATTAATAATTGCAAACAAATACTTTACAGTTTTGTTCAGTGGATTTCAGCACCCCTACTATAAAAACTGTTCCAGTGCCCCTGGGGCAGGGATGGCTTTTTGTATCTAACTTTGTGTTGGTACACAGTTCTAGGGGATAACTTTATGTGCCCAATGGCATTTCCCTAATGCTCATATTGGAAAAAAAAATTGTGTCTGTCAAGGTTTCTTTTCAGTACTAAACACAGGAACATGAAGATTGTGTTGCCTTCATTAATAAATCAATGTCTTTCTCCGTTCCTTTCTCACTTGTTGCTCTCTTTGGAAAGCATATGGTGTGACTTGAAAGCAGCTGCATGTGCTTGACTCTGCTGTTCTCTAAAACAATTAAGATGAAGTAAATTTCAAAAAATTGTAGAGTTACTGTCTTTAGGAATTAAAGCCCCCACCCTAATACATTAAGCATTGTGTATTTTTCTAAAGGCTTGTCTATATGGAGACTTGGTGCACGGTCATCTGGGGTGTAAATCTACAGCAAACTAGCTTGCCACATGGACCCTGCTGCTGTGCACTAAGGGTATGTCTACACTGCAAACACCTGCAGCTGGCCCATGCCAGATTACTCAGGCTAAGGAGGTTGGGCTTAGTCTAAGGGGCTGGTTGATTGCAGTGTAGACTTTTGGGCTTGGACTGCAGCCCGAGCTCTTGGATCACAATTAAAAAGCCTTGCAGCCTGAGCTATAAGCCTGACCCTGTGAGCCCGAGTCAGCTGGCACAAGCCAGCCACATGTGTCTAACCTGTAGTCACACCCTAGGTATTATTCATAATAGTTCATCCATATCTGTGTATAGTTAAAGTGAACGGTCAGTTAAAACATTTATG
The DNA here is from genome assembly GCF_011386835.1 of Chrysemys picta bellii. Taxonomy (NCBI): domain Eukaryota; kingdom Metazoa; phylum Chordata; order Testudines; family Emydidae; genus Chrysemys; species Chrysemys picta. Next base: position 119,151,224 of record NC_088794.1, on the reverse strand, counting down.
GGAGGTTTCAGAAGTACCAATAGACCACAGCAGGACCCAACATTAACAGGTCACTTTAACATACTCACTTTCATCTAGTGAAGGATAAGGAGAGGGGGTGGTGAGGATTGGAGAGAGATGACTTTACGGAATATGCTAATTTTCCAAACTACTTTAATAATATAACATTTTTGTGAAGGGAAAAATAATCTGTTTCTCAGAATGATTAAAAAAATTAAAGGGGTAAAAGAAAATTTAATCGACTGTAAATAAAATGTGCAGTTGGTTGAGAATAGATATGGAAGTACTAGCAAGATAAAGGCTGTTATCATGTGTCCCCAGTAATTGTTCATAAAGCCTGAAGTGTAGAGAGAATACTTTCTGAACTATAATGGTGGTAGAGAAGAGATGCTATGTATTGTACACTGTGTGTAATGTCCCTCTCACCAGTAAAGTGGAAAATTATGATGCAAGATATAGCAAAGACTGCAAAGAGGGAGTAGGAGTACTGAATTAGAGACTTCTCATTGTAACAAAACTAACAAAAAAACAAACAATCATATGAATTTGTGAGTATCTATGAAACAAACTGCTACTGCACACGTGCTTGTCAGTAAATGTATGTGAATATTAAACACTAAAACATCAAATCAACCATTAAGGTTGCAAGGTCAAGCACTCAAAAGATAGAAGCAACCTTAATTCTAGTGTTTTCTATAGCCTTAATTTGCCCCCTTTGTGCATATGCATTATGATACAGTCTTTAATGACCTAATCACACACTGTGTTTTCCACAGGATCCCACCTTATTCAGTAGACAGGATCAACCTATTGAGCAGCTACTCAATATTTTGTTTTCTCCTCATAGTTCAATGTGTGGCTCCATGATTTATTTACTGTATTCTATTAAAAAACTGCTCTGAAGACAGAATGATTAGCTTTGTGTGCTTTTCATTGGCACTTATCAGTATAGTATCTGAGCGCTTCACAATTAATTTACCTTTCCACCACTCTTGTAAGGTATGGGGTGGTATTAATCCCCTTTTTGCAGATGGGGAATGAAGACATAGGGAGATTAAGTTCAAATGGTATCCATTAGTTCTGGGTGCCTGTTTTGAGATGCCTAGGACCTGATTTTCAGAGTTCTTAGCACTACATAGTCTTTTCTATGTTCAAAGCACAGCTCCCACTGACTTTAGTTACAGCTGTAAGTGCTCAAACGCAGGTGTCTCAGGTCAAATACCCAGAAGATGAGGTGCACCCAATTAGTGATCACCTGTGAAAAGTTTGGTTTAAATGACTTCCCCAGCATCACATAAGAACTGTGTGGAAGAGGAAGGGATAGAATCCTGTTTCCAGTGCACTATTCAACTGTGTTAACTGCATGGGCGGTGCATGAACCACTGGCTAGGGGAGGCTAGCCCCCAGCCGTGCCCCTTCCACCTGAGGTCCTGCCCCATCCACACACCCCAGAGCCCCACCACACTGCAGCCACTGGCTTCCACCCCAGGTTGGCTAGTGCCCACAGTCCCCCACAGCCCTGGAATACTAGGAGGGGGAGCTTGCTGTGGCAGCACTGCAGCCCCCTGCCCCCAGCCCTGGAGCGCCAGGAGGGAGAGTGCACGGTGGCGCTGCTGCAGCCTCCACAGCCCCAGGAAGGCAGGCAGCATGGTCCCAGCCCCTGGAACCCTGTGGCACTGCCCAGGCGGGGCCCTCAGGGTGGAGTATGGGCAGGGCCACACCTGGCTGTTTGGGGAGGCACAGCCTCCAGCCTTCCTACCAGCTGCCTATGCTTAACTGTATATCATCCTATTTGATCCTACAATCCCCTGCCTTATTCACTATGCACTTTCTAACTTCTGAAAAAAAAAAAAACTGAGCAGGAGTCCTACAGACAACAGCTTCCTTCACTACAAGTTCATCCTGTGCATTAAATGAGGAAGGCATCCTATGGGAAAAATAGTATGTGATCATGATATTGTAACTCATATGCACTATAGGCCAAATTTATGTTGCATGAAGAACCACAATTCTGGCATTTCGTAATTTAAGTGCTTCAGTTTTGCCCCCTTAAGTGTTTTGTTTTAATGTAAGGATTTTGTTTTGTTGGTGTGTGTAATTTCCTATGTTTTGTTTTTTAAAAAAAGCAAATGGAAAAACCAAAAAAATTCCAGCATCAGGCATCATATTATCAACATGGCAAATTATCAGGGTTAGATACTTTAGATCCACCAGCCAGGCCTCTTCCTCTTGAGCTAACAGAGTAACTGATAGCAGTAGTAGGTTGTCATCTGTGTGAACCAGCATTAGTGGGGGATGAAACACACTGTGCCAATGGGTTTCACAGATATCTGTTGAGGGGTGAGGAATGGTGAGATTGAGCAACCTTGGGTCCCATTCCAGGCTCGGGAGGGGAGTGTGCTTTAGTGGACACAGGCTCTTCTGCTCCATCTCCTCCAACATGTCTCTTTCCCAGTCCCATAATTTCTCATCCAGGCTCTTTGTCCTACTCCTACTATACTTGCTCAACCACTACCAATCCACCTCCTCACCCCCACCAGCCTCCAAATCCCAGTTTCCTTGCCCAATTGGTCTCAGGACTCTCACACAACTGCCTGTTTCTCTACACACACAAACAAGTCCCAGTTTCACCAGGCTCCCTGACCCAGTCTACTCCTTCCCCTCACAGCCTAGATCTTGTCCTCTCTGCATTCAAGTCAAGCAGCTTCCTGCTTTATGCTGCCTGGATGCTAATGGGGGGGGGGGGGGGGGAAGGGTCCTTAAGGACACAGGATAGACAGGCTTCTTGCTCCTAGTAATGGTGTCTGGCCCCACCCTGGCCCAGAGCAGCTGTGAGAGGATGGAGAATGCTCAGCAGGAAGAGCACAAATGCAGAACAGTCACATGTAGGAGCTGTGAAGGGAAGTAGCATGCTCAGGGAGGATAAATCTTTGGAGATTTTAGCTTCTGCATGCAAAAAAAACCTCTATTGAAAAATTTCAGATTACGGATGCTCAAAGGCTTATAACTTGGCTACTTTAGGCAAATTTTCACAGGAACAGCAAAAGACACAGCCCTGACGCAAAGGACACCACTGCAAAATTTCAAGTTCTTCCAGAGCTTTGGGGGCATGTAGAAGAGTGACAGTGCACCCCCTCAGAGTTGGGCATGGCATAGCAGGCTCTCCTTCTCTGCCCCTCCAATGTATAGTCCCTCCCTTCTGGGGTAACAGAGAGATCCCCCAAACAATAATCCAATGACCTCATGCCATGCTTTCATCCTGACCCTAGGCTCAATAGTCCTTACACTTCTTGTATCAGAGGGCTTTCATGTCACCTTCATCAGTGGCTGGTAGGAGAACCCAGACCCTCCCTCTAGCATAGATTCCAGTCTAGGATCCTGTAGCAAGTAGCTAAATTCTGCTTCCTCAGACTCTTTGCTATCTCCTTGGAATAATTCCTATTTCAGTCTGTCTCTAAGATCTTTTCCCCAACCCCTTTCTGGACTCATTCCTCCACACTCTTCTTTGCTTTCAAGCTTTTTTATCAGGCAACACTTCCCACAGCTTTCTCTCTAGAGGCCCAGCTCCTGTTTGCCTCTCTGGAGGTTTTGTGTGTGTCTAAGTCTCTTTACTCCAGGAGCCTGACACCCTGGGCTGCCGCTCAGGGGTCTTGCCCTTTTGTCAGGGCTCACCACAGGATCTCACTCAGCTCTAATGATTTTCTAGTAGCTGTCCTAGCCTTTTACCATAGCTCCTTCTCAGGTAAGGCTCCCAGGGCCTACTCTTTCCTCCTGCTGCCCTGAAGTTCTTTTATTAATTTCCCAGCTCCTCCCCAGCTGGGCCTAATACTAAATTGGGCCTGGCCTACCCTCCAGGTGCCCTAATTGTCCTCTGGCACCAGCCAACCTTTTCAGTCACTGCTAGTGTGGTGTACACACCCTATCATAGAGCACTACAGCATTTCAAAGAAAAGGTCACTGGATTTTTTTTTTAATTGAAAAACAACATTTTTTCTATAGCCTTATTCTTAGAAATAGTTTAGTTGTTTTGGCTGAAACTTTCTAAAAAACTTCAACTTGAGGCAAACACTAGGCAAGGAAAAATTCAGCCTATACAGCTAAAGTTATAAGCAACTGAAAGCAGAGTCTTTGAATGGGAAGTGTTGGGCAACATTAGTCATAGGTAATGCTACCAGCCTCACCCTATAATGTTTACAAAAAGCAAACAGAAGTTTTACATGTGCAAATAAACTATTGTTAATTAGATGAAAGGATTAGAATCAGTGCTTGGGTTCTGCCAGTATCTATCTGGTTGCCGGTTAGTATTAAAAGGCTCTGTTCCACCATAGGTCATGGAATGTACAACGTCCAGTTTGCACACATTGGAAGCTAGGTTGTATTCTAGTACACCTGTAGAAGGCCAGCCTCCAATTTAATCCTTTCTCTGCCCAATGTGACAGGCAAAGCATCTGCTGCTCTCAGGCTGGTGGAAAAACACTTTCTGAGGAAGCACTTGTCTAGTATCGAACTTAATGTTGCTCTTGCAAGCAATTATATGGGTTTCTCTATAGGTAGCAACCAACAGAAGTCTTCCTTTAAAGAGGAAGCATGGTCCAGTGGAGAAGCACACCATGTATAATTCAACCCACAGCAACACTTTCAGGATGCAGAAGTGATGATCTAGGTGTTGACCTCCTACCCTCAGGAAACGTGCCAGATGATTTTTAACAACCACAGATCAGGACCTCTATTTTTTTCTTAGACAATAGACAGCACCTGAGAATGGACTCAGTATTAACTCAGAGCAGAAGGTGCTATCTACTGAACCCCCAGGACCATTTTTCCCCAACAGCTCGAGTTTCCTATGTGGACTCTCATTCAAATATTGGCCAGATCTAACCCACTGAGCTTTTGAGGTCAAGTAAGACTGTGGTGGGATAGCAGACTTAACAGAGATGTATGCTTTAAAAGAAATGTTTCATAAGCTGTTCTCTCCTTTTGGTTCAGTGAGTTCAAGATGGCATTAATCATTATTCTTTTAAGTGATATGTGAGGAATATCGATGAACATTTAAGACTTTGTTTAGGAAACGTTTACACAGTTTTATTGAGTGACTCAGTCAAAGGATCAGAAGTATTAAAAGGTTTCCTGTTGTATGACCTTTTCATATCCACAAACCACAATCCATTTCTTCTGTCACATGCCAGAACTTGGGTCAGCTTTAATGCTTTTCATAGGACTTGTATTTTGAAATGGTGTCAGTCAACATATACTTTCCTGACACCTATAAGAAGGGGCAGTTTTACTGCAAACTGTGCATTTGATTATCTTAATTCACCCCACAGTTACAGCAATCAGCAGGGATGTGGAAAGGGCACAGGAGATCATCTCCCCTTGAACTGTGACATTTTCTTTGGGTTCTTCAAGCACTTTCCTCATCATCACTGTGTGTGTTTCCAAACTTCAGAACCTCCAACGTTTAAATTAAACAATGCTGACCCAATTGAACAAGGTTCAGAACACAAATGCTTTGGTGCAAAGGAAAAATAGTGGATTTTGTTTAAATTGGGCTCTTCAGTTTTTGCTCTTTTTTTTTCTCCCTTTTAACAAAGCTTTTTCTATAATTGGCAATTAACCTTCAAAACCTCTCCAGCCCTAAGCTTCCAGTCCAGTGACTCTCTCTTTGAAAGGGTTTATGGTTAATCACACATAGTGGGGGAGGGAATGCTTTGCACTGTAGCAGATTATTGAAAATGTTTTCAGTGTGAGTAATTAGAGCTTCTGGTAGAGAGCCAGTTTTAGGACTGTTTCAGTGGAACGTGTTGGAGAGGCATCAGAGTGGGGGGGGGGGTCTTTGTCTTCTGAAGTGGAGTGATGGTTGTTTCACCTGCAAAGCATACTTGAGGTCACTGACTTGCTCAGTACTCTCTGTGTGTGTGTGGTGGAACCAGCAAAGCCGATTGAAGCCTCTGGAGAGAGACACTTTACAGCAAAGTAATTGTGAGAAGAGAGAGCTTAACAAAATGAATGTAAAAACAGGAAGGAAGAAAGACTGGGGAGTGACCCAGTTGTAATGCTCTAGCATGGCAATATGTACTCTGGACCTGATAAACCATTTCCCAATGCAAGTTTTATCAAAACTGATATGTTCCCATGAAAAGTTTCAGTTTTGACTAATTCTTATTTTCCAACAAAAACCCATTTATTCAGAAAAATTCCTGACTAGCTGCAGCGGGGAATGACTTCCTTGTAATGCTCTAGGATGGCATCATGCACCTTGAGTGGCATCTACATCCCTTTGGAGCAGGGGTTCTCAAACTGGGGGTTGGGACCCCTCAGGGGGTCACGAGCTGTCAACCTCCACCTCAACCCCACTTTGCCTCTAGCATTTATAATGGTGTTAAATATATTTAAAAGTGTTTTTAATTGGGGGGGGGGTTGCACTCAGAGGCTTGCTGTGTGAAAGGGGTCATCAGTAAAAAAAGTTTGAGTGCCCCTGCTCTGGAGAGTTAATCAGGTGGGCATATCCCACCAACTGATCTGATTCCTGTGAATACAGAAGGGAGATGGCACTAATTTCTTCCCATCATCTTCTATGATTCAGCTGGGGAGGGGGGTTCAATAATTGACCTAATTAATCCCAAAGACCTCTTGGGCTTTGAGGTTTACTTGAAGAAGTACTGCGTTTCTCCTGACTCCCAAGCATAGCTTGACCTTCCATAATTCCCCAGGCATATATAAACAAATAGCATTTATTTGTTTCTTCCTTCTAATCCACAAGGTTAGCTGCAGGCCACCACAGCTGAAACAAACATGTTAAGCAACCTGGAGTGTCTGCTTATAGTTCCATACATAAGTAGACAGGGAATGTCATGTGATAACAGTGATGCTACAGGAACAAGTTTGGAGGGTCACAACCATATAGAAAATCTAATAGTAGGGAATGAAGATGCCTCACAGTTAATCCTGGAGCCACTTTTTGTTTATGCCAGCCAAACATCTTGATTAGCCAATAACCACAATAATGGCTTAGCAATTAATCTGATTTTAGGGTTGAACCTGTGCTAGGCACTGTACATGCAAATAATAAAAGATGTTTGAGTTCTTGTCACTGGATGTAAATACCATTGCATAAAAAATATTGTAGAATCTGAATGAAGCAGATGCTCATATCACATGGTAATATGAAGGAATACACATATAAAAAATCTAGAAATATATTTGAATTTTAGCTCTTTGGAGAAAAGATCAAGTGCAATAAAAAAATGTATCCCTTCTACAGACTCTCACAAGCCCAAATAGAGACATTTTGAATTCTACAAATAATTCTGTGGGCCTTTTTCTCTTCCCACTCCAATTACTTTGTAATTGCATTGACTTCAGCGGAGTTTCTTTTGATTTATACTGGGGGAAGTGAGAGCAGAATCAGGCCCAATATTTTTGACCCTCCCAACCCCCCACCTTACCATTATTAAAGTCATACAATTATTTAAGCAAAAGTTAACAAAAATACAAACATTTTTAAAAATTAAATACACCCTCTTACACACACACACCCAAATCATTGATAGCAGTGAAACTAAAATACAATTCGAATCATACCCTCAATTAGTGTACTTCAACATAGCCCCATTGACTCTAGTGGTGATGTGCCAGTTTGCAGCAGTTGAGGATTTGGCTCACAATCTTTACATAACCTCTGTATGTGTTGCTGCCGCTCCTTCTGGGAATGGGGTTTGCCTTTACAGCTAACAGCAAGTGAAGTGTCATTAGTTCCATCCCATCACCTAGATGGATTATCTCTCTGAACATTCTCTGTGCTGCACATTGGGAACTATGCATATTAATGTATTTACTGAACCCATTCAATGTACCTTCATAAACATTTGTCTGCTTTCCATTGGTAAGGTAACCTCTTACAAATGATAATGGCATCTCTTGAATTAATTCTCCATAGGCAAACATGATTTATAATTATGCAAAACTATAATTATGCTGCTCTCCCTGCAAATTTGCACATGGGTGAAGAGTGGCTCAGGGGGTCCAATTGAGTGGAGCCCCCAATACCACTGCTGTTTGCTAATTGGGCTCATGAAAAGTTCAGAGTAATGATTCTACATGCCAGTATTAATCTGCCAAGTAACAATTATGAGTCCCAGCAGGGAGCAGAAAGGCTACCAAAAATAGCAAACACACACACAGATGGCAATAAGATAAATACTGTGAGATGGGAGCGAGGCAGAGAATGTAACAATGACTGAAATAAGCAAACTCCCCGAATGAAAGCAAGGAGTTGAGGAAACATTGGAAGTAAGAAGAAATACTAACAAGAATCTTGGATGGCTTCCTGATATTGACCACAGGATATAGAGCCTTCCATTGTTAGGTCAATAGTTTGAATACAAGATGGTTGGGAGTGACCATTGTCTTGGTCGCACATAGCTGTTTAGTGGCTTGTGTGACATACATTTGGGGGTCTCAATCCAGTTCCTATGAACAGGGATTCACATCTCAAAACCTACCAATTTTAGTGCATGATCCACATCCCAATAATATCTGTTAGAGTTGGGTTAGGCACGGAGCTGGCAATGTTAGCAGTGAAGCCAAGACTTACCCTTTAACCCAAGAAACTTTTCCTCTAGGTCAGGTTTCAGGGTCTTTTACTCCAACTTTCTGATTTTGAACACGGTTTAGTCATATAGTTTCTGTTTTTGCTTTGAGTTGCTTCTTTTATACTTAAATAAATCCAGCTCCAATTTTATTTTGCTCATCTCTCAAGATGATTCCTCTTCTATATTTCAAGATGATTGTTTCTGTAACTTTCTTCAGTCCTTCACTGTGTTTGAAATCTTTCCTAGTTTGGCATAGGACTTTATAATCATTCTTTACATTTAGGCACAAATTCAGCAAATCACTTAAGCACATTAATAAATTTAAGCACTTAAATCCTCTCCCTGGCTTCCGTGAAACTGCTCACATGCATAAAGTTGTATACCTTCATGGTATTCTAACATCTTTCAGCAGAGAACCTCAAGGTGCTTTGCAAATATTAAGTTAGCATCACAACAACCCTATGCAATAAGTTTTATCACATCCATTTTATAAGGGAGCAAATTCAATGCATGGAAAAGTTAAGTGACCTGTACCAGGGGTCACAATGCAAGTCACAGGGAAGTTTTGATGTGCCTGCATCTAAACTCTAGACAGATACACCTGACAAGGTTACTTTATCTTATAGCCAGATTTTCTCATGGTTTAATGGTGACTGCTCAGAGGATGTAAAGAGGCAGTAATATGTCCATAAATGATATGGAGGATTCCACAAAGCACAAATATACCAGCATATGGGGTGCATTGAAGGAGGCAGGGGGTATATTGAGGGAAGGGAAGATGTTTGGTAGATTTCTGCTATGCTGTACCTATCCTCTACTAATGTAGAGTTCATTAAGGACCCTGGATCTTCAGTGGAACATAGAGTGGTCTGTCAGCAGCACTAAATTGGATTAGGGCCAGAGTTGGCCTTCAGAATCAGTGCCACCAATTCTCCTGCACAAGAGGGACGGGGGGTGGGGGAATCCTTCCTAAAATGACAAGTTTCAGAGTAGCAGCCGTGTTAGTCTGTATCCGCAAAAAGAAGAACAGGAGTACTTGTGGCACCTTAGAGACTAACAAATTTATTAGAGCATAAGCTTTCGTGGACTACAGCCCACTTCTTCGGATGCATATAGAATGGAACATATATTGAGGATATATATATATATACACACATACAGAGAGCATAAACAGGTGGGAGTTGTCTTACCAACTCTGAGAGGCCAATTAATTAAGAGAAAAAAAACTTTTGAAGTGATAATCAAGCTAGCCCAGTACAGACAGTTTGATAAGAAGTGTGAGAATACTTACAAAGGGAGATAGAGTCAATGTCCTTCCTAAAATGTTGCTTTGGATGTACAATCCACACATCAAGGGCCCACTTAAGTCAAAAGGATTTTTGCCTTCTGTAGGATCAAGTTTTGTTCAAAACTAGACATGAATAGAAAAACAGGCCAAGTTCTGTCTTGTTGTACAGAAGGTAGATGTAACTAAATTGAAGTCTATGGAGTTGGACCTGATTACAACAGGACTGAATTTGGCCAATATCTTTACAAAAATGAATTGTATGCTAATTTCAAAGCATTCATTGGCTTTATAAAACTGCCTTGTTTGCTCAGAATAACTGTTTTGTTTTCCTGTATTCCAGTTGCTTATTCTTGTTAAAGGTTTTATAATTATTATTACTTCTTTAGTAATGTAGCCCTAAGATACCACTGAATCCTGTCTACCATAGCTTCTGTGACCTACTGTTCAGGATGGACTGGCACAGGTAATAGAGAGCCACAATCTCATTCCCTGTGCCTCCTTTCATTCCTTGAACACTGGGGAAACCAGCCCATTCAAGTCAGTGGGAAATCACATTCTGAAGCACTGTGCTATATTATTTCATCAATTCATGCCCTACAGTCACTTGAACTTATGGCCAAAGTGCCATGAACTCTCCAATATATGAAACACACAATACGCTTATTAGATCTTAAATCAAAATGTCTAATCAAGAACTTTTTTTTAAACTAAGAGCACAATCGCATTTGTTCTCTGCCCTGATCCTGTCCACTCCAGTTGTCTTCTCATTGTCTAATTCTTGAAGATGTTTGGCAAACAAAGTAAACTAAGGCAATATTTCTCCTCTCCATTTGTTTGTTTAATGCCAGATAACACTGCTAGAAATAACATGAATGAAGCAAGAGAAGAACACTCTTAACACGGGTGCTTAGAGCTTAGTTAGTACTTTATATTCTGAAACCTCCTACAAATACTAACTAATTAAATCTCACAATTCCTATGAGGTAGATAAGTCAGTAAATCGTCTTTATTTTACAGATGGGGAAACTCGGACACAAAAATGTTAAGTAACTTAATCAAGTAAATCAATGTCAGTGTCAAAGAGAACAGAGGAGGTTCCTCCTTACCCTGTGCACAATCCAATGTTGCCTTTCACTAGACCATAACATTAATATTAAAACAAACAAGCAAACAACCCCATATATTCTCTGGTCCCTACTATTGTTTACCTCTGGCCTTTTCCCACTCCTTATCCTATTATTCTGGACATTGCTGATGCTGTACTGTCATCATCCTTAATATCATCAAGTCCTCTGTGCTCCCCTACTCCTGCTGTGAATGCCAGCATGTCTTTTAGTATACCCACTTGTCTCTAATCAGCGACATTTTCACTCAGTGCAAACATATGTGGAGCCACCCACATCTGAGCTAGAAACCTGGAAGAAGATTAGGATGCAGTTCTGTCCTCCCTAACTGCTACAGCATTGGCATCAGCAAGAGGAAAACAGATCATCTGAAAGCTGATGTATGTGATAAGCTCCTAGAGAGGATAATTTTTAAAGCAAAACCTTTTATTGGTCACCTGGCATTATATTAATCAAAGAGTCTTTTGGGTGAGAAGAAATTTGATTCTTAATGCTCCTAACAGAAAGTCTGATTCTCCTGCACACTACTAAAATCACTCATTCTGCAATTTAGATCTCTACCTTCAGGGTTTGAAGACTGGTCACCTTAGTGAGAGCTTAGTCGAATGGAAACGTCTTAAGAGTTATAAAACTCCATCCCATCTGGCTAGGGATGGTTATCTGACAAGACGCAGCAGCTGTTTAAAATGTAAGAATACATCCTCACCCATGCTACATTCTTTATATAATTTCCAAAATCATCACTCACATACACCTGCTTTGTTTTGCGAAAAGGTTCAACCTCTTCTTTCTCAAAGCATAATTCCAGTACAGAAGGTAGGACAATGCAATTAATAATGAGGAAATTCTGGAGTACCTGGGTTTGTCAGCTACCTAGATTTACAAGGTTCAATCTGATTATACAAATCACACGATATATGGAAATTATTTATATCTTCTTAGCACAATTAAGTGTTCCTTCCCTTTGTTAATGGCCCACTTAGGAGAACAAAGAATTGTTGGCCATTGCTTGTTTGCAAGAGTAGAATACTCTAGCATTGACTATATGCCAAGCATAGATGGATGTCTGTAATTCTGTGTGGGTTACGGTGGTTTAAAGGCTTGAACGTCAGAAGAAAGCAGAATTTTTTTCCACCGCTGCTGTGAAAATTTGTTGTGGGAAGGCTGGGGGGTGGAGTGGCAAAACAACAGCGATATAGCAGCGAATACGGAAAACAAATGTATGACCAAACTATAACCAAAGTACTGAAGGTAAAAAAGAGTGGGCAGAGAAATGAATTAATGATGAGAGAAGGGATGAAACATAGCAACCCAGTCTAGTCAGAGACAAGTTATTTAAGCATAAACCTTCCAGTTCACTGCACTTGATCACAGGACGGTGTAGAAACTCTTCCTGGGCTCATTACTTGTCTGAATCAGCTGCCTCTCTGGAGAATGCATGTGGAAATTATTCATCTTCCCACCTTCTCTTTATGTTCCTTTTCTCCATCTGAGATGTTATCAGAAGCAAGAGTATACAGAGATATTTGCAAACCCTGCCAATTCACACTGCAGTGGATTAGGGACACTTTTAAAATAATGGGGCTCTAATCAGATTGAAATCTTTCAAAGGGTGATGATGGGGGGAGAAAATCTTCATCTTAAATATTTGCCACCTTGGGTATACTAGAGCCTTACTGTGTATAAAAACCCATTGAAGGACATGTACAGTATATATTTATCAAGAAAAATACATGAAGAGAATGTTAAAGTTGCATCATTCAGAAACCGGGAAATAACAAAGTAAAGGTTGCACACAAAACCTTAACTCTGCCCCCTTTAGTATATGCACAGCACCAACTTCACCTTGCATAGTCTCTTACAACATGGTGACTCCTAAGGCAAAACCACCATGTATATAGCGGTGACACTTGGAGTACCTTTCCCAGATCTGTGTAAGCTCAAAAGCTTGTTTTTCTCACCAACAGAAGTTGGTCCAATAAAATATATTATCTAACCCACCTTGTTTCTCTAATATTCTGGGACCAACACAGCTGCAACAACACTGCAAATACAAAACATTTGTCAAATACTATATTATATCAGAGCATTTTTTCCTGCAACTTTCAATAAATCTTCTGTTACTGTACACTAGTCTGTGTATCCCGGTCAGAATCTAGGAAAGTTATCTAGGTGAGATATGCAATTAATGTGTAGAAAGAAAAGATGGCCTTCTGGCTGATACACTGCATTGGCATGCAGGAGATCTGGATTAAATTCCCAGCTCTGCCCCAAACTTCCATGGTGACCTTGGGCAAGTCACTTAGGTCCAGATTCTCAAAGCCTTTTAGGAGCCTAACTCCCACTGAAGTCAATAGGTGTTAGGAATCTAAGCACCTTAATCGGTCTGTACTTCAGTTCCCCATCAGAAAGAATGAGGATAATAATACTTCCTTTATTGCACCTTTTCTTTCTAACCTCTATTTAGATTGCAAATTCTATGCACATGCTACCGTAGCTTGGGCATTTTGTAAATGTTATGTAATTAACTGAACAACCCTAAGGTTCTCTTAAGCCCCCCCACATCCCCATGGAATTTCCTTGGTATTTAAAAAAATAGAAAAAGGAAATTCCATAATATGAAACATTTTGCCTAGACTCCAGCAGAACCCATTAACCTACACCAGGTAAACTTTCAGTGAGTTATGGGCTCTACAAAACACCAGTCGAATTGAGAATTAACCTTACTCACAGAAGAAAGAGTAGATCTTGCCTCACTGAGTGAGCACTTTTGCACATTGCATGATATATGGTTCCTACAGAGCTGCTGGTTTTGAATCCAGCGGATCCCAGATTTATATTCCAGAAAACTTATTCCTTCCTAACAACATTCCCCAAAATAAATAGTTGGTTTTGGTGGGTATATGGACAGAGAATCAGAAATAAGTGTTTATTAGAACTCCCATTACTTCTTCTGGTATTTGTCGCTTGATGTTTTCCTGGCAGTCAACAGGATTTGTATAACTGAATGTTCACATTTTAAATATCCCTCAGTAAATAAAAGCAGTTGAGTTAAACAGCAACAGTTTAGAGTGAGCGGCCAAATATAAAACAAAGCCCCAGAGTGCTTGCATGAACAGGTCAAATCTGAAACAGCCACACCAAGCATTATATTGGTGCTTGTTTATCTGCTTGAATTTTTAAACACTTCCATAAATTGGACAAAGCAGAAGTGAAAGAACATGAAGAATAGAATGGAGAGGACAGTTAACAGCAAGTACTGTAGCATGCTTGAATGAACAGGTGATAGTAATTCAGTATGCATTAAACCTATGTTTGATGCTAAGCAAGGGAGCTGGTTTTTAAGTGCTGTGAAACTCTTTGTCTCTAGGTGATTTCAGAGGGTGTGTGTGTGTGTGTGTGTGTGTGTGTGTGTGTGTGTGTGTGTACGTGTACAGGCATACATACAGTTGCACTGCTTCAGACCTGCTGTGATACTCATTTTCCTAAAGTTATATTAATTTAGGGCTTGGATGCTTAATTTTATTTAATCCCTTCCCAGCCAGGTAATAATCCCGATACATCAGGAAACAGGTTAAGTGCTGCCTAGTGTGACCCTTTGAAGTTCAGACAAAGGGCCCAGTTCTGTCTTCTCTTGCACCTGTGTGATTTCTTTGAGGTTAGCTAGTTTCCATGTGGGTAAGCGATTGCAGAATTTGACCCAGAAACATTAGTGATATGAGATGCATCAGCTACTTTCCTTTAAATTGCTGCATCACTGTCCAGTGTACCAATTGCATTACCTTTGAAGAGGGTGCCACTGAGATGAGTTGTAATTGGTTGAAAAGACATGGCAGGATGTGGTATAAGCTGTCACACTATCTGGCATGGCGTAAAGCCAGGTGCTATTAGCCGCTATAGGGTGGCAGCTCCCATTCACTCAAACTCAAGAGAAATATCTTGAGCTGAGAAAACTGTAGCCTTGAAGTGAAGTATTCCTTTGAGCAGTGTTTTCAAAAGGGGTAATCCATTATCTCCACAAGGATCAGCTTGCCTCAGAACAACTTCTTCGGTGGATGAGGTATCATTCTTCCTACAACATCTGGCTAGGGATGTCCACCTGCTTCATCTCTTTCCTGAGACAAAGATTTAATATGGGTAGTGCAAGGACCATTTCACATAGCATTTGTGTCTCTCTTACAGCATCCTGGAGTGCTGATAGAATAGAGGAGCCTTTTGCAAACTTGTGTGATATTTGTAGGTATCCTTCTCCAGACATAAAATGGCTGGTGGTGCTTCTTCTCTGTGACGATCCACTTTAATGCAAGGGGAAGCTGTTTCTCCTCACCTTGTCATAAGAAGATCCAATGCAGTATGAGTGGTTTCTCTTTCCTCTCATTATACAACACTGAACACTGTTGTCCAATAGCAGAATGACACCTAGACTGCACTGTTTGGAGCACCATAGGGGAAAGTGTCAGAACTGATCTGAGCAGACATATAAAATCAGCTCATTTTCTATGCCATAGGTACCCCCGCAGAAGCAGTGAATGTCTCATGACATTCCACTCATGTTATCACTTGTGAATATAGCTGCTCCCTTCTGTTGTCAAAGGAAGATGGAGGAGTCCCACTTCCCCTATTTAAAATTCACACTCAGTTACACAATCCCTATCCATATGCCATTTGTTAGCATATAGCCACATCTTCTCAGACAGTGAGCTCAATTAATCCTGATTATCTGATTCCTTCTTGGAATATTTCTGATGTCCCCAAACCAACTGGGATAAACTAAGGTGCACTGTAGCTGTTTGTAAAGTCAATTATCTGAGAATACAGCCTTGAAGTATTACAAAGTGGCCAGTGTTATAGTGGTCACTATAACACATTATCCCTCACATTCCTGTTGCCTGCTGCCTACTACAACAATTACCTTCCAATATTCTTCTCACTTTAATAAACCGACCTGTAGAATTCACCATTCTTGCTTTTTATCCAAATCCTTCTTTCAGTTCAGCTCTAAGAAAGAGTGTGGAAAGCTTTAACCACCGTCCAGCATTCTTTATATTCCATTTACACAGATGCTTACACTATCCACTTTCCTCTTCTCAGGTGATTACAACAAATTCTTACTGTTTGACAGCTATCTCTTGTGTGTTCCCCTGTCCACTATGCAGGGTCAGTTTTGTCATTTATTTTATTTTTATTCTGAAGATCAGATTAACAAAGAAGTTTTTCTACTTTGAGTTTGCACAGGCTAAAAAGACTTTCTAATATAATAATAACAAACAATGATCTGTAGTGCTCTAGATTCAAGGGTCACAATTTGTTATTAATTATCCAAGATCTAAGTCACAGAAAGGTTAGCTATAGAGCTGGTCAAAAAATGTGTGCACGTGGTGGGGAGGTCAAGATTCCATAGGAAATTGTCTCTTTTCAGCAAAAAAACAAGCCCCCAAAATATTCAGCCAAAACCTCAAAATATTTTGTTTTTATTTTTTGACAAAAAGTCAAAGCTTTCCACAAAAATTAGATACTTTTTTCAAATAAAATGTTGTTTTACCAAAAGTCCACTTTTCTTTCTAAAAACAGTTTCGGTGGAAAGATTTTGACCAGCCCTAGTTAATCGAGAAGGTGTTAACATCAGAGTTGGGACAAGAACCCAGGAGTTTAAATTTCCATGAATATGATACTCTTGAATTATTTATTTTCATCTCATTTCAGGTCCCTGTGGAAATAGGATTTTGGCCCCAAGACTACCTCTGACACCTCAAATCTATGCAGAACCCAGGGAATAAACCAAGATGGGCTCACCAGGCTTGTGTTGCGGGACTAAAAATAGCAGTGTAGCTATTCAGGCTGTGTAGATGTACCCTAAGTAGTAACTCCAAAGGCTGACGGTACTCCGTTCTCGATCTTTCTGGCAGCCTCTCCAGGTCATGGTTGAGACATGTCAGCAGAAGATAGTGAGCTGGAAGCTTGCACGGCAGCTCTCTCTGACCTCAGACTGCTGCTGTTCAGAAACTAAAAAGAGGGCTTCAGGGTTTCAGCTGCAGGCTCTGTGCCTGGTATTTTTGAACAGTACTAAATTTACTTTAAACAGTTGAACAAAATAAGGGGGCCGTGGAAGGTAAAAGCAGCAGTTTAGCTTGATTGATACCAAATCACTATTGTTCAATACTTACTTCATGGCTTTCATTGCCCTTCTTACACCTGTATAAATCTACCTAAAGTAGGCATTTATAGTAGATGCACATAAATGAGGGGATCCTACACACCATATGATTTTACTTCAAAGGTAAATAAATTACCAGGTGTTTAGACTTGGTCCTTTCCCTAGCCAGAAAAATATATTGATGCTCCAGAAAATGCATGTAGAGAGCAATAAAATTGTCACCATCACCATATATGAAAACATGCATCATCGAAGGGAAAAGGAAAAGTCTGAGTCTGTTCTTTCTAAAGGAAAGTCCACAAAGAAGCAAAGTGTTTCATAGTCAGAACAAGCCAACCACTGCAGTTTATAGTTTGTAATCCATGGAGCAAATCCTGAAGTCCTTACTGAAGTCAATGGGAGTTTGCCAGAGTCAGGAGTGAACACAATCTGAGGGCTAGATCATACTGCCCATAGAAAGCCAGAATCCCCCTGGGACTCCTCTGTTGTGATACCTCTTTATGGGTGCAACATATCCTTTGGCATGCAGCCAGTCAGCTACGCAAGCCAGCAAATTGTAGGGGCCAGAACCTCCACACCCACTGCCTACTCAACTGTGTCCCAGGAGCACATCTCAGCACATTCCCCATAGCACTTGGAGTAGCAATACCCTGATGTGGCTGCTCAGGGCCATGGGGGATTCTAACTCCCCTTTGCTCTTCTGTACAGCACATAAGGGCTAAGCACTATAGTGGAGCTCTCAGGATTTCCCTGTGTATAGAAAAGCTGTTTCCCAGTGCTGAAAAAAGTGAGGAATTTATCATAATCTGGGAACAGCAGCTGTAGCAAGACAGTGCTTAAAGTGCACTCTTCAGCGACCAAGCTCAATGTTTATTTATGTATTTATTCTGGATTTGCAACCCCCACCTCTAACTTTCAGCACTGGCTCATCCTCCTTCTAGCAGGAAACAGTCATTTCTAAGACAAAGGGGTGTTACAATGTTTGTTAAATAGATAAAGAGAAAATAGAAGCAAGATACCAATGTCTGTCATAACACAAGGCCTGCTCCTCTACCCTTGTACATTGATAAAAAGTGATGCAACTTTATTGAAACCACTATGCCAGATCCTCACACAGCTGCACTGAAGTCAGTGGGGCAATGAGTCTGTAGCCTCTCACTTCGGTCAGTGTTGTCAGTGAGTGCCAAATATGAAGGTGTTTTCTTTTGTTTTATGGGAGAATGGGGACACCTATCTGCTAAGAACTTGACTGGGACATCAGCTTCAAAGATGACATCAAACAGCCATAAAATCACTCCTGTTTTTGGCCACTCCTGAGCTGGATTCAATGGCCAAGAAATAAAAAGCCCAGTTAGGAAGCTGCCTCTCACCTCAGCTGTCCAGCCCACCTCTATAATTTTCTTGTTATGGAACTGATGTGTCCTTGTGGAGACTTTCATTAAGATTTGTTCTTAAATATTGTCATTAAACATTATAAATACAGAATCAGACGCACAAGACCCATTATAGTTAACAGTTGTGCCTTTGACTCCCTAAACTCCACATTGAATATTTGCATTTCAAAGTGCTTTTCAATTTCCAAAAATCTTTCTTTGTAATGTGCATTTTTTTCCCTGCCTTGGAATTGATTTGCTTTTACTCACATCACACAGACAGTACTTATGTTACTGCCCTGTACCTGAAATAGTAGAGATCACCTGTAGTTGGGTAACATTTTGAATAGGGTGGGTACTAAACCAAGTGGCATTATCTTCTAAAACTCTTTCTTAGAAAGCAACTGGATTACGCAGGGATTTGGTAATAAATTTTAGTCTTTCACCTGTAGATAACTTGCTCAAATTCAACCAAGGTTATTGACCTGACATTAGTACCACCTGTAGTTGTTGGGTGCCTTCTGTCAAAGGAGTTAGTGAGTCTTCATCCAGTTTTGGTGGACAGGTTCCTTCATCATAAACCCATTTTAATTAATTAGCAAAAGTTGTTGGACTTGGCAGAAAGGTCAAAGACTGGTTAGACATGGAGCCCAAACTACTCTCTTTGTTATAGATGTGGCTTTTCCAGGTCAAGCTAGGGAGGCAGAGTTTCCACAGTCACTGTCTGTCATACATGATCACACAGTTTATATCTCCAGGGCTGTCAATCCTGCACTTTTTGAAAGCACAAATGGTCTGATTTTCAAAGCCGCTGAGTTCCTGCAGAGCCTGTTGACTTCAATACTGTTAAGAGCTCAGCACTCTTGAAAATCAGGCCATAAATTCCTTATAAACCCCTCAGTACTTCAAGATAATCCCATATGCACATCTTGGCTATTGCTGCAAAATTTCTTTTGGACATATTTTCTTGTGAAAATGATAATCTCTTAAAATATCTACCATTTGCAAGCCTTCCCATTCTTTTTCCTGGAGTGGTAAATAAAATCTTTATGAAGAAATTCTGAATGGTTGTGGTATTCAGTGACCAATAATACAAGTAATATTCCACATAATCCCCAAGATTGAAGGTGGCGATTTTAGAGTGCAATCACATAACTTGATCACAATTAGACATATAATAATGACACTCTTAGTCACTCCTTATAAAGGAGCTAAGTATCATTTTATATAGTATAAAGTATCAATTTATAGATGAGGAAACCGAAGCATGGAGTGGTGACATGACTTTTCCAAGGTCACCCAATAGGCCAGTGGCAGAGACAGGAGTAGGATCCGCATTTCCTGACTCCCACTCCAGTTTGCTAGCCATGATGCCACACTGCTTATTCTATAGATACATGGTTCTGTAAGTGCCCAAGTACTAGTTATGCTGAAAGGAAAATAGCTCTTATGAAATCCTGGATCTCCTTTAGGTTGATTGCTCTTAATATAGTACTGCTTTGCTGTCATTGAGACTAGAATTATTCATGTTAGAAAGGATAAAAGTAGAAAGAGATGTTGTGAAGGCATATGAAATTATTATCAAGGGCACAATGAAAACAAATCCAGTCCTTACCTTTTAATCCTGTCCCGGTGTAGGAACAAGAGGACACAAGTTGAAGTTAGCAGAGGGTAAATTTAAAACACATGAAGGGAAGTGTATCTTTACTTGACCCTTTGGGACTCACTGCTGAAGGAGATCTTCAGTACAAATAATATTGCTGGTTTTGAAGTGGGACTGGCTAATTTAGTGGCCATCAGTAAAGTTTACAACTTCTGTATAGAAAGCAAAGACAAAGGGCCAATGTGAATGAGGAGTAAATTCAGCTAAATCTATGGACTCTATGCTAGACTGACACCAATGTATCTCAAATCATAACTCAATCAGTGTATTCAAAACTCACAATCTGGGTCATCAGCTGATCCAATTCTCAGAGTACAGCACTTCAGAGATTGTCAGCAGATGTGATTTTTAGGGCAGGGGGAAATTTGTTCTCCACCCTCTGAAATATCAGTCATTGCTGGAGGCAGGGTGCCATGATGCATAAAACTATAGACTATTGCCAAATGCTATGATCTTAAGTCCTTACCAATGCAATGCACTAGTAACTGTACATCTAGCTGTTATAACAAAATATCTTTCACGTTTTCTTATTTGTATTCAGCAGAAATAAGCTGAATTGTATCTAAGGGAAAAATACATAGAAATTAACTGAACTAATGCATGTTGGACAGCCCTGGGTTATTAAGAAGTGTTACTGTCTTGTCTGCTTCTAACTGATGAGATTTTGTGAAACTTGGGTTGCGGGCATTTTCAGTCTCTCTCTCTCTCTCCCTCCCTCTGTTTGAATGTCAATTTGCAATACATCACATATGCATAAGATGGAGCACAGATAAATTGGATATATACATGACACCAAACTAAAAGTGAAAAGACAAGAAGCATATAAGTCTTTGCGAACACCTCTACTGGGAAATAATATGACAGATCTTGGGTGAGCAGAATCTTTGCCATTGACGTTGATTAGTCCTTCACTGAAGATGCACTTCCTGAAAATGCATGTGTCTCATGTTCTCTCTCTGCTTGGTATTAGCTCTTGTGACTAGTTGATCTGTCACTGGCAAGTATGAACCTATGCTGATGGGCTCTGCACTCATGGGAACCTTTGAGGAAACAGACTTACACAGGAGTCATTATGAATAACTCAGTGGAGACATCTGCTCACTGTGAAGTAGAAATTGAAAAAAGCAAATAGGATATGTATAAAAAGAGGAACTAGAAACAATACAGGAAATACTGTAATGAAGATGCATTGTATAATAGGGCTCCTGGTCATGTCACCTTAAGATGGAATGGGGGGGAGGGATAGCTCAGTGGTTGGAGCATTGGCCTGCTAAACCCTGGGTTGTGAGTTCAATCCTTGAGGGAGCCACTTAGGGGTCTAATGCAAAATCAGTACTTGGTCCTGCTAGTGAAGGCAGGGGGCTGGACTTGATGACCTTTCAAGGTCCCTTCCAGTTGTAGGAGATGGGATATCTCCATTAATTTAATTTATTTTTAAATGGTCCAGAGAAGAGCAATAAAGATGGCTATAGACACTGGGAATCACATGCATAGGCTTAGACTTCAGTGTACATCCCCGCCAACCCCTGGGAAGAGTCCTGGGAAGGAACTGTGTCTCTGAGAGTCACGTTTCCTCCTCTGGCTCTCCCCTTGCTCCAAAGGAAAAGGAATCTTCCACAGGTCCATACCAGTAGCAGTTTACTCCCCCCTCTGTGCAGGTTCAGTTGTGCTACGCAGGCTGGCATGCTGGAGGGGTTGGAGCCAAGACTGCCGATTCCCTACATGACTCTGTCCATTGCTTCTCCACCTGCCTAGAGTGGCGCACAGCATTGCCCCTTCAGATTCTCTTTCTCCTAAATGTACAAATCAGTGATGTAGGAAGGCCACAGAGGGGGCGCTTTAGCAAGCTGTACCTCTTAGTAGGGCAAGTCACAAGGGGTCATCCCCCATCTGTGGATTAATGTGGTGACTTCCAGCCATGTATCTTCCTCCCCAACTGGAGCACTCATAACTCACCCTTGGTGCCAGAGTCTACGCTAGCTAGGGCTGAAAGCCATATAAAAGTCTACTCCTTTGTGCAACCTCCGAAGCAATTTACATTAATAATAATGCTTATTTTTTGTTTCAATCCATCCCCATCCCACTGCTCATTTCTTACTTTGGTCTAAACCATGTGGGTAATTCTCCTGCAAGGGATCTCCAATGAGATGAAGAGGGAGCTATATTAAATGTACAGGAGACATGGCTGCCAAATGTTTTTTTTATAGACAGGAGGCAAAGATTGCTTTATTAGACTCTCCAGTCAAATGGTTTCCTATGTGGGGTGGGAAGGAAAATAAAGAAGAAGATGGCAGAGATTGAAGGCACAAGTTGTCTCAGTTCACACAAGCTCTTTGAAAATTATATGATGCATTTTACCCAACATTCAACTCCCCCTTGGCACCTTTTTTGAAACAGCAGGAATTTTTTCTTACGTTAGCCTTGATTGAAATATTCTTTCATTAGTTTCCCTAAGTACTGGCTGCCATTGCACAAAACAGCCAGGGCTTTGAATTTTGAAAAAGCAAATTATTTTTCTGCTTCCCAACCCACCCCTCCCACTTCAGAATATTCATTGCCATTTTTCAACTGCTGGTGCTGTGTGGGGGAGAGTCATTTTGTGAGTGACTATCATGGCCCTAACAGGACTTTTGAGATAACCAAAAGTAATAATAACAGTGGTGATAATATCACAAAAATCCTCAATCAGACATCCCATTATACAGGAAGCCCAATCTTTTAGAACAGCCATTCTAAACTATTAACCATTCAGTCCGCTGCACACCTTATTAAATATAATAACCTGAACATAATATTGTACCATTCAAGCCCTGTAAAACAGATGGAGTATTAGTGTTTTATTTAAATTGCACAGCTACATAATAGCAGACCAATAATGTCCTGATGACATTTACAATGTTTTAAGTTAATTTAGTGCTTATGAAAGATATTAGATTGACAACGCTGGGGAGTGGATTCCTTATTCATTTGCACAAATCATTGGGAGTATGGTATAGCATCAGTACAAGCTGCCTTTCATCCCCAACTAAGTTCTAGAGGGACCACCTCTGTGGGAGGAAAATTATACAGCCACCATCACCATTGTGCCCTTGGCCTCTCTACAGAGATTACCATGGTATCAGTTAGTGACCTTGTAGCTAGTACACTGAACTAGGACTCAAGGCCTTTTTTCCTGCTCGGCCACAAACCTGCTGTTGCCTTGGCCAAGTCACTTCATCTCTGTTTCCTTTCCCACCCTTGATCTGTAGAGTTAGTCAGAAAGTGGAATTTTTTCCACAGAACATTCTCACAAAAACAATTTTTTTCTTGTTTAAGACAAAATTTTCAAGGGAAACTTTTGCCTTTTCATCAGAAAACCAAAAACCAAAACTTTTCTACCAAAAATTGCTGAAAACTGGGGAAAACATGGATGTCAGCTGAAAAAGATTGGGGTTGTCATTTTTTCAGAAGGAAAAATCAAACATTTTTGAGGAAAGCAGACTCTTTCCAGAAAAAAGTATTCAATTTATTCAAAACACCAGCTTTCCACTGGAAAAATGTTGACAGAAAATTTTCAGGAAACCTTATTCATCTTGTCTATTTAGACTGCAAGCTCTTTGGAGCAGGATCTACCTCTTACTATGTGGTTGTACAGTACCTAGCACAATGGGGCTATATTTATGATTGGGATAAGCGAGGTGCTACTGTCATACAAATCATAAATAACAATAAATCATGCCTAATGGGCTTGCACTGAAGTCAGATGTATACAAGGATTCATTAGCTGATGAGGGGAAAGCTTCCTTAAGTCTGTTTTGCACCATCAGTGAAGTGCAAAGAGGATTTACTGGGGCTGGGAATCTGGCCCAATAAAATGACGCTGGTGTAAAATAGTATAAATGAGAGGAGAATCAAGTCCCCTAGTGGGTTGTTGTTTAAAAAGTTATTTCAAAAATATACTGTATGCAATGGGACATTGCAGTAGCTAAATGCTGCTCTGTAACAGTTGTGAATTGTGCCCACTTATATTTTAGCACCTCTGGGCTTTCCTTTTTTCCTCTTTCCTGCTAATATTTTCTTTTATTAGATTCTTAAACAGCACTTTTATGTAAATAGGCCCTCTGCACAATGCTTAAGGGCTGCCTTTCCTTTCTGGTTTCTTCAATAATGTTATTCCTCTCCCCATGTCTTCAGCAAATTTGAATTTTGGATTGAAAACGATACTGATTAAAATCCACTTCACTGGTGATGACCCCGTTTTAAGAAAACTTAAGATGGACAGGAAGGATAGCTTCTGTATAGGTCTGCCGTCTGTATGTCACGGGTCCCATCTGGAAACTCAGGTAACTCATAACATGTATGAAATTGAATCTGTTAATTTAAATGAGCTTCTGAGAGAGTTCTCCTGAGTGATGGTATTTCCCATTTGAACAAGACAATGTGCAAGCCAGAAAATTGTTATTTGGGTTACTTTGTATTTTTAACCACTGGAATGAAAAGTAAATTGCTTCCCAATAACACCTCACTGCTACCAAAGCAGTGATTTCAAAGGTGAGCTGGGGAATAAGCTTTGCAAATTGTTTCCTAAATTACCCTAAAATAAAACCAACTGTGAGAAAACACTTGGATGGAATTTACTATTATTCACCAACCCTCATTACCTTAAAGAAAGAGAGCAATCCAACAATCATCCCCTCTTACCATCCCAGTGGCAGGCTGTTTTTGCTGAAGCATTATTGACTTTCCTTTTCTAAGTTAATTCGTTTGTCTAATCCCCTTTATAAGCAAGCAGTGAGCCGAAGGACATAGCTCATGCAGTGAGAGGTTAATGAAAGCCTCTTACACGGATTCAAGAGTTCACCTGCTTCTGCTCCTGACATGCAGAAGCCAAGCTGGTCACTTCTCAGATCAGTGGGCCCTGTGGGAGGAGGAAATGACATTTTTCTTTGTTGTGCTAAAATGGTGCATGCTATTGGCCAAGCAACGAATGATTAGTAATGCTCATTCATAAGCTTTGCTGTGTCTTTATCCCAAGATCTGTCTATATCCCTCCATCTCTCCTGCCTACCCAGATAGGCACTTGTGCCAAAGAACATTCAAAAGTTGTTTTAAATGTCTTGAGGCCTATTATGTAGACTAGACTTTTGCTGCTGTTCAAGTAAATGCCAACAAATATTAAGGGAAAGGATTTTACAGGATAGGTAATTGTATAATATCACAAAACTACTTCCCTGCTGCAATGTCAGCGCAGAATATGATTCAAGCTCAAACATTATTGGCTTCATGTTCCACTAAGGAGAGAGACTAAGATGAAAGGAGCAGAGAAAAAGGAAGAGAGAATACGTCTGTATGAAAAAAACATGCAGTGAAAAATGAAGCAGAGAACAGGAAGAATTAAAAATAAATGCAAAGAAACAAGAAAAGGGAGCCTAGAGGAAAATGTGAAAGAAAAAATAAATATACATGGACCAGGTATAGTGGTGACAGAAATGGGGCTGTTAGTTCCACATTGGGTGTGAGTCAGAAACGGATGCAAGTGGTAAAGGTGTGTAATTTGCATAGATCTGGATTGCAGTGAGTTCCATCATGATGGCAAATTGCACGTACATGATGAGGGGGCAGAAAGATGATGTAGCAGGAAAAGCAACTAATCAATGGTACAAGATCCCTCCTTCAGACCACTTAGCTTGTAAGTTACACTCATTTTGCCAATACATTGAATACCAAATTGGTGCAATTTGTTCTGCTTAATCACATCGACACTTTTCTAGCCCAATGAGTAACTTATACTCCCATATATATCAGTACTGAATTTGGTCCACTACACAGAGCAACACACTCTTGGGTAAATTTAGCTTTTCGAGGATTTTCCTATCCCCACAACGCAGCACAGGCTTCCCTTTAACTAGAAAAACATTTTTTTTTTAATTTTCCAACCATGAAATAAAACATGAGTTTAAATGACAGGAAAACAGGTTCATGATCTAGGACTAGTTTTATGAATCCACAGCCTAATCTAGGAGGCTCCTAACACATCAAACTACATTAGGTTTGCCAGTTGCTAGTGAAAAATGTCCTACTTCCTGGCAAGGCAGCAGGGCCGGCTCTAGGTTTTTTGCTGCCCCCAAGCAAAAATATTTTTGGCTGCCCCCCATCCCAGCCTTGGGCTCTTTCCCCCCCACCCCCACCAACTGCACCCTCCTTCTGCCGCAGCCCTTGGTCACCGGTAACTCGCTCCCAGGGCGGGTCATTCAGCAGGAACTTTGTATGTGCACAGAACACAGACAGGATTGGTTCCCATATGGTTACAGAACTGCAGTAAAGTGGAACAATTTTCAGCTTGTGTGATTGGAGGATATCTGGATGCATATTATAAGACTGTCCTACATAAATGAGGAAAAGTTGAGGTGCCTTTATTATTCTTTTGTTCCATTCTTTGTTTCTTTGGGGAATTTGCCAATGCAATGTCACTGTCTTCCTTTTAAACAAATAAAACTAAAACTAAAACTAAAAAAAAAACAACAATGGCTGTTGAAAATAGCAATTCCAGTCCTAATCACCACTGGGAAGCATTTCTTGCTTAATTTATTCTACTTTTTCTACAGCAAGTTACAGTGGATCAGTATATTTGATTTGGGAGAAATGAAGTAACAGCTGCCCAAATTGAGCTTGAGCACTCCTGAATTTTGAGGGTATTCAAATCTGGAAAAGAAAAGTCAATTTCTGCTTCCATGGCTCATATGTGGAAATCCTCCTACGTGCCTGGTACTGCATCTAAAGCTGCCCAGTCTAGTAGAGCCTCCCCTCCCTTACTTTTCATTTTAAATTCTAGTGGGATCCATGTACCTCTCTTGCTAGGCTTCAGATAGAGTGGAGCACTGTCCATTTAGTCCACCCAATTCTTTCTTTGGGGGAGAGCCCAGGGCTGGGACGACAGGAAGTGCGGGTGCGGGGGGGGGGAAGAGCCCAGGGCTGGGGCGGCAGGAGGTGCAGGTAGGGGACAGAGCTGGGGCGGCAGAGGGTGTGGGGGGAAGGGGGGTGAAGAGCCCAGGCCTGGGGTGGTAGGAGGTGCGGTGGGGGCCAGGGCTGGGGTGGCAGGGGGTGCAGGTAGGGGTCAGAGTTGGGGCGGCAGAGGGTGCGGGGGGGGCAGAGCTGGGGTGGCAGAGGGTGCGGGGGGGGCAGAGCTGGGGCGGCAGGGGGTGTGGGCGTGGGTGGGGGCCAGAGCTGGGGCGGCAGGAGGTGCGGGTGGGGGCCACAGCTGGGGCGGCAGAGGGTGCGGGGGGGGGAAGAGCCCAGGGCTGGGGCGGCAGGGGGTGTGGGTGTGGGGGGCGGAAGAGTAGGGTTACCGTACATCCGGATTTTCCCGGACATGTCTGACTTTTTGGTCCTCAAATCCCCGTCCAGGAGGAATTTACAAAAAGCAGGACATGTCCAAAAAAATAGGGAGGCATGGTAAGGGGACCGCCTCCTCCCCAGGCTCCAACTTTCCAGGGTCAGGCGGCGGCAGCAGCGGCGGCTGTTCGTTCTCCCC
Organism: Chrysemys picta bellii; assembly: GCF_011386835.1. Lineage (NCBI taxonomy): Eukaryota > Metazoa > Chordata > Testudines > Emydidae > Chrysemys > Chrysemys picta. Next base: position 119,123,521 of record NC_088794.1, on the reverse strand, counting down.
ACCTGGGCAGCCGGACTCGGGAGCAGCCGCTGCTGCAGCTCCCACTGCCGCAGGGGGAAGCGGCCAAGCATGTGGCGCTTGGCGGCTGCGGCTCTGGTGCCCGGGGTGAACCCCCTGAACCCGGGCCTGCTGTGGGGACCCAGCTGGTGTAATCCTGCGGGCGGCCCCGGAGTGGGGGCAGCAGGCCCTAGCCCCCTCATCCCGCTCAGGTCCGGCAGTGGAACAAACGGGGCTGCCGATGCCTCCGCCCCGGTGCCACCCGGGGGATTGCACCAGCGGGGCAGCCAGCCCAGATGCAACTGGCCACGGGCTGGGCGCAGCGTGTGCGCTGCTGGGTCCCCACAGCAGGCCCAGGCTCGGGGGATTCAGGCCCGGGCGCCAGAGCCGCAGCCACCGAGCGCCACTTGCTTGGCCACTTCCTCCCCACGCGGCAGTGGGAGCTGCAGCAGCGGCTGCTTCCAAGTCCAGCTGCCCAGGTTGGGAGAACGAACAGCCCCCTACTCTCCCTCCAGGTACCGCACCCGAGTCTTGCCTGCGCTCGGGACCAGGCTGGACTCACTCGCCCCTGCCCTGCGCTCCCCCTGCATTTTTTTTTTTTTTTTTTTTTTTTTTGCTCTGGTCACCCTGGAGGCGGAGTTGGGGCGGGGCCGGGGGCGGGGAAGGGGCGGAGTTGGGGAGGGCCAGGGCCCTGTGGAGTGTCCTCTTTTTACAGGATTGAAATGTGGTAACCCTAGGGAAGAGCCCAGAGCTGGGGCACCAGGGGGTGTGAGTGGGGGAGAGTCCAGGGTTGGGGCAACACAGGGGTGAGGGGGGAGCCCAGGGCTGGGGTCGGGGGTGGCAAAGAACCAAGAGCTGGCTCTGTCCCTACCATTCACTGCAAGCTGTAGGTTTCAGTTCCATACTCCTTCCCCCTCCCTTTCCTGTTACTAACGGCTGAGAGAATGCTGGGAAATGTAGTTCTTTCCCTGCTCCAGGGCTGGCTCTATAGGCAGGGAGCTAACCAAGGAACTACAGCTCCCAGGACTCCCTGTTGGTTCTCAGCTCCCATGGTGGAGTCTTGCGCCCCTGCAAATATGCCGCCCCAAGCAACTGCTTGCTTTGCTGGTGCCTACAGCCGGCCCTACCAGGCAGATGACTGTGAGGAGTGCTTGAAGCTTAACTAGTTAATATTTGGAAATTCTTTGAGATCCTAAGAAGAACTATCCTTGATATTATATTACTGTTTATTTGTTTGTTTATTAAGAGATTCTAGGTGAACAGCCATATTTTCCTTAAACGAATATATGCCACTACTTCCTTCAGCAACTAATTCCAAATTCCAGCAACTTTTGATGGAAATATGACCCTTGTAGACTGTTTTCTGTTTCAATCACCAGTGATGCACTCTCCCAAATGCTGAGTAGATCTTTCCCCAGATCCTTAAGCTTAAACTCTTCAATGAAGCTTGTTTCACCCCCAGCAAACTTATTCCCTATGTGATCTTTGGCAATTCATTTATTATGTGTATCTCTGTTTCCTCATTTATAAAATAGGGATGATAATCCAGGAGTGGTCCAGATTCTAATGATACACCTAAGTTGAAAACCTATGTTGCAGATGGTGGTTGGACTCTTTCAATCAGGGGTGCTGATATAACTTCCACCAACTCTTATGACTGCTTCTTTCAGACCACTGTTATTATCTCAGTCTTGTCTGGATTAAGCCATAGCCAGCTAGAATCTTCAAAATCCCAAATTCTTATAGACATTGGGTTATTTGACCTACTGCTCTAGATGGGGATATAGATGTAACATTGACAGACCCCAGTTGTCGGCAGACAAGGTTGAACCAGAGATCTCTGGAGCTTAGTGCATGAGCGTCTACCGCATGAGCTAAAGGCCAACTGGCTATTAGCTAAGGCTATAGAGCAGACTCATTTTTTCTCTCTCTCTCTAAGTGGTCTCGGTGCCACTAGATGGGACAGAACACCACACCCTGGAGCTGTGTGGGTTACATAGACATGATACAGATGGGGATCTGGGTATTATCAACATAATGGCAGATTCATAAAGGTACTTATGTGCCTAACTGTCTCTTTAGGCACCTAAATCCTACATTTAGGTTCCAGTGACATTCTCAAAACCACCCTCAATTGTTGCCTAATCCTGTAGTTGCCTAAAGTCCCTAGGTGCCTACGTTCTGCTGGTAGACATATGCAAAGCCGCTTAAGTCCTGACTCTGCCCCATAGCTAGTGAGATGCTCAGACCCCTCACTCTGGCCTAAGCCCTGTCAGAATTCTTAAACTGTAGTGGGGGGAACAAAACTGGACGCAATAGTCCAGGTGTGGCCTCACCAGTGCCGAATAGAGGGGAATAATCACTTCCCTCCATCTGCGGGCAATGCTCCTACTAATACAGCCCAATATTCTGTTGGCCTTCTTAGCAATGAGGGCACACTGCTGACTCATATCCAGCTTCATATTCTAGGGCAGGTCTCTCAAGGTCTCCTGTTGGAGCTCTTTCACTTTGTATAAATAACAACATATTTATTGGAGCAGGGAGTGACACTGACACTCCATCTTTCAGAGATAAAACCCACTCTAGAATACCCAATAGCTTCATGGTTAGGGCACTAACCTGGAATGTGAGTAGCAGAGAGTCCCTGGCCTGAATTGTTCTTTCTATGGCAGTAGACAGCTCAGTCCAGGCCCTAGATATTTTGTTTGCACAGTAACATGAAAATTCTTCACAGTGGGAAAAACTCAACTCCATAACTGCTAACCACTTGGAGGACTTCTGCTGAGCAAGATTTTGCAGAGACTATGGTGGAGGCGAAGAAACCTTTCACAGAAATGTCCTAAGGCTGAAGCTCAAACTGCTTTAAGACTAAAGCTGTATGACTCGCTTGACATCTTTTCCATTATTTGAAGACAGGATGTGCTTCTCTAGACCAGAAAGTTGTGGGGATGAAGCAGGAATCACTGTATGGAATTCTATGGCTTATGTTCTGGAGGAGGTTCCTTGTGATGACCTGAAATTCCATGTAATTGCTGCCACTCCCCTAAACAATCCTCTTGAATGGCATTTTGATTCAAGAAATTAGATAGAAGTCAGATGGGATAGATTGGAAAGGCTGCCTGAGTGATGTAGCTGGTAGGAATATCTGACTCATTGAACTGTGGTATTAAAAATACCCAAGGCAAGATGACAAAGGGGTGATGATGAACAGAGAACAGTGTTGCTTTAGAGAATTAAGAGCTCTAAACTCCCCTTCTGACCATGGCAACGAATGAAGAGAAGAATTGTTTTAATGCTCAACATCAAAATGAAAGTCCGGAGGCAGCAGAAAACAAAAGGCACATAGCAGACTGGACAATGTGCATCGCTTTGCAACAAAGAAAGCTGCACCTTACAGACTGATGGGATCTCACAGTAAGCCAGCTACTGTATGTTTTAAGTGATGTTTAAACTCTTAATGCCCATAAGAAGGTGGTTTTTATGTTCCTAAGAGATGCAAGATGTTATGTTTTATTTCATGCTTGGGACTGTGTGAAAATAAAAAAAGAATCCAGCCTATGATAAAGCTTCAGTTCCAATCACATAATAATTTCCTCTGTGTCGGCGTTATTGCCTCACCATTCACTTTATTGCTTACAAGCAAACATTAGCACATTATGAAACCAGATTATTGGTTTGAAACCTACATAAATAAGGCAAAACCCACAGCTTTTATGGTGAAAGAGATGTTATTACGCATCAATCAAATGAATGATGGCACTGCACGCTCATAGGCAATAAAACACAAGTGTTCCACTCCTGGGTCATTCCCCACATACTGTTACTGCCCTGGCTCCCAGGCTTAGCGATTTGAGAGCACAGAGAGAAGAGGTGTGAGAAATTCAGCCTCTTTGGTTCATGCTGGGTGTGAAGAGTTGGCTCTAGTTCATGTAAGGTTTCCGTGCATTGGATTTTATCTCGGAGTCTGAGGTTAAATAAAACTCCCATTTGGACCCTGGCTTGTTTCAAATTTACCTTCTGGGTTCACTTGAAACCTCTCTCTGGACTAACCTGAAACACAGCCTCTGCGCTCAGTTGAACTTTGGGCCATGAACATTCATAATTTGACCTAGGCTCACCTTGAAACACAGTCTCTGGACTCTCTCTGGGCCCCTGAGTTTACATGAAAACCCAGCCTCTGGGCTCACTCAAAATCCAGTCCCAGGTTTTTAGAAGACTCTATTAAGGCTCAGTCAGAATACAGCTAAGGTTTGCACCCAGTTCAACCCAGGCTTAATAAAACGTTGGCAAAGCTCAGCAAACCTTTCAGAGGAGGATTTGTAGCCTGAGGATTTGTTTACAGAGCCTCATCTCCATCCCGCAACCTCCCCCCGCCCCTGCAGCAGGCAAATGAAAGGAATGCTGATGCATCTATACTAGAGAGTCACCATCCTGGCCTTCTCTCAGAGACACTTAAAAGAAGCAGCACTCTCTCCAATATGCAAATGTGAACTCGATGTTTAAATTACCCATTGCACTCTTCAGCAAAGAGTGAATAAAATCTGGTAATTATATTGTATTGATATGCACACTCAGAAAGCAAGAGTTATTTTCAAAGGTTAATTATTAATGTAACCCCTCTCTCTCCATCTCTCGTACTCACACATACTCAATCTCTGTAAAGATTTTACACAACAACATTCTATTTTTTGCTTTTTGCTAGCTATTGATATTGCCCTTGTGAGCAGAAGCTGAATTCTATGCCATGACTGGTAGAAGTTCAGGGGTGAGCAATGCACACATACAAACCATACCCCAGACTGCTCATGCATGAATAATAGTCCGGCCTGCACGTAGGATAACTGTATATAAAAATAGTTAACTTGGTGTTTAACTATCCAGTCATTTTGCTGTTAATGCATGTACAATTGCGGGTGCACTTTCATGATGTGCACAAAAGTGTCCATGTTTTCTTTCTTTACTTCACATAGGCACTAATGATAGACAAGCTGCAACACAGGGAGATTTGGAGTTCAGATTTGGTTTATATAAGTAAGCATCAAAAGTTTGCTCCCACAGGTGAAATTTATTTTAACTGTCCATAGCTCTTGCGTCTGCAGTGCACTGGAAATCTCTTGAGATCTGGCTTTCTTGAGAGATTTTCGGTACTTTCTGCATAGAGGTGCATCAATACCATCAGAAGATAACACTTGATAAATGTGAAGGGAAATCTGAGGCCTGTTTGGGGGCTTCATAATTTGTTTTTTCTCTGTCCTTCTCCATGACAACGAAGATGGTATCACAAGGGGACGGAAGAAGCAGGGAAATCCTAAAAGCCTCCCCAGGCTTCTAGAGAGGAATATGGCTGGGTTTTCATTCCCAGCCTCTAAGGAGGGGAAGAAAGTCAGGTCAAACCATTGGGAGCCATTTTATTTTCTTCCCACCAGCCTCAAGGGATAGGAAGCGGGTGGGAGGGGCGGGGAGGGAGAGGGGAAGGGGCAGGAGGGTTCAGAGTGGAGAGGTCTTCACTCCTCCTTTCTGAGACCAGGAGATGGGAAGTCTAAATATCTCTTCTGTCTGTCTTCCCCTCTCTTTCCCCTGATAGGTTGGGAGGAGAGGGATGGGAAAAGGCTCTGATCAGTATTTTTCTCCCCTGTCTTGGCGTAGTCCCCACACATGACCCTTTGATGCCTTTTAGCAGCCGCTTTTCAGAACAGAACCATATTTTAAATGCTTTCCTTGCAAGGGTGCTGACAAGATTAGCTCAGTGGTTCTCAAACAATTTCAAACACACTTCGGAGGGAAGGTGGTCCATGCAATCAGGAAAGGGAGAGGAGAAGGTGTGCAATACAATCTCTATAGTAAGCTTTCAGGGTAGATTCTCAAAGGCACAAGTGGCACTAACTCCCAGTTAGGCACCTGAGTGCCTGCCATTGTGCCTTTGAGACTCTACCCTGAAAGCTTACTATAGAGATTGTATTGCACACCACTTCCCCACACTTTCATGATCATATGGACTACCTTCCCTCCCACTAGCCATAGAATAAAACCCTAAAATAAACAGAAGAACTGGTCAAAAAACAGGAACATTTTTCTGGGGGTGGGGGTGGGGGGAATATGAAAAATGTTTCCTCTTTTTTTCCTCACTGCAATTCAGATTTTGAAAATTTTCAGCTAGCCCTAGTAAGCAAAAGCTAAATAAGTTACATGGAAATGTATTATTAGTTCCGCGTAAATACCCATCTCCGTTGGGCTGCCTATAGAAACTTAGTGTCAGTGTCAGAGACAGTGACCGAGGAAAAAACATAAGTAACTTGGGTATAATTTACATGCCCGTCATTTAATAAAGTACATTTATTAACGTAACTGCAAACATGTTGCTCCCCCTTCTTCCTATCTTCTGTTGCATTTTGTCAACCTTTTGATTATGAGCTTCCTGGGGCAGGCCTCATCCCTTCTCTTCTGTTTGGAAGATGCCTAGCACACCATGGGCACTAGTAGAAATATATAGCAACTACTGTAAGAAAACCATAAATGTATTTTTATCTCTTTAGTGCAATTCAGCATCTGGAAATCAGGAGGAGGAGCCAGGACTATGGGACCAGCCAGTTCTCTCCTAACCACCAGCCAGTGCTCCCCCCGTCACCCACGCAGCACAGTTTGACAACTTTTGAATTAGTTAATGCACATGAAGTACATTGAAGATAAAGTGCCTAAGTATTGTTGTTATTTGAACGAATGTAGTGAGCTGAGCTCTCCTGCATCAGCTCAATCTAGTTTGCCAGAGAAAGCCCTTCTACCCATCCAGAAGTGTCTACAAAATGGCTCTGTCACAGGATGAGCTGGACCTTCAATAGGAGCTCAGTACAATGCTCTCCCTGGTGACTGGTATCCTCCTAGATCATGTGACTGTAAGCTATAGCAAAGCCTGCTAGGGAAGGTGGTCAGGCTGTAAAAGAGCTCCCATTTACTCAATGTGGGGGACACCTGGAAAAAAAAAACAGCAACTGCTACTGTTTGTTGGTAAGAATCTCCCTAACAGAGGGATCTGGGCCAATACTGGTGTGGTTTCCTTACTGAGAGAGAGCTGGGGAATAGGCCCTGAAGGGGTTTGTCTACAGACACCCTGAAAAGGGCTCAGGAGAATAACAGGAAGCAAACAGTCATAGGAAGTGATCATAGGAAAAGGTGAAGCAGGGGCAGCTTTGGGGTAGAAGGAGCTTCATGGTCTAGTGTCTCAGGGCAAGCATCTGACGTAGACAGGGCATAGGTGCACCCTACAGTGCCACCTAGAGGTAGTGAGAAAACTCCTGCGGCCTAGGAGATGGCCTTAGAGAGTTGGGAGCCAGAGAGACTGAAGGACTGTCTTAGCCCCTCGTATAAAGAGAAAAGCTTGCATAGACACTTGGAGGAGGACGATAGCACAAGGAGGGAAAAGGACTTGTTTGTGAAAAGTCTTTTTTTTGTGTCGTTGGACTGAAAAAATATTGCATGATGGGGTCCTGGTCCATGCCTGGTTAATATAATAAGTAATAATAACTATAAATCATAATAATAACTAACCATGAGCCTTACCTCACCCACCTTGTCTCTCTCAGATCCAGCAACCAACACTGCTAAGACAACACAAAAATTCTTTATTTTTTAAAAAATAAACTTTTGAGTCTTTTAATAATTCAAAATAACTTTTGTCTTCCATTGTTATAGCCTTTAAGGTTCACATAATCAAGATTCTCTCTGCAACCATGAGGACTACAAACTAGCTTTTTTAAAAAATGGAATCTCAGAGTCTCATGTAGTCACAAGACTTCCGGAGTTGAGACTTTAAGAAAAGCACTAAATATTCATGATGACATTGCGAGAGACATCGAAGGGCCAATCTGACCTGCCAGCCAGCTGGAGGGAAACAGAGGCGCAGCTATTCTTCAAGCAGTAAGCAGCATTCGCAGCTCCTTTGGGTCTCCCCATCTCTCCCAGGATAAGAACTGAGACACAATGAAAGACTAGATCAGCAAAGGAAGAGTCACAAGATGCCTCCAACTAATCTGAAACAAGCAATGGGGAGGAACGTTTTCTGGGGGGAGAGGACGGCCAAATGATTTGCGAGTTTCCCTGAGGTGCCCAATGATATATGGGAGGCTTACGGTTATCAGGCTTGGGCTGCATTCTGAATATTGATCCCCCTTGCCTAAGAATTAAATGTGCCATAAATCCACTGCTGCCCCTTTTTCTGCAGGCTCAGCAGAGATGAAGAGAGAGAGAGAGCGAGAGAGAGAGAGGATGGGAGGGGTGGAACTGTGAAGAGGGGAGTGAGAAGAGAAGCATCTGAATGCAAAGCTTTGCCTGGAAATCATTTCCAAGCTGCCTACCCATCCTCCCCGCCAAACATTTAAAGTGTGTTAATATGGTAATTAATGGCAGGGAAGTAGTGTAATGTTCCCAAGCCATATAAGACAGAGCATTTGCATTAAAGAAGGGTTGCGGAAGGTAAAGATGCTGTGCTATGCATTTAAATGGCCTGCGCAATGCTTCTCTTTGTTTACTTATTCTCTAATTCTTTATTTTCCTTTCTTCTCCCCCCTAGCTCCCCATTAAAGCGGCCTTGATGATGCCAGTATTTATTCTGGACTGCAGCCTGGACAGCTGCTAATTCTACTCACCCCTGGCAACAGGTCTAAGAAAGGACAAGTTTATTTCACCATGGTGGAATTGTAAACTGACTTCTTTTTTGTTTGCTGTTTTTTTTAGTATGGCATGAATTATATTTTGAGAGCTTTCAGCGTGACATGTGACTAGGCTTTTCATCTGTTTTTGTTGTGTTATGTATCAGGCGTATGTGTGTGTGACTTAGCTCCTCTAATCAAATAGCAAAGGGGGCAATATGACAGTTGTGTTCCTTGGAATATACATCTCAACCAGCGGGCACACACAAACTGCATCAGAAAATGTCTTTGTCTTGCAGGGAGTATGCCATAGTTGAGATTAATTAAATTTTGAGGGAATTTGGTTTTGTGACTGTCAAATTCACTTCAGGTGGAAGTGAAAATAGTTTGGAAAAGTTAGATCATCCAATCAGGAAACAGAAACAAAAACAATACCATGTGACTTATGTCCAGTCACCCAGCTGACACAGCAAATATCAAATAACTGAAAGAACAGGTACTATAGTTTGTAAACAATTCACTGGCTAAAATTTGTTCACACAAAGCATTCATTGGCTAATTTTAAAGAACATAAAAATTATCTGTTCACAATTTGTAAACACATATAAAGGCTACAGTAACTGAATGAATAGTTTACATTTAATAATCCCACATGTACTCTTAACTCCATGCTAGGCCATGGCTTCATCTACTGAATTTCCAACACCTCTTCCTGCACTAGCCTGCATTTCACTTTGGGCTCTCCAGTCTAATTATTCACAGATTGAAACCTGATTCGTCAATTAGACTGGTCAGATCTACCTCCAATCTTCATAGAATCGTTGGGCCAGATCTTTAAAGGTACTGAGGCACCTAAAAAATGCAGAGAGACGCCTACTGTGATTTTCAAATGCACTTAGGTACCTAAGTCCCACTGAAATGAACAGCCAAAGCAGCCTGTAAGCAGTTCCATTCACCACCATAGCATCCTGTGGCATTAGATCATGGTGTTGCACGGGTCTTCACCTCTAACACCCCCCGCCCTGGGGATTGCCTCTTATGGCTCTGTGATGACCTGCTTCTGTCCACTATTTCCATACCCCAGTTCTCCAGCCAAGTCACTATTTTCCAGTTTGGTCAACTTCCAAGGGTAACAAAAGTCCAGCTAAAAAATTCTTTCAAACCAATATCCAACCAAAAGTTCCTCCTACCCCTCTCAGATTATGTCAAAGTTCCCACCCTTCGTCTCTACTCCCAGGAACTGCTGAGTTTCTTCTTTGTTCCTTTGGCTGAGTACTGCCTCCCAAAGTTTTCCCCCCAGAGATCCTTCTTCTAACAGGTTTTCCCACTGCTTCCCCTCCATGGTAACTCTGGCAGTTTCACCTAAGACCTCCCTACTTCTTCCAGGTCCTATCGCTAGCCTCCCACCAGAGCCTAACCTGTTCCCTCTGGTTCTGTCCAGCCTGTCTTCACCAGGCCATTCCACAGAGAGAGGGATTGCCTCTCTTCTGAGTCTTCTGCCTCACTAAGTTCTATTCCCCCCTCTGTGTAGTCCTCCCTGACCCTTTCACAGCTGGGATCACTAATTGTTATTGAGTTCAAATCAAGATCAGCTAGTGGTTAACTGCTAGGTCACAGGCAAGGCTGAGCCTGATTGCCCTTAAAGGGCCAGGCAGCCTGTGATAGCCAAAGCAGGCAGGGACAGTTGGACCCCTAGACATTCAGAGAACTTTTACAGTGTTGACTAGACTTTCTATCTGCATGCGCCAATCCTCTCCCTCCCTCATAGTCTCTTCACCTCAACTTCACTCCACACCTGCCCCCTTACTGTATTCTCCCCTGCTTCCCGCCCTCCCCCCCACCCCCCCCCACACACACACCTTTCCTTTCCTTTCAGTTCAGGTGATTGTGACGGGTTGGGACTGTCACCTGATGTGCTGAAATTACCTCTGAGCCCCTTTTCCCTGCCATCTTGGGACTACCAGAACCCTGTCTTGCTGAACCAGACATGCTAGCCTGCTGCAACACAGACCCAGGGTCCAGGCGATGCCCCAAAAGCTGCAGGCTTTAAGTGAAAACAGCTCTGCAGGTTACATGACTCCACACCCAGACACCCAGCTCCCAGTGGGGTCCAAACCCCAAATAAATCCGTTTTACTCCGTATAAAGCTTATATAGGATAAACTCATAAATTGTCCGCCCTCTATAACACTGATAGAGAGATATGCACAGCTGTTTGCTCCCCAGGTATTCATCACTTACTGTGGGTTCATTAAAAAACAAAAGTGATTTTATATAAATATAAAAGGTAGGATTTAAGTGGTTACAAGTAACAACAGACAGAACAAAGTAAGTCACCAAGCAATTGACAGAACAGGAGTAATGGTCTCAAGTTGCAGTGGGGGAGGTTTAGGTTGGATATTAGGAAAAACTTTTTCACTCGGAGGGTGGTGAAGCACTGGAATGAAGTGGTGGAATCTCCTTCCTTAGAGGTTTTTAAGGCCAGGCTTGACAAAGCCCTGGCTGGGATGATTTAGTTGGGAATTGGTACTGTTTTGAGCAGGGGGTTGGACTAGATAACCTCCTGAGGTCCCTTGCAACCCTGATATTCTATGATTCTATGAAAATAAAGCAAAAACATGCATGCCTAAGCCTAATACATTAAGAAACTTATTATAGATAATATCTCACCCTCAGAGATGTTCCAATAAGCTACTTTCACAGACTAGACTCCTTCCTAGTCTTGGCCCAATCCTTTCCCCTGGTACAGTCCTTGTTAGTTCCAGCTCAGGTGGTAACTAGGGGTTTTCTCATGACTGGCAGCCCCCTTTGTTCTCCACCCCCCCTTTTATAGCTTTGGCACAAGGAGAGAACCTTTTGTCTCTCTGGGTCCTCACCTCTCCTTCTAAATGGAAAAGTACCAGATTTAAGATGGATTTCATTATCAGCTGATATGGTCACATGTCCTGTGAGACTCCAGACTCCATTCTTCCAGGGCTGGCCTGCATGTACCTAGGAAGGTTTGCAAGTAAACAGAGCCATTCACAGTTCATTGATTCTGAAGCATCCTTAAGGGCTTCCACTTAATATGTTTACATCACTAATACAAGTTTATATCTTATTCTCCTAACTCCAGACATAGAAATAATACATGCAAACAAATAGGATGAACACACACAGTAGATTATAAGCTTTGTAATGATACCTTACAAGAGACCTTTTGCATAAAGCATATTCCAGTTACATCATATTCACATTAATAAGCATATTTTCATAAAGCATATTGAGTGCAATGTCACAGTGATCCCCTCCTAACTAACCACAAACACACACCCAAAAAAGTTGTGGAACTACCATGCCATTTGTTGCCATCCTATTGTTCATTCTGCTTGCGTGTTCTACCCTTTCCCCCATCCTGTATCTGTCTTGTATAGTTAGAGTGTAAGCTCTTTGAGGCAGGGACCATCTACTGCTCTGTGTTTGTACAGCACCTAGCACAATAGGGCCCTATTTTGGGGTGGCCCTTAGACACTACCACAATAAACATGTTAAATAAAAATATCCCAGGTGAGTGAAATAACCACCAAGTTATTGGCTAATATGGGGTAGGCTCTCTCTCTCTCTCTGATTTGGACCAGAGATTTCATCCCAGACTTAAGAAACCTTACTGACTAAAGTTTAGTCAAAACCACTACATTTCCATGAAACAATTTGGCTTCAGTGAATCGTTATTTTCTAATAAAAATATACAATAAGTGTACAATTGTTTTGTTGAAAAGTTTCCAACTAGCTTTAGGTCAGAATGCCTACGTGGTATGACTGGAGTTATAAATAAATATGACAAACAGGATAAAGGGAAACTATGCAACTACTTGGTCCTTTAGAATCATGGAGTTATAGAATATTAGGGTTGGAAGAGCCCTCAGGAGGTCATCTAGTCCAATCCCCTGCTCAAAGCAGAACCAACACCAACTAAATCATCCCAGCCAGGGCTTTGTCAAGGCGGGCCTTAAAAAACCTCTAAGGATGGAGATTTCACCACCTCCCTAGGTAACCCATTCCAATGCTTCACCACCCTCCTAGTGAAAGACTGTTTCCTAATATCCAACCTAGACCTCCCCCACTGCAACTTGAGACCATTGCTTCTTGTTCTGTCATCTGCCACCACTGAGAACAGCCTATCTCCATCCTCTTTGGAATCCCCCTTCAGGTAGTTGAAGGCTGCTATCAAATCCCCCCTCAGTCATCTCTTCTGCCGACTAAATAACCCCAGTTCCCTCAGCCTCTCCTCCTAAGTCATGTGCCCCAGCCCCCTAATCATTTTCATTAGGGTGACCAGATGAGAGGAAGAAAATATCCGGGGAGGATCCACTGGAGGAGCAAACAAAAAAAGCCGATTGCTGCCAGCGGAGCGAAATATCGGGACAAACACCTAAATATTGGGAAGTCTGGTCACCCTAATTTTCGTTGCCCTCTGCTGGACTCTCTCCAATTTGTCCACATTCCTTTTGTAATGGGGGGGGACCCAAACTTGATACAATACTCCAGGTGTGGCCTTACCAGTACCGAATAGAAGGGAATAATCACTTCCCTCGATCTGCTGGCAATGCTCCTACTAATACAGCCCAATATGCCATTGGCCTTCTTGGCAACAAGGGCACACTGCTGACTCATATCCAGGTTCTCGTCCACTATAATCCCCAAGTCCTTTTCTGCAGAACTGCTGCTTAGCCAGTCAGTCCCCAGCCTGTAGCAGTGCATAATAGCATACTCTTGGAAAAAGTGAAGAAACTGATAAACTTGCCATGAAAGGAAATACAAAATGGTCTGCAATTTCACATGCCCCATTACCCCACTGGTTGGGCAACTTTCTTTTACATTACTGCATTAAGGAAGGAAGGAAGACAGATTCCCCCCCATCACTTCATTTTCCAAATCACTGAGAATTTTGAATTAAGACACTTGGAGTGTTAATATAAAGAACTGAACTGGCAGCTTTATTTAGCAGGTTCAACTGGGCTGGAGGTGCACACAAAACTGACTTATCTTTCCAGTATACCCTGCCCCAGAATTCATTGGTAAAAATCAGGGATGAAATCTTCAGAGTCTCCACTTGAGTGATTCCAAAGTCTTGGCAGGAACATGAGAGGAGTTCTCTCCTGACATTAAACTCATCAAATTTCCCCACCCCCAAAATAAACAACAGTGTCTGCAAGTCCTGATTTCTATTTTATTCAGACAGATCTTCCTATCAATCAGTATCAGTGGCTAGTCAAAGCTTTTTAATGCAGTAGAGATGAGTCATTCTAGGACAATATTTGGATAGGACATACAAGTAAAAATGCAGAAGATTTCATTTCTAAAGCACCAGAGACTGGCACACTGTTTGTGTGTGTGTGAGATACACTTTAATATATTCATTGGTGTGTTGTGTGAAAATCCTCCAGGCCCTCTGAACTTTTAAAAGATGTTACTTCTTATTGATTTCCTGCAGTCAACTATGAGACACATTCTGTGATTCCTAATAACATACACATAGAGAAAACTTGGGCAATAAAAGTGTTTATTATGTTGTAGCATGAGGAATGAGTGTAAAAGGATCTCAATTCAATCATAAGTGTATTCCCAACTGAACTGCTATTGTAAATCCTGAGATGAAAGGAAAGATTTATTCATGGAGATAGCAGTTTGACAGCAGCATGTTACTGTCATCTTGTGATTCTTACAATAATGTTATTTTCTTTATGCATTTTGCTCACACTCACATTTGCATTGGGCACTTGCATGGAAAATGGACATTTCATTCTTCAGCCTGCTGATTAACAGGAGACTCTCACTGATGTAGGAAAATAAATAAATAATATCCGTAAGAGACAAGGTAGGTGAGTTAATATCTTTTATTGGACCAACTTCTTTTTAGAAGACCTCTGCGTAAGCTCAAAAGCTTGTCTCGCTCACCAACAGAAGTTGGTCCAATAAAAAGATATAACCTCATCCGCTTTGTCGTTCTAATATCCTGGGACCAACACAGTACAGAAATACTGTATACAATAATATACCTTACATTTATATTGTCTGTTTTATACAGAATGATCCCAAGACACGTTTAGGAAAAGATCCAGTGAGGAATCTGTTTCAAAATTAATACATCTTATAACAGGGAGAGTGTAGCCTGACCTTTCAAGGATATGGACTTGCTGATATAATAGTTTTTTTCCATCTTTATTTATTGTGATTATAAAATATATGGGCATGAGCTTCTCTCCAGTTCTGCTGGTGAAGGGAAGGTGAACTATGAGAATCTGGCAAAGAGGCAGTGGAAGGGATGGAGCAGTGGTTCTTTAGCATGCTATCTCTTCCCCAAGTTACCTGGAACCCATCTTCTCTGATGCCCTATTTCTGCCATCATTAATCATATTAAAAATTATCTTACCCCATGAGCACTCTATTGACTACAGTGGAACCACTTTTAGAGTTAGATATTACTTCATATATGTTAAGAGCTGTGGAAGGACTCTCGAGCTGAGGGCATTGCCAAGGACGTGCATGACTACAGCTTGCTGCATCGTCCACAAGGACATAGCAGTGTGAAATAATGTTACCTCTATCAACATTATTTCATGCTGCTCGCCATATTCTGACCGTATACACCAAGGAGCTAGGAAGGGGCTGAGGAGGATGAGAATGCCATCATGAGAAAAGCAGCAGAACTGGGTTGTCAGACAAAGGCATTGATTCAACACAAAAAGCTCTCCATGGATGGATGGTTCTAAGATCCACAGGTCTGGGGAACCAAATTCCAAATCACTCTGTGAGGACAGCAAACCAAGCCCCTCTGTTGGAGACATTAGAGGGAACTCAGCAACCTCCTGGCCTTCAGATTATCTAGTCTCAGTGGGGCTTTTCCTACATAGGGGACACAATATGGCCCAACCTATCTATGTTTTGGATATAGCTGTTTGCATATTGTTAGAATTACTGAGCAAGCAAGTGTGCAACTACAAGTAGCTTGTGAAATGAGCCAAGACAGGAGCCTCTCACTCCTAAAATGTCCTTTTCTCAAAATGGCTTTGCAAGCCTCCAAGAGCATTTGTCTGCATTAGGGGATGTGTGGAGCTGATAAACAGCTAGAGGTAAACGCGTAATTAGAAGATCAGAGTTAAAGGTTACAGATATGCGCGTTTGAATTCCTGCTGGCTGGGGAGATTACTAGCATCATATATAACATTTCAAAAGTTTTTGAGGAGGAAGATTAGCTGAAGTACTTGTTTTCTTTCTTTCAAACTATTTAGCTGCACAAAAGGAGCAATTCCGTCTCTTGAGGTGCCGCTGCTGCTGTTGGGGAAACGCGATTCATCAACAGTATTCAGCAGTCCTTGGTTTCTTAATCAGGAACATATGTCACTGCTTTTGATCTTTAATCTTTTGTGTGTGTGTGTGTATGTGTCATCCTGGCTAGAAGCATGATTTGACAGTCCTTTTAAGCTTCAGCCTTCTTACCTTCTGGGAGAAACACAGGGCGGGGTTGCATGAAAAGTTCTTTCTTCCTTTTTTGGAGCCCTTCTTTGTGTTCCCTACACATCTGACAAAAGTGACAGGTTCAGTGATTAAAATACTACCGGATAAAACTTGAAAGTGTTGATCATAGCAAAGCAAAAATAGCCATTTTTTCTGACATCTATAGGTTAGCGCAATGAATGCTGGCCTATTTACTGAGTCACAGACAGTAAATTATTCAACATTTTGCAAGGTTTAATAATGGAACCATGTCACTCATTTGCCAAGTCAAGTGGAAGATAGAAATAACTGATTTCCAAACATTCTAAACCTTGCTACCTTTTTTTAAAAATCAGCCTTTCAAAAGCATGCAGCACCGTGAGATTTCAGAATTCTCTCCACTTCCCTATTGCAAATCCATCGGGGATGCCTCACTTATCTTTGCCAAATGGAGCACTTCTGCTGGGACAATGCTGTCATTTACAAAGGCATTCATTTTGTTTCCTGGACTTCTTGACAAAACTGCATGTAGAATGAGATGCCTGTAAAATCTACTGCTAGAACGGGTGCAGTCACCAATACTGCAGGATTTGCAATGAGCTGGCTTGTTGTCATGTCTACCGCTGGCCTCTACTGGAAAGAATCAGAGCTGATCATTTGTACAATTGTTCCTATACCGCTAAATGCTAAGGGAGATTTCCCTTTAGTTCACTGTTCAGGGAGGCCTGTGCTTTGGCCGAAGGGGGATTAGAGTTCTAAAACTGCTACCTTGCAGATCAAATGGCCATCGCATGCAACATGGTGACAACATAACATCCCCTTAGTGGTCATAGAGAGCTGGTATATTTTGAGCCAGGTGTTTAGATCACTATTCCCACTTTCTGTGGTGTAAGAATTTAAAGGGACATTGTCAGATTAAAAAGCATACATTAAAAAGGTGTTTGTCTAGACTGCTAATCACAACTTTGGGATTAGTCCAACTGAACAAATTTTCCATTATTATTTGTCTTTCAATGACACCCATGACAGGAAGAACTGTCTTGTGTGCACCGGGACTCATGAGACATGGGTCCAATTCCCAGCTCTGCCACAAATTTCCTGTATGACCATGAGTAAATCATTTGATCTCTCTGGGCCGCCGTTCCTCATCGCTGGAGAGGGGATCATACTTCCTTCCATTCTATGGGCTGGATAACTACTATTTGTACCACAGAAGTGCCTAGGCAATGCCTAGGATCGGCAATCTTTGGCATGAGGCTTGCCAGGGTAAGCACCCTGGCGGGCCAGGGCGGTTTGCTTACCTGCCGCGTCCGCAGGTTTGGCCGATCGCGGCTCCCACTGGCCACGGTTCACTGCTCCAGGCCAATGGGGGCAGCGGGAAGCGGCGGCCAGCACATCTCTCGGCTTGCGCCGCTTCCCGCTGCCCCCATTGGCCTGGAGCGGTGAACCGTGGCCAGTGGGAGCCGCGATCGGCCGAACCTGCAGATGTGGCAGGTAAACAAACCCTGGTGAGCCGCATGCCAAAGGTTGCTGATCCCTGGCCTAGGGTCCCAGCTGAGACTGGGGGACCATTGTGGATTGAGGAACAGACACATAGCAAGTGACACTTCCTGCCCCAAGGATCTTACAATCTAAAGAGATAAAACAGGAGAGGGAGACACAGAGCGGTGAGGTAATTTGCCCAAACTCATGCAGCATATCAGTAGCAGAGCTGGGAATCAAACCCTGATCTCCTAACTCCCAATCCAATGCTGACTAGACCACGCTGCTGGGGAGGCAAAGTAGGGGGTTGGATGCATAAAAGTACATCTCTAGACAAAGGCCCCACTCGAGACTGGGGGGACATTGTGCCAGGCACTGTTCAAACACACAAACCGAGATATCATCCCTCCCTGTTCTATTACTACTGTTGGTTTATTCTTCGAATTTCTCTCAACCCAGGGAATGGAAATAGGCTGTTTGGCTTTTATTTATAAGCACATTCCAGTGTTATTTCCAGCTCCTCCTGTGCTGTCGTGGTGCCATACAATTAAGGTGACCAGATTAGTAGTATAAAATATCAGGATGGGAGCAGAGCAAAAAAAAAGGGGGGGGGGCGGAGCAAAAAAAAAAGAGTTTTAAAGGGGTGTGGGGCATTAGCAGGCCCCGCGCGCTGCCCTCCCCGCAGAGCCTCCCACCCCCTGGCCCGCCACGGGCATATGCGGGGTGTGGTGGGTCCGGGCGGGGGCAGTGCGGAGCGGGCAGGAGCCGGGTGGGCGGCAGGGGCCGAATCCCCGCTGCTGCCAGGGAGCCCCGCGCCTCTCCCTCCCGCTCGCGGCTGTGGCTCCTTCCCGGCAGGAAGCGCCTCCCGCTGCCCCGGGCACATGCGGCGCACGTCCCCCGCACCTAGTCTCCCTCCCGCCAGGAAGGAGCAGCTGGACCTGTGCCGCATGTGCACGGGGCAGGCCGGGGGGCGCGTCCTGCCGGGAAGGAGCCGCAGCCGCGAGCGGGAGGGAGAGGCGCGGGGCTCCCCAGCAGCAGCGGGGATTCAGCCCATGCCCCCGCACCACCCACCCAGCCCCTGCCCGCTCCGCGCTGCCCCCGACCGGACCCACCACGCTGCCCTGCAGGCTGCAGGGCTGGAGCAGCCTCCAGGCTGCGCTCCCGGCCCCGGGTGCAGCAGCCCGGGCAGAAGCCCTCTGGCGCGGCGGGGGGGTTCACAGCTGAGCCCCCCGTCTCCCTCCCTTGCCAGCCCCCCTTTGCCCGCCCGGTGCCCGGGTGCTGGAGCTGACTCACCAGCTCCAGGATCCAGGCACCGCCGCCACCCCCTTCCTCCCTCCCAGGCTTGCGCTGCCATGCTGCAAGCCTGGGAGGGAGGAGGAATGCTGCGTGGTCGGGAAGAGGCGGGGCCAGGGCGGGGATTTGGGGAGGGAGCCAATGGGGGAAGGAGAGGGCGGAGCCGGGGGGGGCACGAGCGCCAGAGCGGAGGGCAAAATTTCTTTTTTGTCCAGTGTCCCGACCAAACATTGGTCGGGATGTGGGACAAAGAAGCAAATATCGGGACAGTCCCAATAAAATCGGGGCATCTGGTCACCCTACATACAATGCTTGTATTGCAAACACTGCAGGAGAATGTTTTGTTTGTTTAAGAAAAAGCTGTTGCATTTGGTGGGGTTTTTTTTTTCTTCTTTTCTTTAAATGTCAGGGAAACATTTCAATTGGTCTAGCCTGAAGTTCTATGACTCTTGTTTATATACCACCTACGTTTGGGGCCCAAACTGCTCTTTTCACTGAAATCATTGGTTTCAATCCACAGGGTTTGAATTCATTGTTGGTTTTCTTCCAGGTTCTATAGCCTGGTGACAATAATACTCAGTATTTGTATAGTGCTTTATATTTTCAAATCTCTGTGTAAACATTAATTAATTCATCCCTACAGGGTGAAATGCCTAAATATAATTCATCCCCACTTTAAAGCATGGATAATTTGCCCAAGGTCCTCTAGCAAGTGTGTAGCACAGTCAGGATTAGAACTCAGGAGACCCCAGCTTTTCGGGTTCATGTTCAGTCTACTACCTCATGCTGCTGACAAGAAAGACTTCATAGAAAACAAATGACTCATTTGGGCTGAACAGGTTTACAAAGTGCACCACAGATTAAGCCATGATATTTTCATGAGGACTTTTAAGGCATGATTAATTTATTACATTTTAGCAGTTTCGTTTGGATAAGTATCAAAATGTCGGCTGCTTCACCGAACATCTTTCATCTAAATATTGGGATGGATCAGGTTTTCTGGAGAGATTTTATTTTCAGTCTCGCTGAAACTAGAAAGCTCAAAGACATGTGGGGACCATTCAAATGAACCAATGGCTTTCTTGGACATTTTTGAGACACAAAATAGATTAGGTTTCCTTACAACTTTTAGGTGAACCAGTTTGCCTAGGTCTTAAAAAAAAAGAAAAGTATTATTCATAGAATCATAGAATACCAGGATTGGAAAGGACATCAGGAGGTCATCTAGTTCAACCCCCTGCTCAAAGCAGGACCAATCCCCAACTAAATCATCTCAGCCAGGGCTTTGTCAAGCCTGACCTTAAAAACCTCTAAGGAAGGAGATTCCACCATCTCCTTAGGTAACCCATTCCAGTGCTTCACCACCCTCCTCGTAAAAACGTTTTTCCTAATATCCAACCTAAACCACCCCCACTGCAACTTGAGACCATTACTCCTTGTTCTGTCAACTGCTACCACTGAGAAGAGTCTAGATCCATCCTCTTTGGAACCCCCCTTTCAGGTAGTTGAAAGCAGCTATCAAATTCCCCCTCCCCCCTCCCTTCTTCTCTTCTGCAGACTAAATAATCCCAGTTCCCTCAGCCTCTCCTCATAAGTCATGTGCCCCCTAATCATTTTTGTTGCCCTCCGCTGGATTCTTTCCAATTTTTCCACATCCTTCTTGTAGTGTGGGGCCCAAAACTGGACAGTACTCCAGATGAGGCCTCACCAATGCCAAATAGAAGGGAATAATCACATCCCTCGATTTGCTGGCAATGCTCCTACTTATGCAGCTCAAAATGCTGTTAGCCTTCTTGGCAACAAGGGCACACTGCTGACTCATATCCAGTTTCTTGTCCATTGTAACCCCTAGGTCCTTTTCTGCAGAACTCCTGCCTAGCCATTTGGTTCCTAATCTGTAGCGGTGCATGGGATTCTTCCATCCTAAGTGCAGGACTCTGCATTTGTCCTTGCTGAACCTCATCAGATTTATTTTGGCCCAATCCTCTAATTTGTCTAGGACCCTCTGTATCCTATCCCTACCATCCAGTGTATCTACCCACTCCTCCCAATTTAGTGTCATCTGCAAACTTGCCGAGGGTGCAATCCACACCATCCTCTAGATCATTAATGAAGATATTGAACAAAACCGGACCCAGGACCAATCTTTGGGGCACTCTGCTTGCTACCATCTGCCAACTAGACATGGAGCCATTGATCACTACCTGTTGAGCCCGATGATCTAGCCAGCTTTCTATCCACCTTATAGTCCATTCATCCAGCCCATACTTCTTTAACTTGCTGGCAAGAATAATGTGGGAGACCGTAACAAAAGCTTTGCTAAAGTCAAGGAATAACTTGTCCACTGTTTTCCTCTCATCCACAGAGCCAGTTATCTCATCATAGATGGCAATTAGGTTAGTCAGGCATGACTTATCCTTGATGAATCCATGCTGACTGTTCCTGATCATTTTCCTCTCCTCTAAGTGCTTCAAAATCGATTCCTTGAGGACCTGCTCCATGATTTTTCCAGGGACTGAGATGGGGCTGCCTGGCCTGTAGTTTCCCGGATCCTAATCTTTCCCTTTTTTAAAGATGGGTACTGCATTAGCCTTTTTCCAGTTATCCGGGACCTCCCCTGATCACAATGAGTTTTCAAAAATAATGGCCAATGGCTCTGCAATCACATCTGCCAACTCTTTTAGCATCCTCGGATGCAGTGCAGCCGCCCTCGTGGACTTGTGCATGTCCAGCTTTTCTAAATAGTCCTGAACCACTTCTTTCTCCACATAGGGCTGATCACCTCCTCCCCATACTGTGGTGCCCAGTGGAGTAGTCTGGGACCTGACCTTGACCGTGAAGACAGAGGTAAAAAAAGCATTGAGTACATTAGCTGTTTCCACATCATCTATCACTAATTAGCCTCCCACATCCAGTAAGGGGCCCACACTTTCCCTGATCACCTTCTTATTGCTAACAAACCTGTAGAAACCCTTCTTGTTACTCTTAACATCCCTTGCTAGCTGCAACTCCAAATGTGATTTGGCCTTTCTGATTTCACTCCTGCATGCCTGAGCAATATTTTAAACTCCTCCCTGGTCATTTGTTCAATCTTCCACTTCTTGTAAGCTTCTTTTTTGTGTTTAAAATCAGCAAGGATTTCACTGTTAAGCCAAGCTGGTCGCCTGACATATTTACTATTCTTTCAACACATCCGGATGGTTTGTTCCTGCAACCTCAATAAAGATTCTTTAAAATACAGCCAGCTCTCCTGGACTCCTTTCCCCCTCATGTTATTCTCCCAGGGGATCCTGCCCAGCCATTCTCCGAGGGAGTCAAAGTCTGTTTTTCTGTATTCTGCTGCTCTTCTTTCTTCCTTTTACCAGGATCCTGAACTCAACCATCTCATGGTCACTGCCTCCCAGGTTTCCATCCACTTTTGCTTCCCCTGCTAATTCTTCCCTGTTTGTGAGCAGCAGGTCAAGAAGATCTCTGTCCCTAGTTGCTTCCTCCAGCACTTGCACCAGGAAATTGTCTCCTACACTTTCCAAAAACTTCCTGGATTGTTTGTGCACTGCTGTATTGCTCTCCCAACAGATATTGGGGTGATTGAAGTCCCCCATGAGAACCAGGGCCTGTGATTTAGTAACTTCTGTTAGTTGCCTGAAGAAATCCTCATCCACCATATCCCCCTGGTCTGGTGGTCTATAGCAGACTCCCATCATGACATCACCCTTGTTGCTCACACTTCTAAACTTAATCCAGAGACTCTCAGGTTTTTCTGTAGTTTCATACTGGAGCTCTGAGCAATCATACTGCTCTCTTACATACAATGCAACACCCCCACCTTTTCTGCCCTGCCTGTCCTTCCTGAACAGTTTATATCCATCCATGACAGTACTCCAGTCATGTGAGTTATCCCACCAAATCTCTGTTATTCCAATCACATTATAATTCTGTGACTGTGCCAGGACTTCCAGTTCTCCCTGCTTGTTTCCCAGGCTTCTTGCATTTGTGTATAGGCACTTAAGATAACTCACTGATTGTCCTGCTTTCTCAGTATGAGACAGGAGTCCTCCCCTCTTGCACTCTCCTGCTCATGCTTCTTCCTGGTATCCCACTTACCTCAGGGCTTTGGTCTCCTTCCCCCCGATGAACCTAGTTTAAAGCCCTCCCTAGGTTAGCCAGCCTGCTTGCAAAGATGCTCTTCCCTCTCTTCGTTAGGTGGAGCCCATCGCTGCCTAGCAATCCTTCTTCTTGGAACACCATCCCAGGGTCAAAGAATCCAAAACCTTCTCTCCAACACAACCTGTGTAGCCATTCATTGACTTCCACAATTCGACGGTCTCTACCTGGGCCTTTTCCTTCCACAGAGAGAATAGAGGAGAACACCACTTGTGCCTCAGACTCCTTTATCATTCTTCCCAGAGTCACATAGTCTGAACTGATTGCTCAAGATCATTCTTGGCAGTATCATTGGTCCCCACATGGAGAAGCAGGAAGGGGTAGCGATCTGAGGGCTTGATGAGTCTCGGCAATCTCTCCGTCACATCATGAATCCTAGCTCCTGGAAAGCAGCACACTTCTCGGTTTTCCTGGTCAGGACAGCAGATAGATGACTCGGTCCCCCTTAGGAAGGAGTCCCTGACCACCACCACCCGCCTCCTTCTCTTGGGAGTGGTGGTCGTGGAACGCCCATCCCTAGGACAATGCATCTCATGCCTTCCAATCAATGGAGTCTCCCTCTGCTCCCTTCCCTCAGATGTATCATCTAGTCCACTCTCCACATTAGTACTTGTGGAGAGAACATGAAAACGGTTGCTCACCTGTATCTGCATTGCTGGTACATGGATGCTCCTCTTTCTTCTTCAGGAGGTCACATGCTGCCAATTGTGATATTGCTTTAATGGGTCTTAGATGGAGAAAACATCAGAATATAGGCTTTGCCATACTGGATCAGATCATCCATCTCGCTTTGCTTCAATGTACAGGCTGCAACAGCAGCCAACACTTGATGCATCAGAGAAAAGAGTGGGAAAATATATATAACACACACAGCTAATTTTTCAATGTTATCTATGAAAGAGACAGTTCCCCCTTTAGCCCTGTGGAGGTCACTTCCAGTGATAGGTGAACTGATTCCAATAAAGTAAGAATCCAACACATGACTGTCCTGTGGAAGTGCAGCTAACTAGAACTTCCTATACACACTCAATGAAACAGCCAATATACCTGGACTGCTTCACTCTTTACCTCAAATAGAATTCCCAGATTCCAGTCCCATCCTTCTCAGTAAGGAGCCAGAAGGAGAAGAGCCCCCATCCACTGGGAAAATGCTAAGAGTCAGGAATCTTAGGCGTGGGGAGAGGAGTCCCTTTCCCATCTGCAGCCCCCAACAGGGCTCAATCTGAAGCAGGGCCCTATCTGAAGCAGGGCCCTCAGAACAATCATGAGGAGAGAAGCTGGGATAACTGCCCCTACTTAGAATCATAGAATATCAGGGTTGGAAGAGACCTCATAAGGGCATCTAGTCCAACCCCCTGCTCAAAGCAGGACCAACACCAACTACTTCCCATAAAGAAGCCCTGTATAAAACCCATGCACTTTGGTTTTGAGTGAGAGAGAAAAGAAAATTTCGGCTCACATGCAGAAATCCATTGCGCCATTATTCTCATTTCCCAAGATATTTTATACACCATTCTTTAATTGTTAGATTGTAAACCCTTCAGATTAGGGATTGTATCTTTTCTGCTTTTGTACAGCACCCAGCACAATGGGATCATCAGCCTTTGGCTACTATCATATTACCAGTATTAACTACTACAACTACTAGATGTTTATAAAGCATATTATCCAGAAATTTAGTATCCAGAGATAGCTCCATTGATTGCCAAAACTCTGTACTGCTGATGGACAAAACAATGCAAACGCTCTTTGCGCTATAATAGACAAAAATAACTCTATTGTCCTGCTAGATTTCCAGCTATCCAAGAAACCAAGCCCCTGGTCTTGTGATACAATATCTATAGAAGGTCTTCTTGAATGGCTGCATTTCAGCATCACCGTTCATTTCACCTGGAAACTTTTCAGTGCCAATTTGGAGGCTAGGCAAAATGCTTCAAGTGGTCAGCAGCTCACAACTCAGTTTGATTATCAGATCTTGTCTTCTGCTAGCATATTTGTTACGACACCAATGGTGCAATTACATTACAAAAAAAACTAGGGAGTTCAATGTGAGAAAGTATTAGTCCTCCAGCTACATTGAGGAGAGACATAAACAGGATAGTAAAATGTTAAGGGAGACATGTTCCCCTGAACTCTCACTTTGCTTGTGATTTCACATACAGTTGTACATAAGTATTCACTGAATTATTTGGACAAACAATTTTCAGCCTGTGGGTTTGCTCATATATGGTCGATCGTGCTGAAATTTCTTTGAAACCCTGCCTGGTCTCTCAGCTGTTGTTCATCCAGACTCTGCGAGAGTCGGTTCGTTATCACCTTTGTAAAGAGTTTATAGATATGAGAGAGCAGGCATATAAGGCAATAGTTCTTAAGATTTTCTCGATCCCCCTTCTTGTACAGCAAGATGGTATTTGACTCCTTCCAGCTTGATGGTATTTTTCCTTCTTTGAGATATAGACTCAATCTTAAAGCGAGGGCCTTCCAAAGTTTTTCACCTTCTGCGGAAATAATTTCTGACGTTATTCCATCTTTGCCTGGAGCTTTTCCCTTCTTCATCTAGTGTAGTGCACTTTGGACTTTGCTGACGATTATTGGAGGTACCCGTTCTTCTGACTCTTGGAGAGTTGGGAGAGGGATGTTGATTCTTGATTTGAACAGTTCTGTATAGAAGTCCTTGCAGACCTCCTCCATCCCTGCTCTGTCAATTACTGACTCTCCGTCCTTGTTCTTCAATGCTGTTATGCTCAATCTATACTGCGCCAATTCCCGCTTGCATGTCCTGAGGCTTTTGTGTGATTCAGCTGTTTTAAGGAGCTTTTCTTTCCAGAAGTTCTCAAAGTCATCCTTTTTTTTTACATCAAAGTTTTTGCCATATAAGCTTGCACAGAATGGAGTACTTGAGGTTGTTATCTGAGCTCCTTTTCATATTTATTTGCTTCTCTAACAAGTTTTTCTTTTCATTCGAGATTCTTCCCTTTGCCTTCTTCATCTTTTCAATTTCAGCTGCTTTTATGCAATATCTCAACTTGTCAGCAAAGATGCTATAGTCCTCGTCACACTTTTCCGTCTGGCTCCAGTCAAACCCAAAAATCGCTTTCTTCAGCTTTGCTTCATCGAATGTCTTCAGGCGCTGTTTCCTGTTTGCCATCTGTAAAGCTTTCTTTTCCACTACTTCATCGAAAATCAACTTCGCTCTAAGCAGGCGATGGTCACTGCCAGTGTTGAAGAGCTACACCACAGAGACGTCTTGAATGATGCGCTTTTTATTGACTAAAATATAGTCGATTTCATTCTTACTCTTCGCATTTGGCGCAATCCATGTCCACCTTTTTGCAATCTTCTTTTTGTACCTGGTGTTTGCCACGTACAGTTCTTTCATTTCTGTCATCGTTACCAGCCTTTCTCCTCTTTCATTTCTTTCGCCACTGCCGTATCTCCCTATGAACTTTTCGCCAGCTTTCCCTCGCCCGACCTTAGCGTTGAAATCTCCCATCGTGACAGTATAAGTGGACTTTTGCACAAGGGCTCTTTCGAGCTCTTAGTAGAATTCTTCCACTTCTTCATCCTTACTTGCACTTGTGGGAGCGTAGGCCTGGATGACCTTGAGGATAGCTTTTGACTCCATCTGAAGCTGCAGCACACCAATACGTGATGATATTAGCTGGCATAATATGACTTTCGAAACCCAATCCTTACTGACGATAAATCTGACCCCTCCAACGTTTCTAGCGCCATCTCCCTTTCCGAGCCTCACAGCGCTTCCATCCTTCCAGTTCACATACAACTCCTTCTTTCGTCAGGTTTCGCAGATACCGAGGATATCGCATCTTATCCTTTTCTTCTCCTCCATCAGTTGGTTTAATGTTTCCTCTCTTGCCAGAGATCTACAATTCGAAGTACACACAGCGAGCATTGTCATTCTCCATTTTGTCCTAGCACCTGACATTTTTAGCAACCTTTCGTCACCCAATTTCCACTCCACCACTGAAGAACGGTTTGATGACACGCAGGGAACTAAGACTCATTTACTCATGTTGTTTTAGCCATTAACTTTAAGCCATCCCACTGGCTAGGCGGGCAGGCATACGTTCCTCCTCAAGCCTAGCTAGCCTTCCACCTCTAAGGAGAAGGAAAAACGCTCTTTCCTCTGATAGAGCAATCCCCCTCCTTGGATTGGATAATCCGACACCTTTGTCGCATGGTTAGACCTACCAGGGCATACGCCCCGCTACCATAGTTATCAGACGGCCAGGGTCACCGCTGCACCATGATGAGGCGCTGAGGTAGGATTTTGCAGCCAGCTCCTAGAAAGAGCGAGGGAATACAAACTCCCGCTGTGCATTGCTTTCATCGACTATGAAAAGTCCTTCGATAACGTTGAGTTCAACGCAATATTAAAGGCGCTCGCAGAGCAGGACATTAACACACAGTACATCAGTTTGTTGAAGGAAGTGAATACTGGATGTACAACAGACATTACTCTCCTCAAAACTCCCCTCCGCATCCCGATCAAGAAAGGCGTAAAGCAAGGAGATAAAATTTCACTGAAACTATTTACCGCCTGCCTTGAAATGGTTATGAACAAGATCAATTGGAGGAGTGGTGTTAATATAAATGGAGAACGATTATCTCATCTCAGATTCGCGGACGACATCGTACTAATTGCTGAAAGCACCAACCAACTGCAGAGCATGCTATGAAGACTCAACAAGAAAAGCAGTCAGGTTGGTCTGAAAGTGAACCATTGCAAAACAAAATACATGCGATCAGACATCTTACGAAAAGCCCGAATAACGGTAACAGGAGAAGAAATTGAAGAAGTGGAACAATACATATATTTGGGCCAAGAACTAAATATGCGCCAAGACATGAACAGAGAACTCTCGCGAAGGATTCGGGCAGAATGGTGTGCGTTTAATTCCATCAAGGACATCCTCAAAGGAAAAACTGACAAGACCACATGTACAAATACTTCAATTCAACAGTGCTGCCAGCCATGCTGTATGACAGTGAAACGTGGGCACTGACGAAGAGAGAAGAACAGCGGCTGTTGGTAGCTGAAAGGGCAATGGAACGAGCTATGTTGGGAATTTCCCTTCTGGATCATATCCCAAATGAAACGATTAGAGAATGCAGTGGTGTGAAACATATTGTTGTGGAAAGCAGATATAATAAGATACGATAGGAGGGCCACATAGCACGGTTCACGGACAATAGGTGGACCGCAATCATTACTGAGTGGTACCTGCGTGAACAGAAAAGACCACCTGGTCGGCTTCCAAGAAGGTGAGAAGATGACATTGTAAAACGTTTCTGACGAACGTGGAGAAGAAAGGAAAGAATGCGAGAAGAATGGCGGACATCTTGTGATCAGCGCAGTCTTAATGACAGCGGAAGACCGATTGATCCAGGTGATCCAGGTGGGTTGCTCATTAACTTTGACTATTTGTTATACTTTACTCACGATATGCGGTTGGTCACCTGAGTCATATGGTATTGTTTCTGCTACCTGATTGGATGAGCAAAACTAATAAATAAACATCAATGAATACTCATGTTCTCTGGTCAATACAGGAATTAATGCTAGTTTCCAAACACAAGTGTGAGCAAATACCCATTTGGTGAACATTCCTAATTATCATAGGAAAAAAGGATGTGAGCATGGTTGAACTGAACAGCAGTTTGGATTGGAAGGGCGGTTTGAGAAGACTGAATATCACACACAAAGAGCTTTGCCTCTCACCCTAAATTTGATTCTTGCAAAGTCTTGAGTGACCCTCTGTGGAATTCTGTTGAGGAAATACCGCAACGGGAAGGTGTATTATTCGCATTAACTTGATTATATTGAATTTTCAGTTCTGTGAATCCTGCAAATGCAGAACTGAAACATCTGTCTCTCCTTCCTTTATTAGTGCAATCCCTGAGGCTCCCTAACTTTGAAGACATAACAGCAGGAGAGCTGAATACTTTCAAAGACAAAGCCTCAGATTTGAGGTTTGGAGGCTTCTGTCAGGGTCCAACTTGCAGTCCTCAATCAGGTGCTGGGTCTCAGCTTGGCTTCTGATGTAATGCAGTCCATTTCATAAAATAGTTATGCTATTTGACACACAACTGGGAATCTCTGCTAAGGAGATGGGATTGAAAACGGAAATTAAATCGCCAACCTGGAGAAACCTGTCAATGTAGAAAATACACATCTTCTGCCCCTCCCCTCCCCCATGGCCCAATAACCTCTGACAGAGGGATTTGTCAGACCACCTGAGATGTCACTACACTGGAGGCTCGCCAAGAGCAGAATTCACTTCATCTATTTGCTGAAGTGAGCTGCATCTTCAGCAGGGAAAAATCAACCACAAGGAGCCCACCTGGAGTTCAGAAGGGTCTTTATGAATTGCTGCTTGACTACCTTACTGGAAACTAATCCATCTATCCTTGATAGGCCCAAAACAAGTACCCTGAAAGCAGGTGAAGTTCAAGAGGATTAATCCAATATAGGCTTGTTCTTTCCCTCGCCAAATTAGCCAGCACCTCAACTCCCTTCAGCAGATTCTGCTGATTCAATGGTGCACTCTCTACATATGCCTGAGGGGTGAATGCCCTGTGTTTTATTGGGCTCAAGATGATAGTGATCTTTAGTCTAGAGAAGGGAGGGGGCTACTTCCTGTGAGAGCTAGCCCCAGTCAGTTGTTGTCATAGTTGTTATCCACTAGCCAGGTGAACAGGAAGTTTTGCTGGCTGCAGGCTTTTGGTGGCTCTACCAGGGCAAGAATGAGGAACAGCAGCTCTGTCAAAGCTGAGGCTTTACCCTGAGCTCAGCCCGCAGCTACTGTAGCAGAAGAGGATTCCATGAACCTGGAGACAGTGGGTGCATTATTCCCTCTCACCCTGTTTCCCAGAGTCCCTTATAGATTGGACAGTCCCCCCAAAAGCCTGCTGATAGGGAACAGACACCTAGTCTCCTCCTCCTCAAAGAGAGGGAGAAGGGACTACCCTGCCCATGAAGAATAGTAGCTCTGAATGCCAGACACTCTCTCAGGAAGCAGTTGTTGGGGATGGGCGAGAGAGAGCAAAGCCAGCCAGCTGTGACAAAGCTATTTGTGTGTGAGTCTTCGCCCCGGGGGTGCAGAACTGGCAGAACCTCTCTCCCAAGTGCAGCTGAGGTGAGTTTGCCATTCAATGCAAATGTTTCACACAGCAACACAGCTCTCCCGCTCCAATCATCCCTGCCTCTGGGGAAAGGTGAGACAGAAGGTAAAGGAGCAGTGTCATCCCCCTAGGATACTGACCCTGTCCCACATTGCACCTCTTCTGCCCTTTTTATGAAGCTGGGTGGGGCAGGGAAATGAAAAGCATCCAGTTTCCTTACAGCCTTTCCATTTTACTTTATAATCTGTTTCTTTTTTTATGAAAAAAGATATTTATTTGTCTTTACTCCCTCCTGTAAAAATGTAAAATCCAATAAGTTAGCCTATTCCTTTTGTCAGCCCAGCAATAATGCTATTTTTATTTCATGTTGAAGCACTCAGTCCTTTATGATAGGGGAAAGAATCAGAATAATGAAAAAAATAAATCAAGCTGCATCTCCATTTTATTTCATTTCCTCTTGCCATTAACTTTGTGTTGACAAACATTTCTCAAGTTAGAGAATTCAAAGATCTCTGAACAGCAACTTTTATAGCTCGCGGTGAGGTTTTGTGAGAAAACACAACACCCTCCCATAGAAAGCCATGGCTGTCACGTCAGTTACTTGCTCTGAGGTCAGTTTGGAAATGTGGGCTCCTACAAAATGATCCAAGAATTTCATATCATTACCTGGCATCCATCACCTTCTCCTCCTCTTTCGTTCTCCTTTCCTGCCCCCAGTGAGGTGAAGGGAAAAGACTGGGCCATAGGCCATTCTGTGAGGGGCAGGGACCCAGATAAATATCTGGCCTACAGAAAACTCTGTAGCCTAGTTCTGCTTATACATGGTAAGAGGCTCTGTGATCTGGGAAAAAATAAAATGGATGCCCAAAGGCAGACAGGATCAGACTTGGGGAAGAGTCTATGTGTGAGGATGAGCAGGTCAGATGTAGCAGCCTGGCTGCAAATGGAAGGTGAGGAAGCAGACAGCCTGGGAGCTGGATCTGAACAGTTGAGAGCAAAGCAGGAAAATAGCCTGTTGCTGGCAGGAGGGCATGAGTAGCAGGATCAAGGGGAGTGGCTTGCATAGGGTTACCATAATCCAGCAATCAAAAAAGAGGACGGGAGGAGCCCCGCCCCTGTCCTGCCCTAGCCCCGCCCCTGCCCCTCCCACTTCCCCCCCTCAGAACCTCCAACCCTCCTCCCACTCCTTGTCCCCTGACTGCCCCCTCCTGGGACCCCTTCCCCTAACTGCCCCCCAGGACTCCACCCCCTACCTAAGCCTCCCTGTTCCTTGTCCCCTAACTGCCCCTCCTAAGACCCTCCCCCCATCCTAACTGGCCCCCTAGGACTCTACCCCCTACCTGTACCCTGATTGCCCCAACCCTTATCCACACCCCCACCCTCAGACAGACCCCTGGGACTCCCATGCCCCATCCAACCACTCCCCACCCCCTGACAGCCCCCCCCAGAACTCCCGACCCATCTAAACCCCTCTGCTCCCTGTCCCCTGACTGCTCCGATCCCTCTCCCCACTCCTGCCCCTTGACAGCTCCCCCCAGAACTCCCAGCCCCCCCACCCCTTGTCCCCTGACTGCCCCCTCCTGGGACCCCTGCTCCTAACTGCCCTCCAGAACCCCACCCTCTACCTAAGCCTCCCTGTTCCTTGTCCCCTAACTACCCCCTCCTAAGACCCCCCCCAAATGCCCCCCAGAACCCTACCCCCTACCTGTACCCTGACTGCCCAAAACCTTCTCCACACACCTCCCAGAAAGCTCCCCCCCGAACTCCCGACCCCCCCCCGTCTCTTGACTGCCCCCTCCAGAACCTCCCTGCCCCTTCTCCGACCCCCTGGCCCCCTTGTTGTTGGCCTTTCTTCACCTAATGTCTGGTGAACTTGCTCAGGAACGGCCAGAGCTGGGCAGCAGCGGGGGAGGAGCTCCAAACTGCCGGAGCCGATCTGCGATGCAGGGAGGGAGGGAGAAAGGGAGGAGGAGGAGCTCTCTCTGGCTGAGTGTCAGAGCCCTAAGTAAGTGACACCGGCCGGCCGGCAGCACTGTTAGCTGCGCGTGCTCTGCATGGGGGGGAAGTCCGGACATTTACAAATTCCCCCCGGACGCTATTTTTAGCTTAAAAAGCCGGACATGTCCGGGGGAATCCGGACGAATGGTAACCCTAGGCTTGCATAGCTGGATGACAATAGAGAGGGGCCGCAAAAACTGCTACAAACACCACCTCTGATATATGGTGGGAACCAAAAGCCAGTGCTTCACTGACCTTTGAAAAATGGATGGACTAGGAGGGATATACCAC
This sequence comes from Chrysemys picta bellii, assembly GCF_011386835.1. NCBI lineage: Eukaryota > Metazoa > Chordata > Testudines > Emydidae > Chrysemys > Chrysemys picta. The sequence continues at coordinate 119,091,033 of NC_088794.1, read as the reverse complement.
ATATTGACAAAGGAATCCCTTGGGGCACAGTTATCCTTATATCCCTCCACAAGGATGGCACCTAGCGGCTGAGAGAGGAACCTATGTTTTCTACTGCTTCTGTTCAAGTCATTGTGGGGAAAGTGAGACAAAGGTAAATCACATGACTTGCCCAAGGGAAGTAGTAATCTGGCATTTAACATTTTTTTATGCACAATGCTGTCAGTGAGGAAGTGGCAATAGGCCCTAAGTCACTTTCTGTCAACCACTAGCCCCAAACAGCTAGAGTGCATCTCATCTAACAAGGAACATATTCTGCATGTGTGGGTGACTAACTTAGCTGAACAGTAAATATGTAAGGGAGGTACTGTGCTGGTTGGGCCTGTGTGAGTGGTATAACCACAGAGAGCCCCTAAAGGGTCTGGCTTCTCCCAGATGGGAAGGACTCTGTCTCAGGAAGCAACTCTAAGAGGATGCTACAGTAATAAACAGACACTGTAATATCTTGTTAAACCAAGTTTTTGCCAGTGGCATTATTCCAGGAATGCTGCATAGCTGTGCTAACCCACCAATAAGGAGACTGCGAGATCATGTAACAGTATATAGTGACTAGGCTCGGCTCTGCATGAGGCATTGGAACCTCTTCTGCCCTAGGGGTAAGGTGCTGTCCAACCAAAGGAGTACAAGTCAAATGCAGATATATTTTGAATTCTTTGCCCAGAAAGAACAGGGGGGAAAAATCTTCCCTGGTGGAATTTTCGTATTTGTGCAACTCTAAAGTGTCCTTCCAGATTAAAATGGGACAATTGTTCCATTGCAGACAGATGGCCTTGGAACAAGCAGCTGAATTCATTTCTAACAATATCCCTGCAGAAGCCAAGATGCCCACACAATATTCTATATTTATCCCCAAGAAAGAAGAATTAAAATAGCTAACAAACGTTGTGTTTCTGGCCAAATCTTCCACATAAAACAGCCCGTTGCCCAATAATATTGTCCACAGCAACAGCTGAAAAGCCCTTTAATGAGGATAAGAGGGAAGAAAACACCATTTCCTCTACTACTTTCGAATAAGGTTTCCCGGTCTGAAGAGAGGCTACCAATCTTATCTGTTTGCCTAGGTTCTAGTATCTTATCCATCATCTTGAGACAAGCTCTGTTCACCTTATTCACACAACTAGTAGGAGAAGTCTAGGGTACATGTTCACCTGCTCAATTGAGCTAAAAGGCACTGCAGTGTGTCCACATTAGGACAATGGTTGTGGTTAGGTCAAGAACAGTTAATGCACCATGTCATCTAAAACAATTTGTCTAGTGTTCACAATCCCTAACATGTCATTTCCCTCAAGGAAACAAAACAAAGCAAAACAAACCAAGAAAATGTGTCATAGAAATTCCTGCTGCACAATCCAGATTCCTACAGGATAGGCCTTAAATTCCCACATAAATCTAGGAACTCTGCCTGTAGCTTTTACTTTGCTCACTTCCACCATGATCTCTCTTAGGGAAGGATGAAACCATTTGAAGGGGGGTGACTCCTTCCTCTCTCAAACCTTTGTGAATATTTGGAATCAAACTCTTGATCAAATTGGGCTAGAGAGAAAGTTAGAATGGCTCTATAGCCCAGAGGTTAGTCACATGTTCCAGTCCCCCAGCTCTAGTGAATAGTTAATTATTGATACACAGTAGAATAACTTCAACAAAAGAGATTGAGAAAGAATTGCCCTAGAATGCTCCACAATCCAGTAGCTAGGGGGCTCTCCTGGGACAGGAGAGACCCAAGTTCAAATCCGTGCCTCACATCAGTCAGAGGGGGGGATCCCGCATCCTGGGTGAATGTTTTACCACTAGGCTAAATACTATAAGGGGGAACTATAAGGGGAACCACCACTTCCTTTAGCCATTTAGTACAGGTTCAGGTATGCTCAGACCATGTCTATTCCTAGAGGCGAGATAGGTGGTGTTATGCCTTGTTTGTGAATACTGCCGGGGCTTAGGCGCAAGTTAGGTGCCAAGCTGCAGGACAGTATCAGGATTTAGGCTGCAGTGTGCATGCCCAGATGCTGAAATTTAAGCATCTCTGGGACTTGAGGGGTGGATGCTTAGGCCCCCTAGAGATTTTAGGCACCTAGAGCGATGGACAACAATTTTGTATGCATGTGTGGAGGGGAAGGGGGAATGGCGAATATCAGTGGCACCCAAATGTTGGACTTAGAAGCCTATAATGGCAGTTAGGCATCTACATCCCCCTTGTGAATCTCACCCTAAATGTCTCCTGTGTACTGTACAGCACCCTCACATCAATGGGCATTATAGGTGCTTAGCACCTTGCTGGATCAGCCTTTTAGTGAAGCGGGTAAATATTACTTCCATTTTAAAGATAGGTAAGCTGAGGTACAGAGAGGTAAAGGGACTTGCCCATAATCACAGCATCACTCAGTGGCAGAAGCAGCAGTCCCCATTCCCAGTCCTGTGCTTTAACATCTTAGACATGCTGCAGCTTTTGCTTGGGGGGAGGGAGGGTGTTAATTAAGGGCAAACATGGAATGTGCAACTGAGGCAGCAGCCACACTACATTCCCTCCCCCTGTGGTACAACACGTGCAACTCAATATTTGCAATTAAATGGCCTTCTTCATCTTTAATAACTTTCCTTTCTCCTTAATTGTTTTTGATCAGCATGTTCTTCCCAAACGCACACGAGTTAATTCTGTCCAGGATGGGAGAGGTTCCCCTCTGGCCCCAACAACTCTGTGACTGGCATAAACACTAATACAAAAAAAGAAATGACCTCCTAATTATGAGTGATTTGCTCTCTCATCCCCAGGTGATAGAGGCATAATTTTGATGAAGAATTGAAAGTCAGGGATCATCAAGTGATTTGACTCCAGATTAATTTCCCTTGGCAAAAGTGCAAAATGGTTGCAGTCTGAGCATGGAGCTGCATTTTATCTGCCCGATTCAGCCTGTAATAATAAGACCGTCTTATCTGCTAGCCATTTTAATTCATTCTCTGCAATTTAATTATGCTTCCATGCAAAACCACCTGTGACCTTCCATCTGGTAATGAAATTCTAACCCCCTCCGCACACACCTCCGAGCAGAGGACAGCATATTCCTGGAGGGCAATGAGAAATAAGGACCGTGACACTTGCAGCAGGAGGCATCTGCTCACGCTCTGTCTCTCTCCAGATAGCTAGCGGTTAGAGGCTTGCCACCTGGGTTCCCTTGTAAATGTACAGAGCTATAGCAGATTCTGTTGTGCTGAGAGCCATCCCTTTGGAATAAATTAGGAGCACCTAGGTGGGCTGGCTGCTGGAAGGCAAAATGATGTGTTGCATTTGCTCTAATGCAGGAGCAGAAAAGTGTTTGGTGTGGCAACAGGAAAATATCAAATCTTTTTTCCTTCTGTAGATTCTTAGGAAAGTAATAAGAAAGGAAAAAATCATATATGTTTCTTTGTCTAAAAAGAAAAAAATGAAAGGAGCTGAGATGTATTAAATGTCCTTGTCTTTAATACCTTTGCTTATTTGATGTTAAGTTAAGGGAAAACTTTATCCTATGTGAGATGAGCATTTCTGATCTGTGTTTCTGTGTCATCAGAACCTGCTAGCTGAAGGTAGTTTCTGAGTTAAACCAATGGAAGGTATTTTATTTAAACACAGACAGTTCATAACAGGTTCCTCCAGGCAGTGAGACTGAGGGACCCAGCTATCTTAACTCGCTTTAGCTCCAAGGCAGACTGGTTCCCCAAGTGCTTGTTTTACATCCCTTTCCCGCACTGTGGCTTACAACAAATCTTATTATTTAGTACCAGAGCTGCTGGAAAAGCAGAATTTTCCAATCACATTCTATATCAACATTTCAAAGTTACTTTCCATGCTAAATTGGAATAAATAAAAATATAAAAAAAAAAATTCAGCAATGAAAAGTGCCAAAAAACTTCAAATCAGAAACGTTGAATTGGAAACTGTTGATATTTTGCATCAGAACAATTTGACATTTCAAGAACATTTTCCATGAAAACTTGAAAAAAATCATGAAAACCAGCATTTCCTTGTTTCCAATTTCAATAAAACCATGTTTCCTGATGGGAAAAAAATTGGTCAAAAAATGTCAAGGATCGAAAAGCAATTTACAAAAGTCAGTAACAGAGCTGGGAATGGAACCTAGATCTCCCGAGGGGTAGTGCTGTGCTCTAAACCTGGGGTCACGACAAGTGTCAGGGGTCACAACTACTCTTCCCTCTCTATATTGCTAAATGGGAGGGAAGTGCTAACTAGATGGGAGAACAGGAGTACTTGTGGCACTAGATGGGAGACTGGCTGAGGGAGGTTCTGGCAGTGAAAAGAATGAGTCCCATTGCACTAGATTACACATGTCAGAAAATTGCTGCCTGGCAAAGGTATACATACAACTCCACTAAGTAAAAGGAAGGTCTCTTCTGTACTTGTTTCTATACTGGTATCATATCTACTATTTTCCCCTGCCCCAATAAGTAGAAGTCCTACATGAGCCAGTTCTAATTGTGCATCTCCTCAGGCACATGACTATCTCTTTCTACCAGTGAGCACAGGTTCATTAAAAAGTACATATAACTCACAGGTTGAGAAAAAAACCCAAAACATTGCTTGGTGCGGTTTACTAATATCAGCCTCTCTCAATGAGACAAATGGAGCTTTGGAACTTGTTGAAGCATTAAATGAAGTATTAAAACTGAATGAGGGTTTGCCTTGTTTAATTTTAGTTTTAGAAAGGCACACAGGAGCAGGAAGCAGAAGGAAAGAAGAGGATAATCATATCTGGATGAATCAGAAGGTATATAATACACATGCTAGAAAGGAATAGTTGCCACTGAAGAACCTAAAAGTTAAAGTATTGTTTTAACTTTATGGTTTGTTGACTTTTATCCTCTGCACATAGAACCTGTTTCTGATGAAACAGTTGCGATTCAAGTGAGTAAATGAAAAGGACAAACTCATCCCAAGTTCTGTTCCCATGGAGTTCATGTATTTAGCTTGGGTTTAATTCTAATCACAATTCAAGTCCTATCTGTAATAACAGTATTTGCCTCTAATTTGCAATCAGCTTCGGGGCTTGCTATTGGGAAGTATCGAATGTGCTCTTATCTACAACTGGAGCCAGTGGGAGATGGAAGCACCTCACAGCACTGGGCCTTCTGAGCAGTTCAGCTCCCTAGATATTAATGATGTGCTCATTTTTTGCTGCGATCGTTCTCCGACTAGCAACTACTGTCTATTTTTTTTCGCTTGCCTCCTTTCAAAACACAACTTTAGTAAATGCATCACATATCATTGAGCACCAGGGAGCAGCATCTCATTCTGTCGCACCCTACTACATGGGATACAATATGATGCCAGCTACACCAGCTCTATATCACACATTTAAACAAACACTAGTTCTTTTAACAAATGGCATCCTGTCCCCAGTAGCTGATGTCCATAGATGCTTCTGTGTTTTGAGGTGAAAGCCTGTACTGGTGAAGAAACATCAAGAAGACTTCACCTTCACGAGTAAATACTTATGGTTCCAGAACTCACTCCATTGGGAATGTCATAGGCATTGTTGTCAAAGTCGTATTAAAACTGAGTTCCCAGTGTTCAGTGGATACCGGGGATGGGCTTCTCTGATAAACCATTGGCTCCGAGGAGGCTAGTTAACAGAACATCATAATGAAATCACTAGTGTGTATATGTATACCACTTTCCTCTGCTGGATGGAAGGAGAATTGCTCAACTGTCTGTCCATGTATTAGTTACTATTATTAATTATTATTATTATTATTATTGTTATTGTTATTAATAATAATAATAATTTGGATTGTGGTGGCTCCTAGGCTTTAACCAGGGGCCAAGGAACCATTGTGCAAGCACTGTAGAAACACAGAACATCAAAGAAGTTACAATCCAAGTAAAAGAGGAGACATAACAAGTGGACACAACAAACAGATGACAGGGGCACAAGGTAACAATGAGATGATTATGGACCCTAAATTGCTGACAACCAATAGAAATCCAGCTCTGGATCAGGATGATCTGCATTTTGTCTCTGCTGTCATATGAAATGAGAAACTACAGTGAACAGAAGATGGCCACAGATTTATCAGTCATTTCACCTACTACTAATGGAATTGCCACTGGGTTGGAACACAGCACTGCTATACAACATGTATGAAGAAAAAATGAGAAAAGTTGTATGCAACTGAAGCTGTGCAGAGGATTTAATAAGACAAAGTCCACCTATTTCCAGTGAAATTCGGTCAGTTCACCTGAAGTGACATCTCAGTTCTTGTCGGGAATAGTACTTCCTTCTATTGCCACAGCAGTGGCAGAGGACTAGTAGCACAGTGTATGTTTTAGGAATTTTGTGTAGCTTAAGAATTGGTCTATATCAAGGGTATTAAAAAAAGTCTTCACAGCTAGAATAGCGCCATAACAATTTAGACTTCAACAAAGAGGATTTAAAATGGTAATGAATATTCAAAGAGAGTATAGTAAAAAGAATTCTTAAGCCTTTCTGGATCATTTTTCCTATTGTGATATAAATAATCCTCTAATTATCCCACCTATGAAATATGCATATATTAATTAAGAAAAAGATTACAGCTCACTATATATACTATTGTGTTCTTAATAAGCAAGCTTATTGGTTGAGCTGAATTCAGTGGGAAATAATTAAGGCTGTAGAATCTGTTTACAACAAAAATCAGTTGAGGCAGAGGGAGCATAATGGCTCATAAAGGTGATGTATTGTAACATTAATCAGGAAAATTAATACCATGGATAATCAGAGGGTCAGCTGCGTTGATATTAGAAAATCTGGGGAAAAGCAAGGAGTGTGTGTAGAAAGGAGGACTCACTGCTAGTCTGCCCCCTTATGGCTGGGCTTGGCATAGCAGCTCTTTTGACTTCTAGCATCCCATTCTTGATGCTGACCAAGATTTATCTTTATCTTTGCTGATCTGTCTGTAACCAGGGCAGGATGAGCAGGATAGCCACCTAGGGTGCAAAGCTACAGGGCGTAAAAATGGGTTGGAAACAGGGCAACACAATAAAGCCTTGCACAGTGAGGGTTGGTCAGGCCTACTAGGCTTCCCTGTGCCCTGCCTCCCAGCATCCTCCTGGCTCAGTGCTCCCTGGTTCTAGCTCCAGGATTCAGTCCTCCAAGGCTTCTTTCTGTCTTTAATGAAAAAGAAGAACCTCTCAGTTACCTCTCTTCTGAATTTGAAACCTCCCTGGCTTTTTTCCCCACTGCCTGGTGCTCCTTCTATTATGAAGACCCAGCTCCTCCCCAAATGAGTTTAATCACCATTTATGCCTACCACCCCTACAGGTGTCACCCAGTGGTCCAATTGGGCTCAGGCTCCTGGGTGGAGTTTGTACACACCATCACAGTGTGGGAGGTTAACATTAGAGACAACAATATAACTATGTAGCATCTTTCAGACGGAGATTTCCCAAAGGGCTTTACAAACTGCACATGAATGGATGTATATATAATTCACCCAAATCTGAAATACAGACAGCTCTAGCATGGGACAAAACAGACATAGTGTACTAGCAATGGAAATAGTTGCATTCTTTATTGTGAATGATAGGCTTTGCTGACTCTTGAAAATGTTTAAATAAGAAAATAATAAATACCAAATAACTAAACATAAATAGCAACTAAGGAATAGTTAATACTGTTGTTCACAAAGAAATACCCATGTCTGCATGAGAATAAAGGTATTTTTACAAAGAATAAGCACTCCCCAAATCATTGTTTGAACAAAAGTCTATTCGGGATAGTGTTAGTGAAAGGGCAATGAGAAGAACAGCAATCAAAGAGAAGTCTTGAATGTGTTCATGATTACTGATTTGGAGTCAGTCCAACTAGTACAATTGCACAATAGGATTGCCCAATGGGCATGTGTTTGTTTGTTTTTACCTTTAAGAAAGGAATGGAAGAAAAGTATTTGCAATTAAAATTGCCGGTGGAATGTAGGTAGCTACAGTGGAATACTCAATTTGGAATTTGCCCAGTACTCCAAGCCAAATAACACTGCTCTTTTGGAAAGTGTCATATGTGACCAGAGACTGTTTCCTGTCTCATAGGATCATAGAAGATTAGGGTTGGAAGAGACCTCAGTGCTGTGCCCACTAGTATCATGGTGCAGCAGTGGTTCAACACTTATTCAAAGAGAAGAGCTCCATATCTACCTAGGTACATTTATAGAGTGTCCATCCACACCAATACAAATGATGTTCCTTGGTTGTCCTCCAGTCCCCCAGTAGTTTTGGGGCCCTGATGAGATACCACCTGAGACTTCCTTTCCACCTTTTTTTGTTTGTTTGTTCTCTGAAGGGTAGCATCTCTGAATTCATTGCCCCTTTTTTCTTTCTCTACTACTATATTAGGGATATATTTTTATCTTCATGCTCTCTTTTTTGTCTCTCACTCCCTCTTTCTCTCTGTTCAGTCAAGGCCCCCATTATTTTCCTACAAGACACTCATAGGGCTTCATTAGGACATCTTAACACAACTGAAGAGGTGCAATATCTGAGACAATAGTGACCGGTCAGTGTAGAAAAGATAACACTTGGTCGGCATCAAATCAGCTAACTCAATTCCTCACGATCACGTTTAAACACCATGGGGCAGGTCCACAGCTGATGTTTGACACCAACTGAGAATCTGTTTCAATAACATCTAGAAAAACAACAACATATACTCACTTATTTTTCTTTTCTTTTCTTTTCTTTTCTTTTCTTTTCTTTTCTTTTCTTTTCTTCAAAAGCCCTTCCATTCTGCCTCATGCCTCTCTCTGACTCCAGGAATCTCTGTCCCCAAGCCGCTTCCCTTCTCCCAGTGCTTCCATACTGGTCTCATTTTCCTTCTTACAGTCTCATTTTTTCTTGGCCCAATCTTCTTTCTCTTGCTGCATCATCTTTTACTACCAGTCCCTACCTTGACACAAAGACATTTGACTCCATAACTTTCCCTTGTCAAATATTTCTTAGCATTTTCTGTGCTACTGATTCTATGATAAATTTGGTGGGTGGCGGTAACATGCAAAGTGAAATGGCTGTGTGAGCTGCTCCCTCTCTCCCAATGGGTCAAGTGGCCTCTTTCCCTTGTCTGTGGAGCATTGTTTTTCATGACTGACTTTCAGTCCCACAAAGGTTTGAAATTTACTCCCATCACTTCTCTTGTCCTTATTTGTTGTCTCCCTGTTTTTCTGATGTTTAATCACTGGCACCATCTAATTCTATCTAACCTTTAGGGATTTCTGTTTGCTGCCAGTCCTGAGGGGAGGAAAGAGAGAATTGAGTTTAAAAATGCATATGCTGTCCTTACTGTGCCATGACAAAATTTGCATGGTACCAGTGACGTTTGAATCTCTCTCTTAGGATGACTAAGATAGTTCAACCAGCTGCACTCAAATTGCATTGAAAATGGATACTTTGCAAATTCTCCCCCTAAATGAAAGTTTAAATTACAGAAAGATGTCTGACCGGTTATCTCTTACTAAAGTGCTTTACAATTTGCATATAAACTTCATTTCTTTTTCTAATTACACAGAGTGAAATGCATTCATTTTCCCTTTGATTATGAGCTGGTCTTGCCAAACACCTGTGACTGCCACAAATTCTAATTTGTTATTTATTTACTTCAAAGCAATCTTATTATCTAAATGATTCAAAGCATCAAAGGCCTTAATTATTGATAGTCAATTCGATAGGGTTACGCTTTCCATGTCCTTGGGCTGAAGGCGCCTCTCTGCTTTCTTTTCCTCAAGTACACACTTGGCGGAGCGAGAGGACATACGATTCTGCTACTGGAAATCACATTTCTGCTTAATTGCAAGTAAATTTAGACAATATCAAAGAGCCAAGATTGACAGCTGCAATCTGCTGGCTAATGAGATTTTTTTTTTTTACTCTTGCTTTTACTTATGTAGTCAAAACAAATATTGTATATACAGTATGCATGTATTCTGCAAGCCTGATTCTGATCTCACTGTTAGCAGTACTCCATGGGCATCGCTCCATTCACTTCAGTACAGTTACTAGTGATCTATACTATTCAAGTCCCTAAATGCATATGACAAGCATTTTATGATCCTGATTTTTATTTATACAAAGGTCTCTTTATTCTATTTTGGCCATGTAAAGGGACCATAAAGGGGGTGCAAATGCCAACTTTAAGACCCCTTTACACTGCCAGATCAGTGAAAAAGTGCCATAATAATCTAGCCCTGTGTGTTTTACTTGATATTTGTATGTTTAGTGCACATATATGCGAACTATATGTGTGTGCATCATATTAACGTGAGTGCTTGTTAGCCCTAGTACCAGGAGTAAGGAGAGTAAATTAAGTGAAATGCATGATCTACGTACAACACACACATGCATATCATGCACACATAGACAAAATGCACTTGCATAAGCAATATACACATTCCCATGTATAATACATACATTGTATATCCATGAAGGTATAAGGAATACCATGTCTCCGGAGCTGATAAGCCCCGCTCACTGCACATGAGAAACAACTGCATCCAAAGAAGTGGGTTGTAGCCCACGAAAGCTTATGCTCTAATAAATTTGTTAGTCTCTAAGGTGCCACAAGTAGGCCTGTTCTTTTTAACTGGAACTTAATTAGTTGACCCTTCTAAAAGAGGGCAGCAGGAGCTGGGGGAAGGAGACTTTGGGTATGTCTACACTGCAGTTAAAACCCGGCGGCTGGCCCATGCCAGTCGACACAGGTTCACAGGGCTCTGGCTGCGGGGCTGTTCAACTGCAGTGTAGACTTCTGAGCTTGGTCTGGAGCCCAGGCTCTAGGACCCTGCAGTGTAGGAAAGTCCCAAAACCCTAGGTTGCAGCCTGAGCCAGGGAATCTATACTGCAATTAAACAGGTCCACAGCCCAAACCTCAGTCAGCAAGGAGGGGCAGCTGCGGGTTTTTGAATGAACATATACATATACGCCCTCCAGAAAGCCGAAGGTCTGTGTGCCCTCTGGACTGCTACTGGAGCTATTGCAGAAAGGAATCGGTCCAGAAACAAAAGGGTCAGAAGGGAGACTGTGTGAAGTCCTTTATTGCTGAGGTTCTATAGTAAGAGCCAGGAAATTTTGGGTTGCTGAAGTTATTGGTGTGAGGGACAGGCTTGGGGAAGGAACTACTTGGCCTGCACAGTATTTTGAGGGAAGTGTCTACAAGGTTTAGATTTGTTTGTTACAAAGGCTTAACATAAATCTACTGACCCTGATAGAAACTGCTTCCCTGGATTCCTTGAGAGAGACAGACAGAATTACTCAGGAAGTGAGCTGGCTCACAAGAGCAAAACTTGCTTGGTAGGGGGAAGATGCTATAAGATAGGCCCCAATCCTTTTACAACATCCAACCACAGACTGGGTCAGATTCTCAGCTGGTGTAAATCAGAGTGACTCCCTAAAGATCTAAACCAATATGTGGATGCATGTACAATGTGTGTGTTACATATATGCATAATACTGTATCTATTCATGTGTGCTATATCTAGGTGTGCACAATGTGCATGTGTATTTTTGTTGGTGTGTGTATGTTGTATCACAAATTTACTCCTTAATTTACTCTCTGCTTCCTGAATTCGGGAGTCTGTTATTCCTGTTATATATGATGCCATATAAACATTTTCCCACTGTGCTTCCAGTGCTTGTTGTGACACCCTCAGCTGACGCAGGAGCCACCAGCTCTGGTCTTGGCAAATTGGAGGGAACTGATTTTTCAGATATTTTGATATTTTGTTCAGATAAATATGTTTGCAGCTATTCTAAATATGCATCTTGTCATCCAATAATCATTTGCTATGTTATTATTTCAGGAATTTAGTTTCTGAAGGCATTTGGATTTATAAAGCCAGGGATACAACTTTAAAATCCCAACACAAAACAGGATCCCTCTCATCAATAATCCATCTGGGATCAGACCCACAGGCAATTGCTGGAGACGTGAAAGGAATAGGGGACGATTATAAACAAGTGATATGTGACTCTCCCCAATGCTAATCGTAAGAGATTGGAAGTGACCTTGAAACTAAGGAATTGAACTGTTCCACTAAATAGGCTTGCTAAATGGCTGCACTTATCAGACAGTAACATTTTAACATTACTAATGGCTTATATTAGCAATAAAAAAGTGACAACGCAAAGCATATATCAATGCTCAAAAAAACTGAAGATCCCCTTACTAGAGCATAGTGTTTAAAAGCTCTGACATGTCACAACCCTTAAGAAAGCAACATACCAATTGCTTGACCAAACAGCAAAATATGAAGTAATGTGGCAACTACTATTTATAGAACTTATAAATGGACAATACAAAAATAATGGAGACAGCGCTCAAATCCTCAAGCTAAATGCAATCTATCGATCAAAAATCCATATAACATATATACCAAGGAATACGGGTAACTCTTTTTCGGTCCAAAATTGAAAGTTTTGGTCAATTTAAAAAAAAAGTATTTTGCAAAAACTAACAGGACTAAAAATATTTCCAAGATTTTTTAAAATTTCAAATATATGTATTTTTTAAATGATACTTTCCCCTGCTCTGTTTTGAAACAATGGCAGATTTGTGAAGGCTTGCACAGCACAGAGTGTACTTAGTGGAAACAGAAAAGGAAATAGACTAATCAGGTTTCCGTGATGAAGCTGTGTGAAAGACAAAAGCAAACAGCCTAGATGACAAAAAGTGTATTAGGGTACGTCTTCACCACCCGCCGGATAGTGATCGATCTATCAGGGATCGATTTATCGTGTCTAGTGTAGATGCGATAAAATCGATCCCCAATCACTCTGCCATCAACTCCGGAACTCCACCGCAGCGAGAGGCGGAAGCGGAGTCAACGGGGGAGCGGCAGCGGTCGACTCGCCGCCGTCCTCACAGCCAGGTATGTCGACCTAGCGTAGCTGAAGTTGCGTATCTTAGGTCGAACCCCGCCCCTCCTGTGTAGACCTAGTCTTAGATTTTTAAGTGGTTTTCATTTTAACATTACGATATGTTATTAACAGAAGGAAATAAAATGATTTAACTGTAATGCCTGCCATGTCTTTAAATCATTGGTTAATTGGATTCCCTAGGAACTGGTAAAAGCAAAGTCCCTGCCTGCCCACCTCTGTCATTATCCCATTAATGGCTTATCAATACATTTTCAGTACCATTTTGACTGATAACAAGTTAAAGACCTGATCCAAAGCCCATTGCGGTCAATGGAAAGATTTCCATTGACTGCAGTGAGCTTTGCATCATGCCCTAAGTAAGTTGTATTGTATCGCTAATGTTATAGCTATTGTTCAGCACCAGAAGCAGGAGAGACTCCTGCACCAGTCATCAGACTCTTTGTCCATTTTTATAAACAACTCTTATGTTCTATATTTATCTTTGTACCACTCTGCCATTTGTTTTTAAAATCGGTGTTATTGTTAATATAATTAACTTGTTTATCAGTATTATGGTAGCTCCCAGAAGTATCATTCAGGATTGTATGTATAAACATGTACTGCAAATAAGATGCAGTCACTGCCCCCAAAGAATTTACAATCTAATTCAGGTTACATCATACCTTTAAGCTATCATTATTGTAAATCTATTCTCTGCTCTATTCAATGTGATACAAATCAAAACCTGGCCATAATCCATCTCTAAAGGAAGATACTATGTGCGTGAAAGTACAAGTAAGCAAGTCTTGAACCTAGATACCCTGCATTGGTAAAAAGGGGTTGGGGCCAAATTCTCTCCTGATTTACTGTACAACCTGTGCAATCTCTTAAACTTCAAAGGATATGCACAAAGGAGATCTGCAAACTGGAAGTCAGGACTAACTCTGTTCTGAGTGCAGGATTGGTTGATCTGAGACAGTCACCAGGAAGTTATTGTGATCCTTTCTACAAGACCATGTATTTCATAACTCATAGAAGAGAAGAAACAGGACTGAGTTGTAGTGATTCTTTATTTGATTCCCCAGGACTCAGAGATGTCCCTATAGTTTGTGAGCTAGAGAACAAATGGGAACTATCTAAACACAGCTTAATTAGCCTGACCTGGACCAGGCAGTCATGGAAAGATTTCTGACCATTCTACACTCACCAGCACATTCACAAAGCACTTCAGACTCTCAAGAGACACTCCTCAAACCTGTGTGATCAGGCTAGCTATTGAAATTGCATCACTCCTCTGTCCAATGGGAGGAGAGAGTGAGAGAGAGAGAGAGAGCACGCCTCCTGCACATTAATAGACTGCTGAGGGAGTGGGAGGGAGCCTTGCCGTTAGCTTACCCACAGCTTCCCCAATTGATCTCTTAAAGTGCATGAGTGGTAAAATCATATTGGAAGCAATTGTGAATGGCAGAGAAATGGATTACGATGCTGCTATGCTTGCGGCTGATCTGCCACAGATTCCACCCGCAGCCATTCCAGGATCAATGAAATGCTTTATTTATGCTCACTCACTGCTATCACTTGTCAGTGCTGATCTCTTGTTGTGCACCTCAGAACACAGATAACATGAATACAATGTGGCACTCAATTAACCACACATGTCAATCAAGAAATACCAGTGAATAGCACTTTGTGAGCTGCACTAGGGCCCTAGACAGAGGCATTTCATTAAAGCTGTTTACTGTATGTTTGCTGGTCCCAGGCATCCCTCATCCTTCAGACTGATCCCACAGACACAAATGAAGTAGGACGAGATGAGAAAATACAGGCTTCATTTACCTCATCTCAGGTCCAGAGAGTTCACATTTTTCAGGCTCATGTCCCCTCATAACCTGTCCCCCTACCTTCTGGAGACTTCCAATATGTGAAATGTATCAGGGATCTTAATCCTGTTCAGAGGGGGTGGGTCTGTCCACGTCACAGCACTGATCGGCCTCCTTGTGGACAGTCTCAGCAGAGAGGCCAAGGATTGATTGACCAGGAAGATACCTATTTTCTCAACCTTTGAGATGTCCCGTCCCCCCCATGTCAGAACTGAGGCATGTTGGCTGGGCATTGCGGGAGATGCTTGCTCTGCCACTGCCCATTCTGTACATGTTTCATAAATATATATGGGATTTTGGTCTCCAGGGCTATCCATCTGTTACCTGTCTCCTGCATCAACGGCACACAGAACTTTATGGGAAAATAGCCTTCCCACACACACAAACACTTACAGTTGAAGGAATGACAGAGGTTTAGCATCAATTTATCAACATGTCCTTTAAAATTAGTCCCAGATGCACTGTGATCCTAAAACTCCATGTGAGCATCTAAACCCATGGGAATGGCAATATATAACTTACATTGTATTACATAGCTCATGTTCATAAATGGGGATCTTAATTTGACGCAACACTCAAAGCTATTAAAGTACAATTGAGATTGAGACAATTAATGTACATTTTCAAAAGTTTGTAAATCTCCTGTCTATGAGGAAGCAACAGGAAGTCACCCCTAGATAAATGGAACACAGTTGTGAGGGAGTGAGGGAGAAATGGGGGAAATCTGCAAGAGTGGAAGGCAGAAGCCATTATGATGTGGAATTTATTCCTGTCAGACTAAATCCTTGTCCCTGCACCAACCCCAGGTATTTTAGATGGGTGATCTGGGATTGGGAGAATTTTCTGTGCTTCCCAGTTGTGTGAAACACAAACAGACATAGAAGTTGGGAACAAAGAAGGTTGATATTGCTGGAAGAGAAGAGGTTTGAGTGCAGGTGAGAGATGGGAACATCATAAGAGACCAGTTACAAGAAGAGCTGGTCAAAAACTTTCCAACAGAACAGTTTTCTGTGGGAACATGTTGATTTGATGAAATCAAAATGTTTAATGGGAATGTACTGATTCTGTCAAAAATGTCATGGGAAATTATCAAGATGTTTTTATAAGACTAAAACATTTCATTTAGACTAGATTAGTATAGCTAAAACGATAAAGTCAAAATGTGTATACAAAACACTTCAATTTTATCAATAAGGTCAAAATGAAATATTTTTGAAATAAAATAAATTCTGAGATTTCATCTTTTCATCCCAATTTGGGATGGAACCAAATTTCAAAAATCTTCAGAATTTCCTGCAGGATGAAAATTCCAAACTCCAACCAGCTCTAGTTGCAATCATAGAATCATAGAAGATTAGGGTTGGAAGAGACCTCAGGAGGTCATCTAGTCCAATCCCCTGCTGAAAGCAGGACCAACACCAACTAAATCATCCCAGCCAAGGCTTTATCAAGGTGGGCCTTAAAAACCTCCAAGGATGGAGATTCCACCACCTCCCTATGTAACCCATTCCAGTGCTTCACCAACCTCCTAGTGAAATAATGTTTCCTAATATCCAACCTAGACCTCCCCCACTGCAACTTGAGACCATTGCTTCTTGTTCTGTCATCTGCCACCTCTGAGAACAGCCTAGCTCCATCCTCTTTGGAACCCCCCTTCAGATAGTTGAAGGCTGCTATCAAATCCATCCTCACTCTTCTCTTCTGCAGACTAAATAACCCCAGTTCCCTCCACCTCTCCTCATAAGTCATGTGCCCTAGCCCCCTAATCATTTTCATTGCCCTCCACTGGACTCTCTCCAATTTGTCCACATCCTTTCTGTAGTGAGGGGATCAAAACTGGACGCAATACCCCAGGTGTGGCCTCACCAGTGCCAAATAGAGGGGAATAATCACTTCCCTCGAACTGCTGACAATGCTCCTACTAATGCAGCCCAATATGCCATTAGCCTTCTTGGCAACGAGGGCACACTGCTGATTCATATCCAGCTTCTCGTCCACTGTAATCCCCAGGTCCTTTTCTGCAGAACTGCTGCTTAGCCAGTTGGTCCCCAGCCTGTAGAGCTGCATGGGATTCTTTCTTCCTAAGTGCAGGACTTTGCACTTGTCCTTGTTGAACCTCATTAGATTTCTTTTAGCCCAATCCTCCAATTTGTCTAGGTCACTCTGGACGCTATCCCTCCTTGCCAGCGTATCTACCTCTCCCCCCAGCTTCGTGTCATCTGCAAACTTGCTGAGGGTGCAATTAATCCCATCATCCAGATCATTAATAAAGATGTTGAACAAAACCGGCTGCAGGACTGACCCCTTGTGCACTCTGCTTCATACCGGCTGCCAACTAGAGATCAAGACGTTGATCACTACTCATTGAGCCCGATGATCTAGCCAGCTTTCTATCCACCTTATAGTCCATTCATCCTATCCATACATTTTTAACATGCTGGCAAGAATACTGTGGGAGACTGTATCAAAAGCTTTGCTAAAGTCAAGATATAGCACATCCACCACTTTCCCCATATCCACAGAGCCAGTTATCTCATCATAGAAGGCAAACGGGTTGGTCAGGCATGACTTGCCCCTGGTGAATCCATGTTGACTGTTCCTGATCACCTTCATCTCCTCCAAGTGTTCAAAATGGATTCCTTGAGGACCTGCTCCATGATTTTGCTGGGGACTGAATGTGTAGGCTCACCATCCTTTTCCTCCCACCCTCAATGCCACCAACCCTTTCCCCTCTCTTCCTTCATTCTCCCAATTTATCCCTTCACCTGCCAGCCTCCTAGATGCATCACTCCATTGATGTGATTTCCAAAAGCCATATCTCTGTATCAGTTGGCAGATAGGTGGGGGGTGGGGCTGGCCTAGTGCTAATAAGCAGAGGAGGATCAAAGGGTGAAAGTTTATTGTTTTACATTTTTTCAAAATCTTGACCAGCTCTAATTAATTGGACAAAAGAAGGAAATAAGAGTGACTGTAGGCAACTGTGGGAGCAGGCAATCCAAGTCCGGCATTGTTGGAGGGGCAGGGCAAGGCAGCAGTAAGAGAAGGAAGAGCAGAGAGTAGAGAGCCAGGGGTTTGATGCAGAAGGTGGTGTGTATGTATCTGGCTCTGTAGACATCTGAGGCACATGGACAAGGGAGGACTAATTGCAGAATAGTTTGGCCATATGATGGGACAAGAGAGATGTATCCTCCAAACCCAGGGCAATGGAAAATGCTTTGCAAAACTTGAACCAATCAAGAGGTAAACCAGCCACTGCTCCTCCTCCTCTGATGGAAGGAAGGTGAACTATAAAGAATATTCACTGATAAGGAACATGAGCACATCTTTATTTTCCTTGGTTTTAAGAATTCTAAGAGCATTTTCTTTCTCCTTTTTGCATCTGTTTTCAATTATACTACAAAGCTCATATCTCACAGGTCTTAGGGGCTTTTGCTTCTATCCTTCCCAGGAAGTGTGGGGAGGTGGGAGGGGGGTGGGAGAGGCGGTTAATGATACAAATGGTGAGTGATGCTGATTGAAGGAGATGGACAATCTGTGTTCTAATGACACCAGAGTGTCATTCATGCTTCAGACTGTTCTGCTGCCAGCCTGCCATAACATATATATTGAACCTCAGCCCTTCGGTCCTTTTTTAATCAATTCCCTTCCCTTGCTTGGGGCGGGGGAAGCGCTTACAACAGCTGAAAAGCAATAAACTCCTTATTTCAAGAGGATGAAGTGGCAGGTGGGTGCAGCAATAGGTGGGTTCACTGAGGCAACATCTAAAAGTTCAGATGCTGTGCCATGCTTGTCCAAACCTCTGGGGTTTGCAGAACTGGACTGGAAATCTTCCAGGAACAGGCTTTTCACTGAGATTTCATTATTTAAAATACAATACTGAGCGATATAAAGATAGCCAATAAAAATGGTACTCAACTAATGCAATGACAAGTACAACAACAAAAATCTGTCAGTGAATTGCTCAATATCAGCCCCTCACCTCCAGCCCCTCTGTCTTGCTCACTGTTTATCTAAATGCCTCACAAGATGAAGGGTGGATTTGTGAAACCCTCTCATTCAATGGTGACCATGTAGGAACTGCTCCTGCCAATAAATACCCACCAACAGGAATAAGGGATCCACAAATGGGATCTGAAAATGCATCATTAAGTAGAATGCAGAACTTTCCTGAATTCTCTCTTTTTAAAATGCTTTCTTACAGTCACAGGGCCTTGTGGTTAATTTCTTCTAACTCAGGTGTCTTACAATGAGAGGGTTTTTTAGGCAAATGTGTTTAAACAGGAAAATCTTCCAGGGCACTCTACAAGTGATAATGGTCTCAGTCTTATTTCCTATGGAACTTTGCTCACTAACCAAAAGCCCTGCCCGACCCTTCTGACTTGAATCCTATGGTGAAGGTAATGGGAGCTTTGCTGTTAACATCAGTGGGGCCAGGATTTCAGCCATAGGAACTTTAGCTGAAGTTTCCCCAATGAGAATAACCAGTGTAGCAGGGAGCAGAGAGAGAGAGAAGTGGTCCCTCCAACTGCATGGTTAAAAATGGTCAATGACCATATCATTTGCTTTCATCTGTCGCAGCCAGACCATTTTGATTTGACTCCATTGTCAAAATCCAGCCCACAGTCCCGTGCATACAAACATTTTCTCCTTCAGTCTCTTCAGTCTTCCAGCTTTTTTAACATCCTGTTTTTATACCGAGATGACACGTATGCAAACTCCCCTTTACTTCCTAAAAGGAAACTTTCTTCCCCCTTCTCTGTCACTATGTAGCAAATAAGAAAATTCATAGTTCTGATCTCTCTTCCCCCTCAGGATTTGTATCCTATATCATTTAACTTTTCCTGACATCTTTCTCCCCCCTCTTTTATATTACAAGTTTCCTTTAAGCAATGCGAACCTGTATTTGCATCTTTGACAGCAAAGGAGAGACTGACTGATGGAAGCAATGCTCTGTTTGAATAATGCAGGATGTTGTGACACTGACAGTAATAAAGAGCCCTAAATAATAGGTCCTCCTTGATACAATTTAAAATTATGCAGCCTATTGTCTTAGCCACCAGCGTGCCGCTTGTGCCTCAACAATACAGCTGAGTTCCATCCATCTCAATGACAGCTGACAACGGGAGACTAATTTTTCTTAAAAATACTTCCCAATCACTTTTTGCTGTAATTAAATCAACATAATAAAGAGTACAGCTGAACACAAGGTACCGGAAAAGGGCTTTCTGTTTCATGACATTTCAGAACAAACAATATACTCATGCTTTACTCATCACTGCCCTATAGGACGTCACTGTCAATTGAATTGCAAGGGTCACCTGCTCAAAGACAGGATCTGCTCTCCTCCACATTGTCATTATTTGTTTCCGGTAGGCCAACGACTACTAATAACAGGAGTGAAATTGTTGTAGAATAATAAAACGTTCTGGGTAAAAATGTTCAGGATGTGTAAATCCATTGAAGTCATTTAGAGCTGCAACATTACACAGCAGCTGAGGATCTGGCCCTGAGAATTTTAATCACTGTCTTAGTAGATGTCTCATTTTATTCAGTACTTTATTTACCATATTAATACAAGTCATAGGGAACTTGGAAGATGTTCAAAAGGTGAAAAATGGGTTAGTCTCAGGTGTACTTTAAATTATGCTTAAAGTTGACAGAACTTATATCATTAAAGTGTTTCATTAAGTGATACAGATTTCAAACAAAAGGTTTTGATGATCTAGTTTGGTAATTAGTGAGTTATATATTTTTATTAAGATACTGATTTTTGGAAAATGTTTTCAGTATCAGGGGTTAGAAAGTTAATTACCAGGGCTCTAAAAATATTGATCCAATACATTCAAATGGAAAAATAAATTCAAAAGCCCCAATTCCACAAAGCACTTAAGTACATAGTTAAAGTTAACGATATGCCAAAGTCCCATAAAAGACAATGGGACTTGAACATGTGCTTAAGGTTGGTTTGCTGAAAGAAACACCAGAATTGTCATAAGGCAGAAAGACCATCCAATCTAGGGGTGAGAGTCTGTGCTGTACCTTTGAAAAGTAGAGTCAAAACTTGCAGCCCATGGGGAATATGGGACTAAAGATGGATTTAAGTACCTTTGCACCTTCCCAACCTGAGCTGCTCCACGATGACCTCCCCCCAGCAAGGTTCTGCTGGAGTTGCAGCAGCCAGTCCCTGGCTGTGCTTAAATGGCAGCATGGCTCTGAATCATTGCCATACTACATGCTGTGGCTGCCCCCGCCCCCCAAGATACTCTTCATGTCCCGCTTCAGTCTTATAGAATCATAGAATATCAGGGTTGGAAGGGACCTCAGGAGGTCATCTAGTCTAACCCCCTGCTCAAAGCCGGACTAATCCCTAGACAGATTTTTACCCCAGTTCCCTAAATGACCCTCTTAAGGATTGAACTCACAACCCTGGGTTTAGCAAGCCAATGCTTAAACCACTGAGCGATCCCTCCCCTACACCAACCTTAATGAAGGGTCACCAGAAGGCAGCATTATAGTGGTCTTCTATAGTTCCTGCACTACAGAATTCTTCCCTGGGCTGGATCTGTGGCGTTTAGAGCTATTTTACACTGCTTCAGCCCTTTTACCCACTGTAAAGGGGATGAAACAGGGGAGAGGATCTCACTCTAATGTTCTCTTCTAAGATCCATTGCAAATTAATGTGCTGCTGCTTCAGGAATCTTCTCCTTTGCAGCTGGCTCCATTTGGAATAGCCTTCCAGTTTTATTCCAGTACACCTATTCCCTCTATCCCTCTCAAACAAATCCAAGGTGCATTTCCAGTTGACTGTAGGATGAAGTGTGCAAAACAAATATTGCCATTTGGCTAAAGCTGTGGTTTTTTATTTGAAAATGACATGAAGAAAATGTCTAATTTTGAGGAGTTAATGTGGTGAAAACACCACAAGTCTTCCCCCTTACCTCCACAGGGAAAACTGCCCGCCTGGCTTGGAGGGAAAGGATGATCCTTACTCATCGCAACTTTTGGAATTTTGCAAAAATTGTCAAGTTTCTCCAGCTGGTAAAATTCAGCCATTTTTACTCTAGATAAAATTGCCAAACAAAGTCACAAATGGCAAAATGTCTTTTGAATACACGTGGAAAAACTCCAGAGCAAAGTTGTCAGAGTACAAAAGTATATAATAGATGCAAAATAAAAATGGATGATTTCATGCAATTCTCCACGTGGGGAAAATCCAACTATGTTTGTGGGAATTTGCAAACCTTCACCTAAAACTCTAACAGAACAATTGTGCATTGGGTAGGACATAGTCAGCTATACATGCATGACCTTAAAGGCAGTGTGACTCTCTGACTTCTGTGATTCTTTTGTGCTTGATGAAACCAGCTCCAAGAACGTCTCCTTGGGCCTTATTAGATTCTTCAAGGATCAGTGGGGACCTTTTCTAATGTGAGTATTGCTTGGAAGTATCATCTTAAGGTCCAGGGACAGCTGGTTGTGGAACTCTTTCTTAGCATGGTACAGTAGGTTACTGCCTTCTTTCTGCTTCTGACTTGCAGCAGGAATAGAAATCAATGACCCCATATGTCAAAGGTCATTCAGCATTTCCTTTATTGCATATGATAAATCAGCAGACAAAGTAAAATCCCATTCCCAGTGTCGGATAGACATGTAAAATCAGCCTCAGCAAAGCTGATAAAGGAAAGAGCAAGAGTTTCTTCTAATACTATCTCACAACTGACTCAAGTTAGGAAACAAAGTCTGCAGTCACTCCTATTGATTCAAGCAATGCCGTAAACATCTGCTATGCAGTGTCCCATCCCATCTGCCTATAAGAAAAGTAACTCAACAACAAATCCTAGTCCTAACAAGGATGAAAAGAAATATACCAAAGGGATATGACCTTGCCGTTTAAGGAAAATAGAAATATCCATTTTCCATTAAGAAAACAAAGGGGGGAAAACAACTTGCACATCTGTCTCTGATTTTCCAATGCTGACCTAATTCTAATACCCACATCACACTCAAAGTGCCCCAACAGATGTTTGATAACGAATCTGCTTTGAAACTCATCTAGAGAAACAAAGTCTGTTGAGAGAATCCAATCCACTAGCACATGGGGAATAACTTTAGATCAGCCTGGAGCCAGCTAATAAAATTATGCTTGTACAGTACTTTACATGGAACACTTACTAAAAGTGTAAGTGCAATAAATGAATGAGAATGGGCTGAGAGTGTCTCTAATTCCATCCCCTGCCTGCCTGTAAGGTACAAAGTCAACAGAACCAGCTACCTCTGAGGAGATTGGAGATTCATATTTGTAACTATAAAGGGACACCGTTAAGTAGCGTAGGGCAAATTTTAGCTTAGTTTAAAAAGGTAAGAGCTGCCTCGGCAACAGAACTTTCTTTAGTTCCCCATGTAAAATGCCCCACTTTGTTCTCCCATGGCTGTCCCATCTAAGCTGTGTTGTATTAATTTAGATGGAATATATGGGTCAAAGGTTTTAACATAACCCAGTCATGGTCCAACATTAAACAGTTTTAAACAAGCTTTAGGGTTTGGTATACGGAGACCTTAGCCTGCTTAGTACCATGGCAAACACAGCATTAAAAATCTTTTTAACCTTTTATTAAAGATGCAGGGGGAAAGGAAAAACAGTTAAAGCATCTGAAATGTAGAATATTCAATAAGGCATTTATTTTAATATCCCTTATTCCCTTTCCCCTGGAGCTGGAGAGATAAAAAAACATTTATTTGACAATGTTTTAGGTGGTATTAAAGATGGTAATTACTGTCCTTTTTGGGGGGAAAGAGAAGTTAGTTGACATGGGCTGCAGCTGTTATTGCTGTTAAATTCTGATCCTGTTTCCTAAGAAGACAAACACACACAGAGGGGTGAGGAACAGCAAAGAGAGAAAATGCAGCTTCTGTCTCTGGCATTGGCTCTCACTTGCAGCCTCACTGTTGGAGAAACACAGGCACAGCACAATCTTATCAGGCACTCCAAGACCTTGCAAACTCGTAGCAGCATCGGCTGTTTATGGCATTGCTCTTAGCTGCTGCTTTGTAGTCAGAGGTTTACAGCTCTGTGGCAAAATATACAGTCTTGGCCAACTAAGCCAGACTCTCCTTAGACAGAAGGGAAAAGGGGAGGGATAGGAAAGAGGAGAAATAGGGTTGGGGAAGAAAAGAACATACAATGTGTGTGTGTGGGGGGGGGGGGAGGTGACAGTCTCACATCCCAAGTGGCATTCAGAATTTAGCTGAAGCTGGTGGAGATGGCAACGTAATTTGGCTCCCTCTTTCTGGCCTGGTCAGGACATCTTTCAGGATTAGGATGACAAAGGTTTGAGGTCCCATGAAATCTTGGAGGTGGCAACCATGATGGCGAAGCTCACTCCAGTAGCCATTTTTTCTTCCAAAAGTCTCTGTCTTTAAGGACCCACAAAGGCAATAGTGGGCGGAATAGCCCATCCCCTCATTATTTTGTCCACCGACTAGGCCTAGTCTCTGACACACCCATTTTGGTTTAGATTTCTGGTTCCATAGTTTTCTCTTGTTTACCAAGTATGATCTTAACACAGTCCTCCAATTATATTAATAGGCCTTTTTGTTTGGACTCAGTCTATCTGCCTCCCTTTCATACCTTTTCCCATCAACATTTGTTATTATGACATCTTATGAACATTCACATAGGTTTTACAGTTGAGTTCACAATTAGGGTAAGTTTGTAAGCCCAGTAACCACAGCTCTTCTCAGCTTCCTAGAAAGCTTCCCTTCATATAGCCATTTCCTCTTCAGTAGCCTCTCCCTGGAAGTACATCCCTCAACTAAGACCCCTCTTGGTGTCATAAGCAGGCAATACAGTAATGAATAGCCAGTCTTTTCCTATCTTCTCCTTTTAATGGCATCCAAAATATCCCCATTTAAAGTTCCCCCTGGAAATGCCCAGCCATTACCACCCCCTATCTAGAAACACTCTACACCCCTCGCAACTAACTGTGAACTGGCTGAAACTGCTACTTGCAGCTGGCAATCTACAGTTGCACCCCCGCCTTAGGGTCCTGGTAAGAGCTTTGCAGCATTAGTCAATCAATGAGGAATTTCCTTACAAAATTCAAAGATATTCATCATGTTTCTTACCACTATCCTCCTCCCATCAATTGAATGAAGCAATTTTGTGTGTGGCCACAGGTGCATTTCAATCCATTGAAGGGGTGCATTTTTTTTTACTGTGGTAAGGTTCTACAGGGTAGGCAAGACCTGAGTTTGAATGTGGTGCTCTCTTTTTCCTTTCTCTCTATGCTCTCAATGGTTGTGTGTCACCTAGCCAAAATAGGGCAAGAAGTGCCTACGCTACAATCCCAAATCAGCCACTACTTATGAAAACAGGAACAGTTCTACTGGGTCAGGCCTATGACTCATTTAGTCCAGTATACTTTCTCCAACAGTGGCCAGTGTAGAGATATGATGGTAGAATATTATAATATAGAGATATTCCCTCATAAGGGACAGTATTATGAACATAGGAATTTGGAGATGTGCCCTGAACGTGGGGGTTGGGAACAGCACATGGCTGTGCGTGGCAGTTCACCAGAGATGCTCTCCAGTTTGTTTTATTAAAGTTTTATTCCTTTCTCATTCACTGGTTTGATATTTAATGAACCGCAAGATCGTTACAGCCAGTGCCAGCTGCTATAAGAGAAAGTGTGAAATCATCTTCCCTCCTCAGTATATGTTGACTTCTCCCTTCCATAGGCCATGGCAAACCAGCTTATTGTAAATGGTTAAGAGTGTAAAGGGAGATTCTGTCATCCTGATTTACAGAGGACAACACCTATAAAGAAAATAAATGCTTTAGAGTCTAGTCCATTGTGGAAAATACCAGAAACATGTGGTGTATGCAGCTACCAAACTGATGCCTCTGTTTTCTGTCTACTGCACCCATGGCCGGCTCTATGGTTTTTGCCACCCCAAGCACGGCAGTCAGGCAGCTTTCGGCGGCATGTCTGCAGGAGGTCTGCTGACCACGCAGATTCGGCTGCATGCCTGCGGGAGGTCCGCCAGTGCCGCGCCTTCAGTGTCCCTGCCACCTAATTGCCACTGAAACCGCGGGACCAGCGGACCTCCCGCAGGCACGCCGTCGAAGGCAGCCTGATGGCCGCCCTCACAGCAACCGGTAGGCCGCCTCCCGCGGCTTGCCGCTCCAGGCACGCGTTTGCTGCGCTGGTGCCTGGAGCCGCCCCTGACTGCACCTTTATGTTTTGGAGATAAAAATGCTCATGTGCCAAGACAGCAGCTATTTTGCTCTCAGGGTTACTCCAGCATATTACAGAGGAGACACACAGAGATTGTACTGTCTTACAAAGACTTTACTTTTGTTATTATTGTAGTTTTGCAGGTTCTGGCTTCTTAAAGAGCTGAGCAAAACTCTGAATTTCAATCCCACTGAAAGTTCAATATTTCAACATTTGTTTTCATCCTGATTCAAGATGAAACACTGAAATCTCATTTTTTTTCATGGAATGAACAAGGTCTCCTTTGGGACAGGCTCCCTACATTTCCCATGATGCACTTGTAGTCATGTGACTCCCATGATCCACCGCACATCACCAGAGGGGAGACAGTAGAGCATCATGGAAATACAGTCCAGCAAAGAAGCCTGGCCCATAAGGAAAAATAGGGGCATGAGGCACCTTATCTACAAATCCATTGAGGCATCATGACCATTAGCTGATGTAATTGAATGTTGAATTGACTCAAAACTAATCATTTTAATTCAATTCAAGAAATCAAACTTTGGATTTTGAAGCTGATTTTGCAGACAGTGCATTTCCCATTGAAAAAAATAATTGATGGAAAATTCCTGACCAGCTCTACTTCTTGGGGTGTATTCTCTCTTTCTCTCTAAGTTATTTTCAAAATCCAATTTTTTCACTCATGAAAAGTGCTGGACTGAGAGATCCGAAGTTCTCAGTTTATCCACAGATCTTGGGCAGTAATAGTGCAAGCTTCTCTCATGCTGCTCCAACCATGCTTTGACTGGGTGATTTAGTTGGGGATTGGTCCTGCTTTGAGCAGGGGGTTGGACTAGATAACCTCCTGAGATCCCTTCCAATCCTGATATTCTACGATTCTATGATTCTCCGACTCTGACCTGGAGGGATCCAACTCAGTAGTGAGAGGAGAGTTCAGTCTCCAGGGCCCCAGTTCAATCTAGTGGAATGTCCAGACTGTTGCAGAATGCAAATCTCCTTACGATACTAAAAACCTGACAGTCACAGCACAATCCTACTCATCTGGTGTGGCAGCCAAGCCACACTGCATGTCACTCGAGATCAAACAGAGAGCAACATGGAATTAAATGTGGCTGTCAAGCTGGCCAGCTTTCATGGCATTCTTCATTTGTGAGCTCCGATGGAAAAGACAAAGGGAATTTAATCAGCTGCTCAACCTGAGCCTCACCAGTAATTGGATAGCTTTTGACTGGGGTAGTTTTATTTATAAAGACAGTATGGATCTCCACGTTTAGTGCAAAACCTTGCAGCTCAGCTCTGGTAATTAGATTCTTCAGACATTGTGTAAGCAGCATATACAAGTCCAGGGCACAGCAACCAGGCTGGTATTGGAACAAAGCTCTTTGGGGCAAGGAACATGTCATCTTTTATAGCTGGAAAGCTCCTAGCACATTGTGGGTCTTATCGGAAACAAATAATAAATAATATTTTGATGGGACTGTGCTAGTTCCCAATATTATTTTAGCACCTGAGGTGGAAAAGCGGGTTGGGCACTGGATACCAACAAAGTCAGGGTAGTTTGAAATGGGAAAACATGTTTTGCAAAGTTTTCACAACATTCTTCCACCAGAACTCTCCTCCCCCCATTGTATTATCAAAATATTAACATTTCACACATGATAGGACTCACTTTAATAATGATGATGATGATTGCTACAGAGTGATTATCAGTAACCTAGGGAGAAATGAAGATTCTTATCACTGGTGCAGAAATGTTTCTAGATGGGCTAAGGGCCAAATCTTTCCTTTAGCCCTTGAAGTGGCAAAGGATGTGTATATCCCTTGTGATAAGAGAAGAGACAAAGCTCTCTTGTGATGAATACAA
Organism: Chrysemys picta bellii; assembly: GCF_011386835.1. NCBI lineage: Eukaryota > Metazoa > Chordata > Testudines > Emydidae > Chrysemys > Chrysemys picta. Next base: position 119,063,142 of record NC_088794.1, on the reverse strand, counting down.
AGAGGATTAACAAATTTATTAGAGCATAAGCTTTCGTGGACTACAGCCCACTTCTTCGGATGCATATAGAATGGAACATATATTGAGGAGATATATATACACACATACAGAGAGCATAAACAAGTGGGAGTTGTCTTACCAACTCTGAGAGGCCAATTAATTAAGAGAAAAAAACTTTTGAAGTGGTAATCAAGCTAGCCCAGTACAGACAGTTTGATAATAAGTGTGAGAGTACTTACAAGGGGAGATAGAGTCAATGTTTGTAATGGCTCAGCCATTCCCAGTCCTTATTCAAACCGGAGTTGATTGTGTCTAGTTTGCATATCAATTCTAGCTCAGCAGTCTCTCTTTGGAGTCTGTTTTTGAAGTTTTTCTGTTGTAATATAGCCACCCGCAGGTCTGTCACTGAATGACCAGACAGGTTAAAGTGTTCTCCCACTGGTTTTTGAGTATTTTGATTCCTGATGTCAGATTTGTGTCCATTAATTCTTTTGCGTAGCTTGATTACCACTTCAAAAGTTTTTTTTTCTCTTAATTAATTGGCCTCTCTTAATTAATTGAACCTGAGCCCATCCTCCCCCTAAGCAGGGCCGGCTTTATGACCCGCGGGGCCCGATTCCAATACCCGGCAGCAGTCAGGGGCTTCAGCAGCACTTTGCAGCGGGAGGGTCCGCTCTGGGTCTTCCGCGGCACCGAAGGACCCCCCGCCGCCAAAATGCCGCCGAAGACCCCCGGAGCGGGGCCCTCTTAAGCACGGGGCCTGATTCTGGGGAATCGGCTTAAAGCCGGCACTGCCCCTGAGGGCCCAAAAGTAGGTAACTAAGTCCTGCCTCCTGGACAGCCTCCTTGAATCGCTTCCTACTGGCCTCCCCAGACAAGAGGGAAACCAAAGACATGGAAACAAAAGAAAATGTCAAAGAATAAGTCTCTGACCTTGAAACATCCTGAGTCCTCTTCCTTTTCCCCTCAGCAGGTCTGGTGTATAACCAATACTCAGGGGCCCTGGCAGCTGGACCTCCCACAGTGCTCCTTTTGCAGAGCTTCAGAGAGTAGGTCTGTTCACCTGCACTGACCCCCTGCAAGTGAACTACTCTGCTCCCCTTCTGAGCTCCTCCTCCAGTCTGTGCATGCATTGGAGGTATGGCAGGACGGAGCTGCCTGGGCCCAGAGCAGCTCCTTAACCCCTTCCTCTCCAGTGTGGGGTCTGAACACCCTATCACAGGGACATAGGCACACCTCTGATCATCAGACTATGCTCCCCGTGGTTTCCCAAAGAATGAATTAGCAGGTCACCTCCTCTCATGCATCAGTGCTAGAGAAGTATCTTGGCCTGCAGATGTGCAAATCACTAGCAGGAGGAGGTTTACAGCACTTCCCCTTCCCCTCCTCCCATTGCATCCATGCCACACAGGTCAGAATTTGGTCCTAGATAATCATGGCTTTCATGCTCTTGTACCTCTGCTTGGATAGCCAATGAGACCAAGTTCCTGAGAGCATGGAAGAATTTCAGTGTGGGCTAGCATCCCAGTGCACAAATATCTTTGACACTGGGCTGCTCTGGACAAGATTGGGACCATTCTATTTGCCAAACCATGTTCAACCTATCTTTTTAGCACACCATAGATTCATAGATTCTAGGACTGGAAGGGACCTCGAGAGGTCATCGAGTCCAGTCCCCTGCCCTCATGGCAGGACCAAATACTGTCTAGACCATACATTAACTAGATTAAAAGTTAGGGTAATATGATGGCTTCAATTTACTCTGTATGCAGTTTATTTTAATGTCAAGATGTTGATTTGTTCTGCTCAATAGGGGATGCAGGAAACACTAGTATGCTGTATGATCCTTTCACAGTGTAGTGAGAGAAAACCCCACTTCATTCAAGCCATTTACCACTATTACACCAATTAATTTAGGAGTAGAAAGAGAAGAACAGACACGGACGCACGAGTAGAAATGAAACAAAACCCAAAGAAGGCAGGAACTATCAGACCAGCTCTGACATTGTTTGATCAGGATCCTTCTTTCTCCTTCTCTTCTTGGTCTTCCATCTAGGCAAGCAACTCTTACAGGTGTTGACAGGACTAGCAAGTCCACTTAGCTCTTCAATGCCACTGACACCCATTCATTCTTTAGCAACAAGGCCAAGCAGCTATAAGCCCAGGGAGAGAGGGGTGGGCTTCAGAGCCCAAATCACAACTTCAAAGTGCTGTCTATACTGCTATTTTTAGAACAGTAGCATGAGCCCCGCTCACTCCTGCTTGCTCCAAAATGCTGTGTAGACATGCCCATCATAAGCTGTCTCTTTCTTTCCTCTGTCAGCAATAGAGAATGGCTTATGTCTGACACCTGCTGACCCATCCATGCAAAGCCCTACCAGTTAAGGAGAATTAAGTGGATTTGGTCCAGTCTGCAAAAACCTACAAATCTATCAATGCCATTGAATTCTAACCAGAGGAAGTGGAGCTGGTTGAAATTTGCCAAAGTTTGAGTTTTTGACAGAAAAATCCTTCAAACAATTTTATTTGTTTTATCCAACTGGTTGAGACATTTCAACAAACAAAATGTTTTGATGACACTTTAAAAATGAAACCATTTTAAATTAAAAAACAGTAAGAAAAATCCCACAAAATATGTTACTGGGTTTTTTCAGTACTGAGAAGGGAAAGAGGTTGGCTTAGGTTTTTAGGGCATAAAAGCTGTACACAATGCCCCAAAACTGCTACACCATTTTTACTCACACATAAGATTCCTCAAAATACTGAGGCCTCACTTGTCTGTCCCATCTGTGTTCTTATTCTACTTTGCCTCTTTGCATTAAACAGGTTGTCTTTGATTTAGGCTGCGCTTGCCTTCCTTATTCTATTCACAAGACTGGGGGACAGCGGGGATGAACCAGAGCCTAGAGGTAGAGAGGAAACACTCCAATGTTTTCCAGAGCTGTTTCTGAACCATTTCCAAGTGTGCACTGTAAGGCTGTTCAGGAGCTCATGTTTTCCCCACTCTCCTGCACCCTCAATACTAGTGAGATTAGATCATTGGAACATATATTTTGCAAGATTTTGGGCTGCTTAATTAGTCCCCTAGTTTACATTCTGGTTCTGAACTTGTCCAACATAATAAGAAACCACAAACCCTGATGGCAGTCAGTTAATGTCTGCTGAAGCTTCTTGCGGTGCACAGACTGTAAATACAGCAGGCAGGAAAACTTTAACAGAGACCTGCATATCTACCTATTTAATATTAATCAATATCTCGGAAACAGAGATGATAGCAAGAAAACAAATAAGCATAGAACCCTTCATCTAAATGGCCACATCCTCAATTTCTATTCCAAGGAAACCTTTCAGATTAAAGTTTTGATTGATTAATAAAGTTTAAGTTTCATGCCTATAATCATGAGGAATTGACACAAAGAGCATTGTCCTGTAGTTACATGCACTAGACTGGAGTTTTGGAGATGTGGTTTCTACTCCTCAGGTCCTCTGTAGGTACATTACTTAATCTCTCTGTGCTTCAGCTCCTCTTCTGTAAAATGGGAATAATAGACAAAAGTTTTTCTTGTCCAATCATATTGTGAGCTTCTGGGACAGGGGCTGTGTCTCATGATTTGCATGTATTGCACATAGCTCAATGGACCTGTTGGGATCTCTAGATACTACTGGAATACAGATAAATAATAATGATAAAAGATACAAGCCTAGTAATAAAAGAAACTGTGTAAGCTTCCCCCTACTCCTGCTCTGCCTCTTCACCTCAGTCCTGAGGTGAAACAGCACTGGCTATTCCAGTTCTGAAGATCTATATGCAATACTGTCGATCCACCGCAGTCCTGACTTACAATTCCTCCAGGTAGTCTATTCCTAACACTTTCCTTAGTGGAGACTCCTATTCATGCCAAAATGTGCAGTGATTGAGATGTACATCAACACTAAGGGAGTAGGAATAGACTATCAAACTTGGAACGTGGCAAGGATCTGTACTCAGATCTTCAGAAGTGAAAGCCTAGTGTATTCTCCAGTTGGCTTCTACTGTTTAAGACATTCCAAAGCCAGGATTTGAATGTGGTTCTGATACATTTTGTTGCTGCAGAGTGAGAACACCATTGTGAATTATGGAACTCTTGGGAAATATGTAAAGTTTTTCATTTTACATTTTCAGTTACTTTAATGTCAGATTGATAGCCCTGGAACCTGAAGACCTCTATATATGTTTCCAGGATGGGATCAGCAAAGGCAGTGTCATGGCACGCTTCTCCATATCATCCCAATAATCTACATGTAGATTAAGAACATAAGAACGGCCATATTGGGTCAGACTAATGGTCCATCTAGCCCAGTATCCTGTCTTCCAACAGTGGCCAGTGCCAGATGCTTCAGAGGGAAGGAACATGACAATTATTGAATGATCCATCCCCTCTCATACACTCCCAGCTTCTGGAAGTCAGAGGTTTAGGGACACCTAGAGCATGTGCTTGAATCCCTAACCATCTTGGCTAATAGACATTGATGGACCTATTCTCTATGAATTTCTCATTTTTTTTAAACCCAGTTATACTTTTGGTCTTCACAACATCCCCTGACACCAAGGTCAATGTGACCAGATGTCCCAATTTTATAGGGACAGTCCCAATATTCAGGGCTTTATCTTATATAGGCACCTATTACCCCCAACCCCCAGTCCCAATTTTTCACGCTTGCTATCTGGTCACCCTAAACAATGACCACAGGTTGACTGTATGTTGTTTGAAGAAATACTTCCTTATGTTTGTTTTAAACCTGCTGCCTATTAATTTAATTGGGTGACCCCTAGTTCTTGTTATGTGAAGGAGTAAATAATATTTCCTTATTCACTTTCGCTAAACCATGCATGATTTTATAGACCTCTATTGCATTTCTTTCCCCACCCCCTTAGTCAACTCTTTTCTAAGATGAACAGTCAATCTTTTTAATCTTTCCTCATATGGAAGCTGTTCCATAGCATTCATAATCTTTGTTGCCCTTCACTGTATTTTTTCCAATTCTAATATCCTTTTTGAGATGGGGCAACCAGAACTGCATGTATTATTCAAGGTGTGGGCATGCCATGTATTCCAATAGTGGCAGTATATTGTCTGTCTTATTATCTATCCCTTTCCTAATGGAGCCAAGCATGGCATGCAGAGAGAGAGAGAGAGCACTTTGTCTACTTATATAAACACCCTTACTTGATCATAAGTACTGTGTGAAGTTTGTTTTTCTTGCTTTGCTGCATTCATGCATTTTGACAGGATATTTTGTTCTGCCTCCAGGACTTTTACAGAAAAGGGACTCTTCTGTTATTACTGTTCCAATAGAGAGTATGACTGAAATGATTTCCTTGATTCATGCGTTAGCCAGGCAGCTTGTTGCATGTGCTGCACCATCCTGCTTGGTCCTCCTGTTGGACTTTAACTCTCTTTCTACTATCAAAGGGAAGGATTATTATAAATGCGCTGCTTAATATTTATGCCGGAAAATGATGTTGCTGCCATTTTACTGCTATTACAGGTTAAGTGCAGGTGCCATAGCAATATAAAATATCATATGACATACAGGCCTCTGTATCTTTAGTATTTATAATCCTAACTGGAGTTGCCTAGTGGTTACAGTAGGAAACTCTATGTTAGGACTCCTGGGGGCTCTAGTCACCTCTGCCGCTGGTTCGCTGTGCGACATTGGAAAAGTCATTTAACCTCTTCCCCATCTGTAAAATGTGGTGACTATAACTTAAGGAAAAAATGAATATTTTTAAAGAACTTTGTGACCCTTGGAATAATGTATTTATCTATCTTTCTAAAGTGCCTATCGCTGCAGTATATAGTCTGTCACATAATCATGATTCGCATCCACACCTCTTGAAAATGGATATGAATATTATCCTGGGAATTTACCATAACAATTCCCTCAAATTGTTGTCCAAGATGAAACTCTTGGGCTACACAAGTACTGGTCCCTCTTGTATGATATGCTGCCAATAACTGATGCTTCAGAGGAAAAAGAACATCCTCTTCTCAGCCAACTAAGAAATCCAGTCACAGTATTAGATTAGATGACCTTCCACATAAGGTACTATCCTGAATGGGCAACTACTGAACACCCCCACCAGCATGACCTCACACGCACGCTGTGTGAGGGATGACATTTTGTTTTACCAGATGTCCGTGTAGTATGTGGAGGATGCCATTTTGAGAAGCAAAAGTGCTGGTATGCCATTCCAGCCTGATCTGGCCCCACTTCAGCACACCTCCAGCAGCTGTAAATTCCACTTGTTGATCATATGCTGTCCAGTGAAGTGATACAGTATAGTGTCATCCTGGCGAAATCCTTCCCACTTTCCCAAGAATGTGCTGCAACTCGAGGAAGGATCTGCAAGATAGTCATCCTCCACATATCTTCCACACAATTATGATTCCTTTCTTGAATCTTGGATATTAGCTCCAGAGCAAAAAAGAATGTCTTTCGGTATGTGAAACATAAAGGCAAACTGAAACTCCCTGCATAATCCCCAAGATCAATGTAAAGTAGCCTTTTGTTGTTCTTGTGTAGCAATGTGCTATAGACCCAGAGTACATTAGCTTCTGTTTACTCTAGACACAGATACAACAAGCAAGCAAATCTATAAATCCTCTGCATGCCAACAGATACATTGGAATCAGTGGCTGTGTGAGCAATCATCAGCAAATTTGTGTTCATCCCAAGATCAACCAACATCCATCTGGCACAGTATCTGACATCCCGTTGGACAGAATCAGTTGAAGGAATGCAAGGGTTGTGCTTTGAGTACCATCTTTCATAAGCATTTGTAAACACTTTATTGAAGATGGCACAAACCAAACCCCAGTAAGGTCCTAGAAGCTTAACATTTCTTCTTCCTTTCCTTGTATCCTTGTGCAGGGCCATCCACAACTCCAGTCTTTGTATTATCTGAGCAGAAGAATTGTTGCACATAATCATCACTAGCTGTGCTAACCTAACAAAAGGGACATATATGGTTCAGGCTGTCCCTTGGCAAATACATAATAAATAATGGCTGATAAGTAAAATGTAATTATCATTAGTTTATAATGCACCATTCTTGCATTATAACTGACTTTTCTCATCACTGATAAGAGAACTTGCAGCGATAGATGTTAAGTCACTGAACCTATAAACACTTCATGGAATTTCAAGGAACTCAAAAGAACTTCATTTTCTAAGAGTGCAGATGGGTACAGTAAATACCGAAAGGTATGAAGGGTAAGTAATAGCAAGTCCTGGTGTGCAGAATCAAAGAAAAAAGGGAAAAAAGGCCTGTTAGATTTCCTAGCCCATCCCCTGCTAGGAATTGTTCCTGAAAGTCCAATTTCTAGAGCTTTGTCCAAAATTTTAAAAGGTCCAAGTGCCTGTTTTTCCACCATAATCCAGGGGAAATTATTCCACAATGTGATAACCTGGAGTTCTCATCAGATCCCTAGCTGCTGCCAGATACCCAAGTAGCAGCACTTGTCAAGAATGCTTCTAAACATCTGCACTTATAAATAAGCTTGTGTCCTTTTCTTTGAAATGTTGCAGGGACTTTGCGATGGGGAAACATACTTTTGTCATCTCAAGATTAGGTTGTTACAGTGTTCTCTACATGGGGAATGATTGTCCCTTCAATCATTTGGAAATTTCAGCTAGTACAGAATGCAGCAGTCTGCTTATCATGCAGGGTCTTTCACAGATTACAGCTGTACTCCATCATCTGCCCTGACTCCTAGGTTTCAGAGTAGCAGCCGTGTTAGTCTGTATCTGCAAAAAAAACAGGAGTACTTGTGGCACCTTAGAGACTAACAAATTTATTAGAGCATAAGCTTTCGTGCATCCGAAGAAGTGGGCTGTAGTCCATGAAAGCTTATGCTCTAATAAATTTGTTAGTCTCTAAGGTGCCACAAGTACTCCTGTTCTTTTTCCTGACTACTAGTTCACTTCCAAGTGAAGTTTAAAGCATTGGTTTTGACCTTTCAAATGGTTTGGGGTCCCTGCTATCCAAGAGATCTGCTTCCCTCCTTATGCATCGTCATGACAGTTGAGATTATTTACTATTGTTAAACTAGCAGCAATCACCTGTCATAACTGGGAGGAGGCTTGTGGGAAAAGTGCTCACATTCTGGAATTTACTTCCCTCATTGGTTTGCCAAAGCCAAAATCTACTGTCCTTCAGGAAAAGCTGCAAGACTGACCTGCTGTCCCTGGCTTTACTTGGAGTTGGGAGGGCTGACTGGGTGACAGAAGGTGGGGAAGGTGTTGGGATGATAGGGTAGACTGGTTTTGGAGATGTTTTAAGTTGGAAAGACACTGTATAAGGTCTGTCTCTTTTCTTATGTCCTAAAGCTGGAAACTTGACCTGAGCACCCTGTGATGGTGATACATTCTTTCTCATTATCTTATATATATATTGTGATATGCCTAGTTTTGAGGCAGGCTCCATTAATACAGCTGAATAGCTATTTAAAATACCACGCTTAGGAAGTTTTTCTTCAGATTCAGTCTGCAGTTTCCTATAGTTTCCTTTATACCCTTATATATCATATTAAATAATCTTGCTCCCTCCTTGATGATTACATTTTTCAAGTATTTGTAGACTGGCTGACAACTCACTGGATGTAGATTAGTTTATAAGTGGCAGGGGCTCAGCTCACATTTTTAAAATGCTTAGTTCTCAGGGAGATGAGCAGGGAGCTATAATGCGAGCAGCAATGGCTCAACCTTCAACAGATGAGAGGTGGTGGGAGGTGATCGAAGTTGAGCCTCCACCAAGCAATCAGCAAAGTTTCTAGGTGAACTTGTAGTGAGGAAAAATGAATTCAGTGTTGATGGCACATTCAATGGCCCCGGCCTCTCTGCTGACACATACCCACTTTCTGACAACAGCGGCAGTGGTGCTTGTGATGTGGAAACCTGTCAATGAGCAACAGGTCTCCATAGGGCTGAGATTGTGACTTGTGTGTTTAAAAAAGAACTGGCAGAGCAGGCATCAGATGGTAAAGCTTTTATGGCTGTAGTGATGGGTACCAGACCCTGACCTGGAACTGGTGATTTAGAGTCTATGATTCCCCATGCCTTGACTCATTCAGTCTCTCAGAGAATGGTATTCTAGCATACAGTTCCGTCTGGCCTAGTTTATTTGTCTTGAGATAGAGGAAGCCTTCCCCCGGGTTATATCTACTGAAGCCTAACCCCCCCAGTGATGGAGAGAAAATTCATTTCTGTATGCACCCAGACACAATCAATCAGGTCTTTGGTAAGCCAATGGGTTGGTACATCCAGCACAGATCAATCGAGCAGGAACACTGTAATAAATATTAAAAGTATGAAGCCACAATTTATAAACAAAATGGATTGTCATGAAAGGAAACAACAAAGCAAGATGGGAGGTCTAACATGAAATGTCAGGAATTGTTCTTGCTGTTTAGTTGGGGATGACAGGAAGTCTTTGGAGAAACAGAAGCAAAACAGACATTAGCGGTTACAAACATAAACTCGGGAATTACTGGAATATTCTCACGGTCTTCTAATTTTCTGGCATATCCTACCAGTCATAAACTGGCATAAGCACTTGTGGGGCTATTCAACAAATAACAATAACAAGTTGGTGTAAAGTAGAAATGGACTGAACTAAAAATGTAATCCTAGGAATTTGAATGCTTAACTCATCAGTGGGCCAGATCTGAAGACTGACTTCAAACATCTCAGAATTTGGAAAGGTTTCGATTTTGAACTCCCAAGCTATAGTGTCTAGATCCAAGTTTTTGACATGTCTTATTATAGAAATACAGAGTTTTATTCTCCACTACCTTGAACCTTACATTCCTTTTAATGCCTGAGCAAAGTGGGTGTAAAATGCTATCCTACTGGTATAAATTAGTGGAGAATTCTGCTCTGATTTTACATCCTCTTTGCACACATGTAAGTGACAACACAAGGTGCAAGGCAGTAGAGAATAGGGCTACACAAAGTGTGGAGCTGGATTTTGGATCCAAAGTTCTGGTTTGGGCTGATCCCTACTTTTAACACGTTAGTCATCTGGTATACAGCCAGCATAGCCAGCTCCATGCCAATCCCTTCCAGCTGCCCTGGCAGAGAAGATCTGTTGAGAGGTAATGTGGCTGGTGATATGCAGTGCTGTGCTCTCGCCAGGCTACTAGACTGGCACAGTAGTCCCTTTGGGCCAGTTGCCATGAGTCCTAGAAAGGACTAGAAGGGAGGACTCACTGTTGGCATGCCCCCTTATGGCTTGGTGGGGTGTAGCAGCTTTCTCTCTAGCACCTTCTGCTGATGGTTGCTCCAGCCCTGCGGTGATCCACTTCTTCTTATGACTCAGTTCTCTGGGCAGTTCACATTTTAGTTCTATCCCCTCCAGGGTAACTAAGAGTCCGACAAATAGTAGTCCCAATCCTTATGTCTGATCTTCAGCCCTCAACTCTTGCCCCCAGGGTCCTCACTACCCTTCTCTCAGGGTTTTAAGTCATCCTTATCCCTTTATGTCAGGGAATGTCACGCCACCTCCCTGTGGCTATTAGGGTAACCAAGCCCACTCTCCACAATGGATCCAGTCCAGGGATCCTAGGGCAAGCATCCCAGGTCTACTCCATCAGATCCCTGGCCACTGGACTCCTTCCTACCATTAGCCACTTTCCTGGGCTTTTGGTAATGAGCAACAATTCTCAGGGGTTCTCCCCAGAGGTCTGGTTCCCACCCTTGTGTCAAAGTCAGTCATAGTAGCTTGATACAGTCCTGTATCTTCCCTTCTCAGCGGGCTTCCTCCTTGCCCTGCAGAAGCCTTCCTGTTCCCTTCATGTCTCCACACTCTACTCCCAGTGAGCAATTGCAGAGTTTTTCCCCCTCCCACTGAAGTTCCAGTCAGCTCCAGACTTCCTTCCTTTATAGCACCATCCAGCTTCATCTTTAATTAAGCCTGGCCAACCCGCCGGGAGGAATGAGGTAGGTTAGCTGTCCTCTCAGGCCCACATTAACCCTGTGAGAGGTAGACATCCTGGGTGGGATGATTTCAGTGGGTGTTAGATGTCTATATACCTTTGTGAATCCCACCCCTATCACAATGCTCAACAACACTCTTACTTATTCCAGGACTAAGATGGCCCTAGAGCCTGAGGGATCAGAGCATTACAAAGGTGTCATATAGACACTTTTGACCTGCCACTCCTCTGGCTTGAGATCCTGCATTGAGCAACACTCAGATATGCTGAATAATTAATTCTAAACTCCCTTTAAGTTTGAGGTTTTTTTAAATTGAAATCCAGATCCGACTTGTGTTGTGTGAACTCATTTCTCCTTTTTAAGAATATGAAAAGTTGGAAAATAAAATATTTGCATATCAAATTCATATAATAAAACCAAAGGAGGTGCTCAAACAAGCATCTTCATAGAATCAGCAATGTTAGAGATGGATAAGACCTACAGTAGATGAGATCATGTAATGCAGCCCCTAGGAAATGAAGTTTAGATCCCCATAGTACACTCTTTGATAGTTTACCCAATCTAGTTTTTAATCTCAAACCATGTGGATTACTTTGCTTTAGGAGGATTATTTCAGTGGATCACATATCAAGGCTAAGAAATGTTTCCTGATAGCCTTAAATTTTCCCTTTAGTAATTTGCTTTGTCACTCTGCTGATACCCGTAAACAGTTCCTTTCTGTATTCAGATGTTTAAGTCCCAGTCCTTACTTGTTATTCACACTTTCCAAATAGTGGTAGAGTTCTGACTGGTTGAGTAATAACAGAACCCAGAATTTTGTTACCATAATCTCCTTATTGTGATTTCAAAGGACAGCAGATCATTCTGTGTTTGTTTTTATTCATCTTGTACATTGAAAAAAATGGTATCTTTCCATTCAGGGACTTAAGAACAGAATGATTACTAGCAATTTGTGGTTTATAATTGTTCAAAATTTGCTAATTATGTTCAAATCAAAGTTCTCCTTTCTACTCACCTAATATGTCAATTTTCAGTTCTACTCTGCTAATTAATCTTGAGCATTGAAATAATGCCTGTGCTATCATCTGTGAAAGGCCTCTTACCTCATCAAGCACAATTTAAATTTAAAAAAAAATAAGAGCCACCCACAGTAATGGTGTTTGTTGGTCCTAATTATAGTGTTTCCACAAAATTAAAGAACCTGTGGGATTCTTTTCTTTCAGCATTGCCTTTGTAATTTAATATTCTTTGAGGTAGAGTGATGTATTTCATAGCTGCTTGTTCTCTACTTGTTGAAAAGAATTATTGAAAATTGATTTGATTATATGTATCTTCCTTGATATTTGATCATTAGAGCAACCGTGCTTGGGACTGGATTTCTGTTTACCCTTGGAGAAAAAATAATAAACTAGAAGGAAAGTGTGATTGTTTTCTACTCGGTGTGAGACCTGCTTTTCGTGGCATACATCATCTGAAATAAGACAGTGCAGACACCCAAAGAAGAATAATGGGCAATTCCAAGTACAGTTCCTCCCTACCTGCAAAAAATAAAACAGTAGAAGAGATTTCCCCAATACTACAGAGATATGTAGATTAGAGATGACAGACAGATCCTGTAGAAAGCTAGAGTCAGTAGACTGAAATTTTCCACCCAGGATGGCTGGTATAATAGGTAAGTGAACCAATTAGTTTAAAATAATACCAAACCAGAACACTTGCTCCTTCATTGATCCAAACCTTTGCAAGGATCAAAATAAGTTTAGTTAAGGATCAGTCTTCATTTCCCCAGGGTTTAAATGTGGCTTCTACTCCTTCCCACCATGACCACAACCCTCCAATCAGGCCCCCCACAGATTTCGCCTATAAGGAGGTCGATGATATCCCCATATCCTATAACTACTACCCTTTACAATTAGGAGATCCTATGGCAGAGTTCAGCTCCTCCAACAATTTCTGTGTTGGCATTTGATTGCAGTTTAAACAAATGCTAGTCCTGGGGCATGTGATTCACCCTGGGATCCATTAAAAGTATTCTACTGCAGTGAGGCCTGCCCTTCAAGATGCTGGAACTACTGCATAGCTGCCATTGTGAAGGGAGGGGAGCAGAGAGATGCCTACCCACCACAAGAAGGAGTTAGAAAGGGAGAGGAAAGCTCCAGGCCACGCTCAAAGCCACTTGCTTTAATAGATTAATCTAATCTAATCTAGATAGATGTGGAGTGCAAGTTCCAAAACTGGATTAGAGATTTCTCAAAGTTTGGGGAGGTAAAAGATGTTATGGTAGGGCTGTAATGTTTATACAAAGGTGGGGGCTAGCACTGGGAACTCTGGGTTTCCCCTGAAACTGAATAGAGGTTTTAATCCCCTCTCTGAATTTAAAGAAGAATCGCTGGCAACCAAGACAGAGGAGATGGGGCGAGCAGGGCCTGAATGGAGGGGATTTGCATGGGAAGAACTGAGTTCTTTGTAAGAGTGGCCCCAAAAGGTTAAAAAAATAAATCAACAAACTCCATGTAAGCCTGACTTTCAGGAGCTTATCCACATGGAACCTCTAAGCCTTCTGATGTTTGCCTGTTGCTACCCAGGCGAGATACCTTGATTCTAACCTCCTTTCCACTCTTCCCAAGCTCGCAGCCAGAATGGTCCTCTCAGATCAGCTCCCTAGGTGTTCTGCTGCTGCAGGCAAAAAGGACAGCCACAAATCACTTGACTTTCATATGGCTCAGTCACTTCAAAGCAAGTAAGAACTGTGTCAGGAACCTCCCTGTGAAAAAAACACACACTGCAGCTGAGCTGAGCTTTACTGAGTTAGTAAATTAAATGCACATGTGCCTAGAGAGACAGTGGTGGTAGTTTTGTTTTTTAAAAGAGTATAAAATAAAATTAACCACCCCCGACTATATTCCATAATATTATTGCTTTAAATCTGTAGTCCTTCCCTTATTCCCTTCAGAAAACAAACAGCTGAGATTTGTGGCAAAACATCCTGACATCTATCTGCTCTCCTCGGCCAAATGCAGGGAGTTCAGCAAGGCTCATAGATGCTGAAGAATTTGAACTATGCCTCACTATGGGCATAGTGAAGCTGTCACTTTACGATCCAACCCATGTATGTGGCAACACATTGCTTTCTCCTGTGCTCACAGCAGACTATAACAAATTCTGACTTAGGCAGCCACAAATTGCCACATGGTTTTCCACTGCTCTGGAGGGCGATATATCCTTTGTCAGCATTATACCTGGTCCAGTGTTTGTGCCCTACTATACTGGCGCATGGGAGGAGGGGTATGCAAAGGATATTTCCAGGGCTTCTCCCATTCTCTGACCCTTCCCACCACCACAGACAAGGAGACAGGGTTTAGCAGCCATTTGGACACTACAACTCAATCCATGTAGCTACTTAAGATAAGGATAGCAGGCGGAGGGGAGTAGGGGGCACTTTACTCCCCCTTATTTCCCCATGTAGGCATGCAGAACAGGCCACAATCTGACACTATGACAAGCAAGAGTACGGTGGTGGTGGGACACAGTCCATGTCCTCCTGTTCACTTCACCCACCAAGGGATTTTCTCCTCAGTGTTTCATCACCAGTCTTGTTCTGGTCATTACTAATGCACTCATCACCATTGCATGTAGGCGACAGGGAGGTAAAATCTCAGAAGATGACTTTATGTTGTGGGCTACCTTCTTTCAGGCAAAAGAGAGTCTTCTCTCTTCAAGGCTTTGTATAGTTCTGCCCCTAACTGCTCTCAATTCTAACTGCTTTCCTATACGTTGCACCTCCTTTCATACCATTGCTTCCCCTAGCCCTCCCGTTTTTCATATTCTCCGTTCTCAGACTAGAGCTGTGTCATTGAGAGGTATTTGGTAGATTTATGCACACAACTTTTTGTGGTTTCTTTTGAGTATATGCACCCCCTCAAGTTTGGGTTTATTTTCTGTTTTGTTTAAATAGCTGGTTTTGTACTGAAGCCATCAGAGAAGTCAAATTTCTGCATGTTGTCAATGAAACATCTCCCTCTCGTGCATATTTCACCTTAAAAAAAACCCAACCCAATAAATTCTACATCCTTAAAATTCTTGCAAGGAATGCCTTTTGTAAGGGTCTCTTCTTTCAGTTTCAGTGCGCCTCAGAGAAGCATCTGAACACCTGAACTCAGTGTTACCGAATGGAATTAACTCTTCAAGACTAAAATGTTCTCTTAGCAAAATTTTCCTTTACAATCCATTGTCTATGTCCCACCAGGCCTTGAAAACCCAGCAGGATCCACTAACCCATCCTCAGCTGTCTGAAGTCCACCCATTTCACATAAAATCACTTCAAAGACTCACTGCTGCTGACTTGCAAATTTAGGTAGCAAAAATAAAAACCAGAATTACAAAATTAAACCAAGAGTATGATTCCATTAACTAAATGTGACTTCAGAAGTGGGCTCCATTACTCATGGCTACTGTACTGCTGAAGGGCAAGAAGAATTATGAATGCATTTGTTTGTGTCTATAATCCCTTAATTTACAATCTTTTGCCTTTGTAAGAATAATTTCAAACCTAGAGATAGGTCTCCCAAAGCGCATTACTCACCAGAGCAAAATCAGCCCAGAATTTCAGCTAATGACAAACTGTTGCTCAAAATTAAGAACATTGAGGATAGGATCCATAGTTATTTGTCTCAGATTATTGATTAATTTTATGTTTGGTTTTACTTCCCTTGGTGAAATTAATCACATTCCTCAAACTAGACGGCTTACACCTCGTCACTTTGATGTAATGAAATCAGCTATTAGATTCTGCACACTCAGTTCTGGTATTGATTTATTGATGGCTCTATTGGTTACCCTAGTTCAAGAGAGACACAGGACATGTGAGAGCAGTGACACCTGCAGGGAAGTAGTGGCTCTACAGAGCATTTACTTTATCACAGCACCAATAAGCATGGTTCGTTGTTTTATTTTTTAAAATAAATACTAGTTTAACTTTACATGCTTGAAAAATTACTAGGAACAAAGATTTGTGGGTAGCATCTAACCGTAAGCTATTTCAAGGCATATGCACACCACAGCAATTCATTGACTTTTTCCCCCCTTTCATCCAGATCCATGAAGACCTCTTAGTTATTTTCAGATAGATGTTTAGGGTTTGAATTATTTTTGACTCAAATAGAGAGTGTGCCTTTTGCCAGAGTCATCAGCGAGCAAACAGGATGAGAAATGTAAAACATTAATAAAACCAGTGTATGCAGCTGTGTGAAGTGTTTGGTGCAGTAGCCAGGAGTGGCTCCAGCTGCTGCTGAATTGAGAAAACAGGAAACAGGCCAGGAGGAGCATACAAAAGGATGTAATTCTAGGGTGTGTTTAACACCAAACAAGGGATAGGAAAGCTGCATGAATAGCAGGGACAGGTCTTGGGCTGCAAAGTGCAGCTCCTGATCCAAAAGTTCTTCCAAGTTTGGGAATCTTTGGCTGTAATCAACAGTTGACTCTAATACTGTGCATGACCAGCTGGTGAACAGTAACCACAAGACATAGGCCCAGCCATGGTAGGGGGACGGACAACAACTGTACTGAAAGTCACTCAGTCCATCATGCATTATCCCCAAGAGCAGGCTGAACATGGTACAAATTTGAGCATTGGCCTGCTAAACCCAGGGTTGTGAGTTCAATCCTTGAAGGGGCCACTTGGGGATCTGGGGCAAAAATCAGTACTTGGTCCTGCTAGTGAAGGCAGGGGGCTGGACTCGATGACCTTTCAAGGTCCCTTCCAGTTCTAGGAGATAAGATATCTCCATTAATTTATTTTAAATTTAAATGGGGAACTGGACTAGTTACAATGTAAAGTCCAGATTCTATCATCTTTACCTTACCTTACTTCGATAGTTAGTCGGACTGAAACTGGTGGGAACACCAGGTAAAGGTACTGTCCAGGATGAATAAGGCTGGCAGAATATGACCATAAATATTTTATAGGACTTAGACTGGTTCAGATTCACCAAAGTTATAACAGAGACCAGTCATGGTTTTCAAATAGTTTGGTGGATTTTACTACAAAATAATCAAGTGCTTTTCTTCCTCCCCTATTATCTCTGCCCCAGAGAAGTAACTGGTAGACATGAACATACTGGAATCACTCCCTTTCCTCAAAATTTGGGCACATGCATGCACACGTGTTAACTGGGTTTTGAATATTCACATCTGTACCCAATAACACAACACAGTTTTAGCCTAACTCCCATCAAGGTATATATATTTCCTAAAGGTACAACGTGGACATATACTACGTGTTCAAGGGGATAACAGACTCACAGACAAAAAGAAATGGAACCAAGTGAATCAATGAAAGCTGTTAAATGTGAGCTTCAGATTTCATTTACACTGATGCAAATTCAGTCACACCACTGACTTCAGTTTGGATTTATAAATGAAATGACTCCAGTTTAACACTGATGTAACTGAGATCAGAATATGATTCTAAAGAATTTGAGGAGAAACTTCTTTATGCAGAGCTTATAAACTAATGGGTGAAAGGACTCCCACAAAGCAGCAAAAGACACTGCAGTGGGGACAAACTATTCTGGAAAGAACTAGACAGGCCATTGGAGGGGACGTATTTGAATATTTGAGGAACCTGCTTGATAGCACATTCTTTACTTTAGGGACAGGAGGCGGTTTTGTACACTACAAAATTCTACACAGTCAAAACTTGTTATTGATTATGGGGCCAAATTTATCTCTAATGTAACTTCATCAAGCCCAATGGAATTACACTAGGGTGAAATAGGTACATGGACTAACTGAGCCATATATAGGATCCCAGACAAAGAAAAGGAGCAAGGAGGGATAATATACTGGGCGCTCACTCACCACAATTGTGTTATGACACAAGGGTAAGGTCAGAGTCCTTCAGCTTCCTAGCAGTCAAGGGACAGTAATTATTCAAACTGCTCTTCATCAGCATTGTTTTTGCATATACACCTCTACCCCGATATAACGTGACCCGATATAACATGAATTTGGATATAATGCGGTAAAGCAGTGCTCCAGGGTGGGGGCGGGCTGCGCGCTCCAGCGGATCAAAGCAAGTTCGATATAATGTGGTTTCACCTATAACATGGTAAGATTTTTTGGCTCCCGAGGACAGCGTTATATCGGGATAGAGGTGTAATTACTTTTTGTAATTTGTTCCATTTTTGTTCAATTTTTGTAATAGCAATTACATGAGTCCCATTATCCATGCAGTCATATACGCCTGCATAATCAAAACCTGCATCAGTCAAACAGGATCATCCAGGCAGTCTGAACTAGCCAGGTGAGGGTCCTGAATTCTGTTCACAGCTACACCTTTGACAGACTGCATGAACTTGGAAAAGTCACTTCACCTCTCTGCTGCTCAGTTTACCTGCATGAGAAATAATAATTTCCCAGGGTGTTGTGGGGTTAACAAATACATGTTTTTAAAACTCCTCTGATGATAGACATACAATGGCCTCATGCTGTTTCATAATAGCCATTTTGCACTTTTAAAAATCTGATCTTTCTAATCAAAACACACATAATAAAATAATATCACACTGATGCTAGCCCAGGGAGAGTTGCAGTTCCCATGCTTTCAGGATAATTAATTAAAGCGTTGTTACAAATGAGCTTATCTGCTCAACACATACAGATTTGCCGAATACATTTTCCTACATTTGGGAGATAAGGGATGTAATTTATTAATTTTTATTTTATATTATATTGAAGTTGGCACCAAAACAGTTGTATCTCAGCAGGGCCCACTAGTGCCGGCAGCACTGCAGACTGTTGTAGTAAATCAGCTTGAGGATTGTCAATTAGTTGTGCATCTTGTGTGGGTGTCCGTTCAACAGAAATGAGAGAAGACCACATACAACCCCACACAAACTAGCTAACTTATATCAGATGTCAAACTTGATAGACAGTTAATGAGGGCTGCAGGCACCTAAGCCAAGATGCTTCATGGACTAAACTATTTCATCAAGTGATTTGAATTAAAAGAAATGGGGGGGGGAGCTGCTGTCATAATTTTTGTTGTTGTTTTGCTTTTATATCAAGAGTCCAGGGTCACTCCGAGTCTGGGATATTCATTATATTCCTTCCCTTGGGTAATTCTGAAAAGGGCACAGAATGTCAGCAATCATCCCCTTTATGTCTTAGTGGCAAGTTTATGACTGAAGGATTACCTCACTAATATGTGTTTAAATGAGGAGCTGGCAACGTTAGTGGTATTTAAAAGAGCTCTGGCATTTGAAACAGTCGACAACAAGCGATCATGCTAGTAAACAGGAACCTTATTGATGTCAGGCTGGTTTTGAGAGTGAAGGCTTTAATGACAGCTTTGGTCTGACACTTATTTTTAATCTCCTGGAAGGCTGTTTTGTGCTGAATGTGGAACAGAACAGCTCATAAACTGAAAGAGATGAAAAAATTAAAGGTCTGCTGAAAAAAAACATTTTAAAAATATCCCATGTCTTTGTTAATAATATTATCTATGATTAGTGAGAACTAATGGCTGTTTAAAAACCTAACTTCCGCCAAACCACTTCAGGTGTTTGTTTACTGTTTGCATTTCTTCCTGGAGACAGAGCATGTCTACAATGCAATTAAAAACCTTGCAAGTGGGGAAATATTGCCTCTTAGAGATGCTCAGTGGTTGTGGTAAGTTTTTGTTTTGTTTGGTATTGTTAAGAAGAAATTTAACAACAGTGTAGACATTCCCTGTGCAAGTTTCCCAGACCTGAAGAGGAGCTGTGTGTAAACTCAAAATCTTCTCTTTTATTGAACTGTCTGTTGGTGGGAAAGACATTACCTCACCTACTTAATCTTCTTCAGCAGCTTCTCCAAATCCTCTCTATGCCAACTATGAACACTCTACTCCAAGCCTGGTTTATTTCTCACCCAAGCTACTGTAACTTCTACCTGCGGGAAATGCAATTCTCACTTTGCCAAAGGTGAGGAAGAGTCAGTGCACCACAGCTCCAAGGAGTACCTTCTCTAGAGCTGATTGGGAATTGTTTTGTTGGAAAATGATGCTGTTTCCTCAAAAACAACTTTTTTATGGAAACATATTGGTTTCAATAAAAATATCAGGAACTTTCTTAGGTCCAGGAGTCAGAGACCAAACTCCAGGGGGCACTTGCTAGAGATATGGGACACCTAGGTTTGAGTGCCTGCTCCACCTGATCCCTTGCTCTGCCCTCACCATCGGATTATAGCTATGTCTATGTGATGGGGTGTACCAACCGCACACTGGGCCTCAAGGGGATATTGAGAGCCTGTGGGCATAAACAGCTTCGCCCTGCTACACCTGCAGTAGGTGTCAAACCCAGAGGGAGGAGTTAGAGGAAAACCCTGGCTCAGTGGGGGCTGACTGGGGGAGGGATCAGACTTTTTGAGCTATCTGTGGGAAGGACGACATGGCTGTGGTCAGAGATTGCCTTGAAGGAAGAATCAGCTGGGCTACAGCAGAGCCAGAGACCAATTGTCAGACCCTACTGGGGGCAGCTAGGCCTGGGGCAGAACTTTTTTGTTTCATGACTAGTTTGGCTCCCCTTTGTTTGAGGAAGAGTCAGCTGGGGAAATGACTGAGAAAAGCCATGACAGGAAGCAGCCTAGGGATACATAAGTGGGTCTGAACAGACCTCATCTGCTTCATCTAGGCTGAAACCCAGAGAATAGGGCAGGCCTGCATCCCACTGCTGGCCCATCTAAAGTGAGGATGTGAAAATCTTTGAGCCAACAGCTGTCAGGCCCAAAAGTCCAAATTTAGGCTGAACCTCCTGCATGAGGCTGCCAGACAAATCAATGGTATGTTGGACTCAGGTTTCCAGAATGGCATCAGCAAGAGGCATAAAGGAAGAGAGCTGGCTATGCCACATCCAGTCACCCAAGCATGCACCAGCCAGTGAGTTACACGTTGATACTCTCTCCCTCTGGACCAATGAATATTTAATTATTTGTACGAAACAGAACAGCTCCAACAGGAGAGATCAGCTCTATAGCCTGGTGTTTAGTGTGCTCACATGGGAGACATAAGTTCAAGTCCCTGCTGTCTCTGATTCAGCACAAAGACCTGCACCTAGGTCTCTGACATCCTAGATGATTACCCTGACCACTGGGCTATTCATGAGTTGATCGCTTCCTGCTCCCACACGCCAATGTTTTGAAAGACCTAGTTTTTCCTCTGCTGCAGAAAGAAAACAAATGTCAAAATCTTGACTTTTTTGCAAAACCAAATTCTTGTTTTCCAGCCAACCCTGGATGTTCTGACCTCTCTCCTAGAGGGCAATTCCTAAGCCGACTACCTCTGCAGTGTACACAGAGATGCATGCTACTCCTTTTCAGAGGAGCAGCAGAGGGCAGAACTAAACTCATACCTCAGGAATCCTAACCTATCCAGCAGGACCCTGCAAACTGGAGATAGACAGCTGGTGTCCTTACTTCATCTCAAAGTGCTGTCCAAAGCAGAATTTTGTGTAAATATGAACCAGAACTGAAATCCCACTCATCAGTACTTAAAACATAACTGCAAACATAGCCACACAACTGAAAAAGAGGTTTCATTACCTATTTCACAATAGGTTCCATCTCCACAGTCAGCTGCAGCAAAACCTGACACAAAAAACTTCCACTCTGCGAAGTAAGAATTATGGATCTACATCTCAGTCTCCGAATTGAGCTCACAAAGCATTTGCATGGACTAACACCATCAGAATGCCCTTAGAAGGCTTCAACATTGCAAAATTTAGCTAGACCCCGGAGGTTGCTTGGAGCAAGAAGTTACCAAGGAACCTACACAGTATTTTAGTATCTAAACATCAATTAGTTTTCATTTGACAAACTTGACAATAGCTCATAAAAAAGTGCAATCTTGACAGCACAGGAGGTGAGACATCTATTTTTAATAGCTTTTGATTCACAAGCAGAAATGTCATTCAAACACTGATTTGGCTGTTTGGATTTGATGCCAAATAAGATATTGAAGGTTGGCAAGTGCTTCTTAAAATGTCTAAATCTTTAAGGTGATTTAATATGGCCAAATGGTTCAACTCTTTTCTTCTGTTATTTCATATAATGCAGGGGAGAAAAAAAATCAGACTTGCTGCTGAATAGTTTTCTCTTGATCTATTTTTTGGACAAAGAGCTTGATTTTCAAAATATATATTTCTTCTTAGTTGTCTGGTGCCAGCATGCCCCAAGTGTGTGTGACACATGACAGAGCATGGCGTTTCTACATTTGATTTACCTAGCCCTTGTTAAGGCCTCTGTACCATAGTGGATTCTTCCCAGTAATACACCTAAACAGCATCCTACCCTGAAAGGATCTCAGAGCACTTTGTCAGTATCAGTCAGTCTTGCCACATTCATGTGACATATGCCAGCATTACTAATCCTCTTTCAGAGACTGAGGTGAAGTGAGATGTCTAGGACACACAGAGTCTGTGTCAGAGCTAGGAATTAAACCCACCTCTGCTGTGTGCTACAATGACTAGACCTTAAAGTAGGTCCTTATTTTTTCTCCCCAAATTCTCATGATGGCAGCTCCATCTGCTGCTCCCAACTTGCAGGTAATGTTCTGGTACCAATTTTCCTTCCCACCTTTTTCCCCCTTCAAGTGACAGCACGAAACAGAATGTTCTGGGTGATAGGAGGAGAAACTCTTAGCTCTTTAACTCTTTCAAAACCAAACAAAACCCACCACTCTCTAATAAAAGTATCCAGTACTAATACTACCTGTAGTAGAAAGAAAGAGCCTGAAGCATGGGCCTGATGCAAGGCCTGAACCAAAGTCAGCAAAAGTTATGAGCAACAGTCAGGCCCTGTCAAAAGCAGATGCTTGCCTGCAAGTCAGTGTCCAGTACACAAACTTGGCACCGATATTGCTAGCATTGCTACAACATACTGAATATGTAAACACATTCCAGCAGGCCAGCACAAGAACACCCCAACATAGCACACGATAAAATGGTTTGACAAAAGTGCGGGTGATATTTTGTCTGAAACATCAGGACTAAAGGTACAAAGACAGGTGGTGAATAGGAATGTTTTGTCTGAAAGATCAGGAGGAAAGTACAAGGGGAGGTAACAAACATGTCATGAAACGCGTAAGGTGATACATAAGCTGTTTATCCTAGATTGTTTGTTTCAGTCTATAAATGTTGGGATACCTTGCCTTAACCCTTTGTCCAGCCTAGGGCACAGTGGAAAGTCACGTCACTGACTGAGCTGCGTTCATTGTCACAGGCATACACGTGTTAGTGTACCAGTAACCATTCACCCAGGGTATTAGCACTGTGCTTTGTCAGCTGGACGCCTATGCTACTAAACCAAGTCTTGTGGTCTTATTGGGCAGTTCAATCAGAGCCTGTTGTACGGGCTATCTGGCCAGAGCCAGTGCAGCACGCAGAGAGAACACACGCACGCAGCTGAACATCTGATGACAGTAGTATAATGATAGTATTAATCACCGTGTTTGACAGATTTCCATGCCCCATTTAGGGCTTATGTCCCACCCTCCATCTCCATTTCCATTCATGTACAGGTTTGGAACCATCGGCCATTTCGATTTTTTTTTTAATTATGTTTGGACAGAGGAATGTTGCATGCTTGTGCTTTGATACATTTGGCTGGATATTGTGAGAGAGCTTAAAGGAAAGAAGTTTAAAAAAAAATTTCATTAGGTTTAGCGGTCGGCCATTTTGAAGAAAAAAATGTATTATTATTTTTGGATGGGGGAATGTTGGGTGCTTGTGTTTTGAAAAGTTTAGAGAAAAAAGTATGAAAGACTAGAGGCTGGTTTTGAAAGATTTACAAAAAGCAAGATTTTGGTTAGGTTTAGAGGGAAAAAGGAAAGAAAGGTTATTTTAAATAGAAGAAAACAGCAATAGTTTTAAAGGTCAGTAAGCACATGATGAAAAGATCCTTTTTTGTTAGAATTAAAAAAAGTCTCTCTCTAAACAGGAGCCATTTTGAAATAAAAGAGGAAAATATAAAGGTAGGTTAAGAAAAGAGCATTGAAAAAGAATTATTTTGAAATATGAAAAAGAAAACTATAAAGATAGGTTATTAGGTTAAAAGAGAGCACATGGCAGAATAAAGGGAATTTTTACATTTTTTATAAAGTGGAGCTTGGTAACTAAGCACATAGTAAAAAGAGCCTTCGTTGTTAGTGAGGACATTACATGGTTGAGTGAGAAAGATCCTTTTTTTCTGTTAGTGAAAGAGGTAAGTATGCAGGGACGGGGGAGAGAGAGAGAAGCAATAACCTTACCCTTGCAACTGTTCCTGGGGAAAGAGAGGGCTTTG